>NC_091992.1:112539245-113180495 GCF_044704955.1 Pristiophorus japonicus
TGATGAAAATAATCATCACTCCCACAGAAAAAAAGATTTCTTTGGTATCTAGGGAACAGGGATTTTTTTTCTTCTAACGGTTCTGTTATCCCTGCTACTTGAACAATTTCATCATTTTATGGGGAAATGGAATTGCAGTCCTTCCCGAATTCTTTTCTGGAACATAATGATGGGAACACTTTATTTAAAAAGGGGATTTCTTCAGTGTCTGGGGAAAAGTGAATTTCTCGCGCATGTTCTGGTCAGCGTTGGCAGTTTTATCAACTTTAGTCATTTATGAGTCAAAGATTCTTAATAGAACTCCAGCAGTTTTATTTTCCAGAACAAAAGAACATTGAAGCAATTAGGGACTAGCACAGTATTATTATCTTGCCTAAGAGGAGGCAAAATGAAGAACAAGATTAAAGGACAGGACTCTCCTACTTGTCCTGTCTTAAATTTGGTACGAAGCAGTCCAATAAAGCTATCAATATTTAAAAAAAATGGTTGCATAAATGGTGTACTTTATAATTCTGCCGACTTATTTTAGATGAATCTCTCCTTTGGTTCATGCATGACTTTTAAATAGCTCAATTATGGACACGTTTAACTAGTTACCATTTGACATGAATTGGAGTCAAATGTGTAAATTCTTTTATTTTAAAACTTGTCCAGTTAAATTATTCTCCACTGCTGGTGTAGACGCATATAATTTCATCCAGAATTTTCTCCCTCCTCTGAAGTTCTAACTTATGCCAGGAGTTCAGTTCCTTCGCCAGCAGTCCTCCGGCACTTCACCCATGTGGCCATCCATTACGCTCGAGTCAGGGCAGTAGAGCTTAAATGTTCTAAGTATGTGCTGGTGGTGAGCAGCCTCACTGGCCACTCTCACATAGAGGAAAATCACAGGTGTGTTGAGCGCCACTTTCTGATATGCAAAGGCAATGAGCGAGATTCTTCACCTTGATTGCATGCTCATAAAATGTACCCCTAAAGTGCAGGCAAGCTGTTCTGCAGTTGGGAGCCTCAGAACCAGGTGCAACTATGTCCTCACCCAATCTTCGCCATAGGCACCTTCCAGCTGATTCACTATCAGGAACAGCCCAGGAGGTACTCCACCTATCACCCTCCGTATGAACCAGGCATCAAACCCAGGACTTTTTCAATCCAGCTGGCTCCATGCCACGCTGGATTGTGCATTTATCACCGAACCATTGGGGTGTCTATCCCTATACGAGTACAGGTACAGCGTTGAGAATCCGGAACCCTCGGGACCGAGGCCATTCCGAAGTCCGGAAACCGGAACGTCTTGCTGACGTCACTAATCTGGAAATACCCAAGCCGCCGAGGAGGTGTTCGGGCGGGCCCCGTCGTGGAGGTGTTTGGGCGGGGCTGACGAGGTGGTGTTCGGGTGGGCGGGCCCTACCGTAGAGGTGTTCGGGTGGGCGGGCCCTGTCGTGGAGGTGTTGGGGCGGGGCCGGTGAGGAGGTGTTTGGGCAGGGCCGGCGAGGAGGTGTTCGGGCAGGGCTGACGAGGAGGTGTTCGGGCAGGGCCGACGAGGAGGTGTGTTCGGGTGGGCGGGCCCTGTCGTGGAGGTGTTGGGGCGGGGCCGACGAGGAGGTGTTCGGGCAGGGCTGACGAGGAGGTGTTCGGGCAGGGCCGACGAGGAGGTGTGTTCGGGTGGGCGGGCCCTGTCGTGGAGGTGTTGGGGCGAGCCCTGTCGTGGAGGTGTTGGGGCGGGGCCGACGAGGAGGTGTTCGGGCAGGGCCGGCGAGGAGGTGTTCGGGCAGGGCCGACGAGGAGGTGTGTGCGGGTGGGCGGGCCCTGTCGTGGAGGTGTTTGGGCAGGGCCGGTGAGGAGGTGTTCGGGCAGGGCCGACGAGGAGGTGTTCGGGCAGGGCCGGCGAGGAGGTGTTCGGGCAGGGCCGACGAGGAGGTGTTCGGGCAGGGCCGGCGAGGAGGTGTTCGGGCAGGGCCGACGAGGAGGCATCGAGGTAAGAATAGCAGTGGCGAGGCGAGGCCCAAGGTTGGCAATGGCGGCGGGCCCAGATTCCAGAACATTTTATGGATTGCGGACAACCCTGCCACCGATCGTCCCGGAGTCCAGATTCTAGAACATTCTGGATTCTGGAACTCCGGAATTTTGACGCTGTACCTATACAACATTATTCATTTAAAGATTCCTGTTTTTTTTAATGACTTTGTCCGTCCGTCCGTCAATCCATCCATCCATCCATCCTATCTATCGTTATACAGTGGACTGCATTGAATCCAGGACGTTACACAGCTCTGCACAAACCGAGGCACCACAGCTGTCTATGAGCAGGGGTTGTGGAGGCTGTCATGTGCCGAGAGCCAAAGGAGCTATTTTATTGCAGTGATGACTGGTGTTCTACAAGCGGAAGATTTTCTGTGTGATTCCGATGCATGCCCCTATTTGTAGAGCTGTTTCTGAAGTTCTGTGTTTTGTAATTGTCTACATAGAATAAATCTTTGATACTATTGTCTGTAAATATCCATCGACAAACAAATACTATTTTAATAAATGCTTTGTGAAAAGACGTCTGTAGCGGAGTTGCTTTAGGTACCAAATGGAAGATTTGTTGAAAAAACGTCAAATGGTTTGGCTGCTGTTTGACTTTGTGTGTGTGAGTTTCTCATACTCCAAATGCATTAAGTACAGATCTTCCACCAGTATCGATGCTGCTGTGCTCCAACTACTGAGATCGTGGCGGTGAAATATCCTGGCCACAGACACCGTGCCAGTCTGTCTGCTGCCCTCCCACTTAGCATCCACTCTGAATATGAATCAGCCTTTCCTTCTCATCATATAAGAATTCAGGGGAGAAAGTGGGAATTTAAAAAAATGATACCTGCCAATGCACAATGTCGACGCATTACCTGTTGTCACATGCAGTCCATTTGCTTTTTAGCATTTTTCTCTCCACTCTTTTTGCCTCTTGATTGTAACATGGCCAACAAAGAAAAGTTAATTTAAAATAAGAATGATTAACTTTGACCTGAGTACAGGAGTGAGAGGGCTGGAGATGGGTAAACTCGCAACAGACATTTTTCTCCTGTTGACTGTATAAAAGAGGGATTTTTCATATGTATGAGAGAGGTGGCACCTTCAAATGCTCAGGACCAGATTCCAGGTTATCTCGGAGGCTGTTGATGTTACTGGAGGTGCATGACAAAAGGGGCGACCAGGGAGAATTACTGCCTTGAGTTGTATCAGCATGAGCAATGGATCCTGTGAGGGTGTTTTTGTTTAAAGCATTTTCCGACAGGTTACTTCTGGGATGATGAAAATTTAAAAAGAGTAGTTTGATGCTATTTTTGGAATAATTTTTGTTACAGAGTGACAAAGCTTTAATTTGTTTCTAGTATGCTGTGAATAAGCAGGTTGTGGATGCCAAATTATATAGTATTAGGGGCCTATACATATCTATTATACGATCACTAAGTGGAAAAAGTACATATATTGTCAACAAGTATGATGAGATCATGATTCAGTTGTCGTATGGATCTTGTACAGGGTACTACAATCAAATCTTTCATCGCGTAAGTTGAAAACAAACTGTTGTAATGCAGTGAAAGGAATAGTTATTTTGTAGTTTTGGTTGTTTTCAAAACCAACAACACAAGATCAAGATAAAAAGTGATCAGTCCCTACATCAAAGATACAAAAATTGCTGTCACAGTTTGGGTCTATTGAACAAGCAGCGTGATCTATGTGTTCTGTTTTTGGACCCAGACATTGCTCACATTGTACTGGGAAGTGCAAAGTTATCCTTTCACACTGATCTTAATCTTACTCAGAATTCTGATAGAATTAAACGAGATGTAACCACATTGGCTTGTTAAGATGTCACATGTAAATCATGCAAAAAAAATCGTACAGCTTGTTTTTAGCCTCTCGTTACATTTTGTATGGTGTTATGGCATGTTCCCTCCATCAGAATTCTTGGATCCGAGGACTATGCGCGAGCAGTTTGCCTGTGTGCCTGTTGAGAAGCATCATTAATCATAGGATTAACCTGTTGAACGTTGAATTTTTGTCAGTTTTCAAATCTCTGTGTTTTAAATCATGTTACGCAAATAAAATCATTTTCTGTGCCACTGTACGACCCAGCTCCACCTCATAATCTGGTTTTCTAATGGTGGACATTGTTATGAAATAGAATTGAAGAAATGTGCAGAATATTACTGGTTTATGCATACAAGCACATATATATATATAAACACACACACATACATACACACACACACATATATACTCATACACATATATACATACACACAAATGCGCATATATATATAGTCACACACACACACACACACACACACACATACATAGACACACATACACTTGCATATATGTACACACATACACACACATGCGCGCACACACACATACAACTATTGAAATGCCTCTCCAGTACTCAAAATCACACTGATAAGTTAATTGGAAAAAGTCCTATTTATGGCCTGGATGGGCCCAGGGATGTTTGCACACTTGTGTGTCGTTATTCTTCTGTGTTAGAATTATTTTGACCCCTAAGAGTTAATCTTTGGCTTCCGTAAATCAAAATTCTTGTCTCCTATTCAGGACATGTGCGTTAATCTGCCTGAACTGTAAATGAGTTCCCTTGCACAGCTGCATCGGTGCTTATTCTGTCACTCCTTGAAAGAACTTCAGTGTTCCAACGTTGTGAGGGTCACGGCTCCAGGGACAGCTGTTACTATTAAAAATGAATTTTTTTGATGCAGACTTGTTCTCTCTCGCACTCTCCCTGTTTGAATACAGAAGTCATTGTTCTCTGGTGTGTTAGTGGCTGCCAGTGAGTGCTGGAGCATGCTCTTGGCAGGGCTTGTGCATCATACAGTTTCTCTTCACTCTTAAAGCTGTAGTGCTCTCTCGTGGGAAAAAAAACTTTAAAATGACAAACGTGTTAATTATAGGTCATGATTCTCTATTAGTCATTGTAAAATAGCGGTTAAGTCATTGTATGAGAATGTAACCATTTTGTTACGATTTGCCAGCAAACCTGATGTGTGACTTTCTGTATGTGTGATCTGGGGCAGTTGAAGACATTCAACTTGAATGTACAGCTTATTCTGAATTTCTGATTGTTTTGATAGCTTTTGAATTATTTAGGGATATTGATGCTTTTCCACCTACTATTCCTCCCCCCCACCCCCCTCCACCCCACAATTAGACCTGTTGTAATGTAAGAGAGTCTTAGATGTGCACTGCTGGATGCAACCATGGCCATCTCTCTCTGTCTCATAAATAACGTTGGATTGGACAAACTAGGGCCAAAGTTGCAGTAAAAATGGATTCAACACAGCAGTAATGAAAAATGTTATCACTGATTGATTGAAACTAGGGCCCAGAATTTGCTGTCGGAGGCTTACCGCGGATGGATGCCTCCAACCGCAAACATTTCTATGAAAATACCTGTTGTTCCCGGAGTTTCGGAGACTTGTGGTCCTGGCCCTCTACTCGAAGGCCTGCGAAGACGCCCACGTATCCCAGCAACGTATGTGCTTCGTACGTATCACTGGGATCACTGGACCCGCCCAACCTATCAGAGTAGTGGTATTCCCATTCATAATTATGGTGACGGAATCACCAATGGAAATACCACCAAAAACACACAAGCACAAAATCACATAAATGAATCAGAATGGAATTTAATTAATTATTTAAAACAAAAATACATTTACATACTTTAAAGGGTCTAAAAATAAACTTACCTTATTTAATAGGATTTTAACTGTTTCAGTTATTTAAAAACTGTTTAAATTATTCTGTGTTTTAAAAGTCTTACACTGACAAAAGCGGGCCTTACGCCTGCTTTTGTTAGTCATAAGAATTGCAAGGACATTCACTGGTCGGGTGTTGGCAAATAACCAAACTCTGCGCCCACAGAGGCCCTTTTATTTTGGATGGGTGCGATCTGTCAAGAGAATTCTTGACAGATTGCAAGTTCCGGGTTTAAGTGTGTGCGCTTCGCAAACCTAAATCCGGAACTTGTGGGGCCCCTACAGGCGCGTGCACACCTTGTACAGTCCGTATGGGCTGTGAATTCAGGGTTTTTTTCCCTAAAAGGAAGAAAGATACATTCCAATCATTAAAGAGAACAAATGAAATCCTACTGTTTTGCCAAGCTTCCATATTAGAAGCATGAGATGGTTGGAATCTGCTTTTCCGTCAATCGGCAGACTGTCCAAATTCACATTATTCACCAACAGCCATCCCTGCCACTTGATTTAGATCCTTTAACAATGAGCAGCTCAGTGTTGAAAGTTTAAAACAACATAGATAGGGGACCAGACTACATTTTCAAACATAAAAAGCTGGGATTGAATAGTAGGGTTTGCAGTGCATAATAACCTCGATAAGTTGCATCCTCATCCCTATTGTGCCCTATTACACATCTGTTTACAAATTAACCCGCTTGTTCAAATGTGCCAATGTATACTCTCAACCATTATTAACCCCATTAAGAATACTTTAAACAAATCGGTAAGGGTCAGTCTTCCCCAAAAGGTTGTGTAGTTATCCCATCCACAATTCCAATCATCATCACATCTACAGCTTGTTTGTAACATACCTTCACATTAAGTTTAGAAATTACAGTTAATGGTGCATCAACTACAGTTTCACTGTGGAACTGGTGCCTTGTATGTCTTATGGTACTTAGAGATGGAGTTGTTACATTGTGCTTTGAATGTAGCAGCACAGATGTTTAATGTCCAGCTGTCACAATGGGAGTGACTTTCTGAGGGGGAAAGATGACTCCATGTGGGAGTCAGGAATTTACAGACTCTCATTTACTTTAGTGGAACTAGTTAAACTTTTAACAACCCTAATTAAAGGAGACAGCTTTAATACAACAACTGCGCATTAACCCTTTCAGCACGTGGATTTAACTGCAACATGTGAATGAATACCCATTGGCTTGGAAGCTGCTCATTTTGGAATCATTTTCATCATATTTTCACCCCCACACATCACAGCACAGCTGCTGCTTAAGCTACACACCAGATGAGATGGAGCAAGATTGGCTCAGTTGAGGTTTCACAAGTGTAACTATTTAGACATAAATATAATTTTTTTTAAAGAAATGCACATATGTTAAAATAATTAATATATTAACTTTTAATGGATTGTTCAGCTGATAGTAAATTGAATCCAAAGCATGCACAGTTTATGTCAACGTATAACAGACTGTCCAAAGGTGGGCGGAGAGAGTCGATGAGCATCATTTGGACAATGTAACCTGTGGTATAAATCGAGAATTGTGAATCTTAGGGCTTTGGGTCTTGCCTCGATCAAAAATATCTAGTTCTGGTCATACCTGTGCTTTTTGAGCAGATCTAAATTATGAAGTTACTACACATTTTGATTTAGTTTGTTAATTATTGATATCGTTATCATTTTGTTAAAATTAATATTGAATTGTTTAAAGGAAATTATTATCAAGTAGCTTAACGAGAAAGATGAAAGCAATGGTGCAAACATGTGGCTAGATGCTGCACAGTGACAAAAATTACAAGTATTTTCCATGATGGATTACTTATTTGATACCGTCTTGCTGATTACAGTGCTCACAGGATTAAAATGAAGTGCTGATTCATCAAGTTGTGGACAATATGCATTACATATGCATGCTACAATATTAATATTCATCCGTACCTTCTTTATGTGGAACAAAAGATAGTTTAATATGCTCATGCAAGTTAACTGCAGAACTATTAATGTCACCTTGTTCGGCAGTATCCCTGCTTGCTGTCTGAATAAGTATAAATGTCCAAAATTACAAGCCTCGAGCTTCAAAGAGTGCTGGAGATGACTGTGATCAGGAAATATCCTTTGTATCTGCAATCCTGGGAATGGCGGATGTAACTACAGGAGATACAGTTTTTAATGTCCCTTTGTTCCAAAATATTTTCAAAGAAATCTGAGAGTTCGTTTGAGGTCATTAGATGCATGAGGTTAATCGGAGGATGTGTGGTAACAGATAGCCATGTCTGAAATATGCAACTGCGCCTCAAGGGGCACTTTTATGTTGAAGATTAGCACAGGAAAGCATCTGTTGTTTTAGCTATTTCAAGAATAGTAAAGTTTGTACTTACTGTAAATATACTTTACGTTGAGTGCTGTACCTGTTTAATATTCAACAAACCTGACTTGTAGCTTATAGCTTAAACCGCACTTTTTATTCTTCTGCCTTGCAAAGTGCAGAAGATCATGAGGCAACATCCCGGAAGCGGGAAAACTGTGACAAGGATGTTCTGTTCAACCCTTGTGTCTCACAACATGCACCTAAATAGCAGGCAGGTGAAGACACCCTCTGGTTCACGGGGGTGAGCAGTCTGGTCATACTAGTTGTCAGTGATGTTGTAACCAAGGAAAATATCTAGAGCAAAAACTCAAAAAGCATACTGTACATGTCAGCCAAAAGCATTTTGTCACCCATCAATCTGTCAATTTATGTGAACACTTTGCAGTTTGTGTTGTAACATTCCTGCAGTTTTAAACCCAAAGTTTTCAAAAAGCTTTGGTACGAATGAAGATCGGCTTAAATGCTTCGTTTATTTATTGATAATTAAGGCAAAATTATCTCTGGATTGCAATAAGACAGTACAAGTTCCATCTTGAAAATAACACAAAACTACACATTCATGTCAGTGAAAGGGTTAATAGGAGACCCATTAGTGCTCAATAAGAATCATGTTTTAATCTTGGGGAGTAATGGTATAGAACAAATGTGAAAATGAGGTGGATTATTGTAAATTTGGAATTCATCCAGATGAAAATGAATCCCAAAAGATGGTGTTCCTACAAATTAACAAGAGAGTGAGTTGAGGTGAAACCTGGCCAACTAACTCATTGACCCACATAAATTGAGTTGCCACGATTGGATATCTTAATATGCTATTGTAAATAACATTTCTGCTGGTGCTTTTTAAAAGGGCAACAAAGCCTGAATTCTAACTATGTGTGGGCTGAACAGTCTTTTAGCATTATAATCATTTTTCTGTTCCTGTCCAGCTGAGTAATGTTGCTGGCGCATGAAACTGCAGACAACTGGCCCAGGATTTTGAAATGTACAACACTTCTACTGAGCCTTCTTGATAGTGATGTAGCAGAGGACAGGAAATTCCAAATGCAAGTACTTACTGTGGTAGACAGGAAATCTTTTTTCAATGATTTCCTCAAATTCCTTGTTCATAAATTTTATTTGTGCAGTCATTTATGAAAATGAACTTAGAATTCAATCATTTTTCATAACTATTGCCAGTAGAGGGAATGTCTGTAAAATGAGCTTCCTGTCTACTCTTAGATCACCACTCACCCTCCCCATCCCTCCCCAGGAAGATGACTTGCTAATTCTAATTTTATACATTCAGGTGAACTGCTGGTAATTTCAATGGCTTGTATTTAAACTAGGTGTGAGTTTAAACTTGTAAGCTCTAAGGGTGGAATGAAAAGATTTACTGTAAGAACATAAGTGGAGGAGTTATGACTAAGCATAGTTAAGGACAAAGAAGTCTCAATAATTAAGTTGAAGGGTGGTTAAAAGGATAATGGTGGAAAGATTAATAAAATGAAGGCAAAGCGATACTGAGGAATGTGAATGGATCAGAATTGCAGTGTTTATATGCAGATGCACAAAGCATTAGAAATGAAATTAGGAATTAGAGGCACTAATTAGAGTGGAGGGATTTGATGTTATGTCCTTTACTGAAATTTTGCTTCAGCTGGGGTGGGATTGGAAACAAAATATTCCTGGCTATAAACAGGAGAGATACCAAAGGAAGAAATTGCCTTGCTAATTACAGAACTGTTTGCAGCCATTGAAGGAAAATAAACATTTTTATCAATGGGAATGCTTAGATGTGCTCTGTCTGGGATGCGTTAAGAAATAATAAAGGAGTATGTTGCCATATTAGGAGTACATTATAAACCCTCAAATGGTGGAAAAGAAATTGAGGATATGATTTGTAGCCAAGATGTTTGCAGCAGGAGCATCTAGATAAAATTGCATTTAAAATTGTTGTAGGAGCGGTGTTGTAGGGCTGGAGGAGGTTACAGAGATAAGGAGAAACAAGTCATGAAGGGATTTAACTTTGAATTTGAAGCACTGAAAAACTGGGAGCCATTGAGAACAGGGACAAAGGAACAACAGGACTTGGTATAGGAGGATATGGGTAGCAGAGTTTTGAATGAGTTGAAGTATACAGGGCATTGGAGGCTGGCCAGGAGAGCATTGGAATAGCCAAATCTAGAGGTGACAAAGACATGTACGGATGTCGGACAAGCAGTCTAACAGCCAAAAGAAGATGGAAAGGGCAGGAGAAGCGGTGGAGAGATAGAACTGAGTATCATCAGTGTACAAACACCTTTTTATAAGCAGATTGAAGTAAAGGAATAATCAAAAAGGATGGGACCACTTAGATATGAAGAGAACCATCTTGTAGTTGAGCGTGGGGAAGTGGCAGTGATAAGTACTTTGCCTCAATTTTTATACAGGAGGGTGAAATTAGGCCTGTAAGAGTGCCTGTGCAGGATGTGGAAGAGCCGCTACTAGGGATCACTACCCGGAAGAAAACTGCATTGAATATAGTTAAGGAGACTGATAGTAGAAAAGTAGGCTCAGGTAGAAAGCACCCAGAATACTGAGTGACATGGGTGTGGGGTGGAGGGGGGGTCGGCGGGAGATGGGGTGGATGTGGGGGAGGGGAAGAGTTAACGGAAACATTAACCATCATTTTCCCCAAAAAGTTTGGAAATGGAAGCTATGCCAAAGGACTTGAGGGTGGCAAAGGTCAGGAAAGGGGAAATGGATAAGCCGGAAATTAAAGGCCAGGTAAGGATAAGCTTCTAGGGCTGCATTTCCCTGCACGTTGCCAGAGGTGAGGAGGACTTGCCACAGCTCCCTTCCCTCCACGACCCTGATCCATTTTCCTGGTCCGGGGTTTGTCATACATGCAGGGAGTGCTCCCTGGTGGCATTGCGCTCCATAGGGGGAGCTCACCGCCCCCAACATGTAAAATCCAGCGATGGTGTGGCTGTGCACTCAGTGCGGCATCAGAAGGAGGAGGAGCTGAAGTTAAAGGGGGCACGGGCTCCTTGAAAATGAAAAGATCTTTCACTGTTGAAGCATGTGCCGGGCCCACACAAAAGCTGCAGGGCCTTGCCCTCCTTAAGTGCCTTTTGCACTACTTCTGCCGCTGACTGTGCAAGTACTGCACCCTCCCCTTGTGTTCTTGCTTGCGGTCAGCAGCGCACTGGTGGGAAAAGCTGGGAAATTGACTGGTTCCCATAGCCCTGTCTCCAGCTCTCCCTTAAATACAGCGGGCAGCCAAGGAACGTGTAATCTTTGTGGTGGGGAGAGGGGCGAAAGAACATTTCAAACAACGTTTTTAGCTGGTAGGTCCCCCTCCCCAATTTTCCCAGCTCCACTGCCTCTTTGCCACTCATATTTTCAGGTTGTATAGTGGAGGCAAATCTAAGCCGCTGAGCCCATTCTGCGAGATGAAATAAATGAACATTTATCCAGGCATGGGCTAATTGGGGACAGTTAGCATGGACTTGCAAAGGGCAACTAACAATTGCATTTTTTAAAGAAATTACAGAAAGATTAGATAAAGGGAATGCAGTAGATGTTGTATCGATGAATTTTCAGGAGGAATTTGATTTGGTGTCACACATGAAACTCGTTACAGAAAGTAAGGCAAATGGTGTTAAAAGTGCATGAAGATGCAGGGATAGAAAACAAAAATCTAAATTGACCGGATGTGGATCATGGTGTGTCCTAAGGATCCCTTGTTTTCTATTTATAAAACATAATTTAAAAGGGAATTAGGTAAGTATTTGAAAATGAAGAATATGAAGAGGAACAGTACAGCGAATGGATTAGAGTAGCTTGCTTCAGTGAAGGAGCTGGCACCAGTACAGGCACTGTGGGCCAAATGGCCTCTTTCTGTCTGTAATCTCTATGATTTTACCAGCATAGATAAGAACAGATTATAATGGCCAGTAGATTTTTAACTTGCCCTTAATTATAATTTATTGTTCGTTGCCATTCGGTATTCTTCCGAGAGAACGAGAAGTGACCTTTTTGATAAATCATCCCCAGTTGAACTGAGTTTCAGGCTCTCAAAGTGAAGGGCAACATGCCAGACTGCTCTGTGGAAGTACAGTAGTTGAATCCACTGTATCGGTCATAAATAAAATACAGGGACTGATGAGATGATATCTTTTGTTATTCTTTTTCTTCTTACACAGAAGCATTAGAAACTTCAGTGGTTTCTTTTTCATGGTCTGTTTGCAATTACGAGACATTTGTTTGAAAACCACTTTATTGCTTGAACTATGATAACTGAAGTATAGTCTAAAAGGAAATATTGGTACCCTCTCTTAAACTGTCCTATTCAACTCTAACCTTCTATTTTCTTTAGTTCCAGGATATTCCAGGTTTTCAAGCAGTTTGGCCTCCACTTTCCTTCCCATGAGCCACCTGGATCACCATGGAAACAGCAACGGTGTACTTTATGGCCAGCACAGGTTCTATGATACCCAAAAAGGCGAGTTAAATATCCAGCATAACAAATGTATTTTATAATTAGCTTACATAGTAGTAATGCCAATAACATTTCTATGTTTTAATTTTACTTTGTTTCAATTTAACAGAAGTAACACTTAACTATTTCAATTATGACCATTTATTTGTCTAGCAGAGTACTGTGGTATAAATCATTCTCATATTTCGAATAAGTTGAGAGCCTAATTTTGCTCTGCAACGTGGCACTTTGTTTTAACCAGAAATATTCAGCTGAAGTACAGTTGCAGGGTGTGTTACTGAACGATGGACTATTTCATAGAGCTGTAGTTGTTACCTTGCATTTTAATATTTATTTCAAATAAAATCCAAGATTCTTTGGAAAAAAACAATCAGAAGAAAATCTTATTGATTCATATTACATAGTGAACATTAAAGTTAGAGTTTAATCCTGATATTTATGATAATACACCACATATGGATGTAAATTCAAAGAAACCCATTGAACATTTGTACCAGGCCTTTAGCTAAATACCATCCTGGCTGGTGTCATTGCGTTGATAGGGCCATTTTAACCCCCCCACCCCCCCCACCCCATAAAGGCAGAATCTCTATTATTTTCTAAATGCTGACGGTAAATTTTACCACCGTGTACAGTGCCTCTGAAATCCTTGGATTTTCCCCCTTTCTTTTACCCCATATCTACTGACAGAGGTGATTCATGTTGTGGGACTGTCCTGCAGTGTGTCATCCTCCAGTGCCTTACCCAAATGTCCACCTTGCATGAGTGTCTCTGGATAGTGACTGGTGCTGAGCTGTTTCATCTTGGGGTAGAGGGGTGGGGGGGGAAGGGGAGGGATGCGGGGGGAGAAGGGAGGGGTGGGGGAGGAGGGGAGAGGCGTGGGGGGGGTTCAGTGCTGGGACCCCAGCTATTTACAATATACATCAATTATTTAGATGAATGAATTGAGTGTAATATCTCCAAGGTTGCAGATGACACTCAGCTGGGTGGCGGTGTGAGCTGTGAGGAGGATGCTAAGAGGCTGCAGGGTGACTTGGACAGGTTAGGTGAATGGGCAAATGCATGGCAGATGCAGTATAATGTGGATAAATGTGAGGTTATCCACTTTGGTGGCAAAAACACAAAGGCAGAATATTATCTGAATGGCGGCAGATTAGGAAAAGGGGAGGTGCAATGAGACCTGGGTGTCATGGTACATCAGTCATTGAAAGTTGGCATGCAGATACAGCAGGCGGTGAAGAAGGCAAATGGTATGTTGGCCTTCATAGCTGGGGGGTTTGAGTATAGGAGCAGGGAGGTCTTACAGTAGTTGTACAGGGCCTTGGTGAGGCTTCACCTGGAATATTGTGTTCAGTTTTGGTCTCCTAATCTGAGGAAGGATGTTCTTGCTATTGAGGGAGTGCAGCGAAGGTTCACCAGACTGATTCCCGGGATGGCAGGACTGACATGAGGAGAGACTGGATTGACTGGGCCTGTATTCACTGGAGTTTAGAAGAATGAGAGGGGATCTCATATAGAAACATATAAAATTCTGACGGGACTGGACAGGTTAGATGCAGGAAGAATGTTCCTGATGTTGGGGGAGTCCAGAACCAGGGGTCACAGTCTAAGGATAAGGGGTAAGCCATTTAGGAGCAAGATGAGGAGAAACTTCTTCACTCAGAGAGTTGTTAACCTGCGGAATTCTCTACTGCAGAGAGTTGTTGATGCCAGTTCGTTAGATATATTCAAGGGGAAGTTAGATATGGCCCTGATGGCTAAAGAGATCAAGGGATATGGTGAGAAAGCAGGAAAGGGGTACTGAGGTGAATGATCAGCCATGATCATATTGAATGGTGGTGCAGTCTCGAAGGGCCGAATGGTACTCCTGCATCTATTTTCTATGTTTCTATGGTGGGAGGGAGAGGGGAGGGGTAGGAGGGTAGGGAAGGGTGGGGGTAGAGGGGTGGGAGAGAGGGGGGAGGGGTGGGGGGGAGGGGAGGGATGAGAGGGAGAGGGAGTGGGGAGAAGGGTGGGAGAGAGAGGGGAAGGGTGGGAGAGAGAGGAGAAGGGTGGGGGGAGAGGGGGGTTGAGGGATAGGGAGGGAGAGGGAAGGATGGGGGGAGAGGCGTGGGGAGGGATGGGGGGAGGGGAGGAGAGGGAAGGGTTGGGAGGAAGAGGGGTGGGAGGGAGGGGTAGGAGGGGGAGAGAGTTGGAGGAGGGGGGGGAAGAGTTGGAGGAGAGGGGTGGGGGGGAGAGGGGGGTGAGGCATGGGAGTGAGGGGTAGGAGGGGAGGGGTGGGGTGGGGTGGATGGGTGGGAGGGAGGTGTGGCATTGTGGCTGAACTCACCTTGTTCTTACTTGACATTCCACCCCCTTAACACACACACACACACACACACACACACATCACTATTGCATAGCCACCAGTGAGCTGGAACCCTTTCTTCTCCCTAGCTCAGGGACACCTAAGCACCTTCATTGTTATCCAGACTGAGAGCAACACAAACCAAGACGGAACATGGACCCTTCCTGGGCTCTCTGGTTATCACTCACAAAACGCAGTAGTTCACAGTCAATTGTTAATACAAAGTTGTCATTTGCATTAACACAATTTTTTTTCCATTAATTCAATCTAAGCAATGCAAATAAAACAGCACTGTGCAAAAAGAATTTCAAATGAACAAATTATTCAAATGAAGTGACTTTATATTAACAATAGACTGTACCTACCGAGCCATTCGGGGAGGCAGAATGAATGAATTCCCTGATCAGAATTGAAACCAAGCCATGGCAGTGAGTTGCCAAATCTTATCCACAAGGCCACTAGGAATGAATAGCTCTAACAGGGCTCTGCACTTACAGCAAAACAAAATTATTCAGTGTGATTATTATCCACTTCATCGAGAAGGAATGGCACCGAACGATGAGAGAGACAAATACAGAGAAAAAGATAAAGCCAAAAAGGATAAGAGAGAGATGAAGCACGGAGAGAAAGAGAGAGAGAGAAGGAAACAGATGTAGAAAGAAAGGGGAAAATCAAGTCAGGAAGAAAAATGAAAGATTTTTTTTAAAGGAAAGTAGTAGTGAGTGAAAACATTATCATGTTGCACCCTGAGAACGAGTTTGTGCCAGTGATGTTTCTCACCTGGCCATGAATTAGAATAATCGAATCATAGAATGATCCCGCACAGAAGGAGGTCATTCGGCCCATCGTGCCTGTTGCGGCTCTGTGAAAAAGCGATCCAGTTACTCCCAGACCCTCGTTCTTTCCCCAGAACCCTCCAAATGTTTCCTTCTCAAGTATTGATCTTATTCCCTTTTGCGAGTTACTATTGATTCTGTTTCCTCCAC
This sequence comes from Pristiophorus japonicus, assembly GCF_044704955.1. Taxonomy (NCBI): domain Eukaryota; kingdom Metazoa; phylum Chordata; class Chondrichthyes; family Pristiophoridae; genus Pristiophorus; species Pristiophorus japonicus. The sequence goes on from NC_091992.1 coordinate 112,555,160, forward strand.
CATTCCAGGCAGCGCATTCCAGATCATAGCAGCTTGCTGCGTGAAAACAAATTCCCATCTCCCCTCGGATTCCTTTGCCAATGACCTTAAATCTGTTTCCTTTGGTTACCAATCCTCCTGCCAGTGGAAACAGTTTATCACTCTAACAAAAGCAATCATAATTTTGAACACCTCCAAAAATCTCCCCTTAACCTCTCTGCTCGAAGGAGTGCAAGCCCAACTTCTCTAATTTCTCCACATAACTAAAATCCCCCATTGGTGGAGGAAGAGAATTCAAGATGGCTGCTTTACGAAATGGAGAGAGGGCAGACTATCCCTTGACTAGAACATATATGATCTGTCTTTGGCATACTGAGAGATACATTCTGGCCTCTGAAGTTTAACAAGTTTGATCTAGGGTATTAGAGCCTGGGGCATTTCCTTGGTAGGTGATAATATCGAATGGATCAAATTCATTCCTAAATGTTCAGTTTAACTTTGTCCTTTAAATACTTAAAAAGAACAGAGCAAAACATTAGAGGCATTTTTCATCTAATCATTTGATAATTCCTGCTATACAAAATCTTCAATGTTAATTTTATTTTCACACCTCTGCTTTATGCTGCTTTTTTTTAACCAAGCCACAGTCTTACAACAACAACTTCTATTTATATAGTGCCTTTATTGTAGTAAAACGTCCCAAGGTGCTTCACAGGAGCGTTATCAAGCAAAATTTGGTACTGAGCCACTTAAGGAGATTAGGACAGATACCCAAATGCTTGATCAATGAGGTAGGTTTTACAGAGAAAAATTGGAGAAGGAGAGAGAGAGAGGCAGAGAGGTTTAGGGAGGAATTTCCAGAGCATAGGGTCTAGACAGCTGAAGGCATGGCCGCCAATGGTGGAGCGATTAAAATCAGGAATGCTCAAGTGGCCAGAATTGGAGGAGCACAGATATCTCGGAGAGTTGTAGGGCTGGAGGAGATTAGAGACATCGGGAGGGGGAGAGGCCATGGAGAGATTTGAAAGCAAGGATGAGATTTTTATGTCAGGCCCTTCTCCATTAAACAAAAATTAATTACAACGTGCGGCAGGAAGATCCAAGGTTCAAATCCTAGTGTGTGCTGAATTAGCTGAGCGAGGCCGGGCAGCAGTGCATCATTACCCTTACTGTCCCGGGTTAGGAAAGGACAAATCAACTCGGCTTCCCGCTCGTGTTGCAGCTGCTGAAAACAGGATTAGGCTTGGCTGTGATGCCTTCTGTGGCCAAATAACCTGTTATAACCTTCAGGGCTGATTTTCTAAATGCACACCCTTAACACTGGACCTTGCTGGTCTGGAGCATATTTTATGCACTAGCGGGCATGCTCCCTGTGATATTTCTGTCCATAATGAACAGAAGGTTTTGAGGAGTACCCCCATGATTCCCCAGTTTGTGCTCCCAGTCCTGGCAGAAGCACACATTCGGAAATCAACCCTTTACTGTCAAAGCTCACACATGAATAATGGTCACTTGGGTGAGATACTAGACGGTGACTGGTGTTTTCGAATTGTCCTCCAGCACAAAGAGTCAGTGTCTTCAAGAGAGGAAGAAAGGGAAGCAAAATGGCAGAGAAAATTTTCAGGCAAAATATGTTGTATATAAAAAAAACTATTCATCGTATTTTATAGAGTGACATAAATCGAAATGTGGGTTTTGAGTTGAACAAGGTTTTTGAGGTGTACAAGAAAATAGGAGGTATGATTATTGACGGTGATATAATATAATGTACTGATCTTATGAGGGTCTTTCTCAACTTGTAGATGGTTTCTATCTGAGGAACTTGCCTGGACAGCCAACTCTGCTCTCAACCAATCATGGTTTTCCTTCCATTTCCCGTGCCGCACCCAGCCATCCCATTGGTTCCTGCAGCCGAGACAGAGAGATGAGCCACTCCCACAAAACCATCAAGGAAACTGACAGACTCCAAGCTGCTAAGGAACCGAGTAAAGAAAGAATGAGTAAAAATGAAGCCAATTCTATGAACAGTCAAAGGACACACAAGGAGAGACATGCAGAAGAAGATGGAAAAGACAGACATAAAATAGTGCTGCCTCTGATGCCAGATGTTAGATGCAAAGAAGACATAACAAATATGCACAATAGCATGTGTGAAAACAGAAATAAACACTTCAATAGCTGTTTAACAAACTCCAAAGTTATGAATGGAGATTCCAGTAAGACTTTATTAGCAAGCTGCACTAATATTGGTGGGATTCTACCGAGGCAGATGGACATCCATACTCCAGGCAGGTGTACCAAAGAGAGCTTAAGGTTTGAGAGGGAGTTCAGAGAAAATGGTCCCTCTGGTCCAGTGCATATCGAGTGCTCGGACAGTTGGCAAACACCGCACCATTCTGTTGCATACTCTGTTCCTTCTTCACTGTCCAACATTCCTCCATCATCTAGCACAGCCTCCGGAACATTCCCCTGTTTGCAGGTTCATTCCAACTTAGACCTTTTTTACCCTACTCAAGATAAGGCGGGCCGGGAGCTCAAGGTCACTGGGCCTACGTACGTGCCTTCAGTGGGACACTTCAGCGACAAAAGTAGACCTTTTCAAGTCGCTGCAGAGAACTGCAAGGTCAACAGAAACATAGGGAAGGAGAAGACGCATGACAAAAGCACAGAGCGGTCTGATATTGGGACGGTTCCTAATTCTCACACACATCTGAAGTTAGATGGGAAAGGAATGGACTGGCCCCACAATTCAGCCATCAAATCCAAACAACAGTGTGGTAGCAGCACTGGTGCACAGTTGGTGATGCCGTTCACACCTCAGGCAGCCAAGGGCCCCTCAGGGAAAGGTAGCACTTATGTTATGCCGCAGTCTCAGGATTGTTTCTGTTCGAAGGAGCTGGAGACATGCTGTGCCAAACTCACCCACCCCAGTTATATGCTGGACCGGGAGCACGGCAGTGACGCACATGAGAAAGCTTCTAAAGACTCGCAGGGGCAGAAAGTGGCCAGGATACGTCACCAACACCATAAGCTTCCTGAGGTGGAGCACATAGGAAGTGGTTCAGAAATGAAGCGAAGGCCCCCGGAGCTCAGTTGTATGAGCTACAATGGATCTCACATGCCATCGTGGCAGGGCCCTCAGATTCCAATGGGTGAAGACAGGAAAAACTCCTATCTTGACCCCTTTAGTTCAAGTTTACAGCAGGCGGCAATGTTGTCACAAGGCTCTGTGCTAAACCAAGACATGTTAGGTCAAACTGATGAGGTCTCAGCCATGAAGAGTTTGTTAAAATACAGCAGCTCTTTCCCTCCAGGCACGCAGGCCTTGATTGTTGGGCAGAAGACCCCTTTTGGAGGTCTGGGAAACATTCGGGCCAGCTGTGTCCATCAGGAGATTAAATTCCAAGGTGGGAAATCGAGCCTAGATTTGGAGCGTCTAGACTGTGCCAAAGGAAGGGAAAATGAGTCATCTCAGGGCGACGGAGAGGTACGGCAGCCTCCAGTTGGGATCGCCGTGGCGGTTGCAAGGCAAAAGGACAACCAGAACAAGCATGAACTGCCTTGTAACACTGAGTCCAGCAGGCAGCACAGGCATCTCCCCGGTTTGAAAGGTGAGATACTGTTAAAGACCCAAATAAGTAGTTAAACAGGGCTTCTGTTAACAACCCTGATTTCTTTTTTTAACTGTTTTCACGACATGATTATTGTCAGAAGTATTGTGTTATGGGACGACTGGTAACAGCTGGCCAGTAAGTCACCTTTCTTTCTTGGTATGGGTGACAAGTCACATGGGAATGTTTTAAGTGCAGTGTTGTTACTAAACGACAATGGTAGGACAGTATTTAATTCCCAGAATAGTTACATATTCGCGTTGCAGGTTAGCCTGTAATTCATATGGCCTTGCTTTGCTTGCTTCAGCTTCAACTTCAGCCAGGCTTGTTTGTTAAACTGAAGTGTTTCATTTGTGGCTAAGAAAACTTGACATTGGCCAACTCGGTCTAGTTGAGTCACTGGTTCCAGTAGCTGATCATGTACTGTAATGTTAGCAGTTTGGAGAAGCCCTTGACTTTGACTGTCCTCACTTTAGGGGTAGCACGGTGGTTATGTTTCTAGACTAGTAATCCAGAAGCCGGAACTAATGATCCGCAGACATGAGTTCAAATCCCACCACGGCAGCTGGGGGAATTTAAATTCAGTTAATTAAATAAATCTGGAACAAAAAGTTAGTGACAGTAATGGTGACCATGAAACTACGGGATTGTTGTAAAAACCCATCTGGTTCACTAATGTCCTTTAGGGAAGGAAATCTGCCGTCCTTACCCAGTCTGGCCGATATGTGACTCCAGACCCACAGCAATGTGGTTGGCTTTTAACGGCCCTCTGAAATGGCCCAGCAAGCCAGTTGTATAAGACGGCTCACCACCACCTTCTCAAGGGCAACTAGGGATAGGCAATAAATGCCGGCCTTGCCAGCGACGCCCACATCCGATGAATATCAAAACACTTTCAGTATGAATATGATTTGTGCTGAATACTGCTAATGCTGACCCCAAAGTATCCAAAATCAGACCCAAAAAAAGTGGTGATATGCCTGTTTGAATGTCACCTACTTTAAGTTATCACTTAGAGGAGGACTTCAGACATCCAGATGAAAATATAAATGATCAGAATTTTTCGAGCACTTCAAGCTGTCCCCACATATGTTTGCAGTTCCATGTTATTATCAATTCCCTATTAGTTTTCAACTTTTATGACTTTGTGCAGATGTTTGACCCAACATGTACTTAAAATAAAATGTGAAAATGATCTCAGTACTAAAAAGTTAATTCCTTCATCCTCTATGTCATTTAAGTATTTTATCCAGCAAAAACCGGAAGTAGAAGTTGAAATTTTCTCTGAAAGGCTATAAATGAAGTAGCCCCCTCAAACATCAAAAGTAAATAGTTTGCCACAAGACATCACATACGTGCACGGTTTTCTTGTGAATGACCCAGAAATATGTTAGTGCAGTTGCTGATCACACAGTGCAGTTTAAATGTTTGAAAATGGAGACATTTTACGTTGTATTTCTTTATTTGGCAATTAGAACAGTTGATTTTAACATGGATTTGCTTTGACTAGATTGCATATTATGCTGTACTACTGTAATAAACTTGGTGTGAGTCATCATCATCATAGGCAGTCCCTCGGAATCGAGGAAGACTTGCTTCCGTGTGAGTGCATGGGTGCTGGTTTTTGATGTGAGTGCATGGGGTGCTGGCTAGCTTCAAATAATCCTTTCTCGTCAACAGGATCATCGCGCTCTGCCTACGTCATCGACCTGGAAGCAGAGGAAGAAAACAATCATTTTCGTGAGGAAAGAATGGGACTGGCACGTTTGGATAGGGAAAGGGACCACTTACTTCGGTAAGATCTTTCGCGGATTAATACAGCATAAAATGAGTCTTTGATAATACACTTTTTATTGTCCTGTCCCAAAACCTGAGCCCAAATCATCAGAATTGGTTACTTGGGATGTTGTGATTCGTGAAATAGTTTGCGAGCTTGGGCGACTTTTACAGTTCCACTTTGCTCCAACATTCATCCATAGAAACTATATAATCTGACTGGATTATCTAACATAACGAAGCACAGTACTTTTAATCCTGAATTAAGAATTGTTAATACGTCCATATGTTTATTTCATTCAACATTATTATATTTAACATCAGAGAGAGATACGTTTAAAAAAAGAAGAACTTCAGAGTTAATACTCAGAGACCTGGTTATGCACTGGACTTGTGGATCGTGATGTTCATATCCCAGGGCGCTGCTGGTTGCTTGTACATTTGGCCAGAAGACCAAAAGTGGAACAAGATTTGTCAGTTCTCTGCAAGGCAGCTAAAATGGATGTTCCACCTCATGGAGAATAAGACAATGAACATTTAGCTAACCTGACTCACATAAATCAGACTTTTGGCTTACAGATCATGAAATGGAAGTCCTTGAAGGGGAGGGGAGGTCCACAGACCAGGCTACTCCAGCTATTGAGTGGAGGAAGCTGTTTCGTGGCAAATAACCGACAGGCGTAAAGAATAAGAGAAAATGGGGAAACAATATATATGTATTAAAAAAAAAATTGGGTTATTGAAGTGAAGTAAACACTTTTGGTCTGCTTGGTGCCTCATTACTGAAGCAGGACTTAGATGTAAAGATTAAAGGGTACCACGACAGTGATGTCACACAAAAAGTGTGTGGCTGGATTCAAAATCTATTAAAGTTATGAAAAGGAAACTTGAGATACATATTTTTTAATTAATTCTTGGGATGTGGGCATTGCTCGTAATTGACTAGCTGCCCTTGAGAAGGTGGTGGTGAACCTTCTCCTTGAACTGTGACAGTCCATGTTGTGAAGGCTCTCCTTGTGGGAAAAAGATGTTGCGACTGTCACTAATTCAAAATATTTCCATTGAATTCAGAGAAAACAAAGAACTTGTGGAGTTTGCACGAATCCGTCCATCAAATGGTTGTCCTGGAGATCTAAATCCAAACCTGATGGTCACTGGAGGTTCGTCTTTACAAACCAACCAACTGGGAACTGATCCCAATGCACATCCTCACCTTACTCCTCCGCATTGGCTTCCAAGGACGGGCAGCCCCTCAGTGTGGATGGGTGGGCATTCATACGGTCAGTCTTCCAATCTTTCATTTATTGAGCAGCAACGTACACATTTATGGGTTCAGGTTTTCTATGACCGGCACACCTTGCACATTGATAACCAATGCATAGTTAACACAACAGACATCTTATTTTCTATTCTTTACCCCTAAAGCACAATAGCAAGGTTTACTTTTTTCCAACTCTTGGCTTGTTTACATGAAAATATATTTCAAGTAATATTTGAAAGAGAAAAATCAACAATAACAAGTTTGAGAAATGCACTGCAAAAAATGTAGCAATGCTGCACTTACTGCCCAGATATAAACCTTGAATACATCTGTATTGTTCATATTTTTTTTCTCATTTTCATCCGACCAGCAATCCATCCATCTATCTAGGTTTGGATATACACTGACTCATCTGCCCATCTATAATTCTATCCAAGTACTGATGGAAGAAGTTTAAGAATTGAAAGTACAACATATCGTATTATTCTCTAAATGAGAGGGTGCTTTGGTGTAGGTAGATAGGAGAGTTACCACACATGTGTGTTACTGAGAGTAGAATATAAAAGCACAAATCAACCAGTCATGGGAGATTGCCAGTGCTGAAATAGTGTGCGGTTACAACAGGCCAAGAAAACATTCTGACATCTGATGCAGCTGTCGAGATGAGCAACTTTATTGGAGAATTATAGTTAGGATGGAACAAAAATAAAACTTTGCATTTTGAAAGTGAATAATGTATTATTCATGCTTCAGTCACAAAATGAAAGACATCCTTTGTCAAGTGAAAGTCTGGAGTTACACTTTAAATGCATAAATGTGAAGGAAACTAGGAAGTTCACTTGGTACTGTCAGCTGTTTAGAATGTACACAGGCTAATTTCCACATGAAAACAGTTGCACAAATACCGAAATTGTCTACAACCACTGAAATTAGGTGTTGGGGACATCTTGTGACTTCAAACTTGATATTTGCCGTAATTCTATCCAGACAACTGAGATTGCCAGAATATATACACGTTCCAATGGAATTATTCACAGGAGTTCCGAACCAAACTACTGAAAAATCAGCAGGGGTCCAGTTTCTGCTTGCCTAATGTAGAGGGCACAACTATTTACCCAAGTCCAGGCTTTGGAAGTCCCAAGGGTGTGCAAGGGTATCGAAGAATGCAGAAGCCAAATATACCCTGTGGAGTAAAGAAAGGAGGCAGCCTCAAAAGGAATGATTCTTGACATCTACTGCTCCTCATTAAAGTAAATGTCCCTGTAAAATGTCGCTCCATCGTGTTACGTGTAAAACTAAAATGGTGCTGATATCCACCCTTCTCAGTTCTTTATAGACTGTTTGGAATATATTGCCATTATATGAACATTCCCATTTTCAAGTCACGGTCAAATACATGCATGTATTTTTACTCTTTACTCAGTGTTGAAAACTTCACAAACATAACATCAAGCATATACGTTTCTTACAGAAACATAATGGCTGAATATTATTATACAGGAAGGCCAACTGACAGGAGAAAAGAAAAGGAGAAGGGTTTGTCAAAATCAGTTACTGACCTAACCCATCACCATCTCTAGTAATAAAAGTAGTATCTCATTCCCAAAGGAAAAGCATAAAAGGCTGTTATATTTGATCGAGCTGTTCAATGAATTCTAGATTTCCAAAATGGGTCCTTTCATATCCCACTACATCTGCCGCCAAAGTAATCCAGTCATTAGAATCGGGGAGTATCTGATTACTACTCCTGCGGGATAATCCTTTTTGCCGGAGCACACAATAAATAATAAGTAAGGCAGTTCTCATTATTCAGTTTGGAAATGCAGCATCTGGAACGTCTAAAATGAATCCGGCAATAGAGTTAGCTGTGCTTAAAATCTGAACAGTACCCTAAACAGATCATTAGAATATGTCTTGGATTTTACCACAGTATAAAGAATCATCAAATGTTCCTGCACAGAAACAGGCCATTTGACACATCCAGTCTGCGCTGCCGTTTTTCTCTGAATGAACCATTTAATTCTGAATCCGCGCTCTCCATATACTCTAATATTCCTCTGTTCAAGAAACAATCTAATTTCCTTTTAAAAGAATTTATGGGCTCTGCTTCAACAAAGGTTTGTGGCAGAGAATTACAAAAACTAATCTCTATGTAAAGGCATTTCCTAATTTCCCCCTTAATTCTATTGGTGATTATTTTAAATTTATGTAGTACTGCTTGAGTTTCTTGTCCCCCATATTCATCAGTTAATAATCCAAGACATTAAAAATCAGAGCAGACAAGCGTAACAATATTTCTAGTTTTAAACTGATTTATGCGTTCTACTCCAAATATTTCTCCAATCTAAGTGAGAATTTTAAGTTCTGCTCCTCATTAAAGTAGATTTATTTTCCTGCTGCATTATGGATAGTCACTGCCTTTCATAGCCATTTCTGATTCGCTGACAATCACTGCCTTTCATAGCCATTTCTGATTCGCTAAGTGTCCTTGAGCTTTCCCAAGGAGTGTGACTACATGGTGCTAGTATCATCTTTAAATGTCAGTGGAAATTTCATTTCGATTGGATTGACAACCTTTTCATTTATCTCCCTTAAACTCTTTATTCGACAGTTGGAACCAAGTCCATCTCTTGTGGTGGATGGAATAATCCAATACCAAAGCCAGGCCGGTCTCTGGTACTTAATGTACTGCGGACGATTAAGCACCCAGCCTGGCTCACTGATGGAACCTGGAGAGGTAGACCCATCACTGAGAGCTGTGAATCTTCAGTAACGGCTCCAGATAACCCTGTACACCAGTGCCCTACTGGGTAATGTGGTCCTGGTTGAACAAACAGCAGGGAAGCTTTGCATTTCTCTGTACTGGTAGAGTACATGGGTTTTAACTGGTAAAACTCTCATCGAAACCCCTGCACACGCTTGGGACTCTCCAAGCCTAGGCTCTTCCAAGCTCTCTGGATTTGGGTAAGTGGGGTGTGCCCTCTATGTTAGCAAACAGAAACTATACCCATGCAGATTTTTCTGTAATTTGGTTTGGAAACGCATCAGCATGTGATGGCTTGCTGTACATGTCAGATTCATCACTGACCAAAATATATTTTTTAAGTGGTGCCTCGCCTCTACATTGAAGTATAATTCACCCAAATCTGCTACAGCAGAATAGACATAAATATCATTAAATTATTCATAAAAATGAAAATTATTCCAGAATATCAGTACCAGTTGTATTTTCGTTCACACCACCCAATAGCAATAACCCACCCACTGTGTTATTACAACTGATCGCAGCAATTTCCAGAAGATTCCGACAGTGCAGTGTTACCAAATCCTTCCAATTATTATTGTTGGTAGTTAAAAATAATTAGATCAAATTGCTGATGTGCATTTATTTATGGTTAGGAACTAACCTGTTTTCAGGGTAGTTACATTCACTTGTGAAAAATATTCAGTTGAAAGTGGTTATGCTGAACTACCGTTTCACCTGTTTAAAAAGCAAAACCTGCAGTCTACTTTCAACTACAGCCACAAGAAATGTTAAGGGTAGCACTTTCCTATTATTTTAGTTTTCATTCTCTGTATTTTGGGAGCCTGTCAAAATAATCTCACAGAAACCATATAAGGGATTCTGCAGAACAGAATTATGTGTGACTTGGACAGTAAACAGGATAAATTCTATAATTGCTGCGTGACTCATTCTGGGTTTTCCCTATTTTTATACGGCTCCTTTTTCTAATTATATTTGCTTATTTCATCAGTCTTGCATTTCGTTTTTTTTATAAGAACATTTTCTTGTCTGATTTTTATAGGATTATACAGCAATTTGTTTTTCTTTCGTTTTGATTTATTCCTGTCATTCCTTTTCGTTTTCCCCTTCTAATTCTTTTTGTTTTTTTAATTATTTGTGGAATGTGGGCGTCGCTGGCAAGGCCGGCATTTATTGCCCATCCCTAGGAAACTTTAGCGGACAGTTATAGGCCAGACTGAGTCAGCAGGCAGGCTTCCTTCCCATAAGGACATTAGTAAATCAGTTGAATCAGACAGCTTCATTTTCACTTTTACTGATACCAGCTTTATCCCAGTTTTTAAAAATAATGTTCAGATTCTTAAACGGCCATGGTGGATTTGAACTTGCATACTCAAGATGATGCCCAGTCTCTGGATTGCTAGTCCAGCACCATAACCAATAAAGTACACAATGGTCTCCAGTATAAAGACCATTTGTTATCAAAACTTTTTTGTTTTCCACAAAAAAAATTACATTACACACAAAGTGGCCAGTCTGGAATATGGAAACCACCAAAGGAATTGGCAGTCCACATATTATTTACGACAGAATTCTTTCTTCAAATAGTTTGAAACTGTTGGGGAAGAAATGTTATTGCATGGATTTTGGTTGGATTTTCACTTTCTGGCGTTTCCAGTTTTAGCCGCAGCAACAACAACAAGCATTTATATAGTGCCTTTAAAGTAGAAACATGTCCCAAGGCACTTCACAGAAGCATAGTCAGACAAACATTGTGGCTGAGCCAATGAACATAAGAACATAAGAAATAGGAACAGAAGTAGGCCCCTCGAGCCTACTCCGCCATTCATGACTGATCTGATCATGGATTCAGCTCCACTTCCCCGCCCGCTCCCCATAACCCCTTATCCCCTTATCGTTTAAGAAACTGTCTATTTCTGTCTTAAATTTATTCAATGTCCCAGCTTCCACAGCTCTCTGAGGCAGCAACTTCCACAGATTTGCTGCCTCAGTGAAGAAATTTCTCCTCATCTCTGTTTTAAATGGGTGACCCCTTATTCTAAGATCATGCCCTCTAGTTCTAGTTTTCCCCATCAGTGGAAACATCCTCTCTGCATCCACCCTGTCAAGCCCCCTCATAATCTTATATGTTTCGATAAGATCTCCTCTCATTCTTCTGAACTCCAATGAGTAGAGGCCCAATCTACTCGACCTTTCCTCATAAGTCAACACCCTCATTCCCGGAATCAACCTAGTGAACCTTCTCTGAACTGCCTCCAAAGCAAGTATATCCTTTTGTAAATATGGAAACCAAAACTGCGCACAGTATTCAAGGTGTGGCCTCACCAAAATCTTGTATAACTGTAGCAAGACTTCCCTGCTTTTATACTCCATCCCCTTTGCAAAAAAGGCCAAGATTCCATTGGCCTTCCTGATCACTTGCTGTACCTGCATACTATCCTTTTGTGTTTCATGCACAAGTACCCCCAGATCCCGCTGTACTGCGACACTTTGCAATCTTTTTCCATTTAAATAATAACTTGCTCTTTGATTTTTTTCTGCCAAAGTGTATGACCTCACACTTTCCAATATTATACTCCATCTGCCAAATTTTTGCCCATTCACTTAGCTTGTCTATGTCCTTTTGCAGATTTTTTGTGTCCTCACACATTGCTTTTCCTCCCATCTTTGTATCATTAGCAAACTTGGCTACGTTACACTCAGTCCCTTCTTCCGCCCCTAATCTGCACAACATGAATACAATGCATTCCCGAGGTGATGAGGAGTTGGATGAGGAGGAGGAGATAGTGGGAGTGGTAATTAAAAGCTTGGTCAAAGAGATGGGTTTTAGTAGGAGTAGGAGGTGGAGAGGTAAAAAAGGCACGATTGCAGTGGTAACATGATCCCATAATTTGCTGTTAATCTGTGGAAGGATATATTTCTCTAGTCCTTCTTAATTACTTTCATTCTAGTTTTACTCCCCTTCTCAGATTTATCAAATGAGTAAACCTAATTGACCTTAAATGATATGGAGGAGGAACATTCTTGTAATATTAAATTTGCTGATGTCACATGGCCAGCAGTTTAATGAAGTTTGGTGAAACTCAAAGTGAACTAGACAACCAAGTGGAAAGGTTGTGACACCCATCTTGTGTGCACATTTGAGGTTTCCTGTTCCAGAATGCATAACCTAGCATTCATCCACATTTGAATTCCATTTGCGCCATCTGTTTATGTTAGAGTATTGCAATACCCATCTCCTATTTTGTTTATAACTAATGTGAACACCATTGAAACTCAGGAATACACTTTGCATAACTTCCCTCAGTGAGGAACCAAGGGAGACAGCAGAGTGTCCATCATCTGTGGAAGGAGTGGGTTTTGATAGATCAAATGTCCTTTGTTTCTTCCCATGCTTCCTTTTGTGTTACTGCTGAGACATTTTATCAGCGGTGTGCTCAGGAAGAACAAGTACTGTACTAGTTAGTGAGTGATGGTTAAAGATGAGGAGGCGATGCAACTGCTAGAATACGTGAGAGAAGAATTGTTCTGGTTGCTTTGTACAGTGACACTGTAAATGCATTAAAAAAAATAAGTGCTCAAGACTTCACCACAAATAATGACCAGAGCACTTGGTTCCCTATAATTGTGCATCACAATATTTACATTTTAACATTTCTTTGCTCAGTTTGTTTTTACAAATGATCTGTTTTATATTCTCGAACACAGGAATCGGTCACCCAGCTCTGCATTCAAATCTACCACCTGGATTTCCAGCATCGATGCCAAGTGCCATGCAGACAGTATTCCCGCTTTCCCAAGATCCCTCAGCCCAGCTGGTTATCCTTCCCACTGAACCACCAGCTCCTCACCCAACTCCTCATCACCTCGGTAATGCATTGTATTCATGTTGTGCAGATTAGGGGCGGAATATTAATTTGTTACATTGACTATATTTTTTATATGATCTATTCTACTTTATACATTATTTGAACAAGATAAATAGATAAAACTTGATGAAATTCAACTAGTATCACAAATCACTGTGGCTGAAAATTCGCAATTTCCTATCTCCAAACATTTTGTTATGGATACATATTGCTTGATTTCACTGTAAATAGATATGGCTGTGGGATGTCTTCAGGATGTCTTAAAACATTTTTAAAAACAAGTTTAGTCTTTTTCTTTCTTTTATTCTATTTTCTCTCCCTCACACTCACACACACACACACACACACACACACACACACACACACGCTGTTCTGTTTAAAAAAAAGAAAGATGTGCCCTATAATAAGGGAAACCTCAATGTGAAAGAGATACAATGATAAAACAATAAATTTGATATTTCCTTTCCTTTTTATAATTTAGAACAATAAAATTAAATGTATTTAAAAATGTCTATATAATAAGGACCAGATGGGAAGAGATGTCCTTCCTGGAGAATATTAGTCATGTGAACCCTTGCATGTTATTAGATTTGATAAAAGCTTTATTATTTCTCTGCTGATTGTATCATTTTAGTCCAGGTAAATTGGACTTATTGTGGTCTTCCTATTGTCCTCTGTATTAAGGGTCACAATGAACATAGCAAATAGCAATTGAGTGAAAAGTGCCAGGACGACTATTAGTTCACGATGTCATGAAGAGGTGAAACATATTCCCTTTCAAATCCCGGAATGGCTGAATACTTCTCCTTTTGCTGGATTTAATTCTATATCATTTCGGGTTGGCATGTTTAATTGGAACATATTTAGAAATGCATTGAAAATCAGATCCATATGTTTTGTGTTTAACATCATCACAACCTTCACAAACACATCTTTATTAAAAGTATAAATAGATTAAGTAAAATAACTTTGAACAGAAAGATATGATTTTTCATATGGTTTAAGATCATAGTATCCATTTTGAATATATTTTTTCCAATCAATTTGTGTCATATATTCCCTAATCAGTGACTTCTGCATATTGGCTTTGAGAGGAGGAGGAAGGAGGGGCTTGAGTCTGAATCCAAACTCAAATCCAGAGGGTGCAAGTCATGACTTTATTGGGAGGATGAAGACCAGTGCTTCCATTGAGTTCCCAGTAAAACAGGAATCCCTATCAAAACTGCCTGTACTTTGCCTCTAATTAACATAAGTTCTGCAATCTCATTCAGCCAGCCTCGAATGATAGAAACTCGACACTGCAAAAAACATTTGCTCAACCTGACTTGGTAGTAAGTGCAACCAGTTCCATAAAGGAAAAAGATTTTCCATTCCTCAGTGTTTATCTTAATGCACAAACAAATTCACCAAGATACTCTGTCATAAAACAAACAGGTAAACTCAGCAATCCTACACACTCAGTGAGGAGCCATGCTCAAAGGGAGCATTGCGCCTTGAGAGTCAGGACTACAGCTCTCTGCTTCCTTTGCGTACGGCTCCCGATGGGAGCCTGGGGCTGCTGAATTTATACTAATATAGTCCATCTAAAAATGTATCCAAGCAGGTGATTTACATTGTTGTGGAAGTTGCTAATATAGGGGTTCTTGATACCAATCTGTAAAACATAATAGCATACTAATGGATGTCTTGTGGCAATGCTCTGGCAAGTCAGGTGATGCGCTGCTCGATAAGAGTTTTATATCAACTATGCACAATGCATTATTCTGCTAAGTTGGGTAGTGTCGCTTTAAGGTCATGAAAGTCTAAGTGTTGTTAAGTAAACAGAGGTTTCGGTCAGTTGGTGTCCCATTGTTTGGACAGGGAATTTTATAGATTGCGATGTGCTTGCCAATTTCAGATTGTGGTTCAGAGGCACTCAGCATTTTAAGATTGTAACAAAAAGCATGCCATCTCAAGGGTGACATCTCGGCATGACATCTGAGTTCACCATAGATATTGTTTTTAATATTTTATCGATATGAAAAATGTCTCGACATAAACACTGCTTGCTGTGGCGTGATGTTCCCTTTACATTTGAAATTTGGGTTCAAATTGAGTTGAAATATGTGGATGAAAATTCCCACTCTAGTGGCCATAAAAGTCCAAACAGCAATTAGTTTCACCAGTCTTAATGGGCACTGTACAAAACCATTCATATTTTGGCAGTAAATTCTCTCAAATTATCACTTGAATGAATGTTTTAGAAAATTGAAATGTTGTATTAATAAAGTAAGGGGTGTTATTTTTACTGAGAGATCGAAGTGAAGGATCAAGGTCCATGATTAACAAGGTGAATGCATCATTAGTGATTGGGTGGCTCTAAGCCTGGGTTTTAACAGCCTGTAGATTGCAGGAGTAGGGAAAGACTGAGGGAGATCAGGAGTTCTACAATGTTCAGGCCCTGAGGAAAAATTAAGTTAGAGCATGTGCAGTTTTAGATCAGCCATGATCTTATTGAATGGCGGAGCAGGCTCGATGGGCCAAATGGCTTAATCCTGCTCTTATTTCTTATGATTCAACTCAGTGGGGTTGTGGAGAAGCGGAACAACATGTCGGGCAACTTATTTGCAGTTTAGAAGAAGTGTGGAAGAAATGTTCAGGAGCGTACTGACTGTGGTAATGTTGAGAACCTAGAGAAAAATGGTGCAACAAAGATTGCAAAAACTGGAGGCCATAAACAAGGGAGAGATTGTCTCAGATAATAAGTTTCTTTGTCCACCTTCCATTTTTGATAGGAAAGTTGAATCCAAGTATCTTGGAGGAAGCTTTAGTAATGGAGGACATTGGGAGTTCCATTTGAGGGCAGATAATAAAAGAAAGAAAAGGTAGACTTGGATTTATATAGCGCCTTTCACAACCACTCAAAGCGCTTTACAGCTAATTAAGTACTTTTGGAGTGTAATCACTGTTGTAATCTGGGAAACACAGCAACTAATTTGCGCATAGCAAGCTCCCACAAACAACAATGTGATAATGATCAGATTTTTTTTTGTTAAGTTGATTGAGAGATAAATATTGGCCAGGACACTGGGGATAACTCCCCTGCTTTTCTTTGAAATAGTGCCATGGGATCTTTTACGTTCATTTGAGAGAGCAGACGACCTCGGTTTTACCTCTCATCTGAAAGACGGCAACTCCGACAGTGCAGCACTCCCTCAGCACTTCACTGGAATGTCAGCCTAGATTTTTTTTTAGTGCTCAAATGCTTAAATGTTGATAGATGAAGAAGGACCTAGCGTAGACTCATCAAATAGAGGTCACAGCTCTTGGTTAGACTTGAGGGATACCTGAAGAAACTGACTTTGTAGAATTGAAAGAACCCAGATGTTCATTGTCCATTGAAGGAGAGCAAACGATCTAGCTGTAGTGGATTAGCATGTGCGCTGAACGAGAATTGGAGGTGGTGAGCAGCGAGGTTGTATGATCGGAAGGAAGTTCATGAATGTGAAGTGAAATCAGCAGCAGAAATCTAGATAGGGCTGAATGATTTGTGAAAAAGGAACAGATTGGGAGAGAAGACCGAGCCCTGGGGACTTCTGAGTTAATGATGAAAAAAAAACAGAGGATGAGCAGCAAAGATAGAACAATTTGAGAGAAAACTAGATAGTTATGTACATAGTTCTGGTTGGAGGCCATATGGTAGTAACCTATTCAGAAGTATACAGTGCCAGATTTTTCAACGGTTGGGTATAATACACGTTGTTTGACCAGTGTTGTGTGAATGCTACATCGAACACATACTGATTATCATCATAGGCAGTCCCTCGGAATCGATAATTAATCTGGCTGCGGGTATCGGCTGCAACTCAGTGCAGCAATAGAAAGATGAGCTATAATTCAGCATTGCAATTTCTCCTATTGTCTCACCATTCAAGACAAGGTCATTAAAATTCTGCTGTGATATGAATGTCAAGAATCTCTGACATGCTCCCCATACAACATGACTGATGATGTCCACTGGGTACTAGATTGAGATAGACTTTGTATTTGGTTCTGAAGCTCAGCCTTTTGTTTTTGGCAAATTTTTATATCAAATCACTCAATTTTAATAGGAACTAAGTTGGTTTCTACATTAAGTTGTATATTTTGATAATTTCTTCATTGATTGTAATGTAAAATGATCTCAAAACGATAGCTGCAATATGTCGGAACAACAGGGTGTCTTTTGAATGAGGAAGATGCTGCCGTGAAATTAACTAAATGTAATTTGTTCTTTTCTGGGGGGGCCTTGCAGCTGAAGTGATGGATCCCGCACACTCTCTCTGGCCACCTATTTATCCAGCACGAGCGCCCGCATCTCACATGCAGCACCCAGGCCAGCTTTCAGTATACCCTCGCTCCCAGCTTCTTCGGCAGCAGGAACTCTACATGCTGCAGCAACAGCATCAGCAGCATCAACAGCATCAGCAGCAGCAACAACGGGCACAAGCACTTGAACTCCAGCGGCACTCACAACTAGTGGTGAGAAAAGGATGCAATGAATGAACTTTGCTTGCGTAGCTTTTTCCTTTCACGCTTTATATTTTGTCCTCCATTCCCTTGCTCCCCACATTTTTCACAGCACCCTATGCTCCGCTGGAAATCTTTTATGAGGAGTGACTCTCCTTTGGTAGCTGTAAATTTATTCTGAATAAATATTCTGGTGACCGACGAGGGTCATACGATATTTTACCCGAGATTGCTAACATAGCTCTAATCTCAGCTGGAGGTCCGTACCTCCGATTTGGTCGTGTCTGTCTTCTCTCCGCTCCCTCCCATGCTACCAAACGACAGTAACTGAGTGGTGCCGAGAGTACAAGAGGAAGTTTTGAGAAGGCACTATCAAAACTGGAGGTGAGAGTCCCCAATGTCAGTGTCAGCTGTGGCTCAGTGGGTAGCCGTCTCACCTCTGAGCCAGAAGGTCGTTGGTTCAAGTCCCACTCCAGGGACTTGAGCACAAATAACCTAGGCTGACACTCCAGTGCAGTGCTGAGGGAGTGCTGCACTATCGGAGGTGCCGTCTTTCGAATGAGACGTCTGCTCCATCAAGTGGGTGTAAAAGATCCCATAGCACTTTTTTGAAGAAGAGCAGGGGAATGATTCCCCATGTCCAGGGGCCAATATTTAACCCTCAATCAACATAACAAAAACAGATCATCTGGTCATTATCACATTGCTGTTTGTGGAAGCTTGCTGTGTGCAAATTGGCTGCTGCGTTTCCCTCATTATAACACTGACTACACTCCAAAATACTTAATTGGCTGTAAAACACTTTGAGACGTCCAGTGGTAGTGAAAGGCGCTATATAAATGTAAATCATTGGGCTCAATTTTGCCCAACCCCTTTTTTCGGCACACTTACCTTAAGTGTGCCGACTTTGCGTGCTGGAAACGACGCCGGAAAAAAGTCACCCCATCCCGGCCGCTCTTCCTGGAGTCCCAGCGTGGCGTGCATTGTGAAGTGGGGGGTGGAGCAACAGGCCAGTGCCGAAAACGGTGCCCGCACCTGCGCGCATGCGCAGTGAAGCCTGCGCGCATGTTCCTGCCCTCCCAGCGTGTCCTGCGGGTTGTGAGCAGGACCTGATGCTCGCCGCACCCTATCCCCGGCTGAGTGGCCTCCGGCACCGGCCAGCCCGCTGAGTTCCCAGGCCGAGGTAGGACTTCAGTTTTATTTTTTATTCATTGGTGGTTGTGCTTGAGAGTTTTGATTGGGGGGTGGGGAGGAGAGAGAAAGAGTGTTTTCGGTGGGTGAGGGTGGGAAGAGAGAAAGAGTGTTTTGCACGGGAGGGGGGAGGGGGGGGGACCTTTTTTAAAAAAAAAAAACTTGATTCTGGCATAAAGGTAGGACTTCTATTTTTTATTTGTTATTGATTGATTGCTTATTACTTTTTGTGCTTTGTTTAGTGCTTTGTAAGTCTTGGTGCTTTAAATGTACTAATCTGCGCCAATTTCTTCACTGCCCGCAAGGTTTTTCAGAGCTGGCCACATACGCTGACCTAAGTGGATTTGGAGTAAGTTTTAGCTGGCCAAAGTGGCATAAGTGGCCAAAACTGGCCTAAGTGTCTGGGAACGCCAGCTTTTGAAAAAAAAAGGAACTAAAAAAAATCGTACCTGACTGACTTACTCTGGAGCAAATATTTTGGGGAAAATGGCATTTTTTAACTTATGCCAGAAAAAACAACTTATTCCAAAAAAATTGTTGCAAGTCATGGCCAAAATTGAGCCCTTTCTATCAATGGAGTTTGTAAACTTAAGATATAAATGCACATTTCATTGATAAAGTATAGCTCTATTTGAGTTGGATAGCTGTCTCTCTGTTACCAGTTTAAGATTTAACCTATTTTTGCTAGGCAAGGTTATTAAGGGCTACGGAAATAAGATGGGTAGATGGAGTTAAAATACAGATCAACCATGGTCTAATTGAATGGCGGAACAGGCTCGAGGGGCTGAATGGCTTACTCCTCTTCCCACATAACCTAATGTTTAGATTTGATCTAACATACTTGAAGGAAAATAGAATGAAACAAGCTTGACTCTTTAAGATAGAAATCTCAGTTAATCACCTGAATTCTCTCTTTTCCTCAGGATCATCGGAAGGCAGAGGAGCGTCGGATAGAAGCAGAAGAACATACTCTAGAGAGGAATAGGAGATCACACAAAACAGTTGCCTTAAACTCTCCCAAGAGTCTTTCTTCACCTGTCATACTGCCATCTGGCATGTGTTCTGCCAAACTCTCACCATGCCACCATTCTCCTTCTCTAAGACCCAAGTCAGGGTGCCCCACCCCCCAGCCCACTGCTATATGTCCTTTACCCTCTTGTCCTTCTTCTGGTCCTTCCATCATCTCACAGTCCTCAGCAGTCAGCCCTCCTTCTTCCCAGAATTCCACAGGAAATCGAACAGCTGAAAAGAGAATAGAAGGACAGCCACCTCAACATTATCCAGAATCCTTTGAGCCAGGTATGGACACAATTATCCCAACAACACAAATAAGGTATTTAATGTCTTTCACAACTTTGAAAGGCTCCAGTTATTGCGAGTCGTGGTACTGCAAAACCTGACAGGATCACTATAATGCAGATATTTCAGTGTGGCAGTGACCGACTGACCAGTGGGTTAGTAAATACGATAAAAAAGATAGACTTCTTGATATTTCCTACAATGAAAGAGCACTGGTGTAAAGGTGTATGACTCTGTGTTCCAACAAAAGCTCCTCTCTATTTTCTCCTTTCTGGCAATAGAACTACCGGTGTTTGGAAGAAGACCATTGAGAGACTGATATAAAGATTGATCAATACATCAATGGCAAATGGATACAGACTGTGTGCCAGTTTATCCAGCTCACACTGTCCCCTTTTCTCAGAGGCAACACTCTAGTTGTGCGTTCTGGCGATAATTGGTAGAAACTAATGCAAATAATAAAACCTCGGGGAACGTGCAGAAAAAGCAGCGGTCCAACATTACTGCACATAGGGATATTCGATCAACAACTCGAGTGTATTTGCTGGGCATTTATACATTTACATTTTGTGGACACGACCAGGAAAATATTGATCAACAGACAGTTTTGAGTCACTACCAGCTATTGAGTGGACAATCCGATAAACACTACATTGTTTGCCACTCAGAACAGGGTGTTAAAGTCACCAGGTTTCAGCACGTTATCTGCCAGCTTTCACCTGGGCTCTTGGATGAAGCACTTTGTGACAATAAAGTACTCAACCCCACGTGTGTGGAAAAATCCATGACTCAGACCTCCCAATTTCTCTGGAGTAAAGAAATGTGAAATAATCATAAAAGGAAAATATTCTATAGACATCCCTTGTTCTGTTTTCTTTAAAATCTCAAAGTACTTTACATGATGCTTAAATCTTACAACTTGTCAAATAAAAATCATCTGGTAGTGCCTTACAGGCCCCCTCAAGCCCCGCTATTATGTCTAACTACACACAAGACACTAAAATCCAATATATTTCCGTATAATTTTCAAGGTTAGATGATATGCAGCTGTTGAAATTCTTTTGTTTTATGTTGGGAGAGAAAAGGAGGGAAAAGCCCAAGCAGCCTGGGAGATAGAAACCTCTTTATCCTTCAGCAGTCCTTGGGAAGGAAGCAGTTTGGTGGAAGGCTACATATTCATCTGGTGGTTGTGTCAAAGAGGCGGATGGATACCATTAATTACACTCAGTTGATGACACAGTAGTCAGGATGCTGCCAACCAGGATAAAGTCAGGGGCACCTTCAGAGTTCTTGGGGAAGGCAGAGTAATAACATTTGTTTTGTTGCTTGAGCTCCGTGTCGGCTATACAATCAGGCGTCAGGGTGATTATCGGTTCAGGGTGGAGGGCGTTGCAGTGGCGAGGCTTAACCCTTTCACCCTTGTAAACACATTGATAACCTCGCACAATGTTTTCGAGTGTAGCACAACCTCCGTTCCCACTGCAATATGGTTTTATTTCAGTTAATAAACTGTCACATTTTTGTAATCGTTTATGAACATCTGAACAGCAAAGATTTTCGATGGTGGTTTCAAAGGTTGATGTAGAGTGTGCATCATGGCATTATGATTACAGTCACTATAAGTGATGATTCGTGCACTCAGGCATGTTCAATTTATCACCATGAAAAGGAGAATAAATTAAAACGGACTTAACACAGCAACTGCATTGAGCTATAGGCCCTACAGGTCATGCTTCCTGTTTTGTAGAACAGGATCAAACACCCAAAAATCGCCATGGAGAGTTACATACCAGAAAGATCTGAGCAATTTCAATGGAGTTGGCCCCATCATGGTAGAAAGGAAGTCGAAATCATTAGAAAACTATCTCTGCTGGTAAAACCACGTTAAAACACACAAAATTCCGACAGGGTCTGACAGGGTAGATGCAGAAAGAATGTTTCCCCTGGCTGAGGAGTCTAGAACCAGGGGTCACCGCCTCCAAATAAGGGCTTGACCACTTCAGACTGAGATGAGGAGAAATTTCTTCACTCAGAGGGTGGTGAATCTTTGGAATTCTCTACCCCAGAGGGTTGTGGAGGCTCAGTCGTTGAGTATATTCAAGACAGAGATCGATAGATTTTTTTGATATTAAGGAATCAAAGGATATGATGATAATGCAGGAAAGTGGAGTTGAGGTAGAAGATCAGCCATGATCCCATTGAATGGCAGAGCAGGCTCGAGGGGCCGAATGGCCTATTCCTGCTCCTAATTCTTATATTCTTATTATGAATATTCTCAAATTCTGGTGAACTGAGGGGGGTTAGAGATAGTTGTGTTGGATTAAACACGTTCCTTCTCGCTCTCTGTTCCAGATCTTCCACCTGGCTACACATACACCACCGTCGCCATGGGCTACAGCTCCCCTACTCCACTTGTGCACTCTGCCGATCCCGCAGACCCTGAAACTATGCAACCCGTCACCACGGCGGCTGAACCAGAGCAGTCCAGAACCTTTACGCCTGGTGCGAAAATTCACTGTGATACTCGGTCGAGCATGGTGGCGGAGGCAAGCCCCACCGACAAACAGATCGCCACTAACGACCTGGATGTTGTCGAGCAAAATACACACAAGGTTCTCTGCACCTCAGAAGAAAAGGAGACAGTAAATGCATTGCCAGCAGAGAATTCAGCTGTGGAGCAACTTGAGTCATCTGTGAAAGAAAACATGGATTGCTCAAGGCATTTGATTGCTTCTCAGGGAATTGTCGCTGATGGGGGACTTACAAGTGAAGGAGGACAAGAAATTTCAGTGACGGAGTCACCTCACTCAACCAGTAAGACCACAACTTTAACCAATGACGCATTGGACGTAAGGAACTCTGATCACTTGGGTTCAGTAGCTGAGACTGACTTAAACCAGGAGTGCAAAATTGTTGAGGAAGCCAAGCAAGTGAATCAAGACGAGGATTCAGAAATTCGCCATGATGCCTCAGAGAGGGATGAAGTGTTCAAGTGGCGGTTGGACTGCGTGGCAGGGATGAATGCCCTGGTGGCAGCTGGCCTCAGCATGGGAGAGCTCCTTGTTTTAGAGCCTGAGGTTCCCAGCACCCCCGTGCCACCTTCTCGCCCGACAACCGCGACCGTTTACCCCTGCTCAGGGATGCATGGAATAGCTCTGCTGAGTGAACTGGCTGAACTCGAACAGCGGCGACAAAACTATGACGGCACCGGCCAAGGTAATTGCTTTAACTTGCACATCTCTACTCTGCTTTGGTATCACTGTATGCGTAATGACTTTTCAATTAGTCCATTATAGTTTCTCTCAATCTTTTGCTTTGATGGTTCCTACAATTGGAAAACATACTCGCATCCCCCAAAAAGTTACTTAACTGGAAGAACCTGGGTGATGGCAAAATTTATGGGGGTGAGGGGAAATTGCCCCCTTCTTTAAGGCCCATCACCGCCTCTTAAGTGAAGGGGAGGGACGTTGCGATGCATCAGCACGACGCGGCACATCCTTGTCGTGCTGACTTCATCATCGCCCCGTTCCCTCGCAAACCCGCCCCGATACCGCCTCAAACAGTGTCACAGTTCCGGCTGCCACTTACTACTCAGTGACGTGTGTTGGAAGTGTGTGTGTGTGAGGTCGGAATTGTGCTTGGCTCTCGTGTTGCGTAGCCTGTCAACACGCACTATCATGACTCACGCAATAAATAACAGACACTTGTCTATGGGACTCGGCACCACCAAGTAGTCAACACCTTCGAGGAGAGCAGAGGAGAACATTTGATGAAAAAAGGAGCAAATATATTATCTTAAATTTTCATGAATTCCTAATGGAGGGAATTGCCAAATTTCTGAAATTCAGAGATTGTGGTTTTACAATATTTGAATCAGAAAGTGGAACTGCAGGGGTGCATTTAATAAAATGTTGTTGTTTACTATTGTTGAAGTTCAAGTTATAATAGAATGCGACTTCTAACTAAATATTCTATTTCAATTAAAGGTAAGATTTGTGATGATACTTTACACTGAATAGGGCTTATTACTCAATGACAAAGCTGCCAGGTATCATCCTTGGCTCAGTGGTACCACTCTCGTCTCTAAGCCGGAAGCTCATGGGTTCAAGCCCGATTCCAAAGACTTGAGCACGTAATCTAGGCTGGCACTCCAGTGTGATACTGAGGGAGTGCTGCACTCTCAGAGTTGCCATTTTACAGATGAGACGTTAAACTGAAGCCCTGTCTGCCCCCTCAGGTGAACATAAAATATGTCATGGTTACTCAAAGATGAGCAAGAGAGTTCCCCTGGTGTCCTGGCCAACAATTATCCCTCAATCAACAGATAATATGGTTGTGTATTTCATTGATATTTGTGGAACCTGACTGTGCACAAATTGGCTGCCACATTTGCTACATTACCACACCTTGAAAATGCTTCGATGGCTGTAAAGCACTTTGGGTCGTGCTAAATGCAAGTTCTTTCTTGTACAAAATGAATGCATATAAGTTGAAAAGCACTTCTTTAGTTGGGACATATGTGTAAGGGAATCATTGCCCAATAACTTGTGTAGCGCCTCAAATGTAACACAATTCCTATGAAGCTTCACAAAGAGAGATAGGAAAATGGACACTGACCAGAAGTTAAAAGATTTTACATAGGATTACATTACATGGGATATACAGCACAGAAACAGGCCATTCGGCCCAACCAGTCCATGCCGGCGTTTATGCTCCACTCGAGCCTCCTCCCGTCTTTCCTCATCTAAATCTATCAGCATAACCCTCTATTCCCTTCTCCATCATATGCCTCTCCTTACATGCATCTATACTATTCGCTTCAACCACTCCCTGTGGTAGCGAGTTCCACGTTCTCACCACTCTTTGGGTAAAGAAGTTTCTTCTGAATTACCGATTGGATTTCTTGGTGACTGTCTTATATTGATGGCCCCTAGTTATGCTCTTCCCCACAAGTGGAAACATTCTCTGTCTGTACAAAGTATCCACTCTACAAAGAGTTAAAGAGACGGTTGAAAATGTAAGTTTTCAGGACATTTTTGAAAGTGGAGAACGATGTAATCATGCAGAGGGGTTTAGGAAGAGAAGGCCATGCCACCAAAAGGAAGGGACAATTGTTCAGATTCAATGGAGAGAAGGTTGCAAGCTGGGATGTAGGCCAATGGGAAGTATCAGAGACAGGGTGGGGCAAGGGCTTTTGAGGGCAATTTATAACTGAGGATAAGAACTTTGAGATGATATCAATTCATTCACATATTTGGAAGTGTTTGCTGAATAAAAGCTATTTCACAATGAGATACTTTTGCTTGCCAGACCCAGTTGAAATACATGTCGTGGTTTGTAACCTAGTTATGGAGCACATGATTAGTTGTAGTACCCGCCTAAGCTTTTCACTATGATTGATTGTTTCCCTCAACCTTGTTCAAAACAATTTGGTCATTACTATTCACCAATGATACTAAAATGCTAGATATATTTTAACTGGAATAATATAATCCATTTAAAATGAAGTTACTTTGGAACTGAAGCTGGGAATGTATTCATGTAAAAACAGACCATTTAAAAAGAAAAAATATTTTTTTATTGCAGCACAGTCCACAAAAGGATGTGGTGCGAGGGATCAACTTAGTGTATCTTTTCTTTTTTGGTATTTATAGAACAAACACGGGCACAATGCAACAATGACTTATTTCCTGTATATCAAAACCTTCAAACTGTGCCAAAAAAAATCCTCAGTGCCTGAAGCCCCCCTCTCTTTGTGTTACCAAAAGATAAAGAGTTCGTCTTGTATAACAAATCTCCCCAAAGGCCTGTATTTCACTCTGGTCTCAAAACACAGAGAGGAAACAATGGCAAACGTCTGTGATGTTGGCCCAGCACAATCAAACGCTTCCTCCTGCCCCCATTAGCATGGCAGAAGCCCTCTCTGATCACTTCCTGCAGCTTTCGTGCGGCAGTTTCACACAGGGAGCGACTTTCCCGTGAAATCGCCACTTTACAAGCAAAGCAAGAAGTAAAAGACTCGTTTGGAAAGCTGAGCAAGAGGCAGGCGAGCTAATCGTTTAGATTTAACTAGTGTACAGAATGAGTGGTGACTGTTTAGTGGAGCTTAAATAAATGTAGCCAGATGCAACGGGGAGCGGGACAGTGTTTTGTCAAAAGATGTGATTGCAAGTGAGTTTAGAGTGTGGTCAGTGTTCTCGCTCAGGCCAACATCCCCAGCATCGAAGCACTGACCACACTCAACCAGCTCCATTGGTTACTTTTTGTTGAAACTACCTCTCCTTTATTTAAATATAATCATTCGCCAGGAGATGCATTAATCTGCTGCAGGTTGCTGAAGGCCCACATTCTTGTTCATTAGCTATGGGAACCTTATGGTGAAAAGCAATTTTTTTTTTAAAAAGCCTCGCAGGTTACCTATAAGCTTGTGCTATGTAAATGTCACCTTTAGGTTTGATACATTTTAGGAGTTTTCGAATATTGCTACACTGTCCCTAACCCCTCCGCCCTCCACCCTTATGTTACATGTAACAGAAGTCAGGGCTGCCATTGGTGGCAACATTTCAATATAAGCACCTTTCATGATCTCTGTATTTCCCAAAGTGCTTCCCAGCCATTGAAGATGCTTTGCAGCTTAATCATTGTTGTAATGTGGGGAAACACTTTGCACGCAACAAGTCCCGCAAACAGCAATGAGATAAATGACCAGATAATCTGTTTTAATGGTGTTGTTTGAGGGGTAAATGCTGGCCAAGATACCTCCCTTGCCCTGCTTCACATAGAAACATAGAAATTTACAGCGCGGAAGGAGGCCATTTCGGCCCATCGCGTCCACGCCGGCCGACAAAGAGCCGCACGACCCTTGGTCAGCAGCCCTGAAGGTTACATATAAACCTATGAACAATGACGGAAAGGCAAAGAGCACTCAGCCAAACCAGTCCGCCCCACACAACTGCAACACCCCTCATACTGAAACATTCTACGTTCCACCTCAACCGGAGCCATGTGATCTCCTAGGAGAGGCGAAAACCAGATAAAAACCCAGGCCAATTTAGGGAGAACAAATTTGGTAAAATTCCTCTCGACCCATCCAGGCGATCGAAACTAGTCCTGGAGATCACCCTGGCCATATTCTATTCCCTGCAGTACTTACCATTATATCTGCGCCATCCAACAAAAGGTCATCCAGTCCAATCCCAATTACTAGCTCCAGGTCCGTAACCCTGCAGGTTACTGCACTTTAAGTGCTCATCCAACCATCTCTTAAAAGTGGTGAGGGTTTCTGCATCCACCACTCTTCCAGGCAGAGAGTTCCAGATCCCCACAACCTTCTGCATAAAGAAGCCCCCCCTCAAATCCCCTCTAAACCTTCCACCAACCACCTTGAAACTATCACCCCTCCACCAATGGAAATAGACCCTTACTATCCACAATGTTCAGGCCCTCAATATTTTGTTCATCTCAATGAGGTCTCCTCTCAACCTCCTCTGTTCCAATGAGAACAAACCCAGCCTATCCAATCTGTCCTCATAACTAAGGTTCTCCAATCCAGGCAGCATCCTAGTAAATCCCCTCTGCACCCTCTCTAATGCAATCATGTCCTTCCTATAATACGGCAACCAGAACTGCTCACAGTACTCCAGCTGTGGCCTAACCAAAGTATTATACAATTTATGCATAATCTCCCTGCTCTTATATTCTATGCCTTGGCCAATAAAGGCAAGCATTCCGTATGCCTTCTTAACCACCTTATCCACCTGGCCTGCTACTTTCAGGGATCTGTAGACAAGCACTCCAAGGTCCCTTTGTTCATCTACACTATTAAGTGGACTATCATTTAATGTGTATACCCTTTCCTTATTAGCCCTCCCAAAGTGCATCACCTCACACTTCTCTGAATTAAATTCTATTTGCCA
Source organism: Pristiophorus japonicus (assembly GCF_044704955.1). Classification (NCBI taxonomy): domain Eukaryota; kingdom Metazoa; phylum Chordata; class Chondrichthyes; family Pristiophoridae; genus Pristiophorus; species Pristiophorus japonicus. The sequence continues at coordinate 112,583,314 of NC_091992.1, forward strand.
CTGCTCTGCCCACCTGACCAGTAGATTGATGTCCTCCTGCAGCCCATGACTTTCCTCTACATTATCAACCACAATTTTAGTGTCGTCTGTAAACTTCTTAATCGTACTCCCTATATTCAAATCTAAATCATTGATATATACCACAAAAAGCAAGGGACCCAGTACTGAGCCCTGCGGAACCTCACTGGAAACATCCTTCCGGGCACAAAAACATCCATCAATGATTGCCCTTTGCTTCCTACCTCCAAGCCAATGTTGGATCCAATTTGCCACTTTGCCCTATATCCTATGGCCTTCATGACCAGACTACTGTGTGGGACCTTATCAAAAGCCTTGCTAAAGTCCATATAAGCCCTGTTTCCTCTGTCTTACAGATTTGCTTTCTAGATACTTGCTATCCAATTTCTGCTTTACTTGCTTCCCTTTTGAATTTGTTCTCGGGTTCCCATCCCCCTGCCCAACTAGTTTAAACTCTCCCCAACAGCACTAGTAAAACTCCCCGCGAGGATATTGGTCCTGGCGCTGTTGAGGTGCAACCCGTCTGGTTTGTACAGGTCCCATCTCCCCCAGAAGTGGTCCCAATGCCTCAAGAATTTAAAGCCCTCCCTCCTACACCAACTTTACAGCCACGTGTTCATCCTCTCTATCCTTCCATTCTTATTCTCATTAGCACATGGAACCGGTAGTAACCCGGAGATTATTACCTTTGAGGTCCTACCTTTTAATTTTCTTCCTAGCTCCCTGAATTATTTTTCATCCCTCATTTTACCTATGTCGTTGGTCCCGATATGGACCATGACCTCTAGCTGTTTACCCTCCCCCCACCCCCCTCCCCGCCCCCCACCCCCCTCTCCAGGATGTCCTGCGTCTGCTCTGTGACATCTGTGACCCTGGCACCATGCAGGCACAAAACCATTCGGGAGTCACGTCTACGGCCGCAGAAATGCCTGTCTGTTCCCCGAACTATAGGATCCCCTGTCACTAGGGCACTTTTGTTCTTCCTGTGGAGCTGAGCCCACCCATGGTGCCTTAGAATTGGCTCTGGCTGCACTCCCCAAAGGCACCGTCGTCCTTACCGATACTCAGAAGTGCATATCGGTTTGAAAGCAAGATGGACTCACGGGGGGGAGGGGGGGGGTGGCTTCTGCGTTACCTGCCTCGCACACTTAGTACGTCTGGTGGTCACCCATTTCCCCTCCAGCTGCACGCCTTTAAGCTGCGGGGTGACCACCTCCTGAAACGTACTATCCACGTAGCTCTCAGCCTCGCGGATGCACCGTATTGACTCCACCCTCTGCTCCAGCTCCAAAACACGGAGCTCGAGCAGTTGAAACTGGAGACACCTCCTGCACGCACAATGCCATGGAATATTTTACATCCAACAGAGGACAGGTGGGGTTTGGGTTTAACATCTCATCTGAAACCAGCACCCCTTCAGTATTGCACTAAATTGTCAGCTTAAATGATCTACTTAAGTCTTGGGAGTCAGGCTTGAACACGCAAACTTCTGATTCAGAGGCAAAAGTGCGACTGACCACTGAGCTATGGCTGACGTTTAGGAGGTGGTTTTCAGAGGTTTCTTGAGAGGCTGTAGTATTGCTGACATCAACCAGATTCAACAAGTGACGTTGCAAGCTTCCTCTGACTGCGGATGGACACAAACTGTCAATGCGATTTGGCCTTCAGACAGTTCCTCAGATCTCAAGCATGCAACAGTTGTTTTTTAGTTGCCACCAGTGCTCAGAAATCCAAGCCACAATGTAAACGGGCTGGTCATCAGGGATTAACATGTGGTGCCATGGAATGGTAGAACACAAAGTTATAGCCATTGTTCCTTGTAAAGCAAGTCCCCAATTCTGGCAAGCACAGTACTTGATGCTCCAAGTGGAGTCCACCTGCATCTTAACCAACAGGGATAGTCATCCAAGACCAATATCACATAACTCTTAGAAACCAGTCAGTAAAAGCTCGCTCAAACCCACTCACTTAGCCAAGGGATGGTGCATTCTATAGAAAATAGCAAGAAGGGGAAACTATGACGGAGAAATTCACTGTCGCCCCGTTTGGGGCGCTAACTTTTAAAAGTTTCAAAAGTTAACGCCAGGTGCAAACGATTTCAAACTTTAAAAAAAAATTGTCGTTTGCGCTCCAAGAAGGAAGTGAAGCGCTAAATCAAGCGTTTCACTTCCTTCCTGGAGCGCAGGCGGCAGCAGGCGGGGTGGTGAGTGGAGCAGTGCAGCACACTGGGCCGTACAGTGCTGCCGCGTTGAATGGCTCCTTCCCTCCTGTAAAGGGAAGGACATCGCTGCAGGCTCTGCAAAATGAAAAGTACCTACCTGGACCAGCACGGCAGCTGCGATCCCGTGCGATCAGGCCCAGCGCTCAAGCAGGGTGCCGAGCTGATCGATTGCGGGCAGGAATCGGCAAAAAACCTGGCCACCTCGCCTTTGAGCATCACCCCCGAAGCAGCCGACCGCCCGATGCATGGCTCCTGCAGCTGTCGGTGTTTTCCACCGGCGCTGCTGCAGGGAGTGGAACTCAATTTCGGGACCAGGGCGATGCACATGGCGATGACGTCAGGATCCCCGGGCGAAGGAGATCGGGATGCAATGCTGTCGCGCCGTCGCAAAACATGCAGCGAGTTTGGCGGGAGTCGATGTCATCGCCGCGCCCGGTCGCAAATCTATTTGTGCCCTGGGGGCGCTAATGGGAGGCACAAAGACACCCAATTTTGCCCCCGATGAATCTAGTCTTCAGTGCTATTCGATGGTAACGTTGGATTGTGCAACAGCAGGACAGGCTGAGACCAAAGTTAATCTCTTCAGCAGCCATTTGTCTTTATTCTTTTTAGAACATTATATACTAATATAAGATAACACTTTTGGAAATTCTGACACCCAGTACTCTCCAAATGCCAGCAAAAGACTGGAATACTCACACAACAGGTCTTTTGCAACATAACATTTTCAAATTTATCTCTCTGGTATATTTAAAAACATACTATTGTGCAGCCTGACACCTTTTTATAATTAATTTGATAATGATGGGTTTTGTTACATAAATGTTGGTATAAAAGCAGATTTGTATTAAAAAATAATGCAATAAATATACTGCCAGATATGATTCCTGCTATAGATGGAAATATAAGCATGTTCACATATAGATTGCCATATACACGTACTCAGCAGATTAATCACCAAAGCTATCATATAATATGTATCTACACACACAGATTATCAAACAATATGTAGCCAATCACACAAATGTATCTTATGATACACACAGTATCTTGTAATAGATATGTATACACACACTGATTATCATTTAGTGGCCTAGATATTCCTGGTGATTGGCACCATTGCAATGGCCCGTCCAAGACATAGGGACTCTTGAAATTACACCATGCCATATTTTCCTGGTACTTTGAGCTGCTCCTCCATTACCCTCTGTGTAAACAGTGAGAAGTTAATTATCATAGCTCCGCTCCCCATTAAAATAAATGCCGAGCGCCAGTTTTCCTGGATTAACGCCAGTTTTCACGCCGCTGCCACTTAGACTGACAAGTAATTACACTGGGGACCTGGCAGCAGTAAAATTGACAATAATCAGGAAACTAGAAAAGGGACACTACAGCTTAAAGTAAATCATAACTAGCAAACATTGTGTCACTTAATAGCAAAATGTGTAAAGTGCCGTCTAAAATTAATTGTACCTACTTCCCGATAATTTTTTTAACAAAAGTAAACATCTGCGGAGTCCGGTTTCCAGGTCTCCTCAGAACAGATAAACAAATGTGGATCATTAATCCTTGTCTCATTGTTCATTAGAAAAAGGTTCCGTTTCTAGTTTTCCATTTCTTTCCTTCAGAGTTAGATGAAGCAGGGTGGGAGGAGGCTCGTGTGGAGCATAAACTCCGGCACAGAACAGTTGGGCTGAAGATAATTCTAGGTCAGGAATACAGACTTACAGAAAGACCAAGAAAGGACAGCGCCATATGCTTGCACTCCCAGACAGGGCAAAATAAAATCTCTCAAAAGAGGCGGCTGGGTTACTTAACACTTTGAACTCCACGTGTCGGTCATTGGCTGAAAATAACGTCCTTTCCCCCAAATACACCCAGTTATTTCCCGTGACGTTCACGTGTGGTAGGTTCATTTCATGGTGGTTGTAACTGACTGCAAATTCCCACCTAAAAATGAAGTTCAACACCAACAACCCCCTCAAAAATTCACAAACCTACAAGTGAGGCTTTCTGTGGGGGACAGTTAGGTCAGTGGCGTGTGCAGTGTATTTGCGTGATGATGCACTCCAGTCCCTCCAGTGCCCACCTCTCGCGGAAGGCCATGAGCGTACCGGTGGACACCACATGCTCCATCTCCAGGGACACCCTGGCGCGAATGTAGCCGCAGAAGAGAGACAGGCACCCAAGCTGGGATTTGAACTTCAGATCATTCATCCAGGTTGATCAGATCACTGGTAACATTACCACTGCACCATAAACCTGTGAACATTCTCACAGGTGCATACATTGTACATGCATTACAGGGTTGATGAAAGAGACAGACATCGCAAACCCTCTGCTCCCAAAATGGGCGCAACATTACAGCTGCTGTACTCGAGTGTGCACTATTCGACACGAGTTTAGGTTTCTGATGTGCTCAATAATGAGTTTATCATCATCATAGGCAGTCCCTCGGTATTGAGGAAGACTTGCTTCCACCCCTGAAGTGAGTTCTTTGGTGGCTGTACAGTCCAATACTAGAGCCACAGTCCCTGTCACAGGTGGGGGAAGAGGTGGGTGGGACAGGTTTGCCACACGCACCTTCTGCTGCCTGCGCGTGACCTCTGCACGCTCTCAGCATTGAGACTCAAAGTGCTCAACGCCCTCCCGGATGCACTTTCTCCACTTAAGGCGGTCTTTGGCCAGGGACTCCCAGGTGTCAGTGGTGATGTCGCACTTTATCAGGGAGGTTTTGAGGGTGTCCTTGTAACGTTTCTGCTGCCCACCTTTGGCTCATTTACCATGAAGGAGCTCCGCACAGAGCACTTGCTTTGGAGTCCCGTGTCTGGCATGCGAACTACATGGCCTGCCCAGCGAAGTTGATCGAGTGTGGTCAGCACTTCAATACTGGGGATGTTAGCCTGGATGAGGACACTGATGTTGGTGCACTTGTCCTCCCAGGGGATTTACAGGATCTTGCGGAGACATCGTTGGTGATCTACCTCCAGCTACTTGAGGTGTCTTCTGTACATCATCCATGCCTCTGAGCCATACAGGAGGGCGGGTATTACTACAGCCCTGTAAACCATGAGCTTGGTGGTAGATTTGAGGTCTTCGAACACTCTTTTCCTCGGGTGCCCGAAGGCTGCTCTGGTGTACTGGAGGAGGTGTTGAATCTCTGCATCAATGTCTGCTTTTGTTGACAAGAGGCTCCCGAGGTATGGGAAATGGTCCATGTTGTCGAGGGCCGCGCCGTGGATCCACTTTGGTGGTTATCCACTTTGGTGATAAAAACAGAGAGACAGACTATTATCTGAATGGTGACAGATTAGGAAAAGGGCAGGTGCAAAGAGACCTGGGTGTCATGGTACATCAGTCATTGAAGGTTGGCATGCAGGTACAGCAGGCGGTTAAGAAAGCAAATGGCATGTTGGCCTTCATAGCGAGGGGATTTGAGTACAAGGGCAGGGAGGTGTTGCTACAATTGTACAGGGCCTTGGTGAGGCCACACCTGGACTATTGTGTACAGTTTTGGTCTCCTAACCTGAGGAAGGACATTCTTGCTATTGAGGGAGTGCAGCGAAGGTTCACCACTCTGATTCCCGGGATGGCGGGACTGACATATCAAGAAAGACTGGATCAACTGGGCTTGTATTCACTGGAGTTCAGAAGAATGAGAGGGGACCTCATAGAAACGTTTAAAATTCTGACGGGGTTAGACAGGTTAGATGCAGGAAGAATGTTCCCAATGTTGGGGAAGTCCAGAACCAGGGGTCACAGTCTAAGGATAAGGGGGAAGCCATTTAGGACCGAGATGAGGAGGAATTTCTTCACCCAGAGAGTGGTGAACCTGTGGAATTCTCTACCACAGAAAGTTGTTGAGGCCAATTCACTAAATATATTCAAAAAGGAGTTAGATGAAGTCCTTACTACTCGGGGGATCAAGGGGTATGGCGTGAAAGCAGGAAGTGGGTACTGAAGTTTCATGTTCAGCCATGAACTCATTGAATGGCGGTGCAGGCTAGAAGGGCCGAATGGCTTACTCCTGCACCTATTTTCTATGTTTCTATGTTTCTATGATGACTGGAGGGCAGTGCAGTGCGACGAGGACAGGCTGGTGGAGGACCTTTGCCTTACGGACGATTAGCGTATGGCCCATGCTTTCTTATGCCTCAGTGAATACATTGACTATATCCTGGAGTTCAGCCTCTGTGTGTGCACAGACGCAGGCGTCGTCCGCGTACTGTAGCTCAACGACAGAGGTTTGGGTGATCGTGGACCTGGCCTGGAGGCGGCGTAGGTTAAACAGCTTCCCACTGGTTCTGTAGTTTAGTTCCACTCCAGCAGGGAGCTTGTTGACTGTAAGGTGGAGCATGGCAGCGAGGAAGATTGAGAAAAGGGTTGGAGCGATGGCGCAGCCCTGTTTGAGCCCAGTCCGGACGTGGATTGGGTCTGTATGGATCCGTGGGTAAGGATCACGGCCTGCATGTCGTCATGGAGCAGGCAAAGGATGTTGACAAACTTTTGGGGGCATCCGAAACGGAGGAGGACGCTCCATAGACCCTCACGGTTGACAGTGTCAAAGGCCTTTGTAAGGTTGAAGAAGGCCATGTATAAGGGCTGGTGCTGCTCCCTGCATTTTTTCTGTAGCTGTCGCACTGCAAAGATCATGTCCGTTGTGCCCCATAGGGAACAAAATCCACACTGCGACTCCGGGAGGAGCTCCTCGACCACAGGGAGAAGATGGTTGAGGAGAAACTCCAGCGACAACTTTCCCAGTGGCTGATAGCAGGGAGATTCACCTGTAGTTGCCGCAGTCGGACTTGTCCTCTTCTTTAAAGATGGTCACGATCGCTGCATCTCTGAGATCTCCCAGCATGCTCTCCTCCCTCCAGATGAGAGAGATGAGGTCATGTATCAGCGCCTCCCCGCCATACTTTAGCACCTCAGCAGGGATTCCATCCGCACCCATAGCCTTTTTGTTCTTGAGCTGTTTTATGGCTTTTTCTACCTCGTGCAACGTTGGGGTCTCACTGAGGTGGTGGCGGGTCGCATGCTGCGGGATGGAGTCGAGAACACTCGAGTCAAAGGCAGAGTCTCGATTGAGGAGATCTTCGAAGCGTTCCTTCCAGCGGTGTCCTTGATGAGTGTTTCCCTGTTTTTGGCCAGCAGGGGTGTGGGGCCTTGGGAGTTTGGATCATAGATGGCCTTGACTGCGATGAAGAATCCTCGCATATCATGGCTGTCGGCCAGTTGTTGTATCTCCTGTGCTTTCTCCATCCACCACCTGTTCTTTAGGTCCTGGATTTTTTGTTGGACCTCGGCCTTGAGCCAGCTGTAAGGTTGCATTGCTGCTCTTGAGTTGGGTTGTTGCTTGAGGCTCAGAAATGCTCTGTGCTTGCGATCTATTAGTTCTTGGATCTCCTGATCATTTTCATCAAACCAGTCCTGGTGTTTTCTGGTTGAGTGACCAAGTGCCTCTTCACAGGCACTGGTTATGGAGTCCTGGAGGGCAGAACAAGCGCTGTGGGCTTTCAGTATCTCTGGGTCATCAAGGCGCGCCACGTTAGCTGTGAGGCGCTGGCTGTATAGGGTTCTCTTAGCTGGGTCTTTAAGTGCCCCGGCATTGACTTTTTTGCGGCACTGCTTCTGCTGTCCCCTCTGCTTTGGGGCTATGTTAATGTCGATGATGGATCGGATTAGGCGGTGGTCCGTCCAGCAGTCGTCAGCTCCTGTCATGGCATGGGTGACATGCACATCCTTGGAACCCCTGGTTCAGATGATGACATAATCGAGCAGGTGCCAGTGTTTGGAGCGAGGGTGTTGCCACGATGTATTTGTCCCTCTGGCGGAACAAGGTGTTGGTGATGAGGAGTTCATGTTCTAGACATTTTGTCAGGAGTAGGGTACCACTGGAGTTGGCTTTCCCTACCCCCTCTCTGCCAATCACACCTCCCCAGAGGGCTGTGTCTTTGCCGACCCTGGCGTTGAAGTCACCTAGGAGGCTCAATTTATCGCCCGTGGGGACGCGGGACAGGGATGTTTGGAGGTTCGAATAAAAACCCTCTTTGGTCTCATCCATTGCATCAAGTGTTGGGGTGTACACACTGATGACTGTGTCACATTAGTTCCAGGATAGGGTGAGTCGGAGAGTCATGAGGCGTTTGTTAACCCTGCAGGGGGAGTCTTTGAGGCGGTCGACCAGCTCATTTTTGTTGGCGAAGCTGATTCCGTGAAGGCGGTGTTCTTCCTCTGGTTTCCCTTTCCAGAAATGGGTGTAACCTCCACCTTGTTCCTTGAGCTGGCCTTCCCTTGCCCGTCGGGTCTCGCTTAGGGCGGCGATGTCGATGTCAAAGTGTCTCAAGTTCCCAGGCGACTATGGCGGTGCGGCGTTCCGGCCAATCGCTGTTGGTGTTGTCCATGAGGGTCCTGACATTCCAGGTCCCAACATGTTAATGAAGTGGACGATGCCTGTGCGTGAGTTCTTTTAACGTGGGGTGGCCGGTGCACATCGGCAACCACACGGGCTTGACAGAGCTAGGTCTTGGTCCAGTGGCAAGGGGGTCCAAGACGACTGGAGACCTGACACTGCTGTATGAGCCTCGTTGCCTACGGCGCGATGTTGGCTGCAAGCTCGGCGCCAAGTAACGCCCTTGATGGTAGATGGCCCGAGGCTTGGTTGGGGGCAGGCAGTAGGAAGGTCAGTTGTCCACTGGAGTTCCGAGGAATGTTTTAAACGTTACTTCCAAAGTTTTTCAAAGTTATTTAAAAGTTTCTCCGGAGGTTTCAAAAGAAAAATTCTCCAAGTTGTTTAAATCTTTAAAAATTTTCCCAAATTGTTTAAAAAGTTTCTCAAGTTGATTAAAAGTTTAAAAGTAGATTAAAAGTTAATTAAAAGTTGATTAAAAGTCTAAAATGTAAGTCAATAGTTTACAGCCCAGTCAGTGTTCACCGCTAATGGCCTCGGGTAGGTCCGACTGGCTGGCTGAAGAGACCCAGAGTGCAAGGCTGGGCCGGGCCCTCTGGCCGAAGGGACCTGGAGTGGGAGGCTCGGTCAGACCAACTGGCTGAAGGGACCCAGAGTGCATCGTTGGGCCGGGCTGGCTGGCCGAAGGGACCTGGAGTGCGTATTTGGGTCAGGCCCTCCGGCCGAAGGGACCTGGAGTGCGTTGTTGGGTCAGACCGGCTGGCTGAAGGGACCCAGAGTGCGTAGTTGGGTCAGATCAGCTGGCCGAAGGCACCTGGAGTGCGTTGTTGGGCCGGGCCGGCTGGCCGAAGGCACCTGGAGTGCGTTGTTGGGCCGGGCCGGCTGGCCGAAGGGACCCAGAGTGCGCTGTTGGGCTGGGCCGTCTGGCCAACGAGCTCTTCTACCAGCTATCGGCTGCCTCTCTGCAATTGGCGAATGAGTTTAATAAAAAGCTGTGACACATATAGGAAGAGAGCCCATTCAGATTCAGTGGGATTTTAAAATCGAGATCATGTAGCCTATTAATTAAAGTTGCTTACAGTTATTGGAGTCATGCCTTGTGCATTAAAAACAAATTAAGGTAAAAAGTTATATTTCTTTAGCCGCTAGGAGGTTTGATTTATTTATTGCAGTTTTTCAGTTCGAGAATATATTGTTCACACTCAGCTATTGTCCCTCTTTAATTACTTCAGGATCGCATTTGCAACTGATCGGAAAGACACTAAATCAACGCCGACAGCCTGTGAACACTTGTTGTTCGATGGCCATTGGCTGCGTTGCTTATGTTTTGTTGTGTGCTCGCTGTATTCGAATTAGAAATACAGGAAAATCTAGAGTAAGTTATCAACAGTGAGATGGGCACGCTAGGCAGCAAAATTTAGTGTACATCACCGATCTCGTCATTGCAAGAAAATTTTGGGCCAATATCTACACACACGCATGTAAGATGTACCCAGCAACACATGCATGATCGTTTAATATGTACCCATCACACTATTGAGTATTATATTTTATGTGTACACTACCTGGAAAACACACTTGAGTTTTCAGTTACTCACACTTAACAGAATATAAATCGCATTATATGTTTATACACAGGCTATTAAATTATTGAATCCATGTCGTCTCATTACTTTTTTTAATCAATAAAAACTTTTACCTACTCAATTGATCATTTCTGGCCAAAATGATTGACTGTTCCTGAAGTATCTTAGGACATATTGAATCCATTAGTGATTCTTCTTTGGGGAAAAAGATGATGTCATTCCTATAGGATGACCAGGGAATCTGAGAACAGGCATTGTGTTGCAATGTTTTATGACATCATGCCGGTTGTCTTTTTTAAGACTAGATGACATAAATTGCTTATTTTAGTCAATGACCCTTTTGAAGAGCTACACCAGCACTTCCCTGAAATTTGATTTTAACTCTTTGAGGACAGCTGCAGTTTCCACAAGAAAACTGGACTAAGATTACTCTTCGTGAGTTTCTTCAGAGAGTTCTGCAGATCAAAAATTATTCTGTGGTTCTGTGCATTTTCTAACACTGGCTGTCTAGTACCACGTGTCAGCCTTGGCTTAGTGATAGCACTCTTGCCTCTGAGGGATTTGAACACATAAATAATCCACGCTGAGGGAGCGCTGCACTGTCAGAGGTGCCATCTTACAGATGAGACGTAAAACCAAGGCCCCGTCTGCTCTCTCAGGTGGACTAGCTGTAATGAAGATGTGTTCCTTACATACACCTCCAGGTGCTTTCTACCATTTGATATTAAACAAATGCTGTTACACTGTTATTTGGGACTGTGATCAAAGATGGAGTCCTTTATCGGGGGGGTGAGGGTGGTGGGGGAGTTTTGTACTGAACACCTTGGAGTTTTTTTTCAATCTGAAGGTGTAACTGGATAGTGAAACATTCTTCTATATTTATCCAAAAAAGTTACTGTAGACAGAAGATTTTCCTGACTTTGACCCCGTGGGGGCATCCATTTTCCTGGGAACAAAGGACAGGATAAAGGGACGAAGTTTCATTTCACCAGGACTCTGCCCCCTTTTAGTTCCCCTTGCTTGAGGTTTTCCAGAGCTTCCTTGAGGTTTCTGACTTCCCGTCTCACTTTCCCAGGAGACTGTTCACTCATGCCCAATGAAACATGGTGCTGTGGTCTGGCCAGGGAGTTCTGGAAACAGGAAAATAGATATTCTCTTTTGTTGGTTTAACCAGCCCGCCCCCGAGAGATGTTACGCAATTGGGCTTTTCTGACAGCTGATTGCCATTACGGCAGCAAACCTGAAAGGCCTGCAATAGCCTTTAAAGGTCCTGCCACTTCTGCCAGTGCTAAGCCCTGCCAGGGAATGTGCCCACACTTTAGGTCTGATACGAATACTGAAGATTCATTTATTTCAGGCACCAACATTGATGGTCTTGTCTGTACGTCACACTGGAGGTTTTATGTCTAGGCTCTATTGGTCTGGCTAGACTGGCTAGAGGAATGTTTGTCACATTCAACAGGGTTTTAGGGACTGAAAAGTATCAGCCTTCAATCAGTGGTAGCACTCTCGGTTCTGAGTCACCAGGTTGTGGGTTCATTGCGTTACTCCAGGGACTTGAGCACATATCCGAGGCTAACATTTTAGTGCAGTGTTGCTCTGTTGCTCAGAGGTGCCATCTTTCGGATGAGGCATTAAATCGAGACCATGTCTGCCCTCGAAGGTGGATGTAAAAATCCCAGGGCACGGTACAAAGAAGAGCAAGGGAGTTCTACAGTCCTGGCCAAATTTTATCCATCAAGCAACATCATTAAAAACAAATTACCTGGTTGCTTATCACATTGTTGCTGGTGGAACTGTGTGGTGTGCCAATTGGCTGCCAAGTTTGCCAACTTTACAACAGGGTTTTTTTTTTAGGATGTCCTGAGCTCCTGAAAGGCACCATATTAATGCAAGTCCTGCCTTTTAAATGGGGAAATGCAAGAAAAATAGTAATGCTGTTTCTGGAAAATGACATGGTGCAGACTGTATTGCCAGAGAAATGCCAAAGGTGATATTTAGTGTTTCGCAGGTTGCCAGGGGCTTGTGGAGTGTGGCCAAGCTACTTGGAACAGGTGAAAGAGTGAGGTTAAGTTAGCAGGAGAATGCTGAAGATGAAAAGGATTGTACAGTGTTTGATATATTGGCTGGAAATAAGGATGTTGTGACCTGATTTTTAGATTGAGAGGAAAGTTATCCAGTGTAGAATATTGATACTTCAGCATGCCATTATGTTTCTCCGTCTTTCCCATCCAAGAACGTAGCCTCCATTTTCAAAGGTAAAAGACTTTATTTGCTTTTGAATCTTTTAATCTTCTTGCCTGGTAGTTTTCCAAAATGGGTGCTCTGAATATTTATTCAGCTTCCAGCAGTTCCCTGTTCAATAGCAGCAAGTAAAGAATAAAATCCCGAAATGACTCGATTGAATAACTGGTATAAGTTAAAAGGAACTACTTTTAGTCATTACGCAGTGAAAGAGACTGATGGTGAACATGTGGCCACTTATAAAATGCGTGACTGCTGCCTTTTGTTAGGCGTTTCGAGAGGGAGAGCGCTGAAGCTCGAATTGGACACCAGCGAGGTTGTATTGCAAAAGATAGTCTACAAGATAATGTATCAGTGCTAATGAAATATGAAAATGTTTCTTTTACACAGGGGAGGACGAGGCTGCGCTTACTCACGATCTCCAAAGCTTGGCAACTATTGCGGCCGCCCGCTCATTGGTAGAAGCAGTACCCATAGAAATGGGTGACCCCCATAATGACACAGGGTCAAGCAGATCCTATATAGTTCGAATCCCGCGGGTGCTGAATTTACGGAGGAAGTACTCATGGAGTCCAAAAGCAGAAACGGTGAGTTTTATTTAAAAAAAACAGCCCGACATTATTAGGTCTCAGCCTCATTGGGTCACATTATCCATCTCCTTTCCTACAAAATGAAGAACCTAACTCGTTGCTCAGTGTGGTTCCCCAGCACTGGTCGTCCCCTGGAATCTCACCCATCTCAGTCTTCCTGCATGAGCCTAGACCATAGGTTATTCAACTGCAGAAGGCATCAAGGCCAACAAATCCTGGGCCAAATGTTTCAAGGCTCTACATACAGCTACAGACTCGCACAGGAGCTGGGCGCAGTGGGAAATGGGGCCTCCGACCACTTGCAGGACATTACGTGCGAAGAGCCCATTCAAATTGAGGGAAGAGACTAAAATCAGAAAGCGGATCAAGACAGTGCCCAATGGTACTGATTCTGCCAGGACTGCGACGTTTGGCATTCCTGCTCTCACCCAATGCATGCGAATCATGGTAATGTGATCCAGAAACACAGATAAAACAAATGTAAACGGGCTGATCCGGGTTACATGTAGGACAACTTATTGAAGTACCAATCTGTGACCTGCTTCAGCGACAAAGTGAACAACTGGGTAGAAGAGAGAATTTCGGCTGGACTTGTATAACTATTTTATTTATTGTTTGCATGTTAACTTTGTGAGAAAAGACTTTCATGCAGGATGTTTTTAAATTTGGATTTAAAAATGAAGAAACAGGAAAGCCAGCAGATTATTATGACATTTGCTTCCACGTACATGGTGTGAAGTCGATATTTTTACACCAGTAAAAAAGGATATGTGTAGGATGTAGTCAGTATAGTAAGAATATATCAATAATTATCATTAAATGATTTTAAGTTGGAAGCATAACCCTTTAGCAGTACGGTTAATTATTTTATAATCGACTCTTTATCTTCAAGGTTTGTCCTCTAAAGGCTGCAATCGATGGAATGGATACACAGGAGCTGGAGATGAGAATGAGGCTAGCTGAGCTACAACGCCGCTACAAGGAAAAACAACGAGAACTGGCAAAACTTCAGAGGAGACATGATCACGAGTGGGTGCTTTCTCACATCACCCATTCAAACATGTGATATAGCTGGAATCAGAAATACAGTGAGAGATAGAACATTGCTCCCAGGGAACTGCTGCTGCACTTTTGAGTGTTTTGACACAGTTTTGTTTTGCCAGTGGTATTGAAGAATAAGATCCTGTTCAGATCAGATTCATTCTGCTAAAGTGTACTTTCCCCTAGTTAACTCGGCCTTTGTATCTTTCTCCACCAACCCTCGCCCCCCCAGTCGCTCCCCAATTTCCTTCCCTGTCTCTCCCTGCTCCGTTGCCCTTTTGATTCCCAGACATTTGAACTGACGGTGTTGCCGGCTCCTGCATGACCTCATTGAGTGGTTAGCCAGTTTGGGGTGTGCTCGAACCTTGGCGTGTTATGTCTCCGCACGCAGCATCGTCTGCACAAGAGCAACTTGCGCAGGCTGCGATCCAACAACCACAAATTTATTATTCTTCATATAAAAGGGAATTAACTTCACACAAAGGCATAAGAATATGATGAGAGGGCGTGATGCAGCACTATTTTTAACAAAAATAGCTGAAAGGTATTGGATGGAATTATCAAAGCAGCCACATCAAATCAGCCGATATCTGCATGTGAGAACTCCGAAATACTTGCTAATTTTATACAGAACGAAGGCTGCAGTTGGAAAAATATTACGACACACTTAAGTTTAAAAAAAAGTACTTAACTAGACTGTTGTCATTCATGGAATTCGATCAAATTTTTATGAACCATTTCAGTTTCCCATTTAAGCAAACACCAGTTGAGGGAGTAAGCACATTACATTGTAGGATGCTGAGCTCCTCAGACCATCCAGATCCAAAGGCGGAGCTAAATTGCTGCTCCCAGATAAGTGGCAATGGGCTGTTACAGTTGGACTCAGTGTCGTCCAGCTCGGGAGGGGACAGTCAGCCAGGATTCCCACTTGTGATCCCCATTATACATGTGCGCATCAGATGTGAACAGGATCAGGCTCTCGACTGGGACGCCTGAGCCCAGAGCCTGCTGTCACTCTCTGTCGCAGCTCATCAACAAAAAAATGCGATGCACCCAAAGACATTCCCTGCCCATGGAGGACACCGTTGAGTAGAGGAGGGGAAAACTGCATAAAACACTTGCACCACGCAAACATATGACAATGACAGACAGGAAAAGACCCACTGGCCAGTCCCACACACAACTGCGATGCCCCGCACATCACGATATATACACCCGGCATTGTTTCCCAATTTTCACCGTTTCCCTCCAAAAGCCAGTGACTCCTGCTGGGCTACGGTTCCATCGGCACCAGTGGCCCTCTGATACCTCTCCGAGGTGACCATTGTTCACCTGTGAACCCAGCCAATGCAGTTGTAACTGTTTGGCAAGATCTCTCCGACAATAAGGTTGAGCAGTGTTGAATTCCTTTCATCTTTTCATTACCTCTCTATTAATCGACTTACAGTAAATATATTTTTCCTCATATTACATGAAAGCCATCTTGGGCTTGCTACTTAAATTGCAAATGACCTTCATTCTCATAGGGTCAGATGCATCTTACCTTGTAGTAATTTGAGTATATACGATTTGTTATGGTATAATGTTCATGCAGAATTGCTTGCTCATTGCATGACGTCAGTGTCTCTCGCTTTGTCTCCACCTGCCAACTAAATTTCTTGATGCTATTGCCTTGAAGCAGAAAACGCACTTGAAATTTGTGAACATTATCTTGAGTGGATTTGAGTTTTGAATTGCAGGCTGGGGAAAAAGGATCACGTTAAAAATATTAAGCTTCTGTCTGTCAAAGTGTCCCAAGTGGCTGAGAACTTGATGTCATATGGTTGAGTCCCAGGACTTTGTTTCACTCTTAACTTGCCTGCTTCAGTTGATATCATTTCATCAGCTTTCTCCTTGGCAGCTAGCTAAAGCACAGCAAAATAATGAGGTATTCCATCTCATGGTGGGAAAAAAAATGGCCATAATTCATCTCAACTTACCAAATCATGCTTTTTCCTAGTCAATCACAGTGCCAGTTCATTTACAGTGATGGAAGGGGTCACGGCCCAGATAATATCACCATCCTGTTGGAGGATGCTTGGTGGTTGCTAAATGGCCTGTAAAAGGAGATGATGGGGAGACACATAAATGAAAACATGAGGTGAAAATCTGGAGATGGCAAGTTGATGGCTTTATTTGTATTCCGGTTGATAGGAGGGATGAAAACTCAAGGAGCCCAGCAAGGCGAGGACCTGGGCGACCAAGAAAACGCAAGCATCTTTCCACTGTCCTGTCATCCCTTGGACAGCTTAGTGAACTAGAAAAATGTGACAGCAAAAAAGCTAAGTAAGTGCATTATTTACTGTTTTAAAAATTCCTTTTCCATGGTGTATTCTGGGCAATGCCAAGTGCTCCAGATCAGATGAAATTCTGGTCCATCATGCTGCTTCACTCAGCCTCGAATTGTGGAATATTCTAATCGGAACTTACATGGAAATTAAGCAAAATAAGAACTTTCTCCTGTGATAATACAATAAACAAGCGTCACTTCCAGTTCTAGAATATAGCCACCAGAAGCTAGACTTAAATGAAAGCACAAATACAGAGTTCAGAAAATTCGGACTCAATCCATTCAAATACTGATTTCTGTTTAGGACAGTGGTCACTTAGAACTCCTTACAATCCAACATAATCAACTTAATGAATAAACTTGGCAAAGTATTCGAGAGCTGCTTAGCTCACTAACAGCCAGAGCACATGGTGGCAACCAATGGCAAGCTGCTTTGGAATTATTTTGCCATTAGAATCAGCACTAATGTTAGCTGAAATGCCGATGCAATGTAAATGTAATTGACAGCATAGGCAAATTGAAATTTCTTTGGGACCAATCAGATGGAATTCATACTGATTTAAACAGAGTTGAGCTGGGTTGGACTGGGGCTGTTTTTGTTTTATTGATTGGATGTGAACATCGCAGGCAAGGCCAGCATTTATTGCCCATTCCTAATTGGCCAGACCGGGTAAGGACAGCAGATTTCCTTCCCTAAAAGACATTAGTGAACCGGATGGGTTTTTACAACAATCCAGTAGTTTCACAGTCACCATAACTGGTACTACTTTTTTATTCCAGATTTATTTAATTAACTGAATTTAAATTCCCCTGTTGCCGTGGTGGGATTTGAACTCATTAGTCCAGGCCTCGGGATTACTAGTTACAAGATGAAACAATCTATTGTTAAGGAATTCATTAACATAAGGATTTAGACATTTTATGCTGTCAATATGGTTTGCAGGACATTAGTTTGTTTCCATTCGATCCTGTATTCAAATCACAAAAGATTGTTGGTATTTATTTCCAAGTCACATCTTAGCTTACCTATCCAGGAAACCCTACAATTCCTCTATCATAGCATTTAATTGTTTCTTAATCGATTGCCGGGCTTTGTCTCCAATTTTCCATCCTGAAGTCTATCTCCTGTATTGATCACAATTTGTTTGATAAAGATCTTCCCAATAACCGTCTCAAATTTGTCTTTTACCCGTCTGAACCAGCGTCACTTGGTCCTACTCTCACAGTTTGAAGTAACAAAGTAACTTTCTGGCATCAATCTTTTCCACACATAGAAACATAGAAAGTAGGTGCAGGAGTAGGCCATTTGGCCCTTCGAGCCTGCACCACCATTCAATATGATCATGGCTGATCATTTTTACTACTTCAGTACCCCATTCCTGCTTTCTCTCCATACCCCTTGATCCCTTTAGCCGTAAGGGCTACATCTAACTCCCTTTTTGAATATATCTAACGAACTGGCCTCAACAACTTTCTGTGGCAGAGAATTCCACAGGTTCACAATTCTCTGAGTGAAGAAGTTTCTCCTCATCTCGGTCCTAAATGGCTTACCCCTTATCCTCAGACTGTGACCCCTGGTTCTGGACTTCCCCAACATCGGGAACATTCTTCCTGCATCTAACCTGTCCAATCCCGTCAGAATTTTATATGTTTCTATGAGAACCCCTCTCATTCTTCTAAATTACAGTGAATATAAGCTCAGTCGATCCAGTCTTTCTTCATATGTCAGTCCTGCCATCCCGGGAATCAGTCTGGTGAACATTCGCTGCACTCCCTCAATAGCAAGAATGTCCTTCCTCAGATTAGGAGACCAAAATTGTACACAATATTCAAGGTGTGGCCTCACCAAGGCCCTGTACAACTGCAGTAAGACCTCCCTGCTCCTATACTCAAATCCTCTCGCGATGAAGGTCAACATGCCATTTGCCGCCTTCACCGCCTGTTGTACCTGCATGCCAACTTTCAATGACTGATGTACCATGACACCCAGGTCTCGTTGCACCTCCCCTTTTCCTAATCTGTCACCATTCAGATAATATTCTGCCTTCCTGTTTTTGCCACCAAGGTGGATAACCTCACATTTATCTACAGTATTCTGCATGTGCCATGCATTTGCCCACTCACCTAACCTGTCCAAGTCACCCTGCAGGCTCACAGCTCACACTGCCACCCAGCTTAGTGTCATCTGCAAACTTGGATATATTACATTCAATTCCTTCATCCAAATCATTAATGTATATTGTCAATAGCTGGGACCCCAGCACTGAACCTTGCGGTACCACAATAGTCACTGCCTGCCATTCTGAAAAGGACCCGTTTATTCCCACTCTTTGCTTCCTGTCTGCCAACCAGTTTTCTATTCACGTCAATACATTATCCCCAATACAATGTGCTTTAATTTTGCACACTAATCTCATTTACTATCTTGTATACTTCTGTAAGAATTTCTCTCTATCCACTCCTTTCCAAACTGAACGTTTTCCTATTCTTTCCTCATACATCTGTTTCCTGATGCTAGGGCTCTTTCCGAACTGCCTCCTTGGCTTCAGCATCCCCCTCGTGCCTCAGTGACCAGTACTGGCTCAGTACTCTAGGTGTGGTCTGACTAGCACACTATACAGTTTGAGTATGACTTCCACTGGTCTGTACTCCTTTTTTGGCTATATAAATGTATTGTGTTGTATGGCTTTCCACAATCCACTTGCTGCCTTAAAAGAGTCAAGGGCATTGGTCAAATAGAATCTTCTCCTTCTGAATTCACATTGGCTGTTGTTTACGAGGTTTAACATTGTGTGTTATACAAGTAATCCTCACGTTTACACCTGATTGCACTGATTCAGGACTGCACCCCGTTTTTTGACTTAAATCGAAAAGGCAGATTAATATCATGCTTTTCCTTCTCAGTACAAATAAACAGATTGTCACGCCATTTTCATTGCTAATTATTTTAATTGACTTGACCACAAAATTTGTAAGCATTCCAATCTTAGAAAGTGATGGTACTTGTATCGGTGATCCAGGGTTAATACGGCGATGTGGCAATCCTCTGATGATTGCACCTCTGCCTGTGATATAGCTTGTTATGTCGAATTCAGGATTATGAACTTTTGCATTGCCAGATTAGTTGAAAAGTAAAACTGATTTTGGCTAAAGTCTGCAACGGAATCTGTAGTGTATCATAGTACGACTCAGTTGTACCAGTAACAAAACTCTTCGACTGTGATGGATTTTATTGATGTCGGAGAATGTAAACAAATACCAGGAGCAACAATAAAGTTTACTTTTGATCTATGCTGCCAGGCAACAGGGATATCAGTGCACTGATCCTTCCTGCATGTCTGGATGAACAAACTACAGAAGGTCAGAGGTCAGCAGTTGTGTAAATGCCACAGACCTTGGTTCTTATCGCAGGCACACCTGGGATGAGAGCTCGAGTTGCTCCTTATACACTGCTGCTAATGGCTGTTAATGCAGCATTTCTTTCTGAAGTCCACCAAGTCAGCTGCCTCGGCCCTAAGCTCTGGAATTCCCTCCCTAAACCTCTCCCTCTCTCTTCCTCGTTTTCCTCCTTCAAGACGCCTCTTAAAATCTATCTCTTTGACCAAGTATTAATGTCTCTTTATGTGGCTCAGTGTCAAATTTTGTTTGATAACGTTTCTATGAAGCACCTTGGGATGTTTTACTACATTAAAGGCGCTGTATAAATGCAAGTTGTTATGTTGAGTTTTACAGATTTTCAGCTCAGACTAAGAGCTGAAACCTCATTTATCTTGTTCAGCAGCAAAGATACCTCCTGACTAAAGAAATAACATTAATTTTGCTGCACAGCTTTCCAATAACTAATCTGAGAGAGAACAGGATAAAACTTAACCCACTGAAGGAGAATGAGTTTAAACTGTCCTTGGTGGCAGCTTGGTACTTACAGCCCTTGAAGCTGGAAGTTCATTGCTCAGGTCCTCTATACATGATTAGTTAACAGCTATGACTTATTCCAGTTTATGGGAATTACTGATAAATATAATATTACCTGTAGTAATTTTGTCACGAGTTATTGTAATTAACCTCATCATAATATCAAATTAACGTTTGCACACCCTCATTATGATGGAAGCTTTGACAACACACACAATCTGGAAATGAAGCTTTTTTTAGAACAAATATTTAGAAGCTAAGTTGCTACAAACTGGAAAAAAAGTCTTTTACTCTTTTGGGAGTAAACGACGTGTCCAATGTGCTGTTGGCACACTCATCACACTGCTCGATAATGTAACTTGGAAACAGTGACCAATCTTGCATAAAGCCCCCAGCACTGCAGAAGATAAAGCCATTGGTTACGCTGTGGTAGTGCTCATTATCACAGGGACTCATTATCATTCATTATCTACGCAGGGATGGCATTCCCACACTGGAAGACCCTCTTTGATTGGATCTTTTCTGATACAAATTGCCCCTCTTCCCACCCACCCCCACCACCCAGCAGGCTTATTTGCATAATTCCTTAAAGCTAGTCAGTAATGTGATTGGTGTATGCAATGTATCAAACTCACTGATTCAATGAAGATAGTGCAATTTGTACAAAACGGCCAATCACATTAAAGCTGAACAAATGGTTTAGTTTCCCAGTAGGAGACTTTGTCAAAAGTAATAGTTCAGGGAAAACAAACCTCAGTAAGCATAAGACCACAGAATCTCAATGACTAATTACTTTATTTTATTGTCAATAAATGCAATCTTGCTTGAGATTCTGAAAGAGCTTCCAACAGATAGTGGTTTACAACTCTTGGGATAATTTTGAAATTATTTTCACAATATTTTGAATCACGAGATTCTGAAACGTCTGTTTAACAACTACAAAGGTAATGTTTGAGACTCTCATTGGTGTTCATTACAGTTGGTCATAGCCACCTTATTAAAAGATTAGGACCAAAAAGTTGAGATAAGTTTGTGGATAATTTTAGTGTCGTACTACATCCAACTCTTAGCTCGGCAACCTCATTTCTTGGGGCTCTTTCTTGTAGAGCCTTGGTAAGATTGAACGCAGTATCAGAGATAGGGTTGCAATGTTGTAACGCTGGCTTTCCGACCCATGATCACCATTAGTGAGACTCCACTTCTGGACCAGACAAATGTATTCTCCCCAGTTTCAGCTGGCTTGAGTTTCTATTTAGGGTGCATTTTGCAGCCACAGTAAGGAGGGGAAGGAAATCAAACTGGTTAGGGAGGGATCCCTTTTCACAATGCTGGCACTTATCTACTGGCAATTCAGAACCATGATTATCCATGGAAATATCCGGTTGCTGGAATGTCCCGATCTCCCAGGCAACCAAGGTAACATGGGTATGGCTGGGCTAAATGCATGGGAAAAACATATGGCTACACAGCGGGCAAAAATATTTCAATATCAGATTTGTTTTCAGATGGAATTGAAAGAATATGGTTATTAATGGCAGAAATTGTGATTTGCTCCAGTCTGCTGCGCATTGGTAAATTGTATCGGAATGAGTTAGCATTATAAGAAAAGTTTTAAATGATGCAGAATGGGATAAAGATTTTAAATACATTTCCTTAAGTTCATCCCCTTCCCTCCAAGCGGTCTAGAGCAAGCTAACAAGCGCAAAACCAGAAAATAACTCCCAACATGTCTGAAATTGAACTTTGACCTCTTGGATCTGCAGTTGAGTCCAGATCAGGCATGGGAGGTGAAAGTTTTAGCATTTTCTAATGGCTCTTAACAAGATTAGTGAGCTGGATCTTCAATCAACACAGGCATAAGGCACAAAACCTACTCGGGACACATTTGCCTAGAAATTCTTTTCCTGTCAAAGCATGTAAATTGTGCAAACCTTTGATTAGTTTGTGGTAGGACACAGTTACGTCAGGTAGACACAACCTTTGCTTGTTCAGGGCTCCATTGAAGTGGGGCCAGGTAGTTTACCTGCCTGGCCCCTCCTGTGTGGGTATCAGAGAAAGCGGTGAGTGACAGGATGCCACAATTTGCCTCACTTGCCCCCACGTGTGCCAGGACCTGATCCCGGCAGACACAGGGCATATTTTAAGTTTCAGTGGATGGTCTTCCTATGGCAGTGGATCGCAGAGCGATCAATTATAAATAGACCATATGGCTGACAGAAACACCCACTTATAGTTAGTATTGAAAGTGGTGCAGGTGCCAACCCAGAATATGCTAATGCCCCTGATCACCGGATTTGGGATAGGCTCGATGGAGTGCATGAAAGATCTGCCCTACCCCAGATCAGTCACCAGGAGGCGGTCACAGAACATTATAGTTTAAAATAATTCCTCTTGTGCATGATATTTTGACTCCCAACATTCGGGAATGAATTTGGCTTGATTCAACTCCAGAACTAAAATGATTGTTCTAATAGCCATAGCATTAACTTGCGTGCTCTGTAGGCCAAACCTCTTCAGTGGTGGCCTTGTGCTAGTATTTCTCTGAGGTGAGGGATATGTAAACTCTCTTGCCTGCCCTTTAGTGTTTCAGGTTTGGCATGTGAGATAGACTAGCAACACAGAGCTTTTTGGCAGCTGCTCATAGGCATTGATGCACTACAAGATGTTACTAGCCTGTGTGGCCTGTAATTTGAATCGTGAGACAATATGTAAAAGGGAGTACCTATGAACTTTTATCAACCCTGTTACCTGGAATGGGCTCTGGTGTAGTCATGCTGGGTTTTAATGTAGAAGTGCTTTATATGACTAATTAAAAACCATATCTGGATGACATGGCTATCCTTAACCAGCTGACTAACGTGTTTCTGGGTAGCACTTCACTGTCTTCCCAAAGGAAAGCCTGTCAGGATGAGCAAGCAGCAAGCTACAATAGTCTCCTTTTTGTTGTGTTTCAGTAGTAATTTGTATTGGAAGCACAAAGATGCCTGACCTGGAATATTCTGCCCAACCTGCTAATGGAGTGAGCTCCTCGGAGACCTGCTCCACAAAGTTGTATGATAGAGTAGCCTTTGAACTTTGACCCCGGGCTAGGGAAGATAAGAATGGGAAGTCTGCTTTTGTGAATTCTAGCGGTATAGACTTGGTGAAAACCTAATAATTAAAATTTAATTGATTGCATTCAGTCTGGTGTTTCTGAGCCCTCGTTTATGTGGAGAGCTTGAACCCTTCTGCCCTCAGCAGAAATAAAACTTCCTTCAAAGCAAAAGGCTTTTTATCCAACAACAAAAATCTCCCAGTGAGGACAAAGGGTTCACTCTTGCAGCATCTGAATTAGAGCAGTCTCGATGTGAGTTTCGGGTCAGTTTTCAAATGAACATAACCAGTGATAGATAACAAGTGATATAATTTACCACCTACTGAGCGGTTATGGTGCTTGGTTGCCTGTTTTTACTTTTTTTTTTTAAGTAAATGCTTTAAGACTTTATTGTCTTCCTTACTATCCTTCAGTCTTTGATTTAACTTGAACTGGTCAGATTTTGATTTATGTATTTACATTCTCCAAAAAGAACCAAGCAGTGTTATAAATGCTAGGTGCTTTTATATTGTTGTTTGGCCGCCGACTCCTGTAGCATGTTTTAGACGCAAGCAGCCACCACATCAACATAAACTGATTGTATTTATTTAGACCAGTAGCAAGGAAGACCCACACTTCACTGCATGGTTCTTGTCTTGCTAGACGTACTGCTGCAGTGACAGTCACCTGTTCAGGTAGTCATGACATTATCTTGCACAGATGTGTCTATTATCTCCATATTGACACAATGGCAACGTCATTGCTCTGGAAATTGGATTGCACTGTGTCTTGTTTTTCAGGCAAGGAATGGGCTCCGAAGGGTCCAATATGGCATGTGGTGTGTGCGCCACATTCTGCGACAGGTATGCACGGGCATGCTATTCCCGAATGTAGTCGTACAGAGCGCCCACCTGAAGTAGGCGCTGTGCCCATTGACGATGCAAATCAGGGGCCTAATCCCTATTTCAGGCTCCTTTTCGATAATGGACCACGACCGAGTGGAAGAAGCGGCTAGGTCTCCGCTCCAACCACATGACACCATCTGCCCACAACATGGTGAATATATAGCACTGGGATCAATTCCAAATCTTCCACAGGAAAGATTCCAATCATTTCTACATGCCAACATTTTCTAACAACAACGCACTCAAATAACAACGCACCCGAGATCGCAATCGCTTTCGATCAGGATATTATGCAATAAAAACAGTTTTTAAATTGAAGGGTATTGAACACTGAGATATAAAGCTTGCCACAAGGTAATTGGCAAAAGATCCAGAGGGTGGAGAGGATTTTTTTATTTATGTCGTGAGTTGTTAGGATCTGGAACGCACTGTCTGAACGGGTATTGGGAGCAGATTCAGTAGTAACTTTCAGAAAGAATTGGATAAATACTTGAACAGCAAAAAAATGCAGGGGTATGGGGAAAGAGCAGGGGAGTGGGACTAATAGGACGGGTCTTTTAATGAGCCAGCACAGGCACAATGGGTGGAATAGCTTCCTTCTGTACTCTATGATTCTATGAAGTGTTCTAATATCATTAACCTTCTTCAGAGCCACTACAGAGCAAATACAACAGGGAGGAGTGGACTGCATTAATGACAGAAATAAAATCAACAGACTGATGCTGTATCAGTGAACTTACTGACAATTGAGTTGCCAAATACTGTATTTCATTAGCAACAGAATTGGAGATAATAGTCATAGCAAAAGACTGAAATGATGAAATAGTGCATGCGCATGGTTGTACTGTTGGACGCAGTCTGCATATCAAGATTGACCATTGGGGGTACAGGAATGGATCATTATTCTGGAGTTCTTGATTACCTTTGGGGACCTGGGAACAATTTCCTTGAGGAAATTAAATTGGTGGGTTAGAGTCCCTCACGACCAGGCACATTGCATGTGATCTGTGGAAGGAAAAGGTTTGAGAAGCAAACTGGACTTTTCTCATTCTATACTTCCGTTCTTTTCCTTATTGCAAATTTAGTTTATGCAACAGCGCAACATCGGGTAAGGCCAGTTAATGTTAAATACATGGAAGAGTTTGTAACAGCCTGTAGCTGCAATGGTGAGCACTGGACTCAAGACCACAGGGTCAAAAGTTCAAATTCCTGGCTTGCCTTGACATTCTGACCGATTGCCCTGACTTGGTAGCTTTTGCTGATTATTAGCCAGACCACTAACTTGAATGATGTGCAACAGCAAAGTGGTGCATCTCACCTGACCAATGCCACCCTGCATAAAGTGGGTCTTCTGTAAAATAATTGTGAGAGTGTGATAACAGCGGCTATCAGGAGAGGTGCTTTCCCAGCCAAACAAGTTAGAATGGGCGGGAGGGAGGAGGCAGAGTACGGACCTAAAAAGGTGGAAAACAAGTGTTGACACTGGCGCAGGAAGGGGAGTGAGACGACTTTTGGATCAAGCTGATTTCAATTTGCTTCATGCACTCCTTGTTGTCAGCACTTCAATTTAGATCAGTGTTCCTACATCTCAGAAGCAGCAGGGTTTGCATTTGTAGGTAGGAACGATGGGAGGTGTTATCTGAAAGCTAATTACTCTGCTGGGATAGATGAAGTCAACACTTCCCTGATTTCTCACATCTGCTGGCATCCAAGTAATTGGAAAGCAAAATGACAAACCCAGGGAGGGTAGGAAGGGAGGTTTCATGCAACTCATTTAGGACCAAGTGGGGGGAGGGTGATATATGTGTCACAACATACTCCCTTCTGCTGTTGAACACGTATAAAACCCCTCAGGTCATAAAGAATGTCATGTCTCCCCATGGAACTCTATTTTGTAATTGAAGAGACAGGACAGTCAAATCCTATTTGACAAATTTTCTGTTTGACACCAAATATGTGTTCAGTTATCATGACCTGAGCCTTTCACTGGTACTGCAGGAGCCGGGGAATGGTGACTTGTTTGGATGTGACTTGACCCCTTTTCCGAGTAAGTGTTTTAATGTACTGGCTCTATTTCATGATCTTTTCATTCAAGGCTTTTCAACCTCAAGCACTGCCGTTTTTGCAAAAATTGCTCACATTACTGTATTACCCTCCGACTGTATTTTGTGAGGAATTGAAAAAGCTAGGAAATAACTCTAGTGTGTGAATCAGTGCCGTTGTGGTTTACAAAAATAGATGCCAAAAAAAATTAAAAAGAACTTAGCTGTTAAAAAAAAAATTGGGGGTGAGACTATATTCAAGGTGATATAAAGCTATAGGTTTACTCTGCTAATGTTTTGTAAAATCAATCAACCTCTTTGTTTCTGTGGTGTTACTTCAATGGAGACTTCAATTAACAAAATAGGACTAATCACATGTACTAAAAATAAGTGGAC
Organism: Pristiophorus japonicus; assembly: GCF_044704955.1. NCBI lineage: Eukaryota > Metazoa > Chordata > Chondrichthyes > Pristiophoridae > Pristiophorus > Pristiophorus japonicus. Next base: position 112,610,080 of record NC_091992.1, read on the forward strand.
AATAAACCTTAAACTTAACTTCAACATAGCCAAAAAGTAGCACTTTACCAAGAGGCGAATGGGTGTGAAGCTACAGCATCCATGTTGGACCAAGCTTTTGGTCACCTGTATGATCATAGATCTGTACAGCACAGAAGGAGGCCTTTTGGCCCATCGTGCCCGTGTCGGCTCTTTGAAAGAGCTGTCCAATTAATCCTGCTCCCTCGCTCTTTCCCCATAGCCCTGCAAATGTTTTACCCGTCAAATATTCATCCAATTCCCTTTTGAAAGTTGCTCTTTAATTTACTTTCAACACCTTTTCAGGCAGTGCATTCCAGATCAGAACAACTTGCTGTGTAAAAAAAAAATCTCATTTCCCCCAAGGTTCTTTTGGCAATTTCCTTAAATCGCCATCCCTTGGTTACCGACCCTCCTGTCAATGGAAACCGTTTCTCCCTCTTTATTCTCATAACCCCTCATCATTTTGAACATCTCTATTAAATCTCCCCCTAATCTCTGCTCTAAGAAGAACAATCCCAGATACCCTAGTCTCTACACATAACTGAAATCCCTCATCCCTTTTCCTTGAGTTTCTGTAAAATAAAGGTGCCAGAATTACTTTTCATCCCCAGTGAACTTCTGAAGGCGAGGTAAAATGGCAGGTTCCATATAACTCTCATACTACCACTGAAAGTGAAATTCTAGGATGTTGCACTGATCTCCATCAATCTTAGGCCAGTTTCATAAATTCAAATGAACTGGTTATCATTTCTAATAGCTCACGTTGATCTAGAGGTGACTCTCGTGCTATAAAATTTGGTTTCCATATCGGTTACCTGTAAGCACCTGTGACAATCTGACTAAGGCTTGACTATGTCGCCTGTAGCTTCCATTAGAACAATGTTATGGCCTATCTTTGCTAATGATCCACCAACTATAAAGTTTATGTTATACACAACAGATCAAAATTGTGCAATTATTTCTTGTATTGTAAAATTTGTTTAGATTGAATTTGGTCCGAAACATTTTGCTCTGAAGATATGTAGAGCTCATGTAGGTTTCTGCAGAGTGCTGCAGTTTCTGAAGATTAACTTCGAGCTTATAATGAATTCAATGCTATTCATTTTAATATTTAAGGTACTACTCACAACATTACCTGTGCTAAATGAACTTAAAATTGCATAATAACGAGTATGAAAGCGGCACCAATAATGATGTGAAGCTAAGGAAGTAATTGGTCAAATTGAGAAATTACGAATGCCTTGATTATTATCCCGCTGTAGAAACTGAATTTAACAATGTCTTTCCTATATGAATGACATTTGGGATGATGGTAACTTATAAATGTAATGTGGGGGTTAAATATGAATCAGTTTTCACATTAGCAGTATAAAAAAAAAACACTTGCATTGGAGGACAGCCAACATATTCTTCATTGATACTCCTGTTAGAAGGTTTAAAATTAACTTTGATCATTTTTTTCCTGTATCAGCTTGTTGACATTATGAATTTTGCCCTCAAGGAGTGAATGCTGATAACCTACCAAGAGAACTAGCTGAAAGGAGTTACTAAACTATATGAGAAAGTCAAAGTAATAGGCCGAAAACTCCGGCCTTGCCGGGTCCATATAAAGTGCGCTGGACCCAGCGAGGCCTCGCAAAAGCCGGTTTTCCGATCTGTCAAGATTTCTGTGTACAGAATCTCCGCATCCCCAGGAGAAGGACATCCACGCGGGAGAGATTGGGCTATTTGCCCAACTCATGCCCAGTGAATATCCTTCAAACTTTTACACCTGGTAAAAGCAAGGGAAAAACCTTTTACCAGTGTAAGAGATTTAAAACATATAATAAAAAGTAAATTTAACCACTCATGTTTATATTAAAAATCCTGTCCATTAAGGTAAGTTAATTTTTAACACTATTAAAACACATTTTTTTTTTAATTCCCCCCAACTTTTTTTTTCTAAAACATTTAATTGCATTTAATTTCGATTAATTTTAAATATGTGAGGTAATTTATTTATTTATTATGCTGTGTTTGGGTGTTTTAGTGGGGTTTTCACATTGATAGTAATGGGAGCCTGTACAAACAGAGTTCCCATTTTTATCAATGACAATATTGCATTGTGATTAGTGGTCCAGGCCCACATGACTCCAGCTTGCACGTATGTATCTCGAAGACAGGTCCCCGTGCGCTGCGCAGTGAATCTAGGCCTCCAACCGGAATCCTACGTTCCTGCGGGACCACCAGGTACTTTTGTAGATTTTTGGGGGGGTCGGATGTGTTCATACAAAGGAAGCCTCCGACCACATTGTTTCCCTAAATATTAGCTGTGGCTCAGTGGGTAGCACCTCGCCCAAAAATCTAGACTGAGGGAGAGCTTTTGGAGGAAACGTTAAACCAAGATCCTGTCTGCTCTCTCGGGTGGATGTAAAAGATCCCATGGTGCTATTTCGAATAAGAGCAGGGGAGTTATCCCCGGTGTCCTGGCCAATATTTATCCCTCAATCAACATCACTAAAAAAATAGATTATCTGGCATTATCACATTGCATTTCCCACATTACAACAGTGACGACACTTCAAATGTACGTCATTGGCTGTAAAGCACTGAGACGTCCAGTGGTCATGAAAGGCACTATATGATGCAAGTCTTTCTTTCAATGAAGCAAGAACTTCCCAGTCAGCTACTAATGGCAGACGTGGAAACGGAGTTTTTGGAGCAGATTCTGGTTGTCCCAGAATTGAGCATCTTCAAAAAGGGGATGATACCACTTTAACATAAAACAAGATTCACGGTTGCTTCAGCAGGTTATAAGAAATGTTGTAGTTGTTGATCTTAGTGCAGTAAAAGCAGTGAAATTGCTGAAAACTGCGAAGAAGAGCGGAAATTTAATCTACACCATTATACTTGTACACCTGGCTACTGGGAGTTACATTCAAGTCCACAGGGTTTTTGCTCACGCCATTTCTGGAAAGTCTGCTCCATTTAAACAGAGTGCAGCTTTTCGCTTATGAGTAATGTTTTTTAAGTCCATAAAATACTCAGACAACTGATAACTGGTCCCTGTTCACTATTGCACGTCTCCGTTAACTATCCATCTAATTAGGTCAACTCAACATCTCATTACTCATGGCATAGACCAGATAGCCAATATAAATGATGTGCATCTTAAGTTTATAATTGCCATATTGTAAATATAACACAGAAATAAATTAGGATATATTCCACAGCATCATTTGTACATGGTTTCGAGAAGAGTCCGAGGTTGAGCCTTGGAGGATGGCACAGTTTAGGGCTGTTTATTTTCAAAGAGTGAGACTGGAAAGAATAAATTATTCTTATCAAACATCTTTACTCAGAATAACTAAAACTTGACAAGATGCAAGGATTACAGTGCAGTTTCTTGCCCCTTAAACTTTCTGTTTTTGTTGTGCTAACTGTACACACTTTATTCCGTCGAGTTAGTGCTCCTATAGTTGAACAGGGGTCTCTTCCCTCCCTCTCCACCCCCCCCCCCCCCCCCCCCACACTCCCGGTCACATGCATGAGCAACTTTGGACATTGGTGACACTTGGCTCTGAGGTCAGGAAAGGGCAGCAGGTCTTAAGGTCAGCATGAAAGCAGTCATGTGAGATTTGCTAACTGAACCAATGCTGACCGTGCAATTTAAACCCAGGATCATGACCCAGTTTGCTCAGAATCAGATTACAGGCTGCTCATGCACTAAATTAAATAAATAAAAGTTAAAATTATAGAGACAGTTTCTCTTTTGTTGGTCCGAGCTGGGATTTAATTAAGCAATAATTTGCCCTAAAGAGTAGTAGGTTTTGTCTGATTGAAAGAAGGGCTCAGAACACTGAACCTCCAGTCAAGGAGAGAGTTTGCCAGTTTTATGCACAACACAACTGCACGTTTAAAATAATGGAGCATATTGTGATTTAACCGTTCTACGCAGGTTATTCAATCCTTTCCAAGTCATATAATTACAAACTCCGATGTTAGCCCTGCACTTGAAAAACTGCTACTTACAAAACTGCTTCGATTGACTAAAGGAGGTGAGCTGATTCTGATTCAGCTCAGCATATATTTGATCTATTTCTCAGATATCTGTGCAATGTTATTACCACTGGTACGATGCTGTGGTGGTACCTGCTTATGAGGCTGGTAGCCCGAGTTATACTGATAGCTCTAAACCCTCCTCTGGCCGTGGAAAATGAAGTGTGTGGCTCCACTACCCAGCATCCAAATGCCAAATACAGCACATTAGTTGGCTGTTTGTGAACAACAAGATGATTAGCAATTTTTCTTTTTAAAGCTGGCAATATTTTAAAGCTCACTTGATACCGGATTTGCAGCAGCCTACCTTCTCAGGATGGTCTCACGCTTTCTGCCTAACTCAGATTGGAGTTATACTGTACACTGCACATCGCCACAAAGCCAACACAGTTGTGTATCAGCACAAAATGTGTGGTATAATTGTCTTTACAGCTCCTTCTGGAAGCATTAAATGTATGGTACAGTTGTCCTGACAACCCCTTCTGATAGCATTCAATACTTTTTTTTGAAAAGACAAGCTAATTTTATACACAATATTTAAAGCTATCACCTGAATTAGGAGCTCCTAGTGCTGCCACTGTTAACTGAATTAGTAAAACAAAAGCTCTAACTTTTATTTATATGATTTACTTGTAACCAAAACATTCCACGGACATTTTTGGAGGATCCGCATCTCTTCGGCCTGCAGGTAAAACAAGAGCCTGTCAACACGGGAATTAAATCGTGGACAATGCACAAGGCAGTATTACCAGCACAGATAGTTTTCCCCACAGCAATGATACGTGGCTGTTGTGGGCCCAGGTGAAGTGCCCACAGACTGCAGCACCTGAAGTATGGCCTTTCCCTCCCCATTACCCAATGATTTAGCTTTGCTTCACTGTTTTCTTACTCCTGTGTGATCACTGACATTTCCAATCTGTGCATTAACCTTGCTACGAAAATGCACAAAAAACAGATGCAACTGAACAGGAGTTTTAACAAAATTATGAGGCAAATAGCAAACAGATGGAAAGTTGAAACGCAACATCAAAATAACAAGAGGTCACATTTCAGTTCCTTGACCTTACCTACCCAAATCTTGGAAAAAGTCGATTTTTTTTTTGTGTGTTGGCTGCTATCCTATATGAGATTGTTCTGATAGAATCCAGATGAGATCATGCAGCTATGGTTTCACTGCAAAGCAACAAATCTCAGGTTCCACCAGCAAAGCTGAGGCTCCTTCACAGGCTGTCAGTGTGAGGAAACGGTCACTGAGGATGGAACAACCAGCTCAGATTTGACTTTCCCGATTATACTCTGACCATACCGCATCTGAACACTAGATTAAAATTGTTCACATTCTCCAAAAGTCCTGCGTACAAGGCTTTACAGCAGGAAATCGCGGCGAAAAATGTTAGTGCAAATCACCATAGCTATTTCCTCTCATTTTGCAAACCTATTGTCACTTTCTGCTTGAAAGAGAACTGCCACACGTGCACCAGGATGGTAATTAAATATTGCTTGGCGCATGAACTGACTCGAGAGCAGAGGTGAGTGGAAATGCTGAGGGAGCATTTCTAGTCATCATAATGAATTTGACCCTGAATTGAATATGTTCTTTCAGAGTAAAGGGGATTAAAATTTATGGAAAGTGGAGCTCTTACCATCTGGTCTGCACATTTTGCTCATTGTCTTACAATATCCATCACTGTACTTTTGTGAGATCGAGTTTTGGGGGGGGTGGGGCAGAAAAAAAATCAATGAAAAATATACATGATGCTCGGAAAGTAGCAAATTCCTCAGAGTTAATGTTCCAGTGGTCAATTAGAAAATTAATGCTCAATGGCTCAGTGTAGAAATCTATCTATTGAACTGTTTGAAAGCAGCAGTGAATAGTCTAATGGTAATCTAGTTTAATTAGTGATTCAGAGATTATCACATCAAGCCGGGTCCTCACTCAACAAGCCCAAACTGGCCCTGTCAGGATGTGTTTGTTACAGTGATTGCCTTAGACAATGCCGTGCACTGAAGGCAGCCTTTGCTTTGTTTCTTTCTAGATCCATCAGGACAGGCCTGAGCCTTCTGTGTGAGGAACTGAGGAACGAAGAGGAGCCCAAGAAGAAGAAGTGCAAACTTTCTGGGAGGGACGGCAAAGAACAGGAATATGGTGGCAATAAAACTGGGTCCGAGGTCAGTAAATGTTCCTTTATTGTGTTTCAAATAAAAGCGTGTCTAGTGTGCAGACTGGGCTCTTGTGGCAGCTCAGTTCATCAAGTCCTGTGTGGAGCTGAACCATGCTGACCAGACATGGTCCTCCAGCCTCACCCGCTAGTCCGTGCTGAGCTGGCTGATCTCCGCTGGTAACTGGTGACAGAGGTGCTGCAATGAGGCTCAGCACCCTCCGCTAGGGAGGGAGAAATCAGCCATCAAATCTGTCATGTATTCAACTGTCATTGTACCCTTAGCTGACCTAAGTTGTACACCTTGAGAACACTGACCACAGGGGGTGAACTTGTGGGAGACACTCCTAACCTGGACTTTCCGGTATAAAAGGGGAAGCTCCACCCACCATCTGTCTCTTGAGGTTTTGATAATAAAGGTAACTGGTCACATTGTGATCTTCTCTCGAGTATGGGCCTCGTGTGCATTTATACTGTATAGTAAGGACATATTATTGGCGACGGGAAACTGGGATTTAAACCACGCGAGCATGGCCACTAGCAGCACAGAAGAGAGGTACTGTGTTGGTGATGATTGGGACGACTTTATTGAGAGACTACAGCAAAGTTTTGTCACTAAGGAATGGTTGGGACAGGATTCGGCCGACAAATGCAGGGCTCATCTCCTGACGGTTTGTGGATCCAGAACGTACTCCCTGATGAAGGACCTTCTAGCGCTAGAGAAGCTGGCAGACAAGACGTTCGAAGAGCTCAGTAAGTTGATCGGGGAACACCTTAAACTGGCGAGCAGCATGCACATGGCGAGACACCGGTTTTACACGCACTGGCGGCGAGAAGGGCAATGCGTTCCTGACTTCACGGCAGATCTCCGGCGAATGGCAAGCCTATGTAAGTTCCCAGATGCATGCAGTACGGAGATGCTGCGAGACGTTTTTACTGAGGGCATCGGGCACGTTGGGGTTTTCAGGAAACTGATTGAGACCAAAGACTTGACCTTGGAAGCGGCGGCTCTGATAGCCCAGACAATTATCCCAGGGGACCAGAATGATTTATGGCAAAAATCTTGGCTCAAATGCGGCAAACAACCAGGGAGTCAACATTGTTAACGCGCACACGGTTCTCGAGGCAGACGAGGGCAATCGGACATGCCCCAGCATGCAGTCGAACCCAAAAGGGAAATTCAACAGAGACAATGGCTAGCTGAATGGCAATTCATGCCATCACAATGGACAATGCGGCCATCAACACCTGTTAATGGTGCGCTTAAGGACAGTTACAGAGACAATCAGAGACGATCGACTGGTAATGGATCTTTTGTTTCCAACAATGGGGCCTCGAGCTCATGCTGGAGGTGTGGAGGCAAACACCCAGCTAGAGCTTGCATGTATCAGCAATATACCTGCAGAAACTGCAACATCAGTGGTCACTTGGCGCGTATGTGCAGGAAGCCTGCAGCCAGGTTGATGTACGAGGAGGACGGGCCCGATGTAAGCCCTACGAGGCCAAATGAATACTGGGGGAAATCGCTGGAAACTGAAGTTCAGCGAGTTCATGTGGAGCACACACACAGTTCATATACCAGGACGCCACCGATAATGATGAAAGTGCTCCTCAATGGCATCCCAGTATTAATGGAGCTGGACACGGGGGTCAGCCAGTCCCTGATGAGTATCAAACAGTTTGAAAGATTGTGGGTGTCCAAGGCCAGGAGGCCAGAATTATTGCCGATTGACACAGCTACGAACATATACAAAGGAGATCATTTCGGTGTTGGGCAGCGCCACGGCAATCGTGACCCACAAAGATTCGGATAACAGGTTGTCACTCTGGATTGTCCCGAGGGACGGTCCTGCACTACTGGGGAGGAGTTGGCTTGCTGTCATGAACTGGAAATGGGGCGATGTCAATGCAATTTCTTCTGTGGAGCGAGTATCATGCTCACAGGTCCTGGACAAATTTGACTCATTATTTCAACCCGGCATCAGCACTTCCATGGGGGCCAAGGTAGTGATTCACATAAACCCAGACACCAGGCCAGTACACCACAAGGCCAGAGCAGTGCCGTACGTGATGCGGGAAAAGATAGAAGGCGAATTGGACCGCCTGCTGAGGGAAGGCATCATCTCGCCAGTCGAATTTAGTGACTGGGCGAGCCCGATCGTGCCGGTGCTCAAGGCGGATGGGTCGGTCAGGATATGTGGCGATTACAAGGCCACCATCAATCGGGTGTTACTCCAAGACCAGTACCTGTAACCGAGAGCGGAGGCTATCCGGTTGCTCTTTGCGACGCTATCCGGTGGCAAACTTTTTTCAAAATTGGACCTGACCTCAGCTTACATGACCCAGGAGTTGGTGAGTGAGTCGAAGAAGCTGACCACCATCACGATACACAAGGGATTGTTTGAGTATAACCGATGTCCGTTCGGGATTCGTTCGGACGCCGCGATCTTTCAGCGAAATATGGAAAGCCTCCTCAAGTCGATTCCAAGGACGGTGGTTTTTCAAGACGACATCCTCATCACTGTCACGATACTGAAGAACACCTCCACAATCTGGAGGAGGTGCTACGCAGACTGGACCGGGTAGGGCTGTGACTGAAAAAGGCGAAGTGCGTCTTCTTAGCTCCAGAGGTAGAATTCCTGGGAGGAGGGTAGCAGCAGACGGGATCAGACCACCTGCGTCCAAAACAGAAGCGATCCAGAGAGCACCCAGAGCCCGTAATACAACGGAGCTGCGTTCGTTCCTGGGGCTCCTGAACTATTTTGGCAACTTTCTTCCCAAATTGAGCACGCTGTTAGAGCCACTACACATGCTCCTACGCAAAGGTCACACTTGGGTCTGGGGGGACAGCCAGGAAAGGGCTTTTGATAGAGCACGCAATTTGTTATGCTCCAACAAACTGTTAACGTAAAATGATCCGTGTAAGAAACTAGTTTTAATGTGTGATGCGTCGTCCCACGGGGTCGGGCATGTGTTGCAGTAAGTGAATGCCAATGGTCAGTTACAGCCGGTAGCTTATGCCTCCAGAAGTCTGTCCCGGGCAGAAAGGGGCTATGGAATGGTAGAAAAGGAAGTGCTAGCATGTGTATATGCAGTAAAATAAAATGCACCAGGGTAGCTGTTTGGCAGGAAATTTGAGCTGGAGATAGATCACAAACCCCTTTTGGTCGACAACAAGGCCATAAATGTGAATGCATCGGCCCGCATACAGAGGTGGACACTTATGTTAGCCGCCTATAACTACACAATTCGGCACAGACCGGGCACTGAAAACTGCGCCGATGCACTCAGCAGGCTCCCACTAGCCACCACTAAGGGAGCAGTTGAGCATGATGCTGAGATGGTCATGGCTGTTGAAGTTTTCGAAAGCGAAGGCTCACCTGTGACAGCCCGTCAGATTAAAGTCTGGACAAATAAAGACCCGCTACTGTCTTTAGTTAAGAAATGTGTCCTGAATGGGGACTGGACAGCCACGTACGGGACATGCCCTGAGGAGTTTAAACCATTTCATAGGCGCAAGAATGAACTCTCGATTCAGGCTGATTGCCTACTGTGGGGAAACCGAATAGTCATGCCCCAGAAGGGCAGAGAGGTGTTTATCAGAGAACTTCACAATGAGCACCCAGGCAATGTCATGATAAAGGCAATTGCCAGGTCACATGTTTGGTGGCCAGGGATAGATGCAGACCTGGAACTTTGTGTTCGCAGGTGCAACACGTGCGTTCAGCTGGGCAACGCACCCAGGGAAGCCCCCCTTAGCCCCTGGTCCTGGCCCACCAAGCCATGGTCACGCATCCATGTGGACTACGCAGGTCCTTTCATGGGAAAAATGTTTTTGATTTTCGTAGACGCCGACTCCAAATAGATTGAGTGTGCCATTTTAAATTCAAGCACATCCTCTGCCACAGTAGAAAGTCTACGGGCAATGTTCGCCGCCCATGGTCTACCGGACATCTTGGTCAGCGACAATGGCCCCTGCTTCACAAGCACTGAATTCCAGGACTTCATGGCAGGCAATGGAATCAACCATGTCAGAACAGCACCGTTCAAGACGGCCTCAAACGGCCAGGCGGAGCGAGCAGTGTAGATAATCAAACAGGGGATGCTCAGAATCCAAGGGGGTTCCCTACAAAGCCGCTTATCACGCCTCCTGTTGGCCAATAGATCCCGACCACACTCGCTCACAGGAGTTCCACCCGCAGAGCTGCTAATGAAAAGGACACTCTGAACCAGGTTATCCCTTATACAACCTACTATGAAAGAAATTGTTGAGTGCAGGTGTCAATCACAATATGACTACCATGACAGGAATGCGAGGGCGCGATGTATTGATGTCAATGACCCTGTTTTTGTCCTTAATTACGCCGCAGGGCCCAAATGGCTTGTAGGCACTGTGATTGCCAAAGAGGGGAATAGGGTTTTGGTAGTTAAACTTACCACTGGACAAATCTGCCGCAAACACGTGGATCAAACTAAAAGGAGGTTCAGCAACCCCATAGAAGAACCAGAGGAAGAATACAACATAGAGTTTACTCCACCACAGGTGACCAAACACCGGAACCAAGTGGAGGAGAACCCAGTCACTGTGGGCAGTCCGGACAGGCCTGAGGCACCGCAAATAGCAGACACTCAGGCCAGCGCCCAACAACCGGAGCCCCAACTCAGGCGCTGTACAAGGGAGCGTAAACCACCAGAGAGACTTAACCTGTGATCCCAATAAGACTTTGGGGGGGAGGTGATGTCACGTATTCAACTGTCATTGTAACCATGTATAAGCTGACCTAAATTGTATACCTTGAGAACACTGATCACAGAGGGCGAACTTGTGGGAGACACTCCTAACCTGGACTTTCCGATATAAAAGGGGAAGCTCCACCCACCATCTGTCTCTTGAGGCCTTTGTAATAAAGGTAACTGGTCACAGAGTGACCTTCTCTTGAGTATGGGCCTTGTGTGATTTATACCGTACAGTAAGGACATATTAAAATCCACGCATGATCACTATCCCCCGATTCCTACTGGGAAGTACATGCATGTGGACATCAGGCCCCTGGATTGGGCTTGGCATTGATGGCTCCCCTCCGCCCCCCCCCCGTCAGCCACGATTGTCATATCTACCAATGGTCCCTGTCCAGGTGGATACATAGTCACTTGGGCAAGATACTGGAGGGTGGACAACACCTACATTACAACAGTGACTACACTTCAAAAGTACTTCATTGTCTGCAAAGCGCTTTGAGATGCCTGGAGGTCATGAAAGGCACTTTAAAAATGCAAGTCTTTCTTTCAAGAGGAAGAGCTTTGTGGGGAAGAGGGGAGGATATTGAGCAAATCTATGTTACTGCAACAATAAATCCTTCTTTTGAGATTTTAAGAAAACGTATGATACCAAGGCTGGGATCTCTTTTAAAAGTTAAAGCAATAATGTTTGCTGACAAAGCTTGATGCAGTTTACTGTGTATTTAGTTTTTATTTCATGAATGAAGCCGCAGATTTAAAGACATCGTTTACCAAAAATGAGCGCTGCAAGCCACACTGAGCAGAGTGCATGTGATCAGGTTGACGGGCAGGATACGCTGCCACTGGATTAAATGTAAACCGACAAATGCCTGTTGAGGCAACAGCGCAGTGCAGCGAGCGAGAATGCATTGGGTGTGGGACAGGATGCAGGATGGCGGGGCGGGGGGCAGAACAATGACGGTTTGGGAGTCCATTTCAGTCTTATCGATTTAACTGAAAACAAGTTTTGAAAGACCAGACCCAAAATTTTAAAAAGTAAAAAAAAAAATCTCCCGTTGTTCATTCAGGAATATATAATCACAAGTCACCGAAAAATTCCCAGACTGTGCTATACCATTTATATCGCTCCTCAAGTTGACGTCTGATGATCAATTCCATTATTTTATAGGGTATTGAAGTACAACTAATCAATAAATGAATGACAGGTGTCTGTTTTGCCACCTTTTTTTTTTAAAGTGGGCACCTTGTTAGCCTGTTTCCAAATACACTGGTCCCTCCCCAGTGTCTAGTAATTTCATTATAATCATCATAAATGCCTCACAAATCTCTTCCCTCGTCTCTCTCTGTACTCAAGGATGGATACCACCTGTCTCTGGGGATTTGTTTCTTTTGAGTGCATTTAGTCTGTCTTATGACTTCCATCTCACATATATCAGAAAGTTAGCATGAACATATAAAATTAACAGGCAGGGAAAGACCAGCTGGACCATCAAGCCTGCCCCACATATGATGGCTGGAGCATCAACAACAACTTGTATTTATATAGCACCTTTAACGTAGTAAAACGTCCCAAGGTGCTTCACAGGAGTGTTATGAGACAAAACAAATAAATTTGACACCGAGCCTCACAAGATGAAATTAGGGCAAATGACCAAAAGCTTGGTCAAAGAGGTAGGTTTTAAGGAGCGTCTTAAAGGGGAATAAGGCGGAAAAGTTTAGGGAGGGAGCTCCAGAGCTTGGGGCCCAGGCAGCTGAAGGCACGGCCACCAATGGTTGAGCAGTTATAATCAGGGATGCTCAAGAGGGTAGAATTTGAGGAGCGCAGATATCTTGTGAGGGGGGGAAGGGGGGTTTGTGAGGCTGAAGGAGATTATAGTGAAGGGGCTATCATGACTAAACAGTTCTTCCCTCCACCCCACCTGCTTCTCTCCTCCCTCCAGCCATGTAATCTCTGAGGAGAGGCAAAAAAAAGAGAGATTAATTCTGCTTTGGTCACCTTTGCTTGTAGAGGGCATGTTGCTCATGTCTCCCCTCGTGAATACTTGTTCCTGCCTCATGTTCCTCTTTTTTCAGCACAGACAGCGGGGAGGAATGTGCACAAGCCATTCTCATCCTGTATTCTACATATTAAAACACTTGTATTTTCTTCAGGAAATAGCTCAGACGCCTCACGGACTTTGGGTCCATCAGGGAATGATATCATGGGTCAGCAGCCCAGTGGAGCAATCCATTTGACAGCAGGGGGGCAGACAGCATAAAATGGGGGAGTATCATTTAACAGATAGATTCAAACTGTTGAACATTACGGTTTTAAGTAGAAACAGGGTAGCTTTCAGTAGTATTGTTGTCAAATTGGAATATGAGATAGACACTGGCGGTGCGGTAATGAAATGGTTCTCAAAATAAACACTGGCAGTATACATCAATATAAATAAATGACTGCATTTTTTAATCTTGCATATAATTTGGGTTTCTTTTAGATTAAATCAAGAACAAAAAAGGACACCCCTCAAACCAACCTCACGTCTAAGTTGGGAAAGTACAGCACGGGACCAAAGCAGAAGGTACTGGGTAAAGCTGCAAATAAGTCGCACACGGCAGCCATCCTGAAATCCGCCAACACCAGCCACTTCAGGGGGAAAACATCAGCCCTGCCTGGCAAGATTCAGAAACAATTGGCAAAAGTAAAGACTTCCTCAATACCACACAGCCAAGATAGAACAAAGCATATGACAGCAACTTCGGAAATGGGTAAGTGCGCTGTTAGCGGATCTGGAGCTCGGTCAGGAGTTTCACAAAATAATAACGTACACGAGGACGTAAAACCACATGCACTCGCTTCATGATTTGAAAAATAAACTGGTAATCTGAAACAGATACACTAAAGGCTAGAAATACACTGCAGGTTAGTCAACACCTGAGAGCACAGACTAGTTAATAATTACAAGTGTAACCCTTCATCAGGACTGGAGGAATGAACAGCATTTATATCGAAACAGAACCAAGGGAAGAGGTGCAAATAAGCACACACTTCCTCATTTGTATAAATTTAAAAAAAATTAAGCTAAACTTATTAGGATAAGTTCTCTTCCTCTCCCCGCCCCCATACATCACTACAAGTGCCAAAGAGTGCCGTGCTTAGCACATGTGTAACAAATAATTGTTCATGAGTGCCAATATTGTGTCCTGATTGGTGCTTTCAAATTATTCTAACCACAGACGACTCACATAGGCTTTGCCCCACATCCACATGTTTGGAGAATTGTATGACTTTGAAATGCTTGTTCCAGAACAAACTTACAGATGACAGAAGCTTAATTTTAAATCCAGGTCATTTTGTACACACAATCCTTTTTTAGATGCTGAAGAACTTATAGACTACCTGTAATTGCTCGTGAGAAACATGGAAAAATGAGGCGATTTTACAAGAATGTTCCTGCCGTACACCTCCGACATAGACTGATAGCTGACTTAGAGATCAGTTTCGTAAGGTGCACATTTGTAAAATATTCAGTTTAACTAGTCAGTCTCCTGTGGCTTAGCATATGGGGAGTCAAGCAGTCTTCTGGTGAAATAGAGGGCAGGGGTAATTAGACCAGAGCATGCTGAAGTAATTCTGTTCCCATTTTTAAAAATCATACATCGTGCCCCTAATTTTATAAATAATGCTTTGATTTTGTGTTATTATTGATAGTGGCTTAGAAAAATTTACAGACTCATAGAGAAGTAGAGTCGGCTGGAACAAAGGAGTACTCTGCAGTACAGGCTGGGGAGAGAGAGAGAGAGAGAGAGACGCGAATCTAAGACACAACGGGCTAGAATTTCAGTTGTCGACGAAAATGGTAGTTTTACGCCAAAATTACCGGTTTCGCTGCGCTACCGTTTTTAGGCCTAAATTTCGGTCTTTATGTCATGCATCGGTAAAATCGGCATTGCACGAGGATTCACGGCGCAAACCACGAGTTTCAGCAACTTTAGTCCGAGGCCGGTAACGCTGCAAGAGAGGCCTTGGGCTGGACACACACACACACACAAAAAAAAAACACATTCACAAAAGCCTTACCTACTAAATCGCTGAAAAATAATTTTAAAAATAAAAACTGTAACTTACCTTTTTTGCAGATCTTCATACTTACCGCTGCTGGCAGGGCTGCACAACAGGTTTGACCCTGTCGGTATTCTGGGCGTGGCGGAGAGTGCCGAAAGTATGACGGTAACGCAATCCGCAGCGTTTCATGTCGGCCCTCCTCTCCCTGGCGGTACGTGGAAGTGCTGCAGCAAAAAGGTGCCCGACGATCCTGCCGACCGGGTTTTCGCCACGGACGGTCAAATCGTGGCAAAACCCCGGTCGCAAAGTCGCCGAAAACCTGGCCCAACGAGTGGGAGGCCATAACTACAGTGTGACAGGATTACATAGGCAGTTTCCATTCTGAATATGGACACAAAAGTCAGACAAAAACACGACAACAGGAAGTAGAGTTTTGTAGACAGGAGGTGCATGTAGGCGCTAGCTTTTTAATATTTTATTGGAATAATAATTGAAGATTCCAACTTTGTTTTAAATTGCAGCCTTGAAAATGGAATCAGGAGAAGAAGATGGTTTATCGAGTAGTAAAGCTACTTTTGCAAAAAACAAAGTGGCTCAGAAGGCGAACTCTGTCATTAAAAAGAAGCCTGGTATTCAACAAAAGAGGAGGGCTGTTGGGGTCAAAGTGCAGAAAACCAGCAGCAAGAAGCAGAAGCAGGAAGTTCAGGCCACGGTGAATGAAAAGGAATGGATGTCCACAGAGAGTGATGGTTTCTCTTCAGATGCTGGTATGCCACTTCCGGGTACAATGGCTCATAGAATCACTCAGCAATTACATGGAAAGATGCCATGCAGCACAACCAATCTGGTGTTGGTACCTATCCTCTACACAAGCAATAGTCCTAATCCCATATGCCCACCTTGTTCGCATATTTCCTTACCCCCCCTTCGTTCAACCACCCATGTCGATATGGTCTCGGCTTAAGTCATTAATTCTGGAAGTGCATTGCACAGCCTCACACCCCTCTGTGTAAATGCTTTCCACCCTAAATCTCGTATCTTATTTTATGTCCCTGGACAATGCCAGCTGTGGCTCAGTGGGTAGCACACTCGCCTCTGAGTCAGAAGGTTTGTGGGTTCAGGTCCCACTCCAGTTATCCCCGGTGTCCTTGGCCAATATTTATCTCTCAATCAGCATAACAAAAAACAGATTATCTGGTCATCGTCACGTTGCTGTTTGTGGGAGCTTGCTGTGTGCAAATTGGCTGCTGCGTTTCCTACGTTACAACAGTGATTACATTCCAAAGTACTTCATTGGCTGTAAAGTGCCTTGAGACATCCGATGGTCATGAAAGGCGCTATATAAATCCAAATCTTTTTCTTTTTATCTCTTTGTGAGCGGTCTGTTCCTATTTACAAGGCCCCATCCCTTTCAGAGTGTTAAACCCCTCTATCAAATCGCCCCATAATCTCTCCTGTTCCAATGAAAACAGACCCCAAATTTTCAAGACTTTTCTCCTGTTCAAAAAATGTGCTTTTGAAATTAAAAAAGGCCTTTCCAGAACTGTACCAATTCGACATAGATGGATTAATATAGGTCCCTAACACAGTGCCTCAGTGGCGCAAAACTGATTGATCAATATTTTTAGGATACTGACATTGCTGGATGTGCATGAATTTATAATTCTTCATAAGGTGGGTTGCAGATATCAGCATTGCTCTAACAAGGGATTGCTGACAAAAGGTGAGGTGCCTCAACACAGTGAGAGAAACTATTTAAAGGGCGAGTTCATCTGGCCTCTGTCACGTTATTGCTGGGGTACTTGGCAATAGTGGCAGAGACCTGGAAGCTGACTGACTGGCTATTATCTTTAAGGCCAGGAAATTAGAATTACAGGTTTCTCATCAACGAAAACCCATTGTAACTGGAATTCTAGCCTTGCTTCCCAAATGGTAAATATAGGCCTAAAAATCCGCCTCCTTTGCGCCTTCCGATAGCGCCTCCGTGGGGAGCGCTAACGGGACGCTGCCGGCTTTGCGACCGGGTGCGGCGAGAGTACCAACGGCTGTGAAATTCCCGTGGAGGTTTGTGGCGGTGGTAAACCCTAGCGCCACGATGTCCGGAGATCGTGACGTCATCGTGTTGCGTGGCGCCCCAGACCCAAAGTTCTGTTCCGCGTATCCCAGGCAACCCAAAAGTGCAAGAGACAGCACAGTTACCTCTACAGTGAGGACTGCATTAGTCAACAGGAGAACCACTGCAAAATGAGACCATCCATTTTGGAGATGGGAACAACTGACATCTTTAAATTGTGCATCTCGTTGACAGTTTGCGACGTGATGTGCAAAGTTCTGGAACCCAGATTGGCTGAAGTATAATGCAGGGTGATGAATCTTTGCCCACCTGTTTGACTTCACATTGGCCCATTGTCAGAACAAACACTGCTGTGCTAAAACCGGCTTAAACGCAGTATTTTGTCCAAATGCTCAAAAGTATTAAGGAATAACCGAGTGGCCACCTGCATAAACCCGTTGGCTAACTTGTTTTTTTTTTCCCATCTGTCTCTGGTCCAGATATGAGTGAGGATGACAACGACTACAATAGTGCTGATGGCAGTGATGGCATCACTGAACTGCCAATCAAAGACCCCAACCTGGGGCTCCGCACAGAATACTCGACGACACTCGCTGCAACTGAGATTGGCCCGTCGCCTTCCTCTGTTGTGAAGCTGGAAGCCAATCAGAAAGCAAAGAAAAAAAAGGAAAGACAAGGCCTTCTGGGTAAGTAACCACGGATGCGTGACCTCGCCTGACCATTACGGGTTGGGTAACACAAGTGGTGACGATTCAAAGCAGGAGAAGTAAGCACATTAAAGGATGCCCTTGGGTCTGACTCTACATTTTCTGTCACTTACACAATCGGACATTACTTCTAAAGTAAATTATAATACAGCCATGTGCTGTAGGCACCATTGAGTGTTGTTCTGGGTCAGTAGAGAGAGAAACACTGAGGTCAGTGAGATTATTCATTTCCCTCCCCTCCCCCTTCCTCAAATGTTACTTTGTATTATTAGAAGGATGAGTTCCCTGTTTTTCTCCCCCTGCCCCACCCAACGTAAAAACCTAAAGCTGAGTGAAAGATTACCTGCAAAATGCAGTCTCTCACTGGCCATGATATTTGGCTGCAACATTAATCTGTGCTTCTGTTGCTGTTCATGACTGGGAGAGTGGGTGAGCTGAAATGGCAATAACTTATAAAGTAAATCACTTTGGTGACCGTGTGATCAATAACACTTGGATTTTGATCATTTTATTTGTTGGGGATATTGTGGGGGGGGCGGGGGGGAGGGAACAGGTTGTATTGATGCACCCTTTATCTCCCTGAGAGGGGAGGCACAGAGCTCACTCCTGGCTTGTAACCACAGGCATCAGGAACCGCCCAGACACTCGATAGACAAGTCATTGCCGACCAACCCAGGTCAGCACAATCTCAAAACTGAGTGGAGTGCAGACTTTGACTTTTAAAAGCTTAGCTGATGTTAAGTCTCTCCTCTTAAAAATGTTCTTCTCACAGGCCATTCAAACAAGTATTGCGTCGACCCAAGAATGAGAGCCAACTGTCAAACACACGCATAAAAGTTCCAAACAAAAGCCTCATAAACGTACCTTGCAATAAAATTGTTAATGGAGACCACCTGTCACATGTAACCACAACGACATATTTCCAAACCCAGTGATATTATTAGATAAAAAGCACATCCATAGGAAACTTGCATGATCAGCACGTGGCTTAGGACTGCTTCCAAATGGCTATTGCAAAGTTTGCCAAGCTGCTGCTGCTGGTAAACAATGGTAGAGGGATTTAGTTTGCTCAAATCTCATTTTACTTCACAGCTGTGCAGAGGGACCACCTACAAGTAAGGGCTAATTCTGGAGTCGCCTTGAATGGTCACTGCCGACTGTATGAAGACAATAGCCCCTCGTGATACAAACCACCTCAGGGAAGCTCGCAATGTTGGGATAAATACCTCCAATGATCTAACTACCTCAAACCTCGAGTCTCTACTGTACCGCCTTTGTTAAGTGTCTGGTGATTCTCCAACACATTTGTTCTCCCAGGAGCCGAAATGGATTAAAGACCACAGGAGACATTCCTTGTGTTGATGAATGGGGAGGGCTGGATTCGGATGAGGGGAATGGGCAAGGTTCTGCTGTACTTCCTGGATTGGCCAGTCCGTGAATTGTAAATTCCTCTTCTTGTGTTTCCAGGAACGCTTGGATTTTCCAGCACAGATGGAGACGTGAAGATTAAGAAACGCCCTGCCAAGCATGGCCTGGAATCTAGCAGTGCAGTGAAAAAGATTGAGAAGCTCCCAGCAATTAAGAAAAAAGGACTGAAAGCAGGAGAAAAGACTAAAAAGCTGAAGAACACCAAGGGGGGAGCAGGGGTGACAATTTGGCGGCGTTTTGAGTCTGATCTGCGGCCCCTCCTGCATGGTGAGAGATTATTTCCCAGTGATTCTTCTGTACCTGCAAAAATGGCATCTAGAAGTCAGGCCAAGAAAGGCTCGGCTAACAGGTGTAAAAATGTCACCAGAACAAGCGAAGTACTGCAGGCTACTTTCAAGGTAGGTTTAGAATAAGCAATGCAGGGGGTACTTCAAATCCAAACTAAATGTTCTACATGGTTCTCTGACTGTTGTGCATTAGCCAGCATTCTGTGACTTCAGGCATTTTGCTGATCAGTTGTTTAACCTTAAAGGTTTCTGTAATTCTCCGTTTTATTTCAAAGCGGCACTCTCCTCTAACCAGTTCCATTATCACTACTTGGTTTTACTCTATCCCTGTACAAAATATATTTTTTTAAAAGGCCCCTATAATATTTCCACTTTCAGTCTCTACCACTTTGCTGCCCTTGTTCAGCCGACAGACTGGAACAGTATTAACTAGTCACGTCTGCAGCTGCCGTCATTGTTTCTTCATGGCAGATGACAGGAAACCACTTTGCAAAGCATTATGGGTTTCCTTGAGGATTGATTCTTTCCTGAGGCACCATGCGATGTCACCACAAGCCCCTCAATCACTGACCAGCAACACTCATCCATCGAGAGTTACCAAATCTGAAAGTTAGTTAATGTGCCACTAAAAATCCAACTTAGAATTGTATTTTTTTTTACCTTAGCCCTGAATTCCCTCCCATCCCCCCACTTTAAGTCCTATGTCATGAGTGACAGTCGCAGGACAGATTTTCCTCTGAATTTTCCTGACTCCCACTGTTCAAGCAGCAGTCCTCAATTCTGTGTTTCGCTGTGATAGCTCAGCCATGACCGGAGGCTAGCAGTGCAGGGACTCTCTGGCCTGATGCCAAGGCCTGCTACTGTGCGATAGTGTATTACTACAGCAGTCTTCTGTGCTTATAGGATTGCCAGAATTTTAAAGCTAAACTGCCTGCAATTCAACAAAAAAAATAGCATTTTAAAAGTTTCACCAAATGTTTTGCAAACAATTGCCCATCTGCATGCTGTCGATATATAAGGGCTGATTTCAACCTGGGGCAGGAATCGGTGCTGCGAGGGCTGAAGCAGGCAATGAGGCCCCCTCCCCACTCCTCACTTCTGGGACTTATTGACACCAGCCGAAGCCGGTGGGAATGACATCACCATTGGCAGGTAGGCGGGATCAAAATGGGGGGGTGGGTTCAGGCCGTTGCCCAGGACCTATGGAAACGATGCCCGGCAAGGCAAGCAGTGATTGGTGGGGGGGGGGGAGACAAATCTGCGATCGGGTGGATGGATTCAATTCCGGGGTAGAGAAGACCCAAGGTATACTTGTGGGGCCAGGAGGAGCATTCCTGTTGCTTCTGGCACACTAGGAAACTTTCAAAATCAAAATCAAGACACTTAACCTGATCACCCGAGGCCATTATCCCTGCTGCTTCTAGCTTTCACTCACGGGTTAAAATCGGCCCTGTAGATTTGATGTATATTAAAACATCTTCAAATTTTAAATTCTTGCCATCACCTTTAAATGGGCTGCTCTCCTTCCCCATTTCCATTAGCCCTACTGCCCACCACCCCCGGAACGCCCTGTTCTTCTGACTCCAGCCACTTTTGCATTTTATTTCCCTTCATCCCACCATTGGTAGCCAACTTGGTCCCACTCTCTGGAATTTCCTCCCTAAATGACTCCATCTCGCCATCTCCCTTTCCTCCTTCAAAAGCCTCCTTAAAATCAACCTCTTTGACTTAGCTTTTGGTCCCTCCTTCTTACATCTCCATCTTTAGTTCAGCATTCATTTTTCCTCAGTTCCATGTGAAATGCTTTGAGACGTTTATCTACGTTATAAGTGCTATATAAATGCAAGTTATTATTGCTGTTATACTTGATAATGATTGTGTCCTTTGCTCCAGTCTACAGCAAGGAGACTGGCTTCTATGTCTGTGTCGCTGTCTTGTCCGTGACTGTAGACGTATTCATTTTTGACTGCAGTTTATTTGACGGCAAATTCTTAAAATATTTATTTGTTTAAAAAATCTCACTGCTCCGTACTGACTGAGCAGAGTGCCGAGGTGTAACGGTGAACTGAATTATGTGATGGCATATTTGTGGTAGACTTTACTCCGTGCTCACTAGCAACATTTTCATCTTAAATAAATAAGTTTTAAAAACCGCTTTCAAATAATTAGCAGCCAAAATTGAGCTGGCTGTCTGTATAGCAGCGGGAGAGAGGGCGAGCAAAGGCGTAGAAGTGAGATCAGATCTCCTTGCAGATAAACAAAATATGTGGCTGCTATTGAGTATATTTCTGACTGCACAATAGTGTTTCGGTGCGAGCACAAAACAGAATTTCCCATTTTCAGCTGAGCACTTCATCGGGCAAAGTTCTGACATATGGTACTATTTTAAAGTTATGTTCATTTTAAAACTTGAATAATTTTATGTAGCTCTGCAGCTTTTAAATCACTGAATGTATGTAAGATAATTAGTGCAGATGTTGGATGACAGAAACCAGCCTGTTTAGTATACTCCAAGCAATACTGACCCCTGCCAGGAGTTTTACATTGGGAGGTCCTTCGCAGACCTGTCATGCGCTCCTCGTTTTGATATATTTTTTTATTTAATGGACTAGTTGTTGCACTGGTGCTGGGCCCCCATCTTACATCACCGTGGTCAAGAAATTAAGTTCCAGCAATCTGTCAGAAATATGAGTAGCTTAAAGCCTTATCAGCAGCTTTCAAAACACATCATACCGTCATCAGGAAAACTGACTCCCATCACCTGCTTCAGCAGACACACAACTTGCAATTCGGCTAACCTCCTAATCCCATGACCTGACAATCCCACTTTCAATGTTGGGAGAGGTAACAGTAGGAGTCACGAGGAATAATGAACCATCACTCGTCAAGTAACTCCAGTGTGTATGTAACCCTCTGAGTATTGAGAGAAGATTTGAATGCCAATGTGGAGATAGAGCAAAATTACAGCTCGTATTACTCTGAAAATATTGCAGCGGAAGGAAGAAATAAGCACATAGGAATTGTTAACGAAAAAAGACCACAGTCCATCTGGTTCGCCTTCCACCATCCTGGCACGCTATAATGATAATGGAGTTGTTAACTTATCGTAGCAATCAATCTCTTATCAATTAGTCTACATCAGAGCCAGAAATTACACAAGATAAACCCCAGTGGTAGAGGACCAAAAGCACCTTTTTCTTCCCAAGGAGGCTATCAAGAATGTTCTTTGCTTCTGTCCATTTCAGTAACTCTTCATTAGAATTTGTGGACAATTGGTTTTGTAGATGTAGTACCTGTGTACTAGAGCATGTATATGTAATTAGAAATTTGAAAATATTCAATACTCACATGGTTATTAAAGAAAGGCACAGCTATGGAACAGTTGACTGCTGTGGTGTGACTGAATGTGCTCCCAAGTCCAATGAGGTGCATTGGACTGCAATTTTCTATTTAACATTTGTAGCCACAAAGCCCATTTCACACAATTCACGAATCTGAAAAATGCAACATTTACATTGGTGTATGCCTTAAGAGAAGAACTTTAGCCAGCTAGCTCCTTGGATGAACAGGCCTGTGGTGTCTCCGCACAACCACCTTGTTACCTTTAGTCAGGGACCTCTGATCAGATGGGCATCGCCCTCATTTTGGTCTACATTTACCTGTGTAACTCATGGCTGGAGAGTAGAGTTTTTTTCCACTGGTAAGAATGGCTGCCTATGGCTCACTCAATTACTTCATCCTAGATTCACTCTGGAACAGAGCTTTTCTGTAAATGAGGCTTCCATGTGGGATTTGATTTTACTTTGTAATTGGATCCAGGCCTCGTGTACTGACACATTTTTGCTTTTCCCACGTCAGAAATCAAGTGGACTGTGCCTTTCACAAAAAGGAGCAAACCCCATTGACTATCAACGGAATAGGCTGAACAAGCTAAAGAGCAAAGCACCAGTGAAAGAGGTGAGGGGACTGAGCAGCCAGCCGACTTGTGCTATTGCAAACTGCCTCGGTAAACAGATCACTAGCCCTGAATACACTGAGGAAACAGGAGCAGGTTCATTTTCAGCTATTGTTTATTTGAATAAAAGGTTTAAAAATGATTTGAAAAGTACTGGGAGGGATTGATGATGATTAAATAAGAACTGGTTCTTCATCAAAAGATGGAACAAAATGTTTGAACTGCCCTCGTGAAATGCACAAAAACTATGAAAGGTTGACATACAATTCTGAGCACAAAACCAAAAATTTGGTAATTTATTAAAATAACATTTTTTTAATAAACTTATTGCTTGTTCACCTGTATAGTTTTGAAACCATGCATTTAAAGAGAATAGTGTTTGAAAATGCTAGATAACAAGACAGTTTCCCCATTGTGGTCTCATCCCTGAAGAAATATTAATCTTTCATAAAATATGTGATAATTAGTAAGAGTCAGCATTGAATTAGATGCAGAACCTGAAATGTGTAAAATGGGACTAATGTTTGCAAATAGCTACATTTTGCCCAGCTCACATCCTTTTGTACTCAGCTTACCCCGTTTTCTTGTGTCCCTCCGCAAGTATTGTGCCATCACTCTACGGACCTCAGCAATCATTTCCCATAACTTGCTAGAAGATTAGAAAAATATAGGTAATTTTTTGTGAATTTGAAATCATTTTCCTAGCTCTTTAATCAATTTACAGTCTAGAAAACAGCATCCAGTTCATTAAGGTAGTCAACTAAGGAGCACTCAAATCCTCCAATCTAATCTGCGTTGTCCATGTGTAGGAGAGCATCCAATCCTCGGTGTTCTGGTTGGTCTATGTGTGGTAGTCTAGTGGTAGAATTGATAGTTTCCCCTGGTTGAATGATCTAGGGTAAAGTGATGAGGGGTGTACTAATGATCTGCTAATGATAGAGCTAATACAAATATTTGTCTCAACAATATAATGGGGAAATTAGTCCTTACTCCATGACAGTTAAGGGAAACTATTGTATCACCTGCGAAGGTTAAGCTCCTGTCTTTAGTTTCACATACACCTGAGTATTGGGGCCCCCAAAACCAATCCAAAACAATCAATTCTCACCTTTAATAATTAGAGATTAATTAGGAATAAACAATACCAACTTGCATTTATATAGCGCCATTAGCATAGTAACATGTTCCAAGACGCTGCACAAGAGCGTTATCAAACAAAATGTGACACTGAGACACAGGAGATATTAGAACAGGTGACCAAAGGCTTAGTCAAAGAGGTGGGTTGTAGGAATGCCTTCAAATAGGGTAGAGAGGCAGAGAGGTTCAGGAAGGGAATTCCTGAGCTTGGGGTCTAGGGAGTAGAAGGCGCGACTGCCAATGGTGGAACGATTAAAATCAAGGATGCGCAAGAGGACAGAATTGGAGGAGCACAGAGATCTCGGAGGGTTGTAGTGCTGGAGGAGGCAATAGAGAGGGGCGAGGACATGGAGGGATTTGAAAACAGGGATGAGAATTTTAAAATCGAGGCGTTGCCGGACCAGGAGCCAATATAGGTCAGCGAGCACAGGGGTGATGGGTGAACGGGACTTGGTGCAAGTTAGGATACAAGCAGGTGGGCCGTTAATGTAATCCCTGTTACACTGACATTGGGAGCAGTAAGTTTCACTAAAATCACAGCCACACACTGAGAGGAAAGATGAATTAGAATGTGCATTTTAAAGAGCGTTGTTCTTGTTTCATGCAGTCAAAGGGACGGGCTGTCAGTAAACTATTGGAAAGCTTTGCTGCAGAGGATGATTTTGCATTTGATGAAGACAGCAGCTTTTCCGAGGAAGATGAGAATGTTTCTGTGAGCTGCTCAACGGAATTGTACGGTAGGGGCTATTTTTATTGCTAAGTGCTGCATAGTGGGCGAACAAATTTGTAAGCCAACAGTTCAATATAAAGCGGGAACTCATTGAAGAGATCACTCAGGCCGCTTTTTAAAAAACTTCCAGAGATAGAATAATCCAGACATTTTACAGGACTCACACTGCAATTCTTCTCTACATCAAGAAACAACGTGTGGGTGATGCCCACATCCCATGAACGAATAAACAAAGAATTATTGGCAGATAGTCACATTCTCGTGAATAATGCAACTTTTGTGATTTTAGTTAAAGGTCAAATTGATCATAGGCCAGAACATCAGAGACTTGCCATTTAAAGGGACGTTCCATATATTGTCCAGATTCTACCAATAAAATGTTTCAGTATAATGATTATACCTGCTTCATTATTCCTGCTCTCGGCTTCATACAACCATGCTCACTCAGGCTAGCCTAATCCTTTTTCCTAGTTTTTGTCATGGGTGAGATAACCTGCACCTTATTATAACTGATTTCTAATCACTACACCAGTGGAAGGTGAAGATTTACTCTAAATTATGCTTTTTTTTAAAGTTTAAAAAAAGTTGAACCATCAACAAAAAGGCATTTACATCACAACAAATGCAGTTGGCAAACATTTCCTTGAAACGTCATAAATATCTCCTTTGAAGACACAAGTCAAAACCAAAACTGGCCTAGTCTCGGTCTTTGGTTTCTCCTGTTTGTTTTTGACATTAACTTTCCTTGAAACCAATGTTTGGAAATGGAATAAGGCAATTCTTTATCAGTCTAATTGAGTAAAATAAAGACAGGACTGGAGCAAATTAATCCAATAAGGACAATTCTGTGCCAAGCCATTCCAGTGAATTAAGGACCCGACCACATCAGTTCCTAACTTAAGTTTGACATTAAACCATCGAGAAACAATCTAAGCTACAATATTGTTTGTTCTTCTTCTCTCTCAGTCCCTCAATCTTGTGCCATCAGCAAGGAGGATCTCAAAGAAGGACTTCACATTCTCATACCAAAGGAAGACAAACTGCTGTATGCAGGATGTGTCAAAATTCTACAATCACCCGACATGTAAGATGCCGTTTTTCTTTTTTTCCATTTCACAGTAATTGAGTGACTCCTTCCTTGATAGCCCCAATTTTTTTTTAAGTAGATAAGATTTTGCCGTGCTATACAACACTCCCCAATGCAATCTCGTCCACCTCAACTGCTTCCTCTAGTTAATGGAACAACTCTATCAGAAATCAGAGTCATGAGCAAGAAGAGGTTTTGCCTGAAGCATTGTTTAAAAACCCAGTTTCTCCTCAAAACTGAATTTATAGAATTCAGACAATCTCAATCTATAGAATGAATTTGACCTGTGTTTGAATAGTCAGTGAGACTTGTTGAACAAACATTTTCTGTTGAAAGTGTGTTACTGATTGATTTCGGGCTGAGCTTATCATTGCATTTACTTCAGATTGGATTTTTTTGACATAGAATACTTGCTACAGAACAGAAAAATGCTCATCAATCACCTCGCTTCTGTCGGGACCACAGAATTTCAGGGGGTTCCAAAATCGTCAAGGTCATTTGAAAAAAAACACAAACAGCTGACAAAGGCCATTAGTTCATACTCACGATTACAGCAGAAATGACCTGAACTACATTTCATTCAGACTCCCCAGTTCCCTGTAACTTAGTAACTGTGGTTCATGTGGACTGAGCAACAGCAGCAGAAGCAGGGCCAAGGGCAGATTCATTCATTCAGAAGAGAAACTAATACCTTGTGTATACAGGTGCAGCGTCGAGAACCGAAACACCTCGGGACCGAGGCCTTTCCGGATTCCAGGCTTTTCCAGGCTTTCGATCGTCTTTCTGACGTCACGAATCTGGAAAAACCCGAGCCCAGGTTTGGGTATTTCCAGATTTCAGAACGTCAGAAAGTGGGGGTGGGAGGGTGCTGAGAAGAGAGGGTCAGGGCTCCACTGAAGAGGTGTTCAATCCGGCCGGCGAGGAGGTGCAGAGGTAAGGGCAGTGGCGGTGGCCCCATGGTCGGTGGGTCCAGATTCCAGAACATTATACGGATTCCGGACGACCCTGCCACCGATTGTCCTGGATTCCGGAACATTCCGTATTCCAGAACTCCAGATTTTCGACGCTGCACCTGTAGTATGAAACAGGTGCCGACATAGCTATAAAAGAGTGATTTATCTTATATTTGCAGATATAAATTTTATGGATTTAATCTACTTTGGGGTGGGTTCTGGACTCAAGTTCCTGTCAATATGGTTGCTGTCAGGCTCCAGATATCAAAACGATCGCCACCAGTCTGCCTGCTTGTTCTTTAGCTCTTAAAATGGACACAAGAGAAAGCTGATTATAGATAAGAGTCGTCAGGGGGACTGGATGGCAGAGTATGTTGGACCACTGCCCCTCCACCTAAGGGCATTAATGCGGGCTGCGTCCAAGGCAGCTCAATTTTGCAAAGGAGGCCTCAAACTGGCCAATTTTGCAAAGGGCCTAAAGCCTGTTTCAGGCGAAGGTCCAGGACGCCTTTTTTCTGCCTTTAACAATATGGTGGGTAGCACACTTCCGTTGCATCCACCCCCCCTATTGGATGTTTTGGTGCCCATCTTGCGGCTGAAAAACAGGCGTGGCGCCATCGATTTTCTAGCCTGTTGTCTTTTTAAATTGTGGCTTGTTGCTTCTTGTCTAATAAATAAAATACTTTTGGTAACATAAATACCAATGAAATTGCATAACTACAGTGCTTATGCCCGAAATGTGTATTTACTGCCTTAGCTACTAGCCAGTACTTTCTGACAACAACATATGCCAGACTGAAATTAACTGTAGAGCCCCATGACTCTATTGTGCACTTGTTGGCAACACAGGGAAACGCCATTGCTTTAGCATTAAGTACAGATAATCAAAAAAACACACGCTAAGGTCCCAGCAATTCCCCAACCCACTAATTGAACGTTAATGCCCATTTTTACACTCATTAAAGTGCCTTCACATTGGTGTTCTAGATGCAGACACAAATGTTTGGCCAGCCTTCCTGCGCTATGCTCATGTTTGCTCTCCCGCCCAGTACTGTTCTTCATCCAGAGGCAGGGCCGGTGAATCCAGCAGTAATTCACAAGACGCACAGATAAAGTGTTTTTCCTCTGCCCCGTAACAAGGCTAGTTAGGCTGACAGCTGGAGAATTGTGTGCTGGACATGGCTGCACTCTGCTCCGGTAAAAGTGCACACAGTCTTATTGGCTCACAGGAGTTCTGCATTCCTCCAAATAAGAAAACCATTTAAAGGGCTGCCCCATGTCTCCTATACTATCCTATCCGATTACAGAATTTGTAAATATTTCCATGCATGGACCTATCAACACTGTAACTAGCCTTTCCTTGCCTTCGTACAGCTACAGTGTTGTGATTGAAGGGGAAAGAGGAAACCGACAAAGAATCTACTCCCTGGAGCAACTGCTACAGGAAGCGGTGAGTTCCATTTGCAATCATTCCCCACTGCCCACTACAGACAGTTCAAACCTTGTCCAGTCTAACTCCTTTTTCCTGTGAATGATAATTAAAGATGAGATTATGCAATATTTTATTACACCATAACCTTGTAGTTTCAGTATGTGATATCGATAGACAAAATTTATGTTTAATGTTGGGATGCAATTTGCAGCAAACGGAGACAGCTAGTAACCTATAACCTGGTACAAGGGGTGGGTGGGGGGGGGGGGCGGGGGGAGGGAATTGTGCTAAGGGAATGGCATCAAAATATGGTGATGTGGTTTGAATTTGGAATATCTCACACTTTCTACCCTACTGTTATATTTCCGGCATGTAAGGTCATTGGCAAAAGTACGAGAGGGCAGATGAGCCATTTTGTTATGCAGCGAGTTGTTATGATCTGCAGTGCACTGCCAGAAAGGGTGGTGCAAGCAGATTCAACAATGACTTTCAAAAGAGAATTGGATAAATACTTGGAAGGGGAAAAGTTTTTCAGGCCTATGGGGAAAGAGCAGGGGCAGGGCGGTGGGATGGGACTAATTGGAAAAGCTCTTTCAAAGAGCTGGCATAGGCACGATGGGCTGAATAGCCACCTGCTTTGTTGTATCATTCTATGATTCTATGCCTAATCCACAGGGTGGAGACAAGCAAGAAAAGCAGTTTTTTTAAAGCACTTGCTGTTCCTCTAATATTATTCAACTGAGTTGGGGAGAGAGAAAATGTGAATATCTGGGAGGGAGCGGGTGCCCATTACCAGATCCGAGCATTCCTTTTAATTAAATGGGGATTTGAGTTTTACCACCTGGAATTGATAACTGCCTCAATTTGGTATTAAAGGCTTAATCCGATCATTTATTTTGAAGGTTTAGTTTTGTGAGGGCACTTCTAAAATATGATGTCTCAACAATGTTACTTAACGACGGTTTAAAATTAAAAAAAATACATTGCACACAGGTACTCGATGTCAGACCACCCTCAACGCAGTTCCTGCCACCAGCTACCAGGGTGTGTGCTTATTGGAGTCAGAAATCCCGCTGTCTCTACCCAGGAACCATCATTCAAAGTAGGTGTCACGTCTTTACTCAAAAGTTGTGTACATACCATATGGAATAAGGGGCTGAAATGGGTGTATTCGAAGAATAAATTGATCGACAGTCACAGCAGCCCTTTGGCTAATAAACCAAAATGTGGACCGTGTTAATATAATCAAGATTTTGGTGGAGACTTTTGAAATGTGAAAAAGGTTATTAAAAGCTGTAAGCTGCAAAGGCAGCAAACTTACTGGAACCCCACGCCTTCCAAAAAAAACCCAACCAACTTATCTCCCAAAATATGATCTTTCATTCCCACCAGTATAACATCATAGCTGGCCAGCTTCCTACATCTGCCAGAGTCCAGTTCTGTTATGTACACCCTTTATTGAACTAATTAAATTCAATCCATTTTGTCACCATGGTGAAAGCACCATTAAAAGGCCCCAGCTGACAACAGTTCTGGAGATGGTTAAATGAGTACCTTTTTACTGTCGAATATTTCATGCACCGTTTAACAGATTTCTCCCCAGTCAGCTGGGAGCCATTGGGACACTTTAATGTGACACATGCTATTGGTGAGTGAAGTAGTAACGTGAGATTGAAGGTTTCAAGATATCGGCACAGAAACAAAAGGGGTGTTTCTGGAAATTCTGTCTTGCCCGGTTCCCCCTCAACACACAATATAACCTTGTTACTTTCCTTCACCGGTTCCCTCTGTAACCTAAGCAAACAGTTCCGATCTATGTGTCCGTGTTAATGATTATTAGTCAGCTTTGCGGTTTCAAATTTTGTTTTTAATTCTCCAAAACCAAAAGTAGCTTCCCAAAATAGAATTTCTTTGCAGGTTTCCTCATCAGTTTTGTTCAACCTAAACCTTGAGCTCATCTCTAGCCGTGATGTCATTGCTTCCTGGTGCAGTATTGTGACTGCTGTTGTACACTAATACCATGTTCCTATTTTTCTCCACTGATCTTTTCTTCTGTTTGTATTCTGGCGCAATTGCTTTCCTGTGCTGCACTGTGAGCTCATTGTCTTCCTGGACATTATTGTGATGACTTGGATTCCCCTTGGAGTATTATGATATTACTGTTTCTCATTGTGCATTGTGTCATTGCGTCCCCCATGGCATTACTGCTTCAGTTGTGCATCATTGTGCTGTTAACAGTTACAATGTTCTGGAAAGCTCCCAGTTAGATTACTGCAGAAAAAGCAAAGTGTTTTGCTTAAACAATGGACTGGATTTTCTCTTCGCGTCCCGCCTCCCCCCCACCCCCCCCCCCCCGCCCCGTTCATGTGGTGTAGTCAAGGGCAGAAAATTGGTGAGAGACATGCTCGCCTGTCCTCACCTTGCTGTGTGTCCCCACTACTTCCTGTTCCCCAGGCCCAGCAGCAGACCATATGCCCGCCCGTAAATGCGAATGAGAGACATAAACTTCTCCAATTTATTTCCACCCACGCGCATCGCGTCTGCACAGGAGGCAAGGGAAGCCGCTTAGTCCCAAGGGCCCAGTGTACCAAAGGCAGCGGAGGAGGGCCTCAAGAACTTGTATTGCTTTCAGGATCTGTGCGGTCGTTCTGAGAGTGAAGGCAAATCTCAGCCCCGTTACAGCGGTACTCCTTGGTAGAGGCGTGGGAGCCCGATTCCATGACTAAAATGTCCCCAAGGCCGGAAGCTCAGCTGGGTTAGGGGTGCACCTCAATGGTGAGCAGTTGTTTCCTTCCACCCAGCCCACCCACCCCACACCAGTTAAGAGATACACCCCGTGACAGAAAGGTCTGAAATCTAGGTCTATCTGTACAGCCAACGTTTAATGTATAGAAAAAAAATTGATATTTTTACATGTATAAGATACGTCACGTATTGCTCATGTCCTACATGCCTACCATCCGCAGTTTGGGAGACTGGTCTGCAGACCAGCTTTTGCTGACCAAAAGCAACCCAGACCCCTCAGTACCACTCTTCCCCGATTTAGGCTACTAATGGAAGATTTTCTAGCCACTACACACTGTACAGAGGAATTCTTACAGGAATTTCCACCTGCAGTATGCAACATCTTCCATTATTCGGAGGACTCAGGCAGGAGTGCTGCTGAGGGGAGAGGAAAGGGAAGAAGCGGATGGCAATGAAGGGGAGATGGAAGGGGGAAATGATGGGAAGAGGATGGGGGGAACAAATAGCAGATAATGGGAGAAGGAAGGAGGATTGTTTGGCAATGGAACAGAGAGGTTATAGGGAAATGAAGAGAAGAGGGAATGAAGGCAGGAGGGAAGGGGGAAAGGGTAATAATGGAATAGTGGGGAAATGAATGACAATGAAAGGGAGGGAAGGAGGGTGATAATGAAAGGAATAGGTGGGAATAGATGGCAATGAAGGGGAAAGGGTGGGGTGGGGTGGGGTTGGGGGGGGATGGGGAGGAGGAAGGGACCATAAGTGGGGAATGGTGCTTTGGAGTACGAAAGGAGAATCTGGAAGCATTGCTTTGGGATGGTGGAGGAAGGAGCGTGTCGACATTAACTGGGAGGGAGAACAGCAGCCTGAACTGAACGTGCTCGCATGAACTTTTGCTTTTCCTATCGAGCTGTCCTTGAGTGATCAGCCATTTGGGGGCTGTCTCAGCTATTTTGAAGCTGTTGGTCAGATTTTGCAGCGTTCCATTGACGGCGCGACACATTGACTTCTTTCTGCAACTTTTACTGTAGAATCAAAGATTTACAGCCACATCTGCAGTTCGTGCAATCTCCAGTTAGCAGCTGAGCCCATTTGTGTGTTAAAAGTTACGCATCACCTGGCACATCGGGTCATTTTGTGTGTGCTTAAACTTTTCAAGCACTAAAAACTGTTACTTGAACTCTAACCAGATGAAATGAATCCTAACAAAAGGAGGGCGAGGACCCAGGGGGACAAAAAACAGTATGAGACAAAGGATCAGATCCAGCAAGAAAGCAGGTATTGAAGTAAAATAAATGGAGATTGAGCAATTATGTCTGAATAACTTGCGAGCTAGCAAGCTTCGCCGATTCCTAACATTGAGCAGTAACTGATTTCATGAGAGTTGTGGAGTTGACATTTCCAGCTCTAATAAACTGCATACATACACATATATATATAACTGCTGGAAGGGCCTCTTCTTATGTCAACTTAATGGTGACCCAAGGCAGGACCTTGTAAATGACTATGCTGCACGGTAAACATTTGGTGACTGTGTATAAATGTAGCAATTGATTCACAAACCTCGACGTTCGGCCATTTTGGGTGCACGAGGGGGAAAGGCTGCGGCCTAGTGCTGCTGCTTTGATCGCAGACAACTACTGCTCACACTTTTTTAAAAAAAAAACAATGTTGTATTTTACCAGCAAAGTCAATTTACTCATACTGTACAGAAATCCGGCAAAACCCAAAATCCGGCACGGATTCAGTCTGCGGCGAGGTCGGGAATCCGGCACAGATTCAGTCCCGAATGTTCCGGATTTCAGGCTCTTGATTTTCTTGTCTGAAATCCGGTAAAACCCAAAACCGGCACGGACTCGGTCCGAGGATTCCGGATTACAGACGTTGTACCTGTGTTTGATTATTACTGTACTTTGTTCATCAGAAATGATGTTCGTTTGATAGTTAAGCAGATCTCTGAATGTAACACTCAACCAGCTTACTTACTATCAGTGATCCAAGCTGGGGAAGGTTTCCATTACTGAGTTCCATCTGCCGCAGGGGAAAAGGGCAAGGTACTCGGAGAAAAAAATCAGGTCGGTGCGCTAAGAGGAAATAAAAGAAGGCCCAGCACTTGCAAAAAGGCCTGAGTTACATCACCGAGAAAATTACATGGAATTTGGTAAAAGGGTACGGCATTTGGAAAGATGCCAGAGCACTTTATAAAAATGGTAAGTCAGTGCACCATGCTGTGACACATTAGCAAAATCACTATCATTTGTTTGAGTGCTGAAATGACTCGGCTAAATAATGTGGAAGGTGGAGATGCAACTTGATGCAGTGAAAAATGTTCTTTTGTGTTTGAGGTGGAGGTTGTATTGTTTGGCTAATACAATGGAGGCTCAGTTTTCTTAGATACTTAATATTATTTCCACATACTCATTTAGCAGTTTTGTCATTCATTTCATTTGGGCTTCTCTGAGGTTGTAGTGGCACTTACACTAAAATAAAAATGATCACACATTTTAGATCATTTAGATCATAGAATATGAAGAAGCTATCGCTCTGGAGAGGAGGGGGGCTAAGTGCGACGGGGATAAATTATCTGGACCTGTGGTGCTTTTACTACAAGAGCATAACTGGCTAAAGGCACGCAAGACTCTCCCTTTCAATATCCATAGTGTAACAGTCCCAGGTTCCAGGAATCATAGAATGTGGGTCAGTCATTCCGCAGTAAGGTTAACGTTGCCTCTTGGGAGTAAAGTAAGTGATGGGAGCCAGTTCTATGTGTTTGCTACCTGTGTCTCTGTGTTGCATATTAACGCATAAAAGCAGGACGAGAAAAGACCATCAGGCCCATCAAGTCCATCTTATCTGGACAGTGGTGCAAACCCTGATCCACCCTCGAAGCATTTCCTGGAAAGGCAAAAAAACAGAAATAAAGTATGCCCAATTCAGGAAAAACTGGGAAATTCTTCTCCTTTTCTCTAAGTCAATCAAAGAAGGCTCCAGGAGATTGCTCATAACTCTTCATAATCACTGCTATCTGGAAGCTTACCCTCTATAACTAGGAATATCCTCTTAGGAACTTGTTACATTCCTTTTTAACAGACTGTAGCAACTCATTACCTACTTCATCTTTCAGTAGTCAGTTTTGAAAAGATGTACTTCCCAGGATCTAACCTACTTCTTTGCCGAAGTATTTTATATGCATGTCTTCTACTCCTACTGTCTCTATCCATCTCAAATAATCTGTCCAATCAGACTGAATCAAAACCCTCCATTGCTTTAAAAACCGCAATCATATCCTATCTAACCCTGCGTTTCTCGAAAGTAAATAGCACTAACTCTTGAAGCCTGAAAGATTAAGAACTCAAAGGCTACGTATCATTCTGTTAGCCCTTCTCTGCACTCATAGGGAAACTAAAACTAGGGGACATAGTCTCAGAATAAGGGGCCATCCATTTAAAACTGAGATGAGGAGGAATTTCTATGAGGGTTGTAAATCTGTGGATTTCTCTGCCCCAGAGAGCTGTGGAGGCTGGGTCATTGAATATACTTAAGGCAGAGATAGACAGATTTTTGAGTGATAAGGGAGTAAAGCGTTAGGAGGAGCAGGCAGTGAAGTGAAGCTGAGTCCATGATCAGATCAGCCATGATCATATTGAATGGCGGAGCAGGCTCGGGGGGCCAAATGGCCTACTCTAGCTCCTATTTCTTATGTTCTTATTCAGAACCTTATTATCCTGGAAATTGTGCAGAGGAAAAGACTGGACACAACATTCCCATGTGCAAACGCACCAGGGTCTTTTATGACAATTTTGTACTTAATGATCCAACCTAAAACCCTACTTGATTTCCCTTCAGCCACCTCCACTGCTTGTGCTCTTTAATGAGCAATCAGCTATTACCCCCAGGTATTGTTTGACTCGATCTGTAACATTTAACAGGTACCCCTGCCTGGGGTTTCCGAGCCGCAAATGCATTACACTATATTTATCCATGTTAAAGGATATCTGCCACACATAGGCCCATTCTCCTAATTTGTCTGAATCAAGCTGCAACTCATTGATTTGGTCCGAATTACCAACCCGTGTGCACATTTTCGTGTCATCAGCAAATTTAAGAATGGTTCCATTCATGTCCTCATGTAAATCATTAATGAAAGTGAAAACAATAAACAACAACTTGCATTTATATAGCACATGTAACGTCCAAAGGTGCTTCACAGGAGCGTTATCAAACAAAATTTGACACCAAGCCACATAAGGTGATATTAAGGCAGATGACCAAAAAATTGGTTAAATAGGTAGGTTTTAAGGAGCGTCTTAAAGGAGGAAAGAGAGACAAAGAGGTTTAGGGAGGGAATTCCAGAGCTTAGGGGCTAGGCAGCTAAAGGCATGGCCACCAATGGTGGAGCGATTAAAATTGGGGGTGCGCAAGAGACCAAAATTGGAGGAGCGCAGATATCTCTGAAGGTTGTAGGGCTGGAGGAGGTTGGAGAGATAGGGAGGGGTAAGGCCATGGTCTTAACATGAAGCATTTCCAAGTCTTTTCCTTGTACAAGAAGAATGGCAGTGGCACGGAGCTCATGGTTAAGTTGTCCCCTCCTGCTGCAGCTTAAAATGAGGACCACGATGAGCATTTTGTCTGAAGTGGTGCTCAGGAGTCATATTCTGGCTGACACTGTCTCAGAGCCCCACACGTTTCTTTGATCTGTGGAAATAATTGCAAATGCTAAGTGCATTGGCAGGGGTGCTGCATAAAGACCGATGTTTGTCAGGTACAGAAGTGACAGCAAGATTTAGTTTATGTGCAAAACCACACACGTTATTATAGTTACCTTCCTGCATGACCTTCACCACGTTCATCCTGCAGTCAGTTGCAATCACTCCCAAAGACAAATTAAATGGATAGGCCTACTCATCACTGAAAACGGGGGAAACTTTGGAGCACCAGTTGCTGTGTGATCCCTCTCTAACTGTGCAACATTTAGAGGTGCAAGTCCGCAATAGGTTTCCACAGAGCAGCCATAGGTATGTGGTGTGAAAGTAACCTAGCATGTCATTAGTCGAGGATAGATGTTCATTGCGGAGTTGTTCCATGTGTGACTGGTGAGATGAATGACTCCCCTCTCTCTCCCTCTCAGTCTTCCTAACAAAAGACCTTTTTCTCAAATTGGCCAGAGTAAATTGAATGTGAAAACATAAAGCACAAGAAATATATTGATTGCAAACGAATAAGTCATCTTTGGAATCTAATATATTAAATACAACTTTACCTCAAGTGCAGCAATTTTACTTAGCAATTGTAAAATGTAAAGCCAAAGCACAGTAACTTAAAAATATGGACCTTTTGATTAACTTGGAGAATTAGCCAGCTGGGAATAGATTGGCAATCCCTTTTAAATGCTGTAATGTTGCTTTGTTGGACTGATTGGAATGAGTGGGAGGTAAGTAAACTTCCAATTTCATGAAGTGGCCTTAGGGTCACTGTTTGATTTGAGATTTCAGAGCATATAGTCACCATCCTCACTGGCACTTTCTGCGGCTGCTTTGCGCGTGTTATGCTCGTGTTTCAAGGTGGGTTGAGCCGGTTCCGACTAATGTTGGTCTTGCAGCAAATCCAACAGCTTTAAAAGGATCATTGGGATAAATAAAAAAATGAGTCCCCACACGTGTCTCCTGCATCAGTATTAATGTTCCAAAAACAATTTTAACTCCTGGGTGGACGCACGGGTCACCCAGTGGGACAAGTGGTCCATTTTAACAGTCGGGCATCATTAACATTCTGCCGGCTATTGAACATCCAAATATCTTCAAATTTACCTAAAGGACGCAGATAATACTCGTTGAGAATTTCCCAGCAGTGAGAAGGCAGTTTCTGATTTTCCCCATACAGAGAATCATCAGCAAAATCATATTCTGAGATGAAGAAAGGAAAGCCATATTGTTGGGACAATGATCCCACAAATCCTAAAGTTAGCAGCCGTAGTGAACGCTTGGGCGGGAGCAACATCACAAATTCTGTCAGATTTATTTTTCAGCACTTTCTGAAGAGAACGGTTGAACTTTGGTAAGCTGAAGCTGCATCATTTTCACAATCTTACGTTTACTATTTGGTGGCATGTGTGCCAAAAAACTCGTGGAACTGGAACCATCACTGCTAATCCTTTATTGTCATAACGAGTTACTGATCACGCACTGTGTCTGAGCAGCTGGATTCTGAAACCAGATTGTGCTTTCTCGGTCCAACAATGCTTCCAGCTCAGATCACTTTTATGGCAGAAGAAGATGGTGTTGACGTACCTCCATCGTTATGGTTACTGCTACAGATGCTCTCTGCTGAATAAAAGTACAGCCTCGGGCAATGCAGCAAAGCAATGACAGCCACAACAGGACACATCTTTTGTTGCAGTTGGGGGAAAAACTTTAGAATTGGATGTGAGAGAGATGTTAAGACTCTTTTTATAATGTACATACTTCACGGAGCTATCCCAGCCCCATACTACAATAGGCACATAGGAGTGGAAATTCATCCCGGTTCCTTTCCGGGCCCAGAATTGGGGCTGGGCAGACAGCCATGCCCCATCCGGGAGGCCAGAAACCGGCCAGAAATTGGACCTCGGGCCTCTGTTAAAATAAATGTGCCTGCCACGCCTCTACAGCCAGCTCGCGCGATAGTAATTCACATTTTTGAGCAAAAAAAGACTTTGAATTAATAGGGGTAGACTATATTATTTGCCCAAAATAAATTACAATACTCTACGCAGCCGATGATAATAAAATTGGCAATGATCTGATTTTTAAATTACAGTGATGACACTGATTTGTTGCAGAGTGAGCCACAGTTTATTGAATCATCAAACAATGCATCATCATCATCATCATCATCATAGGCAGTCCCTCGGAATCGAGGAAGACTTGCTTCCACTCTTAACATGAGTTCTTAGGTGGCTGTACAGTCCAATACGAGAACCACAGTCTCTGTCACAGGTGGGACAGATAGTCGTTGAGGGAAAGGGTGGGTGGGACTGGTTTGCCGCATGCTCTTTCCGCTGCCTGCGCTTGATTTCTGCATGCTCTCGGCGATGAGATTCGAGGTGCTCAGCGCCCTTCCGGATGCACTTCCTCCACTTAGGGCGGTCTTTGGCCAGGGTCTCCCAGGTGTCAGTGGTGATGGTGCACTTTATCAGGGAGGCTTTGAGGGTGTCCTTGTAACGTTTCCACTGCCCACTTTTGGCTCGTTTGCCGTGAAGGAGTTCCAAGTAGAGCGCTTGCTTTGGGAGTCTCGTGTCTGGCATGCGAACTATGTGGTCTGCCCAGCGGAGCTGATCAAGTGTGGTCAGTGCTTCAATGCTGGGGATGTTGAGGATGCTAACATCGATGCGTCTGTCCTCCCAGGGGATTTGTAGGATCTTGCGGAGATATCGTTGGTGGTATTTCTCCAGCGACTTGAGGTGTCTACTGTACATGGTCCACGTCTCTGAGCCATACAGGAGAGCGGATATTACTACGGCCCCATAGACCATGAGCTTGGTGGCAGATTTGAGGGACTGATCTTCACAAACACTCTTTTCCTCAGGCGGCCGAAGGCTGCACTGGCGCACTGGAGGCGGTGTTGGATCTCGTCATAAATGCCTGTTCTTGTTGATAGGAAGCTCCCGAGATAAGGCAAGTGGTCCACGTTGTCCAGGGCCACGCCGTGGATCTTGATGATTGGGGGGCAGTGCTGTGCGGCAAGGACAGGTTGGTGAAGGACCTTTGTCTTACTGATGTTTAGAGTAAGGCCCAAGCTTTCGTACGCCTCAGTAAATACGTCGACTATGTCCTGGAGCTCAGCCTCTGTATGTGCAACAAACAATTGAATGCGGATGGCCCTGCACCAAAGCAGGGTAAAAAAAAAAAGTCAAATAAAATGCTCCAAGTGCACAAATTGTCGGCTAACAACGTCACAGCTGAGTAAGGAGGTAGCAATGAACAGCTGCTAGTATTCACTTTTAGCCCAAATGCATTTCCTCCACCAGCGTTCTCACCACTCACAAAGGATGTACGTCAAAAGTGCCATTTGAACAACAGCAGAGCCCGCAGGAGCCATTTTCAGCAGTTTTGCTTTACTGACTTCAGCTGAAAGTGTATATTTCTTGCTGAAGACGAGGGGGAAAACTACAGCGTAGGAAAATCCAGGCTCAGTCCACAGTGTTCTTCGGGTAGCTTGACGATAACTCAGCTCATTCAAACTGTCAAAATGAGAGTGAATTCAGATTTGTGAGCGAGTTTGACAATCGTTGTTGGGCGCCATGATGATCGCTGCATTCCCACTTAAGTCAAGGAGATCATAATTGGCTCAGCATGGATCTCTGCATCTCACGTGTGTGACCAACCACTTGAGTGGAAGTCAGGCTGCAACTGGCTGAAACACTGTAAACGACTGGAAAGAGCCGAGTACATTCCTATTTAATTAACAATAAGTGGAAACAGCACCTTAAGTGGTTCAAATTGGGCCAAGTCGATTTTCTTAATTAACGTATAAATGAAGCAAACTCATCTCTCAGCCCAACATAGAACAAGAGGGGGCTCAGGACGCATTCCAGCAATAATATGAACACAACAATGAACAACATAAAATACTGTAGAGCAGACATTCTGATTGGCAAAGCTCACGTATGAACACTTAACGCACTTAAACTACAATCCTGCGGGTGCCGTTTTAATGCAGGCATGAAAGCTCAACACTTAACGTAAAAATAGCCCCACACACACAAGCACATTAAGTGTCCATATGTGAAATTCACTGATCAAAATCTCTACCTTCATTTGTGATTTATTCTGGATATGCATCCTACGGTCAGTTCAGGGAGCTGCAGTGTGGTAACAGTGACATATCTGTGACCAGGGTGGCTGAATAAGATCAATTCCGTTTTTGTTCTGTGGACTGCCGGGATTTTTACCGGTGCTTTAGGGATCATATTCCACAGTGCTGTTCATTTTTAATTAAATCTCCGAGTTTATAGTGACTGAATTAGTCAGATTCCTT
The DNA here is from genome assembly GCF_044704955.1 of Pristiophorus japonicus. Classification (NCBI taxonomy): domain Eukaryota; kingdom Metazoa; phylum Chordata; class Chondrichthyes; family Pristiophoridae; genus Pristiophorus; species Pristiophorus japonicus. Next base: position 112,650,612 of record NC_091992.1, read on the forward strand.
CATTTGTGCCCGCATTCTCCACCAAGGGAGAGCGCACGGAATTGAAGGTGACTTTATGATGTGGTCGGTAATTGGTTAAGAGGTAGGAGACAGCGGATCTAGATCAAGGGAGCGTTCTCTGATTGGCAGGATATGACAAGTGGTGGTCCCCAGAGATCTGTACTGGGCCCCTCACTTTTCACCAAATATATCAACAATTTGGATGAAGGAATTAAAAGTTGTACATCCGGGTTTGCAGATGAGTTGGGAGGCACAGTAAGTTGCGTAAATGGGAGCAGGAAGTTACAAAGGGAGATGGATAGACTGAGTGAGTGAACAAAACAGTGGCAGAGCGGAGTTCAATGTCGGGAAGTGCAAGGTCATCCACTTTGGATCTGAGAAAGACAGATTAGAATGTTTTCTGAATGGGGAGAGATTAGGAACTCTGAAGGGGCAAAGGAATGTGGGTGTTCATGTGCAAAAATCATCAAAAGCTAGTGCACAGGTACACAACGTAATCAAAAAGGCTGATGGAATGTTGGCCTGTGGCTCAAAGGGATTGGAATACTAAGGTGAGGTAGTGATTGTACAGTTGTACATAGCCTTGGTCAGACCCCACCTGGAGTACTGTGTTCAACTTTGGGCACCGCATATCAAGAAGGATATATTGGCCTTGGAGTGCAGCGCACATTCCCCAGAATGATACCATGGGTTAAATAATGAGGACAGGTTGCATAAACTTGGTTTGTAGTCTCTTGAGTTTACCAGGTTGAAGGGTGATCTAATCGAGGTGTTTAAAATGATTAAGAGATTTGATAGGTTACAGAGAAACTATTTCTTCTGGCGGAGGAATCCAGAATAAGGGAGCACAATCTTAAAATTAGAGCTGGACCATTTGGGAGCAAAATCAGGAAGACCTTTTCAGGCAAAGGGTAGTGGAAATCTGGAAAACTCTTCCCCCCAAGATGCTGTGGGTCTCAGCCAATTGACATTTCAAGACTGGGACTGATAGATTTTTGTTAATTAAGGGGTATCAAGCGATATGGAGCAAATGCGGATGTGAAGTTGAGATACAGATCAGCCATGATCTTACTGGAATGGCAGAACAGGCTCGAGGGGCTGAATGGCCTATTCCTGTTCATATTCATGATGTGTTTTTGTGTTATAGGTGTTTTGGAGATTGTTTTCTGTGATATTGTCTATTTTAACTGCGTATCAGTGGCCCTGCCCATGAATCACTCTCCTGCTGTGCTGAGTGGATTAGTGTGACGCGCAATCAAGCAACATTTGAGGAGTAAAAGGGGGGGAAAAAAGATCTGGTTAACTTGAATATTTCACAAAGAGATAAGGGGAGCCATGGGTCAGTTGTACGGCTTTGCTACAATTGTCAGCAGGAAAAAACAATATCATATAATTATCTACCGAAGGCCACTTCCACAGCCGCTGCGCAAACATTTAAATTTGAATTAGTACTCCATTAAGGTGATGGATTTGTGGAGCATGCTGAATATTGCAAGCTGTGTAAATGATGCTGCTACTCACATTGAGAGAGGGGTGATGGATGTTGATAATATTGGAGTGAAGTGGAGAGAAATGCCGCTGGTATGAATGTTTGAGATGAGAACAGACTGGTCATATCCGTCACTGACGAGCTCCAAGGTCGAATGTGACTGGGGAGTACAAGATCCAGATGTCGTTTATCAAAGCCTAGTGGGAAGTTGTGCTATTAACTCCCTCTGACTCAGGACTTTTGTCTGAAATAAGAGTAGTAGTTCAGACGACGAGGTATTTGCAGGCCCTCTCGATCTGTTTTGCTTTTTTTTAAATAATATCTCGTCCTCAAGTCAAAATATTCTGTTTTATTCTCGTTGGCAATGACCATAGGCAGCCAGCCTTCTGTGGATGTAATGGTATGAGTCACAGATGACTCCGTGACTGCCACAATTGGCCATTGGGAGGATTAATTTGCCTCTGGCAAAGATAATGGGATAGGAATTGGACCTTGTTCCGCATGTTTTACGGGTGTAAAATAGGTCCAATGAGGCCTAATTTTATGGACCAACGTTCGGCACCCCAAGGACACTTTGGGGAAAAAAGTCTGACCTGAAATTGGGTCAGGTCACTTTTCAGGCATCCCTGGCAACCGCCTAAAACAGGCTTCCCTCACATATGTAAATGAGGAGCTTAACACCTGTTTTAGGTCCCCTCACAGAAATTCGGCAGCGATGAGCGGGACTGGCATTTCTGCAAAGGGTCAGGTTTTTCAAAACTTCCTGTGGAGCCAAGAGCAAGCGTGCATCCCCGACGCAACAGTCCTTGCGATTGGTCCGAGCCATTGCCCGCTGCAAACCCCCCTCCTGGGACGTACCTTTGGACTGCTGTTGGAGAAGCAAGAAACCCAATATTCTTCTAAGTAAAATGAGCGAGCTGCTTATGGAGACATGAGAGGCAGCTCACACACAAAAGTATTCATGCGGCCCGATGCCGAACTTTGGGCCGGCCTCAGACCTCTCCGTTGGGGCCTACGTTTCGAGGCCTGAAAACGGGCCCAGACTCATTTCTATCCCAATATGTCAATTTTCTCCTCTCATCTGAGATGTGTCCCGCCAAAGTACATTGCTTCATCTTGTGCTCTAAACAAGAGCAGGTGAAATACATTCGCTCTGTCAAAAGGTTGTAACTGAAATTCAAGTCTGTAACCATCTGACTGAGAGACAGATGCTCCAATGCTGGTGTGATTGGGCACAGATCAATCCTCTGACACTCATCAACACTGACCATCAGTCTACCTTGTTAAAAGGTTAACTAAAATCTGGCCATTTGTATTTTCCAATTCAATGAGGTCTAGTTATTAGCGTTATTATGGTCATTTTATTAATTATTTGGCAATAAGTTTCAGATTTTTTTTTAAACGTTAATGATTCTTACCCCACAGATACAGTATATACTGAGAAAAGATGGCTATGTTTGTATTTCCTCTGTCAGTGAAAGGTGACAGCTTATTGAATCAGAAATATGTTGCGACCTGTAACTTTCAGGACAGTTTTTTTTAAAAAGTTTAATCGATTAGCAACTACTTATCCAGGTAGTGAAGTTGAATATTTATTATTTAGAACATGTGTCAGTATGCTTTTCTGTACATTATAGTCCTTGAGTAATTTTCAGCTTGACAAAGGTAATTTCATGCAGGAAAGGATCACAACTGGAATTAACTTACTCTGGGTTTTTTTTGCAGTGCAGTAATAGATCACTCACCACTAAAACACCATCAGAGTGTATCCTTACTTGGTGTCTATGCCATAGCTGCAACAGGTTAAAAAATAAAGTCAAATCCACAGTCTATCCATTTGCTTTACCTGCAGCAACTTGAAAATGTCGCTTATAATCAGAACTGCATATAATTAGTCATGACGCCAATACCCAATAAGAGATCAATCGGGTAGTATTTAGGGATTTTGTAAAATTTAGCACTAATCAATAGCAACTGGTGCTGCTGTCAAAAAGTGCTATATCTATCTGCACTGACTGAATACTTAATTACACTACAAAAATGCATTCATTCCAGCTGAGCTTGAGGAAATGCCACCATCACATGTAAATGTGTACAATACCAGCCTGTAACTAAATTCAGCATTCCTAATATAATATTTTCTCCATTTTATTAAGTGCGTCATTTGTGATGCTGAACCAGCCATCTTATATGGTGTGATCCAGGGAAAGAAAGGAAGGCTTGTATTTATATAGCGCCTTTCATGACCTCAGGCTGTCCTGAAGCGTTTCACAGCCAATGAAGTACTTTTGAATTGTAGTCACTGTTGTAATTCAGGAAATGCGGCAGCCAATTTTCACACAGCGAGGTTCCGCAAACAGCAATGTGATAATGACCAGATAATCTGTTTTTAGTGATGTGGGTCGAGGGATGAATATTCGCCAATGAAGTCTCCAAGAACATTAACATTTTGATGACAAACCCATTGTAGCAGATATATGAGAGAGAGATCGATCTATAGATAGATAGATAGAAAGGGAATCTATTAAACAAACCAAAAAAAAACCCTGCTACTTCCTCCACCATTTCAGTAACTGGGAAGGAGTGAGATTTCTTCTGTGTACTATGTGCAGTGAAATTGGAAAGTGTTTTTTAGAAACAGAATAACAAGTCTTTTAAACGTACAGTCCACAGAGGAAATCCCTCTCTCCCCCAGGTATTGCCGAGGATCAATGCAGTTTTGGTGTTCGAACACAACCTTGCAACCCGGAATTAAAATATTTATATGCATAGTAATTAAATATTATGTTACAGGAAAACCACTGATGATGTATGAGCAGATCTTTACTTACACTCTTTCTCCCCGACTTAGTAAAGACTGGTTGAGAAAATTTTGCTATAAATAACTTCTTTGTCTCAACATGTTACACATAGTCGGAGTCTGGATTTTCGTATGTACTCTGTTGCAGAGTTCTTCTGCTGAAATTTAAAACGATTGGATCAGGACTCATTTGAAAAGTTGCACATTTAAGATAAATAATTGGTGGCTTAATGGTGCTGAATGTTGCAATTTGCGTTAAACGGCACACATAACTTTATTTTACCGAAAAGGAAACCACGGAGAGTCAGCAACTGATGCACATTGTAGTCATCTCTTGTTGCCTATATCCTCCCTATAACCAGAGCCTCTCCTGTGCTTTTTGTCTAGCAGGCAGCTCCAGTGATGAGGAAGAAGAGGAGGATGGAGATGATTTTGTCACGGTGGAGTTTGATGATGGCGACGTGGGACGAATTTCTCTGTCAAACATCCGTCTCCTCCCTCCAGATTATAAAATACAGTGTGAGTAATCATGGGATACAGAATTACCATTTCTTCTTACTGCAGTTTGGTCACGGAATGTTTACATGCAAAAACGTTTTTGAACTTGGGGAACCTCTCAAATATCTAATGCCAGAGAAATGTTTCGTAAATTATAAATTTATATTATGTATTATGTAAATCTAGCCAAACACCAACAAAATATTACTTGGGTGCTTCATAAAAATCTTATTTTACACTGAAAATGCAAAGCCCCAAGCTCTGGAACTTCCTGCCTAAACCTCTCTGCCTCTTTTCCTCTCTTTCCTCCTTAAAGACGCTCCTTAAAACCTACCTCTTGCTCTACTTTCTACCTGTGCGGCGCGATGTCAAATTTTTATCGCATAATACTCCTGTGAAGCACCTTGGGACGTTTCACTACATTAAAGGCGCTATCTAAATACAAGCTGTTATTGTTGAAAATAAAATTACCTTTAGGTTTAAGACAAAAACAACTCATCCAAGATACTGTACAGGCTCTTTATACCATTGTCTTCCTTTTACTCCCCAATTTCCTTCCCTCCCTCTTGAAGGTGTTGATTCCCCTACTGAGGTATAGTTCCGCTGTCATCCATTGCCCAGTGACCAATATTCATGTGTATAACAGTAGCTGTTGGCAAGGTATCTGATCTTGGTGAGAGCATCACCCATCCCCTCACCCAGAACCCAAACATGTGCAGTTCCAGCAGGGAGCACAGGACAGCGACTAAGAACAGGCACCTTGACCAATGTGTACCTCTCCTCTAACTCAAGGGGAGCATTAATTGTAATACAGGCGCAGCGTCGAGAATCCGGAACCCTCTAGACCGAGGCAGTTCCGGATTCCGGGCTTTTCCAGACTTTCGATCGTCTTTCTGACGTCACGAATCGGGAAACACCCGTGCCCAAGGTCGGGTATTTCCGGATTTCTGATCGTCAGAAAGGGGGGGAGGGCCCTGTCGCCGAGGAGGTGTTCGGGCAGGCCCCACAGTCGAGGAACTGTTTGGGCGGGCCCCGCCATGGAGGAGGTGTTCGGGCAGGCCCCTCTGTCGAGGAGCTGTCCAGGCGGGCCTCATAAGAACATAAGAATTAGGAACAGGAGTAGGCCATCTAGCCCCTCGAGCCTGCTCCGCCATTCAAAAAGATCATGGCTGATCTGGCCGTGGACTCGGCTCCAATTACCCGCCCGCTTCCCATAACCCTTAATTCCCTTATCGCCATGGAGGAGCTGTTCGGGCAGGCCCCTCCATGGAGGAGCTGTTCGGGCAGGCCCCTCCATGGAGGAGCTGTTCGGGCGGGCCCCGTCGCGAAGGAGCTGTTCGGGCGGGCCGTACCGCGGAGGAAGTGTTCGGGCAGGCCCCGCCATGAAGGAGCTGTTCGGGCGGGCCCCGTCGCGGAGGAAGTGTTCGGGCAGGCCCCGCCATGGAGGAGCTGTTCGGGCAGGCCCCTCCATGGAGGAGCTGTTCGGGCGGGCCCCGTCGCGAAGGAGCTGTTCGGGCGGGCCGTACCGCGGAGGAAGTGTTCGGGCAGGCCCCGCCATGAAGGAGCTGTTCGGGCGGGCCCTATCGCGGAAGAAGTGTTCGGGCGGGCAGGCAGCGAGGCCCCGAGGTCGGGCAGCGGCGGGGCCCCAGGGTCGGTGGGTCCGGATTCCGGAACATTTTACGGATTCCAGATGATCCTGCTACCGATCAGTCCGGATTCCACAACTCTGGATTTTTGACGCTGCACCTATACAACTGTCTGCTTCCAGGCTGAGGCCAGTGACTCAGAACACACTGGGAATTGCATCTGGGACCTTCTCAGCCTGAGTGGCTCAGAGACAGTGATTTAAAAAAAAAATATCTCAACCATCATGATAGTCTTTACCGTATCTTTGAAAGATAAGTCCTGAATTTTACAGAACAATACTGAAAAAATTCCATCCCAAAATACACATGTCGAAAGCAATTTATATACAAGAAGTGAATGGGAGAATCTTTTACAAGTATGAAGAGCTATAATTCATGAGTACTGCAAGTGTGTGTGTGAGTTATGTGGCTCATTCAACCGAGTGAAAGATCACCTGTGTTTCCCACTCCCCAGTGAGTTAATTATTCTTGTTTGCTGAAATATTGAAAAAAAAATCCATTATTTAGAGGATATAAAAATGTATCATGCACTTGTGAGCTGTTCAAATCATGTTTGCTTAGTACATTGTTTAATATACTGATGAGTACAGCAATGATATTAAAATATTACAATAATGCACACTAGGAAATAAAGTTGAAAAATTCATCTTCTTTAGCAATCCGAAGCTGAATTTTTTTTCTAGTTTTCTCTGTCTCCTTTCCCCTTCCCCGCCAAGGTGTTAAGTCTTTACTGGAGTAGGGTTCTATGGGTGCTGGGAATCCACAGGTAATTCACCCAAATACAACTATACAGGATATTGATGAGGCCACAGCTGGAGTACTGTGTACAGTTTTGGTCTCCGTATTTAAGGAAGGATATACTTGCATTGGAGGCTGTTCAGAGAAGATTCACCAGATTGATTCCGGAGATGAGGGGGTTGACTTATGAAGATAGGTTGAGTAGGTTGGGCCTATCCTCATTGGAGTGCCGAAGAATGAGAGGTGATCTTATTGAAACATATAAGATAACGAGGGGGCTAGATAAGGTGGATGCAGAGAGGATGTTTCCGCTCATAGGGGAAACTAAAACTAGGGGACATAGTCTCAGAATAAGGGGCCGCCCATTTAAAACTGAGATGAGGAGCAATTTCTTCTCTTAAGGGTTACAAATCTATGGAATTCTTTGCCCCAGAGAGCTGTGGAGGCTGAGACATTGAATGGGCTCAAAATAGGCCAGGAATTGCTCCCTTTTTTTTGGAGCAACGATTTTTCTGGAGTATCTTAAAAATCCCCATTTTGCACATTCAATTTGCGCTTGTGTAAGTGATTATGATGTATTTGAAAATATTTTCTATTAACTTGGTTAGGAAAGTATTTTCATCAACAGGGTTAAGGAAAGTCTTGAGTACGCTCATTAAAATTACTGGCTACACAGTTATCACCCCCCCACCCACCCCCGGATCAAAACTCTCCCCAGCGCCCTGGCTTGGGCCCCGCACCAACCTGTTTGTTGTGGCCTTCTAGCCCGGGAAGGCAGCGGGCCAGCCTGTGCGGGAGGCCACTAGGAGCGGGACACATCGGGTCCCACGCTGCAGCACACACACACACAGGCTGGAGGCGGGAGCTACTGCGCATGCACGCACACTCCAACGCGCATGTGCAGAGCTGCCGGCACTGTTTCTGGCGCAGGGTCCTAGCTCCACCCCCCAATCGACTGGCCATGCCGTGCCACGCCCCAGGAGAGGCAACACAGCGGCCTGAATCAGGGGAGATTTTATTGGTGCCCTTTTCAGCCCACATCTCTGGTGAGTGCGCCGAAAAAAGGGTGGGCTAATTTTGAGCCCAATATAATTAAGGCGGTGGTAGACAGACTTTTGAGTGATCAGGGAATAAAGGGTTATGGGGAGTGGGCAGGGAAGTGGAGCTGAGTCTATGTTCAGATCAGCCATGATCTTATTAAATGGCGGAGCAGGTGGCCTACTCCTGCTCGTATTTCTTATGTTCTTATGTCTCCATGTAGAAGCCTAGGCTGTGAATATCAGCAGGCTATTGTACCTTGAGGTGCATCATTACAAAGCCCAGTGCTAGCCTCGTGCTCATGCTTTCCAGCAGGTGTCAGTAGATAGTGATCAGGAGCAGGAAACATGTCTGATTTCCCCCCACGCACCGAGGGAACCCGAGGTCAATTTTCATGTTTTGACTGCCACTCTGGCTGTGATCAGCTCATGGCAGCAAAAGCCCAACAATTAATTCAGGGACCTGTTAATCTGTACAGGTCAGTTTGTGGTTATGTGTCAGTTTCTGAAGTCTTGTCAGTCTAGAAAATTGAAATAGTTAGCATGCTGAGTTAGATTGAGGTGCTGAGTTAGATTGAGGTACTGAGTTTGTTTAGGCACTACATTAATTTGGGTTGCTAATTGGGTTAATTTCCATACCTCGGGAGCCTACTATCTGCAAGGGCAGACATCGACGACGAGGTCCAACACCGCCTCCAGTGCGCCAGCGCAGCCTTCAGTTGCCTGAGGAAGAGAGTGTTTGAAGACGAGGACCTCAAATCTGGCACCAAGCTTATGGTCTACAGCGCAGTCGTGATATCCGTCCTCCTATACTGCTCAGAGACGTGGACCATATACAGCAGACAGCTCAAAGCGCTGGAGAAATACCACCAACGTTGCCTCCGCAAGATCCTGCAAATCTCCTGGGAGGATAGATGCACCAACGTCAGTGTCCTCGCTTAGGCCAACATCCCCAGCATCAAAGCACTGACCACGCTCGACCAGCTCCATTGGGCGGGCCACATTGTCCGCATGCCCGGCACGAGACTCCCTAAGCAAGCGCTCTACTCTGAACTGCTACACGGCAAGCAAGCCCCAGTTGGGCAGAGGAAACGTTTCAAAGACACCCTCAAAGTCTCCATGATAAAATGCAACATCCCCACTGACACCTGGGAATCCCTGGCCCAAGACCACCTAAAATAGAGGAAGAGCATCCGAGAGGGCGCTGAGCACCTCGAGTCTCGTCGCCGAGAGCATGCAGAAATCAAGCGCAGACAGCGGAAGGAGCGTGCGGCAAACCAGGCTCCCCACCCACCCTTTCCTTCAATGACTGTCTGCCCCACCTGTGACAGAGACTGTAATTCCTGCATTGGACTGTACAGCCACCTGAGAACTCACTTTTAGAGTGGAAGCAAGTCTTCTTCGATTTTGAGGGACTGCCTATGATGATGAGTTTGGGTTCTGGGTTAGTTCAGGTACAGGTTTCCAAGGGGTGCTGGATTAGTTTGTGGTGATTTGTCAGTTTGTAAAAGAATCGTTTTTTATTTAGAAGATAGAACAGGTGCATAGCTGAGGAGTTCTTTTTAGATTGTGGAAAAAAGCTACATTTCTTTAAGCTCCACTTGAGCTTGAATCCAGGAAAGGCAGTAGAATTGTACAAACATCAAAAGCAATAAATTCTACAATATATTTTTTTAAATGAGCACATTTCAATATAAATCTTCCTTTTACAGGTACAGAACCTTCCACTGCACTGCTGGTATCCAATGGGAGACTTCGAGTTCGGAGATTCCCCAGTGGGAAGCGAGAAGGTGCAGAAAGCAGCCAGAATTCCTTGGAATTGAGAAAAAACTCCGGCAAGAAGACTTCAGCGCAAGGGAAAGCTGGTGGGTTTATCTTAAAAGATTGTTGTTATTTTCTCAGCGTGAGGCACAGTGTAACACTCGATATAAACGCTGCAACAACAGTCCTCAACACTGTACTAAGTGCCCCCCCACCCCCCCCCACTTGCTTTCATAATTTCCTTTAAGCATGGGGTGTTCTGAACTTGGATCACCAGCAAGAATTCTTAATTCTTTGGTGACTTGTAGCAAACAAGCACTTTCTTCTTGACAAACGATTCTGCTCATTGATGTGCTGCGACAAATCTTGGATTTTATGGACCAGTTCTAAAACTTGTCGACAACACGTCAGTGGCTAGCATTGTTTTTTGGTCTAGGAAATTGTATCAGTAGGAAGACATATCTGAGGGATTCTCTGTACCAGAATTTCTCGTAGATTCGAGTCCCATGCAAATGTCAATTGTTAATAGATTTCAAAATTCTTATCCTTATTTTCAAATCCCTCCATGGCTTTGCCCCTCCCTATCTCTGTCATCTCCTCCAGCCCCACAACCCCCCCGAGATATCTGCACTCCTCTAATTCTGCCCTGCTGAACATCCCTGATTGTAATCGCTCCACCATCGGTGGCCGTGCCTTCTGTTGCCTAGGCCCCAAGCTCTGGAACTCCCTACCTAAATCTCTCTGCCTCTCTACCTCTCTTTCCTCCTTCAAGACGCTCCTTAAAACATACCTCTTTGACCAAGCTTTGGGTCAATTGCACTGATTTCAACTTATGCGGCTCGGTGTAAAATGTTTTATCGCATAATACTCCTGTGAAGCGCCATTTGAGGCACTAACTGTCAAAGTGGAGCACTCCCAAGGTGAGCGGAGCCCAGTTAGATGCATCCTGCGCCTCGCCTCCAACCTCCGAAGATTTCTACTCCCTACATCTGTGTGAGATTGTCAGTTTAATGCCAAATTAGGAACAGGAATATGCTGCAGGCTGTTCACCTCGAAGAACTAGACTGAAACTTGCCCTAAATGTCATGTAGGACCCTCACAGCAATCAGTCAGAGGAGATTTGCATCTCATTGTTCGCCGGGTTTTGAACCCGGATGCCTAAGGTGAAACACCTGTGTCTAATCTCCTGCACCACCCAGTCCCCCGAAAGAGAAAGCTTAATGGGAGCTGAAATGTAACCCAAGCCCTCTATTAGTTACACAAGTTTGTTCAACAAAGTTGGATTCATTTTAAAGTCCAACCTCACTCCCCTGTTAGCATTTGAGTTCTTGCTGCCAATTAAGGAAGTGACAATATTATGATGTGCAATAATTCACAATGTATAAAACCTGTAATATTGCTGTAATTCTGTTATGATAACTATGAGCAGACCAAAAGTAGATCAGCAAATAAGTCCACAGTGAAACCTTTTTAAAGAAAAGAAGTACTGATTAAATGTGCATTGAGCAATAGTGGGATTTGGCATTTTCTTGAATGTTGTGACGTTATTACTGTGCCAGCACAAGTCGGTTTACAGCGGAACTAGTATAATGTAAACAAAGGGCTGGAAATGTGTTGGAGTTTCTACAATGGAGTGGAATCAAATCGGACAACAGACTTGACAAAATCATTGTGGGGAAGGAAGTAACAAATCTTCTTCTGGCAGTGTGCATGATTCACTCCATTGCACTGGCCAGGACCGCAGATAATGTTCAGTTTATACAGGCAGCTCTGCACAGCCTCACTCTGACTCTGTGTATACAGCAAGACTATTTTAGCAGTCAAACAACTGCAATAAATGTAAATTAAGTCAAGGTTGTAAGAGGTAGTTGGCTTGAATGTACAACAGAAGGGAATAGTCACTCCTGCACTCACTTCATCAGGCCAAGCTGGCTGACATAACAAACAGACAGTAGTGCCTGTAAAAGGCACATGAAAGGGTGGCTCAATATTAAATGCACTTTGTGTCCAAACAGCTAAACAAATTCAGTTGAACAGTTAAAGGGACCTTATAGTATCAAACGTTGCATTTAATTAACCGATAAGCTGCTTTGAATACAAACTAGTTCTCGCTGTTGTCCATAATTGACATGAGCTAACTATAGTCTTCAGCGAATGATGGTGGGTAATAGGATAGAAACTCTTTTACAATGACAGCACAAAAAGCAGATCGTTGTTGCAAACCACAGCTGTGCTCAGTAACACAATATTAAAATCCCATGATCATTATTCAGTATTTCCTTCCCATTGTGATTGGTGTAAAGCAGGTGAGTCATGCCCTGTTGCAGGATATGCCCCCCATTAAATCTATATATTTTTTTCTTTTTACCAAGTGGAGCGCAGAATAAAAATGAACGCAAAACAAATCTGGTTTATTTGAAATATGGGCAAAACAGGTCTATTCACTTTCTATTCAGGGCAGACACGTGCTGTACCGCCAGTTATTCAATGACACACAACGCTGCACATAGTCTTATTGTTACATATTTACACGACTGCCTCCTCGGAATCAAATACAGGCCAATAGGCCCCGATTTTAACTCCGGGACAGATTTCTGCGGCTGAACAGCAGTGCCAGTTAGAAACTCAGCCAATGCCCCAGAGTGGTCAGCCCAGAGCATGTCAACTCTCGCCGGCTGACCATTCCGGGTGGGAAGACAGTGGGAAACGGTGGAGAATTAAGTAGCCTATAGACCACCCACTGACAGCAGGTAGTGTACTATTTAATACCCTCCTAACAGAGCTTATGTAGTGTTCAAATTAACATTTTGAAATATAAAATTTCTCAATATTAAATTTCATATTTTATCCAAGTGATTACAGTGGCAGAGTGGAAAATGGGGTAAGTAGACTGTAACAAGGTCTGTTTACCAGGAAACATAAGCGCTACAAATAATAACAGGATTGATGTTGTTTCTCTGTAAGGATTCTGAATGTGTGGTGATACTTTTTAATAAACAGGTAGCATATCTATTTATAGTTTTACACTATTCTAATGTGTGCAGAGGGTAGATTGAGCACCTTGCATTAAAGTGACCTGATTCTCAGTCAAAATGATACAAGAATAATCATTTCTTTTTTTTAAAGGAAAAGGAGTTTTAAACTCCGAGGTATCGACGTTATTGAGAGCGGGGCACATGCTCAGTAAAAAGACAGATGCACTGATAAATTGGCCAGGAATCGTCCAGACAAAGAAAAAGAATTCCAACAAGAGCAGCGCTGTTTTAGAAAACCTGTTTCAGTTGAATGGAAGCACAAAGAGGATGAAGGGTAAAGAGCGCTTGCTCCCAGTGCACAGCCTCCCTCCTCCTGTCTTCAGTGGTGGGTTTGAAGTTGACTCCTTCAGTAGCATTGCCAACACCTTTGCATCCTTTGGAAGCAGTCCAAGTCTAGCACCAAACCCTAAGCCCCTGAAGTACAGGAGGATGGACAAAATGGACGCATCAGTTCCAAAAGGTGGGAAGAGGAAAGCAGGAACAGAATATCTTGTGAAATTAGATCATGAAGGTGTGATGTCTCCGAAAACAAAAAACGGAAAGGCCTTGCTTATGAGCGAGGAGTTTGGAGTGAAAGTTGATGCTGGCTACTCCCAGTCAGCTTTGATTAGCAAAGACCGAAATGGAAGGATCGAACTTCTAAAAGGAAAACATGCTCAACTTCAAAACCTTCCCATCAGCTTAGCCATGAACGACTACACTGGCCAATCAGAGTTTGGCATGGAGTGTGACAGTGACAGCCATAGTTCGTACTCTGACATGGATGATGAGGATGACAATCGAAACTTACAACAGAGTGTCACGTCGAGGTTTATGTCTAGGCTGTCTGTCTCCTCTTCATCTTCGGCATCTTCGTCATCGTCAACATCTGGTTCTACCTCCACATCCAGCTTGTGTTCATCCGACAATGATGACTCATCATACAGCTCTGATGATGACTCAACACTCTTGCTTCAAACTTGTATGACACACCCTGTGCCTGCAATGCTGACCCCCTCAGATCCACGCCAAACCGAGACAAAAATGTCCCCTCACTCCTTTTCAGTCAAGTCTGTGATGTCTGATAATAAGATCAAACTAAAGAGGCAGGAAGAACTAAGACTTCAAAAGGCCAAGGAGTTATCAAAGAGACAGAGATTACCGTCTGTGGAAAATCGCCCCAAAATCTCCTCCTTTCTCCCAGCACGACAGCTCTGGAAATGGTCTGGGAAGCCAACTCAGGTATGGTGTCAGCAACATTTCTAATGCTGCTACTAATCTCTCCCCTCCCCACTGCAGTGCTATGCAACGGGGGGGCCCATGGATGTGCGGAGCTTGGCCTGAGGTTTTTTCTTTCAAGTCAGCCTCTATGTTCCCTCCAGCCAGGAGGGCAGCTGGTTAGGAACACATGTACCAATAATGTTGTTCTGAGATGGGCCAATATTCATACATATTAAAATTGACTGATCCGCATAGAGACACTTTTTCCTCTTCCTTCCCCATCTCATGAGGTGGACTGTCCCTCTTATGTGTAGTACTCCATTTAAAGGCCTTGCCATAAATTGATGATGTTCGCACAACTGAGGCAGATATATGTTGGTGATAACCGCGGAACCTAAATATGAGTCAAGCAATCCACTATTTGAACTACAAGGCTCCTTTGTTAAGTACTTTTTAAAAAATGTAATATATTTGATCGATGGTCTGTGTTGGGTTAGTTAATCTCAGCAGGACCTAGCGATTGGAATCTGTGTTCACAAGGCAATGGGGGGAAATCAGCAATGGTCTCATTCCTGATCATGATTCATCATTATGTGCTGAAACCTTTATAGAAAGAACAATTTTAGATGTCTTATGAGGACAAAATTGGGTTTGGCTGTGACTCTCATGCCTCCCCTCCCTGTTGTCACATGCCATGATCTGCCTATATCTACTCTAGTGTCAGCCGTGGCCCAGTGGGGAGCACTCTCCCCTCAGTCAGAAGGTTGTGGGTTCAAGCCCCACTCCAGAGACTTGAGCACAAAAATCTAGGCTGACACTCCAGTGCAGTGCTGAGGGAGTGCTGCATTGTCAGAGGTGCTGTCTTTCAGATGAGACATTAAACTGAGGCCCCTTCTGCTCTCTCAGGTGGATGTAAAAGATCCCAGGGCACTATTTCAAAGATGAGGAGGGGATTTATCCCCCGGTGTCCTGGCCAATATTTATCCCTCAATCAACATCACTTAAAAGAAGATTTTCTGGTCATTATCACATTGCAGTTTATGGGAGCTTGCTGTGTTTCCTACATTACAACAGTGACTGCACTCCCAAAGTACTTAATTGGCTGTAAAGTGCTTTGGGACATTTGGAGGTCATGAAAGGCGCTATGTAAATAAGAACGTAAGAAATAAGAGCAGGAGTAGGCCATATGGCCCCTTGAGCCTGCTCCATGACTGATCCGATCATGGACTCAGTTCCACTTCCCTGCCCGCTCCCCATAACCCCTTAATTCCCTTATCAGTTAAGAAACTGTATTTCTGTCTTAAATTTATTCAATGACCCAGCTTCCACAGCTCTCTGAGACAGTGAATTCCATGGATTTACAACCCTCTGAGAGGAGAAATTCCTCCTCATCTCAGTTCTAAATGGGCGGCCCCTTATTCTAAGATCGTGCCCTCTAGTTCTAGTCTCCCCCATCAGTGGAAACATCCTCTCTGCATCCACCTTGTCAAGCCCCCTCATAATCTTATATGTTTCGATAAGATCACCTCTCATTCTTCTGAATTCCAATGAGTAGAGGCCCAACCTACTCAACCTTTCCTCATAAGTCAACCCCCTCATCTCCAGAATCAACCTAGTGAACCTTCTCTGAAACGCCTCCATAGCAAGTATGTCTTTCTACAGACTCATATAAGAACAGCCACTTTGACAAGTTACTGCTGCCCTGCAATACTGCCCTGATGACAACTTACTGTGCTGAATGCAGAGACTTTGGGTTTTTCAGTAAAAGTTTGCTGTCTAAATTTTCCATGTTTGTGCAGGAAAACACAGGGGTCTCTAAACTGACATGTAGAAGTCACCACCTTCAGAAACAAGCTGGGTAATTTGAACTTTTATCACCAGGCAAAAAACAGATGACAGCAGTCCCTTTTACACCTCGCCTCGATTTCCTTCCAGTCGAAGTCAGTGGACAGAAGATGGGGCCTGGTGTAAAACGGGCAGCCAATTAGCTATCACCCACTTTTCTCCCGGCGCTAAAAGTTCCAATTATTCCCAAGGGGAGAAAATTCAAAACAAAAGTAAGATGATAATTTAGCGGCACCACACTAAGACTGAAAAGGTCATCGACCTTCCTCTCTCCAAGATGCTGCCTGACCAGCTGAATGTTTCCAGCCTTTTCCATTTTATTTCTTAACCAAGACTGTGATTGTTTTCCCACAGAGACGCGGCATGAAAGGAAAAGCAAAGAAACTTTATTACAAAGCCATTGTGAGAGGGAAGGAGACAATCTGTGTTGGAGATTGTGCGGTGTTCCTTTCTGTTGGGCGCCCAAATCTTCCGTACATTGGTCGGATAGAAAGCATGTGGGAATCATGGGGAAACAACATGGTGGTTAAAGTGAAATGGTTTTATCATCCTGAAGAAACAAAACTGGGCAAAAAATGCAACGACGGCAAGGTGAGACATAATACAGTAACAGGCAAATCATGATTGTAATTGTGACAATTAATGGTTCACTTTATGAAAACCCAATGTTAAAGTCCTGAATCCACCATCTTAGTACATTTTCTTTGCTTGGTATTGCACAAACACTAATTCAGATGCAAGAGGCTATTACATGCACCTGGATGCAATATTCTGATTTTCCAGTTAAGTGCAATAGTGTAATTATATGAGGATATGGTACACTTCTGCCTTTGTTCCATTGACTTTGTTGATCTGGGAGCATTAACTGAATGTTATTGTTACAATATGTGGCTATCTCCCAAACTTAACATTCTAGTTTCAAATGTTATTTTTATTCTTTTATTCAAAAATGATTTTGTGTGTAGACTCGTGTTGTGCCACGGCGGGGACTTGTGTTTGATTATTTAACAACTATTTACGTTGTCGTTTAGCAGAATGTAAACCTCAGCACTCAGCTCATGTTCTAATAAGAGTTTCCCTTGCTGTTCCAGAAAGCATTGTACCAATCTTGTCATGAAGATGAAAATGATGTACAGACTATTTCCCACAAGTGTCAGGTGGTCAGTCTGGAACAGTATGAACAAATGATAAAAACCAAGAAGTACCAGGATAGTCAGGACTTGTACTATCTGGCAGGAACCTACGACCCTACGATAGGCAGAATTCTCAATGCAGATGGAGTACCCAGTCTCTGTTAAAACTAAATGTATGAATTAATATAAAGCCTGGATTTGCACCACACTAACGGGGATTGAGAAACCATTCTGTTTTTTTTTAAAAAACTAACTAACCTAATGAACTTTTCAAATGATGCAAGATGGACCGGATCTGGAAATTTGTTAACAGTACCTTGAGGCTCAAGCACATAGTCCTGGAATCATTAGCAGTCAGACCTTAAGCGGTCAAGCAGAATGGTTTTTGGATACATAAGAACTAAGCCTTCTGGGGATCAGTAATACTGGATTTACCAAAGTGGAACCCTTGGGGCATCAAGTAGGCTGGAATTGCAACGTCTGACTTCTAGGCATCAATGGGTCGACCAGGCTGAATTTGCACACGAGAGAACTAGGCCTCAAACAATGGAGGAGGCAAGATTTTGAGATGTGAGAGCTGGGCCTCAAAGAATCAAGGAAGCTGGAATGGACACATGGGAACTAGACCTTGATCAGAGTAGGTTTCAACCATGGGTCAAACAGCATGGAATTTATTTCAGTGCGTGTGTGTGTGTGTGTGTGTGTGTGCATGTGTGCGTGGGTAGATTGGAGAAAGAAGAAAAATGAGAGCATCATACAAGCCATACACTCCCAGTACCTCTGTCTGCTTTCAACTTTGCAAAGCAGAATCAGGTCTAACGTGTTTTTGTTGTTACTTTGTTTCCTGGAGAGTTTTGTAAAAACCCGGGATTTATTTTTAATGCACTGCATTACTCAGCTCAGCTGAGACTGCTTGTTGGCTGGAACTTCTGAAGAAGAAAAAAAGAAAGGAAAAAAAAAGACTTGACTTTGAAGAAGACTGTTTTCTTATACAAGACAGTTTGTGGCATCATTCTGTCAGACTAATTCTAACCTCCTAACTGAACAGTTGTTGAGTGATTCGCTCTGCGTTAAATGTTCCTTTTTTTTAAGTGATTGGTGAAGAGAATTATAATCCCTATTGCTGAAAATTGTACAGAATTCTGCACACATTTAGGGAATGGTCAGCAATGTTTGTTCCCTCTCTGTTGCACAGATGTTAACGAGACAGTCTCCCTTTTATTGGCCTATGCCGGCTTTGTATAAAAGCTTCTAACACTGTTACGAAGAGCAAATCCCACATGCAGCAATTTGGTTCCACGCTTTGGAGAAAATCCCTTTATAACGCACCTCTTACCTTCTCTCATGTAAACAATGGGAATCTGCTTACTGTAGGAGGTGCAGGATAAAAACAAATGTGGTGATTAGTTTACGAAAAATATACCAGTGAATGACGACAAGAATGTTTAACCCATGAAGGCTAAAGCTGAGTGTGATACGCTGGACCCATCCCATGAGGTATTACGTTTTCTTTCGGAAACAAGCATTTCATTTATCCGGTTTATAAAGGTTTTTTTTAACTAGAATTGATAGGGAGTTCCAGCAATGGCTCATTGCAAACATAAACTCGAGAAAATAAACCATGTACAACATAAATGTTGATACCAAACAGTCTTTGGGTCCTTTCGTTCCTAATTTAAGCATTCGCTTTAGAAGATCAGCAAAATGTGATACTGCCTCTTTAAAGCCCAGATGTGCTGTGACGTCCAGGAGTGCTATGATGCATTACCTGTTGAGTTACGATCTGTGATTGTTCCATGGTAGCTTCTCTGTGTGTTCTCCTTTACAGCAGAGGCATTGAATCCACAAGTAAACCCCATGGAGATCATGTTTTCCTAATTTGCTAGTTTTATGGTAATTAGATATGTAAAACCCATCAAACTACATCATAAACTCTTATTTTTTGAGGCATATCTAGATTTGGAACAAGACTTACGGGTGGGATGGAAATCAATGCAATAGGTTGGTATGGACGAATACAAGGCAAATAATAACATTTTTAGTTCTCTATTGATGCTCTTATGGCCTAAATGTAATAACTGAGAGCGAAAAGGTGTCACTGAGCTTTACGTAACCCAAGCTTCCTCAGGCTGCATGCTTGTTAGTTTTAATTGCAGCTTTATTCCATGACGGCAAGTTCACCGCTATCGAAAGTAATGGCCGGGGTTCTCCGCTCCTGGGCCAGGCAACACGCGGTTTTCCGCCTATTCACTTTACTGGGCAGAAAATCACGTAGCAGGGAAGCACAGAAGGCCCCGGCCATAGACAAAGAGATAACTGAAAGAATGGAAATCTGAAATAGGAGCAGCTCATGCTACAAATGCACAGCAGACTAATGGGAATCTGAAAGAGAAGGAAAAGCCGGCATTTCAGGTGTGGCAGTGTATTCCAACACGAGGATCTGATGAAGCCCCCAAATATGAAACGATCTTTCTCTTTCAGGCCTGCTGTGCATTTGCAATATTTTCTGTTAAGTCTGTACCAGACCCACTTTTATTAGATCATTTCAGTCTTTTTACGTATCAATTTGTGATTCTATATAATGATCACTTCAAAATATTTCAGATTTTTCCAGACACAACAAATACTTAATGCCAAATCTATCCTGATGGTTAAGCTGGCCGTGATTTGTGGCTTCTTCCGAGCGTTGTGCTGTAATTGGTGTTTGTGGTATTTAGCATGAAAATAGTGCTGACTGAAAAACTGCTCTCAAAAAGGAAATGTTTGTTGATTATCAGCCAAGGAACTTTCTTAATCAGGTAACGAAGCCGAGATCCATTAATCGAGAAATCTCATAAATCCTCACGTTATTATCACTTACATCAGGAAAAAGGGCCTTTTGAATGTTTTGAAACTATTCATTCAGTGGGATGAGTATTATTCCCCCATGCAGTTGATTATTCACTCTAGTGAAACAGAAAGTAATCCACCCAGGTGAACTTTTATGTAATGGGTGCCAGCTGCATCTAACATTCCAGAATTAATTCAATCATCACCTCACGCCAACAAACATAGCTCCTAATGTAAGCAGATTCTTTTCAACGGTGAAGATGAGTTCAAGACAACAGTCTTTATAACTCACTTGCACCTGTGGTGCTCGCAAATTAAGGGTTTTTCACAAGTCGATAACACGCAGTAAAAAACGAGATATTCTGTAAGCCTACAAACCCATAACACTATCTTCTCCTGCCTCCATAGTTCCCCGTACCATCGGCAACTCCTTCTCCATCCAGGTTCCTCTTAAAACACTTAGTGACAGAGGCATGTGAGTGACGTGGATTGACTCATCTCCAAAAGTCGAAGTCTGAACTTTACTTGCGCTAATACCGCACTTCTCCTCAGCACTTCCCCCGATGGGATTGGGAATTCATCAGGTGAGGGAGGCAAGAGAACCTATGTTCTGCCACTCCATGGATCCACAAGTCAGCACACAAATGCACTACATCACATGGCTGCCTATCAGCAAAGTTGTGATTTCGTTTGATATTACATAGTGTTCATTCACCATTAGTACAGCCTCAGGTACAGGGCTGAAAGAACTTTGGTAGCAATATAAAGCAATGTTCGATTTACATGCTCTGGACTGAGGCTGTGATATCCTCACATGCAGTGCCTGCACTGGCGCTGATCTGGCATTTACCCCATCTGTTGCTGTCATTAACCTCACCTCATGACTGTTTTCAATAAAATCCTCATAGGGGATATCCTTAAAACAAAACTGAAGCACACCAAAGTGGATGTTAGGTAAATTTGGGTCCAAGTAAAGCAAAGGAATCCAAAAAGATATTTCACTGCTTTAAAAACCAAAGCACTTTGTGGCTGGTATCTAGCACCATAGAGACACCCCTATCACTGGCGTAGGCAGAGCCGAGAGATGAGCCGTTTGGCTTTAAAAGCAAAACAAAATTAAAATAAGCACTTCAGCATTGCTATCAATCATGGAAGAAATAGCTCTAAGTAAAGGACAATCAGTGCAAGGAAATGGGTTCTCTTTAAAGCCCTTTCACGTTATGTCATTTATATTTTATTGTTAAACTGTTCTTCACGTTTAGTGTGAGTTCACTGTTGCACCACGTCTTCTTGAAACTGCATTCAGGAAGGGGAGACAATAATCCGAGGTGTTAAGATGGCTGAGTGATTGCTGGAAAGTGAGTTCAAGTGATAGAAGTTTGGAGGGTCCTACAACTTATCTTGTAAAACCACAAGGGAGTGCTCGGATTGATCTTTAATTAGCTGCAAGCGGGCAAATTTATGCCATCATAATAAGATCAAGACTAGTAATAAAATCATTTAGATACTGCACTATCATCAAAATCGATTGCAAAACTGGAAGTAATAGTGTGAAAGTTAGACTATAAAGATCAGCCCTGCAGTAGTATCACAGTGATTGCTGAAAATTCAGTGCCTGTACTGTACTGGCACAATATTGCCTGCCTGTCTCCAGGAACAAGAAGTTGCGCCCAAAAGGCCCTTCATGTGTATTTTGTAATATACCATGGTGGCTTTCTAGCGAGGTCAAGTAACTATTTGTTAGTAATGGTTTAACTTTGGAAAGGTGCTAGCAATAGCCTTTTTTCTGGCTGTTTATGCCGACTGCAAAAAAAACCCATGGCATTTTAATAAAAGAGGCAATGTCATCCTGTTTGGGGGTGGGGGGGTAGAGGGGTGGGCGAACTATAAGCGGAATAATGGTTAGAAAAGCTGAGCATCGACACTGTTTAATATCGTGATGGTCCCATGTGGTTTCTCCATCTATCACTTTCCACATGTGCGTTGTGGTTTCATGCTGATGTTATGGCATTAGAATGTTTGGAAGGAAAGATTTGACTTGACCCTTGTTGTAGACTGGCACTACATGCCAATGTGTCAGTAAGTTTATAAACCTGCATAGTTACCATAAAAGGGACACTGTCTCCATCAAAAAGATCACAACCACAGTTTACAAAGGTGTTTAAAAGTTTGAGTTCATGTTGTTTGTTATTGCTTGACACAGGTTATCAATGTAGTATTTTGTTTTGTTGCTTTGAAACACTAATACGTTGTAAAAAGTTTTTTTTATATACAGTACATATTACTGTTGCATCTCAGTTCTTGGGGATTTATTTTTTATTTCCTTAACGCTTTGGTGTGAGCACCATGCAGTGACGCACATAGGTACCATGGTTTCTAACAATACCATGTTGCAGAAAACCAACATGGTCTTCATTTTGTTTTATGTAACATGGCTGCCCTCCAGAAGGATTATTTGAGTTTGCCTGTTTATATATCAAAAATGTATTTAAGATAAATTGCCGTTTGCTTTTGTTTTTTTTTGTGAGACTAACCTTTGACATCTGAACTTTCACTTTGTGACCTTTTTGCATATAGACTGGTGCAGTGTGACATCACAATCACATATCCTGTATTTTCAATAGGTCAACCTCATCAATCAACTGGGTGTTTTAGTGAAACATGGGAATCTGTTGGTTCCATAGCAACAGCTGAAAGATAAAGAGAACCAGATTCCCATGACGCTTCGGGCTCTTTTCGATATACTGAATGAAGAACTTTTTTATACAAGAACAAATAACGGGAAGGTTTTTTTTCTTTTTTTTTGTTAAATTAAACTGTATAATATTCCTGGGCAAAATAATTATTGACCTTTTGGCTAGAAAGGTCAACGGTCAGCTCAAGGGTTTAAAGAAGTAGTTTTAGGAATTTCTGGCTTGCAAGTCAGATATTCATCATGCATTTATAAAAAGTGGTTAGGTGGGTACATCACAGGTGACTGGAGTAAAGACATATGAGGACAGTTTTAAAAGTGTTTGTTGCATAACCTTTGAAGTTGCAACTTTTGAAACAAAAAAAATATAAAAAAGAAATGAGGTGGATTTTAATCTCCATCATCGTCTGAGCTGATCCATATTGGCTATTATTTGTAGGCAAGAATCTCTTGCATGTGCATCGCAGAATTTCCTGTTACATTCTGTACTTCAAATGATGAAAGAAAAAGACAGTACTAACCGAGACCTAACCTTAGGGACCCAGCCCTTTGTCAAAGGGATTGATTTAGGGTGACCTTGTATTTAAGGCTTAAAAAAAATAGAATGCACAGTGGAGAATAATGGGAGCACAACCACCCCCCCCTCTCCCCCCCCCCCCCCGACCCCTTCAAAGGAGATCCAGCTGTGCTCCATCTGATACTTCATGTGATGTCACCATTGGACCAATCTGCTTGGCGTTCTGTTACCTATTTGTTCAGTCCAGTGACACAAGTGCAATACTTCCTCACTGATGGCTGAGGTTTCACCATTTTTTTTTTGCTTGTAAAGTGAAAGCTTCTGGGGACTGGAATTGTGATGCATCATGGGAAATAAATGGGCAAGTGAGACGCAGGCCCGTCTGAGTCTTGCTCAATAGCATTTTAATCCTACAAGTGGTTAGGAGAAGTTTTAAAAAAATTATACAATAAAAAAAACTACAATATTACAGAGTTATTTACTAGATATTAAAATATTTTGAAACTGAAAACCCAGGAGAGCTTTTTTTTTTAAGCTTGTTGATTTTTGTTTTGTATTTTGTTTTCAGTTTTTGTTGAAATGGAAGGAACTGTTATTCTAAAAAAAAAGTGTTTAAATGTAGTAAAAACCCTATTGTAAATGTGTAAAGTATGACTATGGTCTCAGTTTTTGTGTAAACACTAAAAAAAAATAAGTTTTATGGACACGATCTCTATGTAAAAGCATTTTAGTATTAAGATTTTTATAGATAACTTGGCTTCTGAATAAATATTTTAAAAAAAGGTTTGGCAAGTGTGTCATTGTTTCGAGGTATTGCAGTAAATACCGGCTGGAGCAGTTCGGAGGATACGCCATGCTGCTGATGTGGAAGCTTTTTACTTGACGGTTCATGCATCATAAAATTCGGTGTGTAAATCATCTCAATATGCAAGCTACTTGCCTGCCGACACTGCAGCAACATACACTGGACATGGATGCTGGACATCAGTTCTTTAGCACAAGGTGCGCCCGTTAAAATACTCCTGATAAAAGTAAGTGGCCTGAGTGCTTAGTTCCTGAACATCGTGCTCGAGATTTGCATAATGAAACCAAGTTTTGCTGTTACGTACACAGTGTATATTGGGGGGGGGGGGGGGGGGGGGAAACCTTCTCCTGTAATTAGCCTGATCTATTGAGAAGGAAATACTGGGATGTGATGGGTCATGCTATAGATAGGTCTGATTAAAAACAGATGTGCCTTTTCAGTTTTGAAAATTAGCTCCGCCCCCTCCCCTCCCCCTTCCCTCCCAACCTCTGCTGAAAACATCAACGACCTCTTGCATCCATGAGCACTGGAGTGGTCTCCCTCCACTCCCCTGCCCGGGAGGCCAGTGTCCACCTGCCATTGCGTCTCAGCGTGCTGCTTTATCACCGAGGGCATGGTAACCAATCCCAACCCTGTTCTCACCTGACGCCCACATGTGTGACCTTCCAGTGAGGTCACTGGATAGCGATCAGGAGCAGAACACCGGGCCAATCTTCCCCCTCATTAACCTAGGGGCACTGAGGCTAATTGTAGCGCCTCTGTTGCCACCCTGGCTGAACTCAGCAAATATTGCTTATATGACACAGCGACTTATTGGATTAACCTGCTGAGCTAATGAGGGAGCTTTTACTTTTTACTTTCCATCAAATATACACAATTGCTCAATTTGTTGTTCAATTCCCATCCCTTTTGAGATAGGAATCCAACCAAAAATAAATCGAAGTGTAAAATATAATTTACACCATGGCTTAAAAAGTAGCACATTGAAAATAACAATTTAATGCTTGGATCACTAATAAGCGCTGATATTTTTGATGTGCCTTTTGCTGTGCACTACACAGATACTCTGTACCATCATTAAAGGTAGAACTCATTATGTAATGTCCTTTCTTTCAGTAACTGCTATCAAATAGCGTTTGCATTGGTGCAATAATTAACCAAGTTGAGGCCGAGGCCTTTCTAAATGAGCAGAATGTTCTCAAATGGCATCTTCCATAAAATACCTGTTACCTCACAAGTCATCATCATCGTTTGGGACCCTCCATCCATATTGTTTTGAGAGTGGCTGTAAGTGAAGAAAGCAAAAGGTTGTTTTGTCAGGTAAAAATTTGCTGCATTGTTGTTTTAAAAAACTTTTATGGTCAACATTCTTCCCAATGGCGTTGACTGCTCTGCGAGCATGGTCCTCAGGCACCAGTAACCTTCCACTATATCACTCAATTGACCGTGTGTGAACCTGACAGTGTGTCAACAGAGTATTTGGCTCTGGAAGGGCAGCCAAACTAAGTGCTGTTCTCCAGTAGCCAAACCTGCATTTTCCAGCGTGGATTATTGGACATTGAGTGGGAATTCTGCCTTTTATTTCCCCTCTCTCTCGGCGAAGTGTCTGCCCATCTGCTTTCTTCGGTAGCCTGGGCCCTTGAAGTCTGCAGCTAAATCCTCTGCAGCAGAGCTCATGTGTGATCGTGCCCTCCGGTGAGCTGGCAGCTGTGGTATTCCATCGCCCCATCCTAATTCCTGCACACTTTTGCCTGGTTGTTCACCACATTAAAACTCCCCCATCCCCCCACCCCCCCGTCCTCCCAGCCTACCCTCTAAAGAAAGACTTGCATTTATATAGTGCCTTTCACGAACTCAGGATGTGTCAAAGTGCTTTACAGCTAATTTTGTACTTTTTGAAGTGTAGTCACTGTTGTAATGCAGGAAACACAGCAGCCACGATCTCACAGTAAGTGTGGTGCCAATCTCCCAGCTGGTGCTTGCTATGGTAAGATCAAATGAAGGTGCATCTTCAGAAAGGATCGCCTTCTCTTCCTGAAGTGCCATAGGGGCCTTGACATTTTCAGCAGAAATTAAAATTCTACTCCCAAAGAGTGGTGAGAATGTGGAACTCGTTACCACAGGGAGTGGTTGAAGCGAATAGTATCTATGCATTTAAGGGGAGGCTGGACAAGCATTTAAGGGAGAAGGGAATAGAGGGTTATGCTGATAGGTTTAGATGAGGAAAGATGGGAGGTGGCTCGAGTGGAGCATAAACGCCGGCATGGACTGGTTGGGCCAAATGGCCTGTTTCTGTGCTGTATATCCTATGTAATCTTGTGAAAGAGGGACAAGGGTTAGCTTTTAGTGTGAAGGGAGGGCAGAGAGCGATAAGTGGCTGCTAAAAGTAGCTGCAGTTTGTCATGTGGAGTGTGTAGGGTGAGATACAAGGGACTACCACTGAGCCAAGACTGGCATCTTGTTCCGATCTTTGGTGGGCCCCATAATGTCACTTTTAACTGTCAGCCATGGCTCACGTGGTAGCCTTTGAATCAGGTTGTGGGTTCAAGTCCCACTCCACAGATTTGAGCATAAAATCTCAGCTGACACTCCAGCCCAGTGCTGAGGGAGTGCTACACTGTCGCAGGTGCCGTCTTTCAGATGAGACTTTAAAACAAAGCCCCATTTGCTCTCTCAGATGAACGTAAAAGGTCCTATCGCATTATTTCGAAGAAGAGCAGGGAACTTCTCCCCGGTGTCCTGGCCAATATTTATTCCTCAACCAACATCATTAAAACAGAGATCTCATTTATTTCATTGCTGTCTGTGAGATCTTGGCTGCTGTGTTTCCTACATTACAACAGTGACTACACTTCAAAAAGTACAAAATTGGCATTAAAGCGCTTTGAGACGCCCTGAGTTCATGAAAGGCGCTATAAAAATGCAAGTCTTTCTTCATAATGAATAAACCTTGCACCTCCCCACTCCATCTCTGCACATTATCACCTGTGAAGTCACCAGAGATGAGGCCACTTATGCCAAGAAATTCGCTGCAATCATCACAGCGGAGAATTTTGTCCTCATTAGATTAGCACTCTAGCTTTCCAAGGTAGACTACTTTTTAAATATACCAGTATTCAAAGAAAATGACTTCTGGTTCACAGAAAGTCCCTTAGAACTCAGCAGATGGGGAGAAGAAGGTTATTTTGTTATTAGGGAAAAAATTGTGATTTTTATTTGAAATAGATTAGCCATCAACAAAAATGGATGTAGTGCGTCGCTGCCACGGGGTAATTGGTGGTACTTTCAGCAGAGAAGTTGAAATGGTTGCCATATATGTCAATATATTTTGATTAAAAATTTCCTTCAACATATAGAAACAAGAGAAAAGGATGTATAATTCAATTTGAATACATCGAGTCCAGGGAATGTCTTATAAATAGTCTAGTGGTATAATTGCCTACAGTGGCGAAGCTATTCAGTTTTCTGAATTTGTAATATTATGGCTAATCTGATCTGGGCTAATATATCCTGTCAGATCGGTTCCTATGAGTTTTTTAAGCTCCTTGAAATGCAATAAACTGGAAAATACAATTTATATCCAGAGTGGTTGAGGTTGGATTGCAGTGCGATGCTCATTTTCGGAATGACGGGATATGGGTAATAGTATGTCCCTTGATATGCGCTGGAAGCCCTTTAGTTTTCCATTTGTGTCAATAATTTAGATGTAGAGGGGGTAATTCTCACCATCACCGCCTAGGCAGCAGATTGCCCACCCATGGTAGAACCTGCCTGATTTCTTTCCATCCCATTGCTTTCCAATGGAATGAAAATTGGGTAGATTCCACAATCGGTGCTTTGCCAGGTTACTGCCCAGGCATTGAAGGTGGCAATTATCCTGATGGTAAGAATCATAACTAAGTGGAGGAAGAGATCTAGGAGTAGAGCTCAGTTTGGGTGCGGGCAGAAAACTGCTGGTTGTACAATGCCTGCCAGTTGCACACCCCACCAAAATACCCCTCCATTGACAATTACCACCACAGCTCTTTAAAGATGGGAATGGAGGTAGAAAAGGCCACACAAAAAAGCCACATTGGTAACAGGCTTCATAAATAGGGGCGCTGACAACAAACACGGGGAAGCGATGTTGAATTTGAGGATGATACTGGCTGTTGGGAGTATTGTGGGCAGCTCGATGCACTGATTAAAGGAAGGATATTACAGCAAAGGATGGGGTAAAACTGAAGTTTACTAGAAAGCTACCAGGAATAAGAGGTGATAGTTATAACTAAAGGCTCAAAAATGAGGGCTTTGTTTACTGGAAGAGAGACGATTAAGGGAAGCTCTAATAAAGGTGCCCCAAGGTATGGAAGACTGTGAAAGGATAAATGGGGAAATACTGTTTTCACTGGTTAGCTTATTGGCAATAAGCTCAGCATTATTGTCCGAACAATGAAGGGGAAAGCTGGAAGATTATATTCACACTGAGGGCTTAGAACATGGAATAGTTTACCACAAGTGGTTAAGAAGACAGACTTGTATTTGAAAGGAAGAATGTAAAAGACATGGAGACAGGGCAGGCAAAAAGATTAATTGTAGATGGCACTAGTCAAAGAACTATCACTGAGCAATGCGCAATGGGACAAATGGCCTCCTTCTGTATCATCATTGATATCATTTTATGATTTTTACCTTTCTCCCTTTAGTTCAGCCTTGTATCCCATCGGAGCCTGTGCTGCTGTCTCTACCAAGTGGAAATCTCATCCAATTCCCAGCATTGCTATCCTTCACATTGATGTACGCGATTGTGCACAACACTACAGTAAAGGAAATGATCAAGCACAGTATAACTGTCAATGGGTAAGTAGCACAGGGGTTGGAATGGTTTCCAACCATGACTGACACTCAGAACCAGAAGCCATGTTCTTGATGGTTCTTTGCCTCCAAGCTGGTTCACTGAGAGAGATTCCTATTGAGCAAAATCTGTTTCAAATTAATATTCTCTGCTACAGTTCAAAATCAAAATGAAATCTTGAATCAACTCCAAGTTACAATCTCACTACTAAGCAAAGGGTAAATTCCAAGTTTCATCCCTACCCTGAACCAAGAACATTCAGTTTTGACTTCTGGTGAACTGTCCAACTTTGGATAAACTTTCATCCGCAGTATATGATTGTTCCCATTCCCTGTGCTTGCAGAAGCAGGGACTGGAAACTGGGAATTGAAAGAACTCATCCTCAAACACGACCACAAACATTGTTAAGTATTCCATGATGTATTCAACCATTTTCCTGCCCGTGTTGAGCAGGACGTGTTAGCGGGTGCAGTCAAGGTGAGAGAATGGGAAAATATGAAAAATGAAAGCAAAAGAAAGAAAGACTTACATTTATATAGCGCCTTTCACTACCACTGGTTGTCTCAAAGCACTTTACAGCCAATGAAGTACTTTTGGAGTGTAGTCACTGTTGTAATGTGGGAAACACAGCAGCCAATTTGTGCACAGCAAGCTCCCACAAACAGCAATGTGATAATGACCAGATAAATTGTTTTTATGTTATGTTAATTGAGGGATAAATATTGACCAGGACACTGGGAATAACTCCCCTGCTCTTCTTCAAAATAGTGTCATGGGATATTTTACGTCCACTTGAGAGAGCAAATCGGGCTTTGTTTTAACTTCTGATCTGAAAGACAGCATCTCCGAAAGTGCAACATTCCCTCAGCACTGCACTGGACTGGACTGGACTGGAGTGTCAAGCCGAGATTTATGTGCTCAAGTCCCTGGAGTAGGACTGTAACCCACAACCTTCTGACTCAGAAGCGAGTGTGCTACCCACTGAGCCACAGCTGATGCAGTAGCTGTGGCAAATATGTTAATGAAAATGTATTGAGAAATGCTTTTGTAGTTTAACATGCTTCAAGATTTCCATATCTTTTGACCTGCTCAGTGTCATGGAACATAGCCACAAGACTGTGTAACTTGAAGATGGACAGGATTTTCCTCATTGACATGCCTTGGAAATGCTCAGTTTCCAGGTGCATCCGTACTGGCATAGGCGGCCATTGACATGCTAATGAGAGACCCTCTCCATGATCTCAAAGACTAGCCTGGCTGGTGTTGGAGGTTCCCAGAGGGCGCATTCCGGCACTTGGTTCACTCGGTTGATTCCGTGGATGAGGGAGTTGACTTATGAGGAAAGGTTGAGTAGGTTGGGCCTCTACTCATCGGAATTCAGAAGAATGAGAGGTGATCTTATCGAAATGTATAAGATTATGAGGGGGCTTAACAAGGTGGATGCAGAGAGGATGTTTCCACTGATGGGGGAGATTAGAATTAGAGGGCACGATCTTAGAATAAGTGGCTGCCCATTTAAAACAGAGATAAGGAGAAATTTCTTCTCTGAGGATTGTGGATCTGGAATTTGCTGCTTCAGAGAGCTGTGGAAGCTGGGACATTGAATACATTTAAGACAGAAATAGACAGTTTCTTAAACGATAAGGGGATAGGAGCGGGCGGGGAAGTGGAGCTGAGTCCATGATCAGATCAGCCATGATCCTATTGAATGGTGGAGCAGGCTCGAGGGGCCGTATAGCCTACTCCTGCTCCTATTTCTTATGTTCTTATGTTCTTATGTCAGGCCATCGGACTGGAAGATCTTCGACCCTATTGTTCCCGTCTTTAAAAAAAGCAAAGTCCCTGGAGTGAGGGTAATACTGACCCACTTCCAACTCCGAGGTGAGAGTGCCACCACTGCACTGAGGCAGACGCCTTATTTGAATGTTTTTGGTGTACTCTATCTATTTTCTTTTAACTTTATAGTTCTGAAATCGAAGAATAAACAGGTTACTTTGGCAAGTCTTAAACTGTTCTTCCCCACTTATAATAAGACAAGCACCATTGCAGGTTTTTCACGTTTTGTTCTCCTTGCTGTTTCGGTCTAACGACACAACACACCAGCTGGTTAAGGAAGCCGCCCTTGGCACTGCCAGCACCCTTAGAGATGTTCAAGACGAGAGAGGCCCATTGTGACTCACCCTATGATTTGATTCTCCTCTCTCTCTAGGGGCGGGGCCTGAGCTCTGCTCCGCTTTGCACCTCCCTTGATAGCGTAGCTGGGATCGCAAATTCACCTTGTGGAATATTGAGTGCCCCACTGCTCTGGGGCACAGTTGCACAGGGGCCTCGATGCACTAACACACAAAACAAGCAGAGGCAATCAACGACGGATCGCAGGCTGAAAGAGACACATTCTGTCGATGCAGCCTGAACCTTTTCTCTGGAGTCAAGTCAGTTAACCCCAGCAGAGATTTGTCCCATGGAAAAGTAGGAGACAGTCTGCGGGGTATGGGGTGGTTGTAGCCATCTTGTCTGAACAATGATCAGTGTCTTCTTCAACAACACAAGCGATAGCTGTTTCTAATCTATCTGCAGCACTGCTGAGTGGATATAAAAGCATATTTTCAATTCCAGTGATTTGGCAAGACATTTCAAAACCTATGTATGGGAGCATGACTGCGGTTGGGAATTCATGAATCGTGTGCTTAATATGTGGCTGGTATACTGTCGACTCTGTGCTGTGCACGCAGCAAATGAATATCACTCTTGGATTCTTGTCCCAACAGGTTTGCGGTTGCCTGGCAACAGAAAAACAAATCGGGTGGCATCATTCAGCACTGTCTCGCACTGACTCATTAGCACTTTCTGCATTTTGGAACTGTCCGGGTATCTGTTGGTTATTTTATTGTCAGGGACGCCTTGCTGTGGGGAACAGTATAAATAGGGCGAGTAGTGACTGCGTTCAGACGCAGCTCAAGTCAACTCCCACCATCTGTAGAGCTTACTTTCTGAAGGCGCTTTATATTGTTCAAGATGTAAGGGAAGCACCACTCAAATTGCTTTCATGATACAAGCACACAGATGACGCCATTCCTTTCGTGAGCCAGTCGAGAAGGCGCCTAATCTGACAACAGCTTTCAAGAGCAACAAAAAAATCTGGATCTGTGATGCCATCAGATCTCCGAAGTCGCCCCCCCTTTATATTGATGGAAGGATGAACTGGGCATCTGCCATTAACACCCCTCCCTCAAACAAAAAATGCCTTCAAATGGGCAAATAGGAGCCAATTTCAGCTGCACATGCACTGCTGATTGGGTGCAGGGGCCAACACAGAGTTGCTGGGTTGGTTGCCTCAGTAAACGAACCATGATCCCTGGAGCCAAGCCCTTCTTCAATTCAGAACTGTAGCTGGTTTGTGATGATCTTCCTGACCCCTCCTTTTCTTGTTAGTCAATCAAGCATTGATTGTATGTATAGCCAGTCATGTGTGTGTGAGAGAGATCACAAACACTATAAGCTCCAGTCGGTGATGTAAATTACAGCAGGTTACCTAGAATGAAACATTAAATACTATTGGCCTCAAAATGGCTGCTTTGAAACTAAAGGATGTATCTATTTGATTGTAACCATCTGCCCACCACCGATTTGGTTTAACAGTTTAACAGTAGATCAGGAGGTATTTGCCAAAAGGAAATAAAATGCCTTTCAGTCTCCCATTACAGAATACGGAGAATATTGTAAAACTCCTTAACCTTTGACCTTAGCCTCAAAATGACCTTAACATGCAGGTCACCAGTGATTTTATTTTATGTCTAGTTTTCTGCTCATTACAGCAGAGCATTTGGTTAAAATACTGTACTATAAAACCATACATGGACTTAAACTGCCATAAAGCATTTTTATTTGATTGCATTTGCTCCCATTAGAGTGTGCACCAGCCTTTAACTACTGCAGGTCCTTTGCTGCAGTTTCAAAAAAAAATTTCTACCATGTAAAACCCAAAAGCATTATTCTGTACATTTCTCACGCTAAAGGGCAGAGTGTGGAAAGAGATAAATGTGCGGAAGTACGGAATAGTTCTCAAGTCAATTGTCTTTAACAACAATAACTCTGAAATATTTCTGTTTGATATATACTTGGATTTTTGGTGTAAAACTGTCAGCAATAGCCTCCGAGAGTAAGGTATGCATTTATTCTGGTTTTATGCTGTTATTATTTTATGATTATGACAGACTGTTAGTCCCGGTGGGTGATGTAAACTTTAGAGGAGCAACGAGCAACGGTTCATTAAACAGCTACAGCTGCAGTTGATTAAAATTTATCACAGTTGGTTAACCATAGAAATAACTGTTTCCGCCTCTAACCTTTGCTGTAGTCACTCTGCTCTCTGTCGATCCCTTGCTTTGCATAAGGGGGCGGGCTCTAGTGGTCAATCTTATGTGTACATTATATCTAGCATATATATTATGGTGTAGCACACCTTAAGAATAACTATATCAAATATCCTAAAACTTTACATATTCTCACTTGTTAAAGGGTTCATTCTGGATAAATGCATATCCCAGTGCAAGTGTATTGTACTGATGCCCCCTTTTGTGCTGCAGAACCACTCCCATTTGAAGTGTTTCTCCCAGTGTAGAAGAGCTATATGTTTTTCTTCCAATGAAAGATGTTTTAACAAGATTATTGACAGGGCGCATTGCCTTAGATAACAAATGGAGCGCGAACAGGGCTCCCCATGGGAACACTTAAAGTGCGATTATTTTTCGATAACATTTTTGAAAAACACAAATAGGTGTGATGGTCAGGTCCAGAGTATCCTATTCAAATTCACAGTGGCCTTATACATTGGAATGCCAAGATACCGTGCTGTGGTAACCGGGTCTGGACCGACAAACTACTGAGTTGCTGATCTCGCTCACATGCCTTTTGGGAGCTGCAGATCAGGGGCCGTGCCCAATGTTCCCTGTGTGTTTTTTGGGCCCTGTGCGCGGCCCCTTTAAAATACCTCACGTGTGTGGTTTTTACGTTGAAAAGCTGGCTGCACGGGTTCCCGGAAGCGCTTCGCTTAGTGCTTGGTCATGCCATCGTATCCTGACTGGCTCACAATAGCATTGGCAGAAGCCAGGGTCTAAAACAACAACAACTTGTATTTATATAGCACCTTTAATGTCGTAAAACGTCCCAAGGCGCTTCACAGGAGTATTATGAGAAGAAAGAACTTGCATTTCTATATTTTTTTTATTCACTTTCAGGCTGCAGGTGTCGCTGGCAAGGCTGCTATTTATTACCCATCCCTTAGTTGCCCAACTGAATGGTTTGATACGACACTTCTAAGGGCAGTTAAGAGTCAACCACACTGGTGTGGGGCTGGAGTCAAATGTAGGCCAGATCAGGGAAGGACAGCAGGTTTCCTTCCTGTGTTTATGACAGACAGCTTCACGGTCACTTTACTGATACCAGTTTTTAAAATTTCCAGATAGTCCCTAAGCATGTCCCAAAGTGCTTCACAGCGAACAAAGTACTTTTGAAGTGTAGTCACTGTTGTAATGAAGAGAAACACTGCAGTTAATTTGTACATACCAGGTCCCACAAAAAGCAAGAAGATAAATAAACAAACTATTAGCTTTTGGTGGTTTTTGTTTGAGGGATAAATGTTGGCTAGGACGAAGGGAGAACAACATCCATGGTGCCGTACTCAGTCAAATATTACCTTGATGTCGAGGGTAGCTACTCTCACTTCTTCTCTAGAATTCAGCTCTTCATCCAAGTCTGGATCAAGGCCGTGATGAGGTTCTGGAGCCAAGCAGTTCTGGCCAAACCTGAACTGAGAGACGATAAGTAGATTGTTGGCAATAGGTGTCACTTGATGGCACTATTGATAACTCCTTCCATCATTTTACTAATGATTAATGACGGAGGCTGATAGGGCAGTAATCATCCAGGTTATACTGCTTTGTGTGGATAGGCGTATTCTTCCAAATTGTCAGCTAGGTGCCAGTGTCATAGCTGAACTAGAACAGCTTAGCTGGCAGCTTGGGCAAGCTCTAGTGCACAGATCTACAGCACTACAGACAGGATATTGTCAGGGCCCATAGACTTTTCCGTGTTCGGTGCATTCAGCCACTTCTTAATATCGCATGGTCTGCAGCAAATTGATTGGATACTGGCTTTGTTAAGGTGGGGACTTCAGGAGAAGGCCGAGTAGGATTATTCACTCGGCACTTCTGGCTGAAAACATTAGTGAACAGTTCAGCCTTCTCTGTTGCAGAAACAGAAAATGGTGAAAATACTCGGCAGGTCAGGCGACATCTGTGGAGAGAGAAAAGAGTTACCGTTTCAGGTCGATCACAGCCTTCTATGTTGCTGGACTCCAACACCACTGGGGATGGGAATATTCACAGAGCTGCCCTTTCCTTCTCCTGTTGGTTGCCTAGTTGTCCAGAACACAAGACCGTATCCAAGTGTTACCCAGGCTAACTGTTTATGTTTGTTTGCTGCTGATGGTAACCAATGGTCAGGACCACCTGCACCCCTAAAAACACCCTGCAGGAATCTTGGTGCCTCCAGTTATAGAGACATTATAAAGTAATTGGGCCATTAGGCTCATCATTAAGGGAATCAAGTATTTGCCTCGTTAAATAAAAACAGAAAATGCTGGAAATACTCCAAGTCAGGCAGCATCTGTGGGGAGAGAGAAACAGAGTTAACGTTTCAGGGCGATGATCTTTCATCAACTTTTGTGCTTGTCTCATTGTTTTCTTTCACCTAAAAATAGTTTAAGCGTCAACCCCCTCCCCCCCGTTTAATTACCAAGATCTTGATTTTATGAACTAATTTAAAAACACCTCAAATACTGACACTTGGAGTTGTACAATTAGTTAACTGTAGCAAACAGTGTGAGAACCTCGTGAAACAAATCTGTCCATTGGCTGGTTTCTGTCAGTGGAACTATTCACTTGAAACTGGTCTTTCCTATTTAGTGAGATGATAGAAATGAATTGCTGCCAGGAACTAGATACTAAAGGAGTGATTTTTTATATTGGGAAAAAATCAACTCACAACAGTTCCATGGAAATAAAGTGGACAATCATTATATCTTAATCCAGATTCAATGGGCAAATCAACATTTGAAGATTAAGTGTAGCTGCCCTTTTTACACTGCTGACCACCAACAAGGCTGTTCTGTGAGTTCAATATGTCGTACATATCTATGTCTATGTGTCAGATCCTGTGTGGTTGTGAAATGTTGCATTTGTACGAAACATATACGTATGCCTGTTGTGTGCAATGATCGGAATCAGATAGATGAACTGGGGAAGGGACTGGAATTGTATGGATGTGTTGGCTGACCCACTGACCATTTATGTTGAACTGCATCCAAATTGATTAAAACATGAAAGCTACCAAAACTGAAGGAGTATTTACTTTCTGCCAAGACTGATTTGGAGCAGGGAATTCAAAGCCTTTAAATGAGTGAATGACGGCTAACCTTGGGCAAATGTAAATATATCAACATCAAGGAAATGTTATGAGTGAAATTTATGATCAAAAAGGGTGAGATAGACCACAGATCAGTTACATTTTTGAAATGGAATGAATTGACTTGATAGGTTTGCTTCACAATGTTTGGTATAAAGGATTTATACTTCAGCCTTGTTGACTTAGTGTGATTGAAGGTTTATTTCAGGGTTTAAGGTGGTTTCTGTGAGTGCCTCATTAATACCCTGGCCTTTGTCAGAAGTGTGCTTGGCCATAAACATACTAGTGAAAATCGCAGTCACTGAAAGTGACTGTTTTCAACACTGTTTCTCTTATTGGATTGGATTAAAACTAATGGGGAGTCCATTTTTTCTCTGACTTGGAATCTCATAAGGCCTAAAAAATTTACAATTTCTGGTCCTCAGTAACATGTGATATTCTGCCATGAAGAGTGCATTTATAAATGTTGCACTTTATCAAGGAGGCTTTGAGGGTATCCTTGAAATGTTTCCTCTGCCTACCTGGGGATCGCTTACCATGTAGGAGTTCCGAATAGAGCGCTTGCTTTGGGAGTCTTGTGTTGGGCATGCGGACAATGTGGCCCACCCAACGGAGCTGGTCGAGTGTGGTCATTGCTTCGATGCTGGAGATGTTGGCCTGATTGAGAACGCTGATGTGCATCTATCATTAGTGGTATTTCTCCAGCGATTTGAGGTGTCTACTGTATATGGTGCACATCTCTGAGCCATACAGGAGGGCGGGTATCACTACAGCCCTGTAGACCATGAGCTTGGTGGCAGATTTGAGGGTCTGATCTTCAAACACACTCTCCCTCAGGTGGCCGAAGGCTGCACTGGAGGCAGTGTTGAAACTCATCGTCGATGTCTGCCCTTGCTGATAATAGGCTCCCGAGGTATGGAAAATGGTCTACGTTGTTCGGTGCCACACTGTGGATCTTGATGATTGGGGGCAGTGCTGTGTGACGGGGTCAGGTTGGTGGAAGACCTTTGTCTTACGGATGTTTAGTGTAAGGCCTGTGCTTTCGTACGCCTCGGTGAAGATGTTGACGATGGCTTGGAGTTCGGCCTCTGAACGTGTACAGATGCAAGTGCGTTCACGTCCTGTAGTACGACGACAGATGATGGGACGGTCTTGGATCTAGCCTGGAGGCGTGGAAGGTTGAACAGGTTCCCACTGGTTTATTGTTTTGTTCCGCTCCAGCGGGGAGCTTGTTGAGCGTGAGGTGGAGCATTGCAGCGAGGAAGATCGAGAAGAGAACATCGACACTTAGGAATCCCTGGCCAAAGACCGCCCTAAGTGGAGGAAGAACATCCGGGAGGGTGCTGAGCACCTCGAGTCTCATCGCCGAGAGCATGCAGAAAACAAGCGCAGGCAGCGGAAGGAGCGTGCGGCAAACCAGACTCTCCACCCACCCTTTCCTTCAACCATTGTCTGTCCTACCTGAGACAGAGACTATAATTCCTGCATTGGACTGTGCAGTC
This sequence comes from Pristiophorus japonicus, assembly GCF_044704955.1. Classification (NCBI taxonomy): domain Eukaryota; kingdom Metazoa; phylum Chordata; class Chondrichthyes; family Pristiophoridae; genus Pristiophorus; species Pristiophorus japonicus. The sequence goes on from NC_091992.1 coordinate 112,688,437, forward strand.
ACCTGAGAACTCACTTTTAGAGTGGAAGCAAGTCTTCCTCGATTTCAAGGGACTGCCTATGATGACTGATAAATGGCACAGGATTATTTTAATTGCCTGAGTTACTTTAATGGTGAAACATTTCTTGGAATCAGGCTGAAATCTGTTGAGTAAACACAAATTTGTTTCTTCCATCCTGGCCCACCAATATTTAGTGCTTTTCTCTGGGAATAAGGTTGAGAGAATCATTGTGGCTACATTTAATCGACCGCCAACTTTCTCAAATCCATATCCGAGAATTGAAAGGAAAGTCATTTCTAATGCACTTGGTTTGTCACACAGTTCCTACCTTTGATATCTGGGTTCAAGTTGAAATCATATACCAGAGATGATCAGATGTGTTCTAATAAACACAATTTGGTGCAAAGTCCATTTACCTTACAAAAACAGTTCAGTAAATGCAAGATTTTGTGAACACTACCTTTTTTGGAATGTTTGTAATGTAAGCTTGGTATTGGATGTGAAGTACCATAACCTACAGGGCTACAGACCAAGAGCTGGAAAGTGGGATTAGGCTGGATAGCTCTTTATCAGCCAGTGCGGACACGATTGGCCGAAATAGCTTCCTTCCGTGCTGTAAATTTCTATGATTCTATTCTTATCATCGTCATAGGCAGTCCCTCGAAACGAGGATGACTTGCTTCCACGCCAAAAAAGGATGAGTTCACAGGTGTTTCAATGAAGGACCTAATATTCCAGGTCCTGAACTACATGTTAAAGGGTGGAAGATGCCTGTGCGTGGATTTTTTTAACGTGTGGTGATCGTTGCACACCAGCCACCGCACGGGCTTGACAGAGCTAGGTCTTGGTCCAGTAGCAAGGGTTATCCAAGACGACTGGAGATCTGCTCTGCTGCACGGGCCTAGTACGCACACATATCGCAGTGTGGGCTGGCCCGTGCTGCCCCTGGGCCCCTGGCCTCAAACTCACGTTCCACAGTCACATCCCTCCACAGTCTCTCGCCGCTCCTTCTATACCTGCCCATGCTCCAATCACCGACCTGGACCTTGATGACGTCACTCTTCACTGGGAGGCGGGGCTAAAAAATTGGAGAAGAGTGATGGACTGGTGAGGCGTTCGATGTCCTTGGTCATACAACACAAGCTGAGTTGTTGACAGTCTGAAGAAGCAATCAAATAGAGAGGAAAAGAATTTCCCCACAGATACAGAAAGAAAATCAGAAAGTAAATCAATACATACTACACTTGTGAACTTCCCAGGAGCTATCCTGAGAACTGCAACAGCAGAGGCCTCGACAGAAAAGCATGGAAGAAGATAAAACTCCAGGAGAGCTTGTGAACTTTTCATAAACTATTACTATTTGCTTGAAATCTCTGTAGAATCATTTAGAGCAATCGGATATTCGCCCAAATTGAAGCTTTAAAATGCTATTATGCTAAAAGTGAATTTGTGTTCTGCTTCCCTACCCCCACCATTCTTGCAGCAGGCCACAGGTTTAGAATGTGTAACATATGGTCTTCTCTTGGTAATGTCTACTCATGCAAACACAGGTCACTAGTGATGGGTCAGCAGTAATGTAATGATTGATAATGCAAATTGAGTGCAACTACACACAGAGAATGCTGGTTGGTCGATTTTGGAGTTCAAAGATAATCCATGGGAAATTCAGTTTGGGTGCTTGGATTGAGATTATCACAAAATGGCCAATTTCCCCTCCCCCCCCCCCCCCCCCCACTACTTTGACAACTTCACTATATTTTTGGGTCAGTTTTTATCTTACTCGGTCACTGCATGTAATTACCATCACAATTGTGCTGTTCCTATGAATGGCACTAGCCTGTGGTCTTTCAAAGTGCATTTTACTATGTTCTTCAACGGAAGATTTTGCATTTTCTTTTAGTGATTCGTCAGGGTTTTATTTATTTTTGGCTCGGAGACAATACATGCCTCTTTGCCCAGTTTCTTCTTGATTCTGAGCATGAAGCATATTCATTATGGTGCCTGTGATGTCATGATATTTGCGCACTCACATCTGTTCCACATCTGCCTACAAACCTGGGGACTTTTAGAAGGAAAAAATTTTAATTTTTTTTTAACATGATGAAACAAAAGGAAATTGGAGCCTTCTGGATCCCAGCAGCAGCACTTTATATTGTTGTAGCCTTAAATCCAGATTAATACAGAGCTAGACTACAATAAAGGGTTATTGTTGGCAAAAAGTTCTAATTTGTATGTTAGAAATTTCTGTGCGAAAACGGCAATCGATTCAGGATCATTAAGGATGTCAGTGGACATGCCAATTTTTATAGTATTGATGTTTTGGGGTAGTAAAGGTGAGGGCTGGATATTTGGTTCTGGTCATTTCGGGGCGGTAATGGTGGTGGGACGGTAAAGTTTGTGCCAGGAAATGGTTTGCGTCCTCGGCCACAAAATTCATCAGCTGGGCCCTGGGTGTTGAGTGTAGCGCTAAGGGAGGCGCCCCACACCTCTTTTAGGGCGCTAGGCCGGCTGAGCAACTGAAAATCCCGAGCTAATGAGCCGGCCTCGGAGTGCCCTAAGAGAGGCTTGAAGAAAAAAGAATCGGCACTAAACACACACAAAACATCCTCGATACCGTGACCACCCCACATTAGGATAAAATAAACAGAACCATCCCACTTCCCTCATTCATGACTGACTTCACTCATCACCGCTGGGACAGCTCTGACCATTTAATATTCCAGGCGATCCCACTAGGGCGCGCGCTGCAGGGCGCTAGAGGCTCAGCATCAGTTCAAAATCGAAGCGCAGTCGAAACCGGAGGCGTTCCACGCCGGCTCGATGCTCCCGGGCGGTGCTGCTCAGCACCTTCGCAAACCCGGCAACGAATTTCACAGCGGGGCACTGCAAGCTTGCCGTCTGCCCAGAAACCATTTCCGCTGCCCTTGCTGCCCCTCCGGAGCGCTAACAGGGGCGGCAGAAGACGGAAAATCCAGCCCACAATCTGTATAGAAAATATGTTTTATGTAGATTGCACTTTGATACGGTTCAAAAACTGCACCACTGTAAGATCTGTGGTGGGCTGTGTCCATCAGGACTGCCATTCCAATGTCTGATTATAAGATTAGACAGGGGCCCTTCAAAATTGGCCACAACACAAGTTTTGCATTTTACTTCATTTACGTATGCATTCTGAAAGGGAATATTAAAAATGAGGAAAAATGAAACACTCAAGCTCTCAATTTCTAAAGTTTATTTTCTAGATGTCCCCCTGCGATGCAGCACATGGAGAAGGTGAGTTGGTGCTTATTTTCTCTGCCAGTTTTTTCTCCCCTCTTGACTGACATGGGCTTCTTGCTGACTTGCCTTTCCACGGATGCTGGGCTCCCTCTGGTACCTTGCAAATTGAGTGTAAACTATTCAACCATAGTAGGCACTGCTCACTTTCTGTGCGCGTGTATGCACTGTCTAATCCGTGTTGGTGGGCAGTAATGAGGAGCGGGAATCCTAATTGTCTTCTCCCTGTCTGTCCTCACTCCCCAGAACAGCTCACTCAGCACAAACTGAGGACTGAACTAAGGGAGCCTCCGTGTGTGTGACTCAGTACCTCGTTCAGTAAACTGACTGAGGCACCCACTCGTTGCTATTTTCAACTGAGGTGAGGCAGATTTATGTAATTCAAAATGTTACAGGACTAAAGAGCACGGGCAAATGGAGATTGATGTAAATCAAAATAATTAGCAAGGGAGCGAAAGATGAACTAAAATGAATGAATGGAATTAATACAGTGCCTTATCACATCTCTCTCTGTGTTTCATGTACACTGAATTACATTGTAGTCAAGTGATTGTATTATGTTCACAACCTCAGCCACCATTTTGTGTACCGCAATAAGATGAACGACCAGTTAACTTATATTTGTGGTGATGTGGATGGGAGATAAATGTTGACCAGAGCACAGGATGAATTTCCAGCTCTATTTCAGAATAATGCCACAGGTGGACAACTGGTAAGGACAGGAACAGGCTTGGCTGTGGTTCACACTATAGTGGAATAGTGAGCAGAGAAATGCTTCAAGAACACCCTCAAAACCTCCTTGAAAAAGTGCAACATCCCCACCAAAACCTGGGAATCCCTGGCCCAAGATTGCTCAAAATGGAGGAGAAGCGTTCGGGAAGGCGCCGAACACCTCGAGTCTCTTTGGCGGGAGCATGTGGAAGCCAAGCGCAAACAGCGGAAGGAGCGCATGAGACGTCACACCCACCCCACCCTCCAACCACCGTCTGCCCCACCTTTGACAGAGATTGTAGGTCCCATATGGACTCATCAGTCACCTGAGAACTCATGTTAGTGTGGAAGCAAGTCATCCTCGACTCCGAGGGACTGCCTAAGAAGAAGAAAAGAATGGAATAGTTCATGGACACTCACTGTTATGATCACTTGGCAAAGTACCAACATCCATGGAAGTGCAAATCAGCCAAATGTGGCCTTGCCAGAAAAGCCCACATCCCAAAAACAAATATTTACAAAAACTTCTTCGGAAACATATTGGGTATTAGGATCGTAAGTTATGAGGAAAAATTAAGGAAGTCGGGTTTGTTTATCTTGGAAAAGGAATTTCAAAGTAATCTAATTGAAGTTTTTAAGATATTTTAAAAGGAATTGACAGAATTGTTCCAGGCAAATTGTTCTCTGTGGTGAAGAGATCAAATACCAAGGGAACCAAATAAAAACCGGGAAATGTTTACCCAGAATTGAATAGGCTAAGCTATTCGGGAAATAATGAAGCAGGTTCAAGAGTCAATTGAATATGTCTCTGGAGAGAATTTTAAAAATATATGTTTTTGGGATGTGGGCTTTGCTGGCAAGGCCACACTTATTGACCATCCCAGTAGCCCTAAGAAGGTGATGGTGAGCCTTCTCGTTGAACCACCGCAGAGCTGTTCCCACTGGCAGGAGGGTCGAGGACCAGAGGACACAGATTTAATTGGCAGTACAACCAAAGGCGACATGAGAAAAAACTTTTTTTATGCAGCGAGTGGTTAAGATCTGGAATGCACTGCCTGAAAGGGTGGTGGAGGCAGATTCAATCGTGACTTTCATAAGGGAATTGGATAAGTACCTGAAGGGAAAAAAATTGCAGGGCTACGGGGAAAGGGCGGGGGACTGGGACTAGCTGAAGTGCTCTTGCAGAGAGCCGGCACGGGCTCGACAGGCCAAATGGCCGCCTTCTGTACTGTAACCATTCTATGATTCTATGAGAAGGTTGGGTTGATCTATGAAAAAAGGTTGTGTTTGCAGCTAATAATCTTTTCCTGTTACTAAAAAAATGATCTTTATTCCTCTTTATTTCAAAGCAGTTATATGAGATTTCTGTGAAAATCAAAAGTGACATTGTCCAGATAGAGGGAAATACAGGATAATCCTCAGAGGAGGGAAATTTCAGTGTTTACATGACAATAAGCAGAACAGCTAAGCACTTAATAATAAAACCACAAAAGGGTAATGCAAAGTGATTCTCATTGTCATAAAATGTTCTAATAAATGCTGTTCAGTTGTAAGATGAGCTTTATACCCGTGTAATGTAGGCCAAATTGGTGACTGCCCTTGTCTTATTCTCAGTTATACACAGAAAGCAAACAGGCCTCATAAACAACCATTGTTTTGCGTGATAAGGTCATATGGTGAAACATTCATATACTTCATTTTAATTTATTTTAACTGACTGCATTTTAATTTTAATAATATTTTATGTTACTGTTTCCCAGCTCTTTCAGTGGGGAGGAATTCTGAAACAGCATATTTTCTAGCTCACTTTAATGGAGAACAGTCCTTGAATACAATGGGGATGATGACCAGTGTTTGTTTGAGCTAACAGGAATAGTGCAAGTTACACAACAATATTATTGTGGGATACTTTTTCCCAATAGCTGGAGAATATCATAAATGTGCAATGCTGCAAGTTGGGACCACACTCGTGTTTTGATTTGCATAAATGGCCTGGATTTGGAAACTCAATGTGGTCAAATTTGCATATGATTCCAAACTGGGAGGGACAGTGGAATCAGAGGAGGCAGTTCAGCAAGTTCACCACAGCTGAACAAAATATGTATCGCGGCAAAACAAAGGCAGTGAAATGTAATGCAGACAGATGCAAAATACTCCCTCACGGAAGGAAAAATACGTGATACACGTACACCGCGAAAGGTTTTTTTCATAAGAGTTGATGCTAAACATACATAGCCAATAGAATACTGAACTACATAACTTTGAGGGTGTCCTTGAAGCATTTCCTCCACCCACCTGGGGCTCGCCTGCCGTGCCGAAGCTCCGCATAGAGCGCTTGCTTTGGGAGTCTCGTGTCGGGCATGTGGACGATGTGGCCCGTCCAACGGAGCTGATCGAGTGTGGTCAATGCTTTGATGCTGGGGATGTTGGCTTGAGCGAGAACACGGATGGTGCATCTATCCTGCCAGTGGAGGCAGTGCTGGTAGTACTTCTCCAGCGTTTTGAGGTGTCTGCTGTATATGGTCCACGTCTCTGAGCCATATGGGAAGGCGGGTATCACTGCTGCCCTGTAGACCATGAGCTTGGTGCTGGATTTGAGGTCCTGGTCTTCAAACACTCTCTTCCTGGACTCCTCAGTCACATGCGAACTCACGTTTAGACTGGAAGCAAGTCATCCTTGACTCTGACAGCCTATGATGATGATGAACTACATAACCAAATTAGTAGAATATTAGTTAAGGTAAGTCATGATCAAACTGTACAGTGCCCTGGTCAGACTATGTCTGGAGTGCCATGTCCAGTTCAGGTCATCAAGACCTGGGTGGACATTCAGGCACGAGAGGCAGTGCAGAGAGAAAGGCTAATCCCTAGTGTCCAATATCTCACTTATGATCAAAAGCTGGAGAAACCTGGAGGTTGAAATTGGGCTTGGGAGCGGCCATTTTTTGGTCATGACGCCATGAGGCCCCTTAGGGTTCCAAAATGGCGTCTGCAGCACGCACGCACACTTCTGACGTGAAGTGCGCTGGGCGCCATATTGGTAAAGGGGTTAACACGTGTGCACCTAATGCCCGTCAGAAGCATGCAGAGCAGGCAGATCATGACGTCAATCAGTGTGCGATGCACTGCCATTCATGCTCCAGTTCATGTCCTCTCTTAACCTCACACAGCTGAACATGATGCTAAGCAGCATGAAGCACCCCCTCCCCTCCGCCCCCCCCCCCCCCGTGCAAATTTAAAGGGATCATCTACTTATAAGTTAGTTGCTGGTTTATTTCTTCTGGCTGTTGCTACAACTTTACACGTTTCTGGTGCTTTCCATAGTTGTTTCAAAAGTCTTTTACAGGGAGTGGTAGAGCAAATGCTGAAGTACTTTTTGCTTACTTCAAGGTTTCTGCACAAGCCAGTTGCTGCAAGAGATGGGTCCAATAGAAATAGGCCTTTATCTTGGAATCGAGCGTGACTGGGAAAATGAACAGAGGCCATGCAGAGCATGACAAAGGGGGAGGAGGAGGGGGAGAAGGGCTCTTCGCAGGAGGTCGCATCCCTCCAGGGTGTTCAGGGAGCAATTCCCCCACCTGAATTTCAGCAACGACCAATGTTTGAGACGTCTGTGCTTCACTAAAGAGCACGACGCTGAAATCTGCCAACTGCTGCAGCCACAACTCCACCCTCAGAGCAGGGCGAGGCCTGCATTGCCAGTGGCTGTGAAGGTGACCGTGGCTCTGAACTTTTGTGCGTCTGGCTCCTTCCAGGCTGGTGCTGGAGATATTAGCAACCTCTCGCAGTTTGCCGTGCACTGTTGCATAAGAGACGTCACTGAGGCTCTCTATGCAAAGAGAGATCATTTCATTTCATTCCCACTTTCCAGAGAGAAGCAGGCCAAGCGACCACGAGGGTTTGTAAGGATTGCAGGCTTTCCCATGGTGCAGGGTGCCATTGACTGCACGCACATTGCGTTGCGTGTGCCTCATGTCAACTATGCCATGTATCGGAACCTAAAGGGATTCTACTCCCTCAACGTGCAGCTTGTGTGTGACCATAGGCAGCGCATTATACAGGTCAATGCCCGGGATCCCGGCACCAGTAATTTTATGTCAGCCTGCAGTGCAAATTATCTTTCAGCCACCATGACAAACCAGAAGGCACTAGCGACAAGGGCTATCCACTAACGGCATGGCTCCTGACTCCGGCTCATAACTCTTACATGTGTGTGCAGCAGGCATACAATGAGAGCCATGTTGTCACAATAACTCTGATAGAGCAGACCATTGGAGTCCCGAAGCAACAATTCTTTTGACTGCATCCCTCTGGAGGACCTCTGCAGTACTTGGCTGAGCGGGTCTCAAGATTTGTGGTGGTATGCTGCATGCTGCACAAACTTGCCATCATGAGGGAACAGCCTTTGCCATCACCAATCAGGTGAGAAGTTGAGGAAGATGAGGAAGAGGAAAAAGAGGAGGATGAGGAAGAGGAAGGGAGGCTGCAACCTAGACTTTCTGCCCAAGCTGTACGTGAACAACTAATTCAAGTATGATACCAGTAACCTCAAACTCAATTCGCCATCCACCAACAGTCCCACACATCTTACCTTCCGTCTTTCACAGACCATCACCATCCTCATGCCCATAATGCAAATATAAAAGCCAACACAAAATACATATTCCAATCCAAATTTATAAATTTAATCCTGCCATAGTGCATACAAAAATAAACAACTCAACCTTGTGCATTCCCTTAGCACCTGTCTTCCGTATGCCTTTGCTTGTCCTCGTGCTCCTGTGATGTGCTACCCCTTTGGTTGCAGCATGGCTGGTGGAAGTCTGCTGACTTTCAGTGGGGGAGACTGCAGATGGCTTTGGAGGACGACCTCCAGCAGCTCTCGGCCCAGAAGTCCCGGCTGCGGAGCGTACCATCTTGGCATTGGCGGCAGCAGTCTGGGCTAGCGGGCTGACGGGCAAGGGCACTGGCGGAGTGGCAGGGGTGCATGCACAAATGCTGTCATCCTGAGAGATGACAGCGGGTTCATGCTCCATGGAGCCACTAACCGAGGTGGTGCCTCAGCGAGTCTAGCAATCGGTTGGAGGACTGCTGTGACATTAAGGATAGTGTTAAATCCAAGGAAGAGGCATAAAAATTGGCCAGAAAAAGCAACATACCTGAGGACTGGGAGAAATTTAGAATTCAGCAGAGGAGGACAAAGGGTTTACTTAAGAGGGGGAAAATAGAGTATGAGAAGAAGTTTGCTGGGAACATAAAAACTGACTGCAAAAGCTTCTATAGATATGTGAAGAGAAAAAGATTCGTGAAGACAAACGTAGGTCCCGTGCAGTCGGATTCAGGTGAATTTATAATGGAGAACAAAGAAATGGCAGACCAATTGAACAAATACTTTGGTCCTGTCTTCACGAAGGAAGGCACAACTAACCTTCCGGAAGTACTAGAGGACCGAGGGTCTAGTGAGAAGGAGGAACTGAAGGATATCCTTATTAGGCAGGAAATTGATGGGATTGAAGGCCGATAAATCCCCGGGGCCTAATAGTCTGCATCCCAGAGTACTTAAGGAAGTGGTCCTAGAAATAGTGGATGCATTGGTGATCATTTTCCAGCAGTCTATCGACTCTGGATCAGTTCCTATGGACTGGAGGGTAGCTAATGTAACACCACTTTTTAAAAAGGGAGGGAGAGAGAAAATGGGTAATTATAGACTGGCTAGCCTGACATCAGTAGTGGGGAAAATGTTGGAATCAATTATTAAGGATGAAATAGCAGCGCATTTGGAAAGCAGTGACAGGATTGGTCTAAGTCAGCACGGATTTATGAAAAGGAAATCATGCTTGACAAATCTTCTGGAATTTTTTTGAGGATGTAACTAGTAGAGTGGACAAGGGAGAACCAGTGGATGTGGTGTATTTGGACTTTCAAAAGGCTTTTGACAAGGTCCCACACAAGAGATTGGTGTGCAAAATCAAAGCACATGGTATTGGGGGTAATATACTGACGTGGATAGAGAAATGGTTGGCAGACAGGAAGCAGAGAGTCGGGATAAACGGATCCTTTTCAGAATGGCAGGCAGTGACTAGTGGAGTGCCGCAGGGCTCAGTGCTGGGACCTCAGCTCTTTACAATATACATCAATGATTTGGATGAAGGAATTGAGTGTAATATTCCAAGTTTGCAGATGACACTAAACTGGGTGGCGGTGTGAGCTGTAAGGGGGACGCTAGGAGGCTGCAGGGTGACTTGGATAGGTTAGATGAGTGGGGAAATGCATGGCACTTGGAGTATAATGTGGATAAAGTGAGGTTATCCATTTTGGGGGCAAAAACGCGAAGTCAGAACATTATCTGGATGGCGGCAGATTAGGAAAAGGGGAGGTGCAACGAGACCTGGGTGTCATGGTTCATCAGTCATTGAAAGTTGGCATACAGGTACAGCAGGCGTTGAAGAAGGCAAATAGTATGTTGGCCGTAATAGCTAGGGGATTTGAGTATAGGAGCAGGGAGGTCTTACTGCAGTTGTACAGGCCTTGATGAGGCCTCACCTGGAATATTGTGTTCAGTTTTGGTCTCCCCTAACCTGAGGAAGGACGTTCTTGCTATTGAGGGAGTGCAGCGAAGGTTGACCAGACTGATTCCCGGGATGGCAGGACTGACATATGAGGAGAGACTGGATCAACTGGGCCTTTATACATTGGAGTTTAGAAGGATGAGGGGGGATCTCATAGAAACATATAAGATTCTGATGGGACGGGACAGGTTAGATGCGGGTCGAATGTTCCCGAAGTTGGGGAAGTCCAGAACCAGGGGACACAGTCTTAGAATAAGGGGTAGGCCATTTAGGACTGAGATGAGGAAAGAGGTACTGAGGGAATGATCAGCCATGATCTTATTGAGTGTTGATGCAAACTCGAAGGGCCGAATGGCGTACACCTGCACCTATTTTCTATGTTTCTAAGGCAGCGAATGTACCGGTGGGCACCGCGTGCTCCATCTCCAGGGTCACCCTGGCTCAGATGTAACTGCGGAAGAGAGGCAGGCAGTCAGGCTGAACGAGAGAGGCCTACAAAAGGCCGTGAGGTCGGGAGGTGCGTCGCTGAGTCGGGAGTCCGTGAGTCAGAGAGGCCGACAAAAGGCGTGCTTGTGCAGCTACAGAGAGAAGGCAAAAAAGAAGTAGAAAGAAATAGAAAGGTGACGTCACAGGCAAGGGGGTAAGTGATTGGCAGGTGATTGGTAAGTAGTTTTTATTTTTTCTCTTCTATATCAGTGAGCAACTTTTAGCACTGTTGTTGCCAATTTAAGTTAATCTAAGGGTTAAGTCATGGCAGGCGAGCTCGGACAAGTGTTATGCTGCTCCTGTACTATGTGATGACTACGTGTGCAGGAAGTGTATCCGCCTCCAGTTCTTGACGGTCCGCGTTGCGGAATTCGACCTGAGGGTGGATTCACTCTGGAGCATCCACGATGCTGAGAATGACGTGAGTAGCACGTGTAGCGAGTTGGTCTTACCGCAGGTGAAGGGTCCACAGCCAGTTAGGGAATGGAAGACCAGCAGGAAGAGCAGTGCAAGGAAGGTAGTGCAGGGGTCCCCTGCGGTCATCGCCCTGAAAAACAGATACACCGTTTTGAATACTGTTGAGGGGGATGACTCATCAGGGGAGGGCAGCAGCAGCCAAGTTCATGGCACCGTGGCTGGCTCTGCTGCACAGGTGGGCAGGAAAAAGAGTGGGAAAGCAATAGTGATAGGGAATTCAATTGTAAGGGGAATAGATAGGCGTTTCTGTGGCCGCAACCGAGACTCCAGGATGGTATGTTGTCTCCCTGGTGCAAGGGTCAAGGATGTCTCGGATCGGGTGCAGGACCTTCTGAAAAGGGAAGGTGAACAGCCAGTTGTCGTAGTGCACATTGGTACCAACGATATAGGTAAAAAAAAAGGGATGAGGTCTTACGAGACGAATTTAAGGAGCTAGAAGCTAAATTAAAATGTAGGACCTCAAAGGCAGTAATCTCAAGATTGCTCCCAGTGTCACGTGCTATTTAGAGTAGGATTCGCAGGATAGCTCAGATGAATACATGGCTTGAGCAGTGGTGCAGCAGGGAGGGATTCAAATTCCTGGGGATTGGAACTGGTTCTGGAGGAGGTGGGACCAGTACAAACCGGACAGTCTGCACCTAGGCAGGACCGGAACCAATGTCCTAGGGGGAGTGTTTGCTAGTGCTGTTGGGGAGGAGTTAAACTAATATGGCAGGGGAATGTGAACCAATGCAGGGAGACAGAGGGAAACAAAATGGAGACAAAAGCAAAAGACAGAAAGGAGATGAGTAAAAGTGGAGGGCAGAGAAACCCAAGGCAAAAAACAAAAAGGGCCACGGTACAACAAAATTCTAAAGGGTCAAAGTGTAATAAAAAGGCAAGCATGAAAGCTTGGTGCCTCAATGCAAGGAGTATTCGGAACCCAGGTGATGGCTCTGAGCTAGTTAGAGTGGGTGAGAGCGCAGATGAACAGGACATAAGAACATAAGAACATAAGAATTAGGAACAGGAGCAGGCCATCTAGCCCCTCGAGCCTGCTCCGCCATTCAACAAGATCATGGCTGATCTGGCCATGGACTCAGCTCCACTTACTCGCCCGCTCCCCATAACCCTTAATTCCCTTATTGGTTAAAAATCTATCTATCTGTGATTTGAATACATTCAATGAGCTAGCCTCAACTGCTTCCTTGGGCAGAGAATTCCACAGATTCACAACCCTCTGGGAGAAGAAATTCCTTCTCAACTCAGTTTTAAATTAGCTCCTCCGTATTTTGAGGCTGTGCCCCCTAGTTCTAGTCTCCCCGACCAGTGGAAACAACCTCTCTGCCTCTATCTTGTCTATCCCTTTCATTATTTTAAATGTTTCTGTAAGATCACCCTTCATCCTTCTGAACTCCAACAAGTAATGACCCAGTCTGCTCAATCTATCATCATAAGGTAACCCTCTCATCTCTGGAATCAGCCTAGTGAATCATCTCTGTACCCCCTCCAAAGCTAGTATATCCTTCCTTAAGTAAGGTGACCAAAACTGCACGCAGTACTCCAGGTGCGGCCTTACTAATACTTTATACAGTTGCAGCAGGATCTCCCTGCTTTTGTACTCCATCCCTGTCGCAATGAAGGCCAACATTCCATTCGCCTTCCTGATTACCTGATGCATCTGCAAACTAACTTTTTGAGATTCATGCATAAGGAGCCCCAGGTCCCTCTGCACTGCAGCATGTTCTAATTTCTCCCCATTCAAATAATATTCCCTTTTACTGCTTTTTTTTCCAAGGTGGATGACCTCACATTTTCTGACATTGTATTCCATCTGCCAAACCTTAGCCCATTCGCTTAACCTATCTAAATCTCTTTGTAGCCTCTCTGTGTCCTCTACACAACCCGCTTTCCCACTAATCTTTGTGTCATCTGCAAATTTTGTTACACTGCACTCTGTCCCCTCTTCCAGGTCATCCATGTATATTGTAAACAGTTGTGGTCCCAGCAATGATCCCTGTGGCACACCACTAACCACCGATTTCCAACCCGAAAAGGACCCATTTATCCCGACTCTCTGCTTTCTGTTAGCCAGCCAATTCTCTATGCATGCTAATACATTTCCTCTGACTCCGCGTACCTTTATCTTCTGCAGTAACCTTTTGTGTGGCACTTTATCGAATGCCTTTTGGAAATCTAAATACACCACATCCATCGGTACACCTCTATCCACCATGCTCGTTATATCCTCAAAGAATTCCAGTCAAATAGTTAAACATGATTTCCCCTTCATGAATCCATGTTGCGTCTGCTTGATTGCACTATTCCTATCTAGATGTCCCGCTATTTCTTCCTTAATGATAGCTTCAAGCATTTTCCCCACTACAGATGTTAAACTAACTGGCCTCTAGTTACCTGCCTTTTGTCTGTCCCCTTTTTTAAACAGAGGTGTTACATTAGCTGCTTTCCAATCTGCTGGTACCTCCCCAGAGTCCAGAGAATTTTGGTAGATTATAACGAATGCATCTGCTATAACTTCCGTCATCTCTTTTAATACCCGAGGATGCATTTCATCAGGACCCGGGGACTTGTCTACCTTGAGTCCCATTAGCCTATCCAGCACTACCCCCCCTAGTTATAGTGATTATCTCAAGGTCCTCCCTTCCACATTCCTGTGACCAGCAATTTTTGGCATGGTATTTGTGTCTTCCACTGTGAAGACCGAAGCAAAATACTTGTTTAAGGTCTCAGCCATTTCCACATTTCCCATTATTAAATCCCCTTTCTCATCTTCTAAGGGACCAACATTTACTTTAGTCATTCTTTTCCGTTTTATATATCGGTAAAAGCTTTTACTATCTGTTTTTATGTTTTGCGCAGGTTTACTTTCATAATCTATCTTTCCTTTCTTTATTGCTTTCTTAGTCATTCTTTGCTGTCATTTAAAATTTTCCCAATCTTCTAGTTTCCCACTAACCTTGGCCACCTTATACGCATTGGTTTTTAATTTGATACTCTCCCTGATTTCCTTGGTTATCCACGGCTGGCTTTCCCTTCTCTTACCGCCCTTCTCTTTCACTGAAATATATTTTTGTTTAGCACTATGAAAGAGCTCCTGAAAAGTCCTCCACTGTTCCTCAATTGTGCCACCGTTTAGTCTGTGTTTCCAGTCTACTTTAGCCAACTCTGCCCTCATCCTACTGTAGTCCCCTTTGTTTAAGCATAGTACGTTCGTTTGAGACACTACTTCCTCACCCTCAATCTGTATTACAAATTCAACCATACCCCAAGAAAGAATGCAAAAGGCAGGAGGCAATAGAGCAGAGTAGCACTGGGGTAAGTGTAAACCACAAGTTGATAGGAAGGGACGATATGTGTGAATATAAAGGGGCTGCAGGAGGAGTCAAAACTAAAAATCATGGTTTAAAAACTAGTATTAAAACACTCTACCTAAACGCACGCAGCATTCGAAATAAAGTAAATGAGTTCACGGCACAAATCATTACAAATGGGTATGATTTGGTGGCCATTACAGAAACATGGTTGCAGGGTGGCCAAGACTGGGCATTAAACATACAGGGGTATCTGACAATTCGGAAAGATAGACAAGAAGGGAAAGGAGGTGGGGTAGCTCTGTTAATAAAGGATGATATCAGGGCAGTTGTGAGAGACGATATTGGCTCTAATGACAAAATGTTGAATCATTGTGGGTGGAGATTAGAGATAGTAAGGGGAAAAAGTCACTGGTGGGCGTAGTTTATCGGCCCCCAAATAATAACTTCACGGTGGGGCAGGCAATAATCAAGGGAATAATGGAGGCATGTGAAAAAGGAACGGCAGTAATCATGGAGGATTTTAACATTCATATCGATTGATCAAATCAAATCACACGGGGTAGCCTTGAGGAGGAATTCATAGAATGCATACGGGATTGTTTCTTAGAACAGTATGTTACAGAACCTACAAGGGAGCAAGCTATCTTAGATCTGGTCCTGTGTAATGAGACAGGAATAATAAACAATCTCCTCGTAAAAGATCCTCTAGGAATGAGTGATCACAGTATGGTTGAATTTGTAAAACAGATTGAGGGTGAGGAAGTAGTGTCTCAAACGGGACTACAGTGGGATGAGGGCAGAGTTGGCTAAAGTAGACTGGAAACACAGACTAAACGGTGGCACAATTGAGGAACAGTGGAGGACTTTTAAGGAGCTCTTTCATAGTGCTCAACAAAAATATATTCCAGTGAAAAAGAAGGACGGTAAGAGAAGGGATAACCAAGGAAATAAAGGAGAGTATCAAATTAAAAACCAATGCGTATAAGGTGGCCAAGGTTAGTGGGAAACTAGAAGATTGGGAAAATTTTAAACGACAGCAAAGAATGACTAAGAAAGCAATAAAGAAAGGAAAGATAGATTATGAAAGTAAACTTGCGCAAAACATAAAAACAGATAGTAAAAGCTTTAACCGATATATAAAATGGAAAAGAGTGACTAAAGTAAATGTTGGTCCCTTCGAAGATGAAAAGGGGGATTTAATAATGGGAAATGTGGAAATGGCTGAGACCTTAAACAAGTATTTTGCTTCGGTCTTCACAGTGGAAGACACAAAAACCATGCCAAAAATTGCTGGTCACGGGAATATGGGAAGGGAGGACCTTGAGATAATCACTATCACTAGCGGGGTAGTGCTGGACAGGCTCATGGGACTCAAGGTAGACAAGTCCCCTGGTCCTGATGAAATGCATCCTCGGGTATTAAAAGAGATGGCGGAAGTTATAGCTGATGCATTCGTTATAATCTACCAAAATTCTCTGGACTCTGGGGAGGTACGAGCAGATTGGAAAGCGCTAATGTAACGCCTCTGTTTAAAAAGGGGGGCAGACAAAAGGCAGTTAACTATAGGCCGGTTAGTTTAACATCTGTAGTGGGGAAAATGCTTGAAGCTATCATTAAGGAAGAAATAGCAGGACATCTAGATAGGAATAGTGCAATCAAGCAGACGCAACATGGATTCATGAAGGGGAAATCATGTTAAACTAATTTATTGGAATTCTTTGAGGATGTAACGAGCATGGTGGATAGAGGTGTACCGATGGATGTGGTGTATTTAGATTTCCAAAAGGCATTCGATAAGGTGCCACACAAAAGGTTACTGCAGAAGATAAAGGTACACGGAGTCAGAGGAATGTTTTAACATGGATAGAGAATTGGCTGGCTAACAGAAAGCAGAGAGTCGGGATAAATGGGTCCTTTTCGGGTTGGAAATCGGTGGTTAGTGGTGTGCCACAGGGATCATTGCTGGGACCACAACTGTTTACAATATACATAGATGACCTGGAAGAGGGGACAGAGTGTAGTGTAACAAAATTTGCAGATGACACAAAGATTAGTGGGAAAGCGGGTTGTGTAGAGGACACAGAGAGGCTGCAAAGAGATTTAGATAGGTTAAGCGAATGGGCTAAGGTTTGGCAGATGGAATACAATGTCGGAAAATGTGAGGTCATCCACCTTGGAAAAAAAGCAGTAAAAGGGAATATTATTTGAATGGGGAGAAATTAGAACATGCTGCAGTGCAGAGGGACCTGGGGGCTCCTTGTGCATGAATCCCAAAAAGTTAGTTTGCATGTGCAGCAGGTAATCAGGAAGGCGAATGGAATGTTGGCCTTCATTGCGAGAGGGATGGAGTGCAAAAGCAGGGAGGTCCTGCTGTAACTGTATAGGATATTGGTGAGGCTGCACCTGGAGTACTGCGTGCAGTTTTGGTCACCTTACTTAAGGAAGGATATACTAGCTTTGGAGGGGGTACAGAGACGATTCACTAGGCTGATTCTGGAGATGAGGGGGTTACCTTATGATGATAGATTGAGTAGACTTGGTCATTGCTCATTGGAGTTCAGAAGGATGAGGGGTGATCTTATAGAAACATTTAAAATAATGAAAGGGATAGACAAGATAGAGGCAGAGAGGTTGTTTCCACTGGTCGGAGAGACTAGAACTAGGGGGCACAGCCTCAAAATACGGGGGAGCTAATTTAAAACCAAGTTGAGAAGGAATTTCTTCTCCCAGAGGGTTGTGAATCTGTGGAATTCTCTGCCCAAGGAAGCAGTTGAGGCTAGCTCATTGAATGTATTCAAATCACAGATAGATAGATTTTTAACCAATAAGGGAATTAAGGGTTATGGGGAGCGGGTGGGTAAGTGGAGCTGAGTCCACTGCCAGATCAGCCATGATCTTGTTGAATGGTGGAGCAGGCTTGAGGGGCTAGATGGCCTATTCCTGTTCCTAATTCTTATGTTCTTATGTTCTTATGACCCCCTCGACCGCCCGCTGCCTGAACTGGCTGATGGCCCCCTTGGCCGTGCCCAGGAGCAGTCCTACGAGGAGGCCCTCGGACCTACCCGCTCCCCTCCGCACAGGATGCCCAAAGATCAGGAGTGTGGGACTGAAGTGCAACCAGAATTTGAGGAGCAGCCCCTTCAAATATTGGAAGAGGGGCTGCAACATCATACACTCAATAAAAACATGGAACACGGACTCTTCCAGACCGCAGAAATTGCAGGCAGCCTGGGAGCCTGTGAACCGACTTAAAAACTTATTGCATTGGGCTGCTCTATGCATCACTCTCCAGGCCAAGTCCACAATAAATAAGGGGAGGACTCCATTGGGGACCCCTGCCTCCTCTCCACAGCTCTACAAACCTGTGAGCATACTTACAGTTGCATACATTACAGATATCTGAAATGAAAAAGGAACGAAAGTTGGGTGTGGTGAGCCAAGAGGAGACAGTAAGATGTGTATGCTTACACCATCAGCGGCTTGTAAGAAAGAAAGACTTGCATTTATATAGCGCCTTTAACGACCACCGGACATCTCAAAGCACTTTACAGCTAATGATGTACTTTTTGAAGTGTAGTCAATGTTGTAATGTAGGAAACGCGGCAGCAAATTTGCGCACAGCAAGCTCCCTCAAAGAGCAATGTGATAATGACCAGATAATCTGTTTTTGTTCTGTTGATTGAGGGATAAATTTTGTCCAGGACACAGGGGATAACTCCTTCGAAATAATGCCATGGGATCTTTTACGTCCATCTGAGAGAGGAGATGGGGCCTTGGTTTAACATCTCATCTGAAAGACGGCACCTCCAACAGTGCAGCAGTGCACTGGAATGTCAGTCTAGATTTATGTGCTCAAGTCTCTGGAGTGGGACTTGAACCCACAGCCTTGTGACTCGGAAGCGAGGGTGCGACTAACTGCTAACTATCTCAGTAAGCCAGAAGAAGGCTTTAGATGAGGGAGAAGTGTGATGTGAGAAGGAGATTAGGTATGAGGATACCGTCATTTTCAATGGATTCAGCCCTGCAAGTGGCCACAGCCTCAGCAATGGCCCTTCCCTTAATGGCCAGCACCATCTTCTCCATGAGGGTTAGAACATTTAGGCATGCCTCTCTCTCTCCCGGTTAGGTTCTGCTGCCTCTGGTTGTGCACCACTTTGTCCTGCAAGAGAAAGGGAAGTGTGTCAGTGAGGGTCATGCAATATGTTTGGATGATATGGCTGTTATGGTTGAATAGCTGGCAGTGTGTGCAAGCTATCGTGGTTCTGATGCTTGCAGTGGTATGTGAGAGTGAGGTGAAGCATATGAATGTTAGGTATGAGTCCTGATTGATAGAGATTGCTGGTAGGTGAGTGATGGGGGAGTTGCATTGAGTAGAGTGTGAGGCTAGTGGTGCAGTTGGTAGGATATGGCATTTGACGATACATTCACTGACCTTGACCATTCATGTGAGATTATTAAACTGTTTGCGACACTGCATCCAGAGCCTTGGGGCTAAACTCCTGGGATTGACCTCCGCAGCTGTATGTTCCTACTGCCTTCTCATCGTGTGTCTGAAGGGCCTCCCACAACCGTGAGGATACAGGACATCTCTCCTCCTTTCCACATCCTTCACCAAGACCTCCAGTGTAACGTCCAAAAACCCGAGTGCCCCCTCTCTCCCATGGTCAGCCATTTTTCACTCTTTCCCAGGTCATATTCTGTTGCAGACTGACTCCCAGCACATGCTCCAGCCACAATGCACCGCCCCCTTTTAAGATGTGCAAGCTAGCTTTAAGATGTGCAAGCTAGCTTTAAGATGTGCAGGCTAGCTTTAAGTGGTGCAGGCTAGCTTTAAGTAGTGCACGTTATTAACAATATTGAGCCCCCTGCTAGTGCATGCAGCCAATGAACAGCACAGTGAGCACTGGCTACACACAGAAATCATTATAATGAGCAGGCAGCACGAAGTTGAGGTGCTGCCTGCATTAAGCTGAATGGATGCGGATTAATTGTGCATCTTGATTCCAGCGCTTATTTTCTGGCGCTATCCAATTTAACCCTCCCTGGGCTTTTCAGCTTAGAAAGGAGGCATCTGTGAGGTGATTTTATTAAAGTATATGAAATAATTTAGGGAATGGAAAAGATAAAATCTGGAATAAATCATGCAAATTAAATTGTAAGAGTAGGATAAGTTTCGGATGAGACATTAAACTGAGGCTCCGTCTGCTCTCTCAGGTGGTTGTAAAAGATGCCATGGCATTATTTCGGAGAGGAGGAGAAGTATCACTGGTATCCTGGCCAATATTTATCCCTCAATCATCATCACTAAAACAGATTATCTGGGTCATTATCACATTGTTGTTTGTGGGAGCTTGCTGTGTGCAAATTGGCTGCCGTGTTTCCTACATTATAACAGTGACTACACTTCAAAAAGTACTTAATTGGCTGTAAAGCACTTTGGGACATCCGGAAGTCATGAAAGGCGCTCTATAAATGCAAGTCTTTCTTTCTTTAACTTGTAAAAGGTGAATTTAAGGCTGGTATCAAGGAATTCTTATTCATACAGAGAGTGACCAATGTATGGCATGAACTTCCAGATAGAATAGTAGTGGGAAAAACCTGAAAGCATTTAAAAAGCAATTGGATTCTGCAATTGGAGGATTTTAGGAGTTTTCTTGACGGATGAATTTAGATGGGTCGAACGGCTTTCCTGTAACTATCTTACGAACCATATCTAGGGATTTAAAAACCTGACAGACACAAGGTTTTGTCCTATGTGTCTATATTTCCATTTGAACTTTCGGTTGGGCTAATGTACTTTAAATCTAACTGTGCTGGGTTCTGAAAGGATCCACTTAGTTTCTGAGCCTGAGGATACAGCAACACACGATACTGTGGAGAATAACTGCTTGGTGCAGGAGGAGGTTAGAGAAAAGCTGGGTGTTTTTGTGTTGTTGCCCAGGAACAATACCTAATAAGACCAAGGTTGGCGGGTGAAAATCACCAGCTTGTGGAATGTTAATGCGAGCAAGTCGGGCAGTGTGAGGATAAATGGAGCTCTCTGTCAGAGTTGTCACAACTATTAAATGGGTATTATACCTGACGGAAATTCCAAAAAGCTTTGTTTCAGGCTGATCTTATTAACATCTCTCCAGTTGGGGCTGTGATCCATATTTCCATTGACTTGCTGATAGAATTAATTTAAAATTATAATTAATGGTCTGTTGGGAAAGAACTGGAAGCTTCTTCAAAGAAGCAATGCTCCACTTCAAAGGACATGAGGGTGCATCTGGGCTGCAGCACTGGGCTGTTCAGTTCATTATGTTTAACCGTTGCTTTCCATATCATGGCGATGAGATAAAACTCTGAGGACAAGGGTGTTTCACGTCTCACATAAGAATCATCATCACTGACTCCAGTGGCTCAAACGTTTTGATATTTTGGTTTTGGAAACAGTTTAAAGTCATCATCATCATAGGCAGGCCCTCGAAACGAGTATGATTTGCTTCCACGCCAAAAAAGGATGAGTTCACAGGTGTTTCAATGAAGGACCTAATATTCCAGGTCCCGTACTACATGTTGAAGGTTGGAAGATGCCTGTGCTTGGATTTGTTTAACGTGTGGTGGTCGTTGCACACCAGCCACCTGGGCTTGACAGAGCTAGGTCTTGGTCCGGTGGCAAGGATTAACCAAGACAACTGGAGACCTGCTCTGCCTAGTGCGTACACATATCGCAGTGTGGGCTGGCCCGTGCTGCTCCTGGGCCCACACCTCTTCTGGCCCCGAATTCTCGTCTCGCCTGGGCCCCGATCACATCCCTCTACAGTCTCTCGTCGCTCCTTCGCCCCGACCTCGCCGTTCCTGCTGTACCTGCCCACGCTCCAATCATCGACCTGGACCTTGATGACGTCGCTCTTCGCTGCCGTCGCCCTCCTGCACCAGCTCGCACTGTACCTTGCCGTGGTACACTGCCACGCTGCCCATGGCCGCCGCTCCTTTTGTGGCCCCAACCTGCCGCTGATGGCGAAGTATCGATGTGAGGTATCGGCGTTTGCTGGATTGTTTTGTTTCTGTGTAAATTTATTTCAGTAATATAAATCTAATTTCTAGTTTTAAACCTATTATCCGTAGTTTATGTTCATCATTTCTAAACTGCAACAGTGACTACACTTCAAAAAGTACTTCTTTGGCTGTAAAATGCTTTGGGACGTCCAGTAGTCGTGAAAGGTGCTATATAAATGCAGGTTTTTTTTTTCCTGTTCCGGTGCATAACATATTAGTGCAAGGAGCAGTTGTTCAGTCTGAGTCATGTTACTTCCATTCACCACATGCTTTAATCAAGCGGCAGCCATGGGCAGCGTGGCAGTGTACCACTGCAAGGTAGGTCTCGCCTCACCAGGAAACACGGGTTCACCTATGGAAACGACAGTTGCTGTGAACATGAATAAAGCAAGTTGTGAGAGGGCCTGAATTATAATGGTTGACAGCAACTAAAGTGGGGATAAATACTAAAACACACTGTTCAAAGTACAATTAAAATAAATTACCAGAAGCAAACAACAGTAAATATAACTAGTCGAGCTCAAAATGACAGACAGAATGCTAAAATTAGTACATCTGGCAGCACAGGAAAAGGATTAGGACTGAGCGTACCAATTAAAAGCACTTAAAACTGTAGGCTGCGCGGGCTGGGCTTGGCACGGCACTGCACAAAGAGCTTGAAAATGAACAAGAAGGAAGCAATGGAGTATCAGGTGAAGTATGAGGTGAGAAACTCGAGAATCAATGGGAGGTTCCATGTAAATGTAAGCCTGAGGAAAAGAAGAAATGGCGATGGCAACACTTGAACTGGCAAAGAAAAGCGTATCCACTACAAGACCAATCAAGTTGATTCAGCCCATAATTCTTCATCTACTTTCATCCGCAATCTTCATCAAACTCATCTTCCAACCAATCGACTATATATCCGCAACCCAATGCTCATAAACATGCTGCTTGTCTGACATTAAGTCAACTCCACTCTTGCCTTGATTCATTTCCCTTCTTGGCTGCTCACTGACGGTGAACCCAACCGTACATAACTTCAGCTTTAACCCTGAGCTAGGTTCCAAAACTACACGTTCAGTCTATCTCCAAGACTGCCTATTTCCATCTCCAACACTTTTGCCTATCTTGCCCCTACTGCCACCACTGCTGAAATCCTTATCCATCACCTCCAGGCTTCAACTTCCCAATGTTCTCCCATGCTCCACCCTCGACAAATTCAATATATTCAGAACTCCACAGCCTATTGTGTTTTGCTCACCTATCACTCTAGCCCTCACCTCCACTGTTGCTCCATTCTCTAGCGCATTGATTTCAAATTCCTTGCCTTTGTTCACAAATCCCTCTGGGGCCTCACCCCACTCTACCTCTGCAATCTCCTCTAGCTCCGTGTCCCAGCTCATAAATGTCACGCCTTTGACTTTATACCACTGAGTTTTATTTCACCCGTTCTGCTCTCACATCAGTGGCTGAAGCCTTCAGTCACCATGCCCCCTGTGGTGTATGAAAAGATACAATGAACTCCGTAATGTGAGCCAGTGACCCTGGTCACTCTTTAATGGCTTCCAGAAGTGAAGTTCAGGTTATATACCGGGCCCAGCACGAGTGTACCTGTGACCCTAGGACCTCCGACGGTAGTGCCCCCTATTGGTGGGCAGACCTTATGTACATACATTACATCCCCGCATTCTGAAATCCTCATTCTAAACCCTTTCACCTTGCAGCCTCTCTCCCCAACTTCAAAACATTCGTCAAAACCCACCTCTTTCACTGCACCTTTAGTCATCTCCATGAATCTTCTCGATATTCCTGCTGAATGTCTGATCTCCTACATTTATTAAAATGTTTGCTACGTTTGAAGCTGCTGCCCCGGAGCAAGGCATTGTTTTTAAAAAAAAATAATTGGTCAGAAAATAGCTAATTTTGAAGGACTGAAGATCAAGAATTCAACACTTGGAAAATAATATATTTTCAAGACTGAAAGCTCTGTTGTAAATCAGATTGCACGTTACACAATCATTGAAAGACAAAGTCACAAACTTTCTGAAAAAAGCACTTAATTATTTTTAATTGAATTTTATGGAGATTTCAACTATAACTATATTATGCACACAAAATGTACACATTTTAATGTGACCTCCTCCAAAAATGTCTATCTCTTGACTCACTTCTCTGACTCCAAATTAATGCTTCTCCCTGGCTCTATCTGCTTGACCATTACAGGCTTGAAAGTTCAGTCCCTTTCTCTTTCTCCCCCTGCCCTTAATCTTTTCAGTCACTTGTTTGGAATTGGCTCCCACCCCTCCTCCCACCGTCATAAAGAATGTTGTTGAAATATAAACAGTTGAGGGTTTACCCCCCAAAAATGTAATTTGTGAAAAAGTACATTGTATACTGGCATTTGGAAATTGGATGGAGTCAAAGATTACCAAATTCCAACTGCCAGTTACTGCTGTCAATCTAGTTTTTGACCAGTTCCTAACTCCTACAGTAGGCTTCATTTTAGGCCGAACTTCAAAGCAGAGTTAGTTGCTTTATTCTGTCTGCTGGTTGCTATGCCTGCCAAAGCAAAACCAAGATGTTGTGTATATACACACACTGTTAGAATCATGGGCTTGCTAGTGTTAAAAGTAAACCAAACTGTCCATGCATACAGCCACTGTAATCTAGGGTTGCCACTGTAATTTAGGCAACCAATGTCAGCGTTCTCACTCAGGCCAACATCGCCAGCATCGAAGCACTGACCACACTCGATCAGCTCCGCTGGACGGGCCACATCGTCTGCATGCCCGATACGGGACTCCCAAAACCACTGCTCTACTCGGAACTCCAACACGACAAGCGAGCCCGAGGTGGGCAGAGGAAATGTTTCAAGGACACCCTCAAAGCCTCCTTGAAAAAATGCAATGTCCCCACCGACACCTGGGAGTTCCTGGCACTAGACCGCACAAAGTGGAGGAAAAGCATCCGGGAAGGTGCCGAATACCTCTAGTCTCGACACTGAGAGCAAGCTGAAGCCAAGCATAAACAGCGGGAGGAGTGCACGGCAGCCCAGACACCCCACCCACCCGTTCCTTCAACCACCCTCTGCCCCACCTGTGCCAGCGACTGTAGGTCCCGCATAGGACTCACCAGCCACATGAGAACTCACTTTTAGTGTGGAAGCAAGAACTCCTCGACTCCGAGGGACTGCCTAAGAAGAGAATAAGGGCTGCCAATTCTCAATCTGCTTTGAATATACCAGCTGCATTGGGATCCATCCACTGTGGTAGTCTATAGGTGAGGTCGAAGTATGTGGGGCGACAGTCCAACAAGTGGAGCTGACAGAGCATTCCAGTATCAAAAGTACATCACGATATCCTTAACTAATAGAAACATAGAAACATAGAAAATAGGTGCAGGAGTAGGCCATTCGGCCCTTCTAGCCTGCACCGCCATTCAATGTGTTCATGGCTGAACACGCAACTTCAGTATCCCATTCCCGCTTTCTCGCCATACCCCTTGATCCCCCTAGTAGTAAGGACATCATCCAACTCCTTTTTGAATATATTTAGTGAATTGGCCTCAACAACTTTCTGTGGTAGAGAATTCCACAGGTTCACCACTCTCTGGGTGAAGAAGTTTCTCCTCATCTCGGTCCTAAATGGCTTACCCCTTATCCTTAGACTGTGACCCCTGGTTCTGGACTTCCCCAACATTGGGAACATTCTTCCTGCATCTAACCTGTCTAAACTCATCAGAATTTTAAACGTTTCTATGAGGTCCCCTCTCACTCTTCTGAACTCCAGTGAATACAAGCCCAGTTGATCCAGTCTTTCCTGATAGGTCAATCCCGCCATCCCAGGAATCAGTCTGGTGAATCTTCGCTGCACTCCATCAATAGCAAGAATGTCCTTCCTCAGGTTAGGAGACCAAAACTGTACACAATACTCCAGGTGTGGCCTCACCAAGACCCTGTACAACTGTAGCAACACCCTACTGCCCCTGTACTCAAATCCCCTCGCTATGAAGGCCGACATGCCATTTGCTTTCTTAACCGCCTGCTGTACCTGCATGCCAACCTTCAATGACTGATGTACCATGACACCCAGGTCTTGTTGCACCTCCCCTTTTCCTAATCTGTCACCATTCAGATAATAGTCTGTCTCTCTGTTTTTACCACCAAAGTGGATAACCTCACATTTATCCACATTAAACTTCATCTGCCATGCATTTGCCCACTCACCTAACCTATCCAAGTCGCTCTGCAGCCTCATAGCATCCTCCTCGCAGCTCACGTTGCCACCCAACTTAGTGTCATCCGCAAATTTGGAGATACTACATTTAATCCCCTCATCTAAATCATTAATTTACAGTGTAAACAGCTGGGGCCCTAGCACAGAACCTTGCGGTACCCCACTAGTCACTGCCTGCCATTCTGAAAAGTATCCATTTACTCCTACTCTTTGCTTCCTGTCTGACAACCAGTTCTCAATCCATGTCAGCACAGTACCCCCAATCCCATGTGCTTTAACTTTGCACATTAATCTCTTGTGTGGGACCTTGTCGAAAGCCTTCTGAAAGTCCAAATATGCCACATCAACTGGTTCTCCCTTGTCCACTCTACTGGAAACATCCTCAAAAAATTCCAGAAGATTTGTCAAGCATGATTTCCCTTTCACAAATCCATGCTGACTTGGACCTATCATGTCACCTCTTTCCAAATGCGCTGCTATGACATCCTTAATAATTGATTCCATCATTTTACCCACTACCGATGTCAGGATGACCGGTCTATAATTCCCTGTTTTCTCTCTCCCTCCTTTTTTAAAAAGTGGGGTTACATTGGCTACCCTCCACTCGATAGGAACTGATCCAGAGTCAATGGAATGTTGGAAAATGACTGTCAATGCATCCGCTATTTCCAAGGCCACCTCCTTAAATACTCTAGAATGCAGTCCATCAGGCCCTGGGGATTTATCGGCCTTCAATCCCATCAATTTCCCCAACACAATTTCCCGACTAATAAAGATTTCCCTCAGTTCCTCCTCCTTACTAGATCCTCTGACCCCTTTTATATCCGGAAGGTTGTTTGTGTCCTCCTTAGTGAATACCGAACCAAAGTACTTATTCAATTGGTCCGCCATTTCTTTGTTCCCCGTTATGAATTCCCCTGATTCTGACTACAGGGGACCTACGTTTGTCTTTACTAACCTTTTTCTCTTTACATATCTAAAGAAACTTTTGCAACCCGTCTTAATGTTCCCTGCAAGCTTCTTCTCGTATTCCACTTTCCCTGCCCTAATCAAACCCTTTGTCCTCCTCTGCTGAGTTCTAAATTTCTCCCAGTCCCCGGGTTCGCTGCTATTTCTGGCCAATTTGTATACCACTTCCTTGGCTTTAATACTATCCCTGATTTCCCTTGATAGCCACGGTTGAGCCACCTTCCCTTTTTTATTTTTACGCCAGACAGGAATGTACAATTGTTGTATTTCATCCATGCGGTCTCTAAATGTCTGCCATTGCCCATCCACAGTCAACCCCTTCAGTATCATTCGCCAATCTATCCTAGCCAATTCACGCCTCATACCTTCAAAGTTACCCTTCTTTAAGTTCTGGACCATGGTCTCTGATTAACTGTTTTATTCTCCATCCTAATGCAAAATTCCACCATATTATGGTCACTCTTTCCCAAGGGGCCTCGCACAATGAGATTGCTAATTAATCCTCTCTCATTACACAACACCCAGTCTAAGATGGCCTCCCCCCTAGTTGGTTCCTCGACATATTGGTCTAGAAAACCATCCCTTATGCACTCCAGGAAATCCTCCTCCACCGTATTGCTTCCAGTTTGGTTAGCCCAATCTATGTGCATATTAAAGTCACCCATTATAACTGCTGCACCCTTATTGCATGCACCCCTAATTTCCTGTTTGATGCCCTCCCCAACATCACTACTACTGTTTGGAGGTCTGTACACAACTCCCACTAACGTTTTTTGCCCTTTGGTGTTCTGCAGCTCCACCCATATAGATTCCACATCATCCAAGCTAATGTCCTTCCTAACTATTGCATTAATCTCCTCTTTAACCAGCAATGCTACCCCACCTCCTTTTCCTTTTATTCTATCCTTCTTAAATGTTGAATACCCCTGGATGTTGAGTTCCCAGCCCTGATCATCCTGGAGCCACGTCTCTGTAATCCCAATCACATCATATTTGTTAACATCTATTTGCACAGTTAATTCATCCAGCTTATTATGGATACTCCTTGCATTAAGACACAAAGCCTTCAGTCTTGTTTTTTTAACACCCTTTGTCCTTTTAGAAATTTGCGTTACAGTGGCCCTTTTTGTTCTTTGCCTTGGGTTTCTCTGCCCTCCACTTTTCCTCATCTCCTTTCTGTCTTTTGCTTTTGTCTCCTTTTTGTTTCCCTCTGTCTCCCTGCATTGGTTCCCATCCCCCTGCCATATTAGTTTAACTCCTCCCCAACATCACTCGCAAACACTCCCCCGAGGACATTGGTTCCGGTCCTGCCCAGGTGCAGACCGTCCGGTTTGTACTGGTCCCACCGCCCCCAGAACCGATTCCAATGCCCCAGGAATTTGAATCCCTCCCTGCTGCACCACTGCTCAAGCCACGTATTCATCTGTGCTATCCTGCGATTCCTACTCTGACTAGCATGTGGCACTTGTAGCAATCCCGAGATTACTACTTTTGAGGTCCTACTTTTTAATTTAGCTCCTAGCTCCTTAAATTCGTTTCGTAGGACCTCATCCCTTTTTTTACCTATGTCGTTGGTACCAATGTGCACCATGACAACTGGCTGTTCTCCCTCCCTTTTTAGAATGTCCTGCACCCGCTCCGAGACATCCTTGACCCTTGCACCAGGGAGGCAACATACCATCCTGGAGTCTCGGTTGCGGCCGCAGAAATGCCTATCTATTCCCCTTACAATTGAATCCCCTATCACTATCGCTCTCCCACTCTTTTTCCTGCCCTCCTGTGCAACAGAGCCAGCCACGGTGCCATGAACTTGGCTGCTGCTGCCCTCCCCTGATGAGTCATCCCCCTCAACAGTACTCAAAGCAGTGTATCTGTTTTGCAGGGGGATGACCACAGGGGACCCCTGCACTACTTTCCTTGCACTGCTCTTCCTGCTGGTCTTCCATTCCCTATCTGGCTGTGGACCCTTTACCTGCGGTACGACCAACTCGCTACACGTGCTACTCACATCATTCTCAGCATCGTGGATGCTCCAGAGTGAATCCACCCTCAGCTCCAACGCGGTCCGTCAGGAGCTGGAGGCGGATACACTTCCTGCACACGTAGTCGTCAGGAACACTGGAGTCGTCCCTGAGTTCCCACATGGTACAGGAGGAGCATAACACGTGACCGAGCTGTCCTGCCATGACTTAACCCTTAGATAAGCAACAACAATGCTAAAGTTTACTCACTGTTATGGAAGAGAAAAAAGAAAAACTACTCACCAATCACCAGCCAATCACTTACCCCCGTTGGCTGTGACGTCACCTTTCTGTTTCTTTCTACGTTTTTGCCTTCTCCCTGTAGCTGCACCGGCTCGCCTTTTATAGGCCTCTCCACGCACCTCCGACGCTGCTCCCATAATGACTCACCATACCTCTCTGACCAGGGCAAAAAGCATCAGGTATCCAATATACACAGTCTGTTTTATTTGGCAGAAATTGGAGACTGGATCAAGAATGCATACTCCTGGAATTGGAGATAATGGGCCCAAGTTTCGGGCCGCGCCTAGAACGGCGCAGCCCCGACCTGGACGCCCATTTTTCGCGCCACAAAGTGCGTCTAAATAAAACTTACAGATTCTCCGGCTCCTTGCTGGTCCTCTGGAGTCGGGCGCGTCGCAGCACGAGCTGTACGGGGCGGAGCCAGGTCCCTGCGCTGAAAACAGTGCCGGGACCTCTGCACATGCGCGCTACAGTGGGCGCACATGTGCAGTAGCTCCAGGCGCCCAAAACTGTGTGGGAGGGGCCCGAAGCCCTGGCCAAATAGCCTCAGTGGGGCTGCATGCATAAGGCTGCCTCCCACGCCCAGCTCCTGCTTCCTCCCGACCCGACCCGACTCCTGCTTCCCCCTGCCCCCGGACCCGACCCGACCCCCCGGACTGGACCCGACCCACGCTCCACCCCCCCCCCCACCCGACCTGACCTCCCTCCCCCCCCCACCGACCCGAACACGACCCGTCCCGGCCCGACCTCCCTCTGCCGCCCCCCCTCTCCCCCCAGCCCGAACCGACCCGACCCGACTTGTGCTCCTGACCACCCCCACCACCCCCCCCCCCCCACCCGGACCGGACCCGACCCGACCTCCCTCCTCCCCCCCCCCAGACCTGACCCGCGCTCCCCCCGACCCGTGCTACGGACCCCGGACCCGACCCAACGCCACCTACCTGTAAATCTGGTGCTGGTGACGGGCCCAGCCCGTTCAGCCTCCCTCCCCCTTCTCCTTTCCCCCCCTTCTCCTTTCCCCCCCATCTCCTTTCCAACCCCCTTCTCCTTTCCCCCCCTTCTCCTTTCCTTTCCCCCCTCTCCTTTTCTTTCCCCCACTTCTCTTTCCCCTTCTCCTCCCCCCTCCTCCACCCCCCCTTCCCCTTCTCCTCCTCCTCCCCCATTCCCCTTCTCCTCCTCCTCCCCCCTTCCCCTTCTCCTCCTCCCCCCTTCCCCTTCTCCCCTCCTACTCCCCTTCCCCTTCTCCTCCTACCCCCCTTCCCCTTCTCCTCCTCCTCCTCCCTTCCCCTTCTCCTCCCCCCCTTCTCTCCCCCCTCCCCCTTCTCCCCTTCCCTCCCCCTTCTCCCAATCCCTCCCTCCCCCTTCCCTCCCTCCCCTCTCCCTGCCCCCCCTCTCCCTCTGCCCCCCCTCCTCCCCCTCCCCTCGCTGTCAGAAACACAGACAGTGAGAGACACACACAGACAGACAGACAGAGAGATAGATAGAGACACTGACAGAGACACACTGGGTGGGGTGGTGGGGGGCATCCCAGCACGCTGTTGGAGGGCTCCCGGTGCTGCAGTCGGTAAGTAAATGTTTTATTTATTGATTTAAAAAAAATATGTTTCTTATTAATTTTTTTTGATTGATTTATTGATTTGTTTATTGATGTTTTTATCATTTATTATTGATGATGGCTCTTTATTTGTAAAACTGAAGTGTTTAATGTTTGTAAACTTCCCTTTAAACCCCCCCCCCCCCCCCCATTCCCTACACCTGATTTGTAACCTACGCCTGATTTTCTAAAGTGTAGACAAGGTTTTTTCGAGCATACAAAAATCTTCACTTAATCCATTCTAAGTTAGTTTGGAGTAAGTTTTCACTGCCGAAACTTTGAAAACAGGCGTAAGTGGCCGGACACGCCCCCTTTTGAAAAAAAAATTCTGTTCCAAAGTGAAACTGTTCTAACTGACTAGAACTGGAGCAAACTAAATGCCGAGAATTTGAATTTCTAAGATACTCCGTTCTACACCAGTTGCTCAAAAAAATCAGGAGCAACTCAGGCCGAAACCTGGGCCCAATATACTTGGAATAAAAGCTCTGGATAGGGTAATAGGAGTGGGACTGGAAAGTGATTTGATAAATGGGATATTTTCTGCTGAGATCAGAAGTGTGCTTGGAAGTCTCGTTGCCGAGAGCATGCAGAAAACAAACGCAGGCAGCGCAAGGAACATGCAGCAAACCAGACTCCCCAGCCACCCTTTCCTTCAACCACTGTCTGTCCCTCCTGTGACAGAGACAGTGATTCCCGTATTGGACTGTACAATCACCTGAGAACTCACTTTTAGAGTGGAAGCAAGTCTTCCTCGATTTCGAGGGACTGCCTATGCTGATGATGAGCTTGCATTAGATATGAGTCTGGTTTTAATTGAGTATCAATTTTAGTCTTTTGCCAGAAGTTTAGCTTCTGTAAGGAGAAGGATGGTAAATGTGCTCAGGAGATGATGTCATGATGTCATCAGAGCATATGAGGAAGCTTAGTCACATGTCCAGATGTCCAGTTTAAGGACAGTGACTTGGTTGGCTGGATGTATTGTACTTCAGTTGCTCACTATATTAAAGACTTAAATCCCCACCCTAACCCCAACCCTGCGATTCCCAAAAGTTCGGGCCTACCTCAGGCCTTCTGCCACACCGCACATCGGCGTTTCCCGGCTGGACCTCCTGCTGACCCCACGCGACCTTGGCCTCCCGGCTGGACCTCTTGTGGCGGTTGGACGACTCGACGCGACCTGGACCTCCCGGTTGGACCTCCTGCTGACTCGACACGACCTGGACCTCCCGGCTGGGCGGCTGGACCTGGCTATTGGGCCTCCACTTCCTCCTTCTGGACCCCTCCTTCCCCACTGATGGTCTGGCCTCCTCTCCTCCTCCAGCACGTGGTGAGTACAATGACTGTGACCCCTCTGCCCCCCAATTCTGAAC
Source organism: Pristiophorus japonicus (assembly GCF_044704955.1). Lineage (NCBI taxonomy): Eukaryota > Metazoa > Chordata > Chondrichthyes > Pristiophoridae > Pristiophorus > Pristiophorus japonicus. The sequence continues at coordinate 112,720,725 of NC_091992.1, forward strand.
CCCAGTGCACCGCTGGCCCCCCCCAATGCCTGCCCCCAACCGAGCCTTGGACCACCTACCACCAAGGGCGCTATCCAGCGCTGAGCCTGCTGCCAACACCTCGCCGTAGGCAATTAGACCCATATAGCAGTGCCTGGTCTCCAGTCGTCCTGGACCCCCTTGCCACTGGACCAAGACCTCGCTCAGCTAAGCCCGTGTGGCAGCCGACGTGCAACGATCACTCCACGTTAAAAGAAATCATGCACAGGCATCTTCCACTCCTCTAACATGAAGTTCTGGACCTGGAATGTCCGGACCCTCATGGACAATCCCAACAGCGACAGACTAGAATGCCGCACCACCATCATTGCCCGGGAACTTAGACGCTTTGATATCGACATCGCCGCCCTAAGCGAGACCCGGCGGGCAGGGGAAGGCCAGCTCAAGGAACAAGGTGGAGGTTACACCTTCTTCTGGAAAGGGAAATCAGAGGCAGAACGCTGCCTCCACGGAGTCGGCTTCGCCATCAAAAACGAGCTGGTCGACTGCCTCAAAGACTCCCCCTGCAGGATTAACGAACGCCTCATGACGCTTTGACTCACCCTATCCCGGAACCAGTGCGCCACAGTCATCAGTGCTTACGCCCCAACACTCAATGCAACAGATGAGGCCAAAGAAGGTTTTTACTCCGACATCGAAAAATCCCTGACCTGCGTCCCCGCGGGCGACAAACTGATCCTCCTCGGCGACTTCAACGCCAGGGCCGGCAGGGACACAGACCTCTGGGGAAGCGTGATTGGCAGAGAGGGGATAGGGAAAGGCAACTCCAGTGGTTCCCTACTCCTGACAAAATGTCTAGAGCATGAACTTGTCATCACCAACACCTTGTTCCGCCAGAGAGACAAATACAAGGCATCGTGGCAACACCCTCGCCCCAAGCACTGGCACTTGCTCGACTATGTCATCGTCTGAGCCAGGGATCGCAAGGATGTGCACATCACCCGTGCCATGACAGGAGCTGATGACTGCTGGACGGACCACCGCCTAATCAGATCCATCATTGACATCAACATAGTCTCAAAGCGAAGGGGGCAGCAGAAGCAGTGTCACAAAAAAGTCAATGCCGGGGCACTTAAGGACCCAGCTAAGAGAGCCCTTTCCAGTCAGCGCCTCACAGCTAACCTGGCGTGCCTTGATGACCCCGAGACGCAGAATGCCCACAGCACTTGGTCTGCCCTCCAGGCCTCTATAACCAATGTCTGCAAGGAGATGCTCGATCCAGGAAACACCAGGACTGGTTTGATGAGAATGATCAGGAGATTCAATAACTAATAGACTGCAAGCGCAGGGCATTTCTGAGCCTTAAACAGTAACCCAATTCAGGAGCAGCAAAGCAGCATTACATACGGCTAAAGGCTGAGGTCCAACAAAAAACCCAGGACCTAAAGAACAGGTGGTGGATGGGGAACGCACAGGAGATACAGCAGCTGGCCGACGGCCATGCTGTGCGAGGATTCTTCACCACAGTCAAGGCCACATATGGACCAAACTCCCAAGGCCCCACCCCACTGCTGGCCAAGAACAGGGAAACATTCATCAAGGACACCGAGGCAGTTAGGGCCCGCTGGAAGGAACACTTCAAAGATCTCCTCAACCGAGACTCTGCCTTTAACTCAAATGTTCTTGACTCCATTCCGCAGCATGCTACCCGCCACCACCTCAGTGAGGCCCCAACACTGCACGAGGTAGAAAAGGCCATAAGACAGCTAAAAAACAACAAGGCTACGGGAGCGGATGGAATCTCTGCTGAGGCACTGAAGTATGATGGAGAGGCACTACTGGTGCGAATACACAACCTCATCTCTCTCATCTGGAGGGAGGAGAGCATGCCGGGAGATCTTAGAGATGCAGTGATCGTGACCTTCTTTAAAAAAGGGGACAAGTCCCACTACGGCAACTACAGAGGAATCTCCCTGCTATCAACCGCTGCATCATCGCCCCAATCCTCTTCTCAATCTTCCTCGCTGCCATGCTCCATCTCACAGTTGATAAGCTCCCCGCTGGAGAGGAGCTAACTACAGAATCAGTGGGAAGCTGTTTAACCTACGCCATCTCCAGGCCAGGTCCAAGACCACTCCAACCTCTGTTGTCGAGCTACAGTACGCGGACGATGTCTGCGTCTGTGCACATACAGAGGCTGAACTTCAGGACGTAGTCGACGTATTTACCGAGGCGTATGAAAGCATGGGCCTTACGCTAAATATTAGTAAGACAAAAGTCCTACATCAGCCCGTCCTCGCCGCACAGCACTGCCCCCCCAAACATCAAGATCCACGGTGTGGCCCTGGACAACGTGGACCACTTCCCCGATCTCAGGAGCCTCCTATCAACAAGAGCAGGCATTGATGATGAGATCCAACACCACCTCCAGTGCAGCCTTCGACCGTCTGAGGAAAAGAGTGTTTGAAGATCAGTCCCTCAAAACTGTCACCAAGCTCATGGTCTACAGGGCTGTAGTAATACCCGCCCTCCTGTATGGCTCAGAGACATGGACCATGTACAGTAGACACCTCAAGTCGCTGGAGAAATACCACCAGTGATGTCTCCGCAAGATCCTGCAAATCCCCTGGGAGGACAGACGCAGAAACATTAGCGTCCTCATCCAGGCTAACATCCCCAGCATTGAAGCACTGACCACACTTGATCAGCTCCGCTGGGCAGGCCACAAAGTTCGCATGCCAGACATGAGACTCCCAAAGCAAGCGCTCTACTGGGAACTCGGCCACGGCAAACGAGCCAAAAGCAGGCAGAGGAAACGTTACAAGGACACCCTCAAAGCCTCCCTGAAAAAGTGCGACATCCCCACTGACACCTGGGAGTCCTTGGCCATAGACCGCCCTAAGTGGAGGAAGTGCATTTGGGAGGGCGCTGAGCTCCTTCAGTATCGTCGCCGAGAGCATGCAGAAATCAAGCGCAGGCAGCAGAGGGAGCGTGCGGTAAACCAGACTCCCTGCTCACCCTTTCTCTCAACGATTATCTGTCCCACCTGTGACAGAGACAGTGGTTCTCGTATTGGACTGCACAGCCACCTAAGAACTCGTGCTAAGAGTGGAAGCAAGTCTTTCTCGATCCCGAGGGACTGTCTGTGATGATTGAATAAGAACATAAGAAATAGAAACAGGAGTAGGCCATACGGCCCCTCGAGCCTGCTCCGCCATTCAATAAGATTATGGCTGACCTGATCATGGACTCAGCTCCACTTCCCCGCCCGCTCCCGATAACCCCTTATTCCCTTATCGGTTAAGAAACCATCTATTTCTGTCTTACATTTATTCAATGTCCCAGCTTCCACAGCTCTCTGAGGCAGCGGATTCCACAGATTTACAACCCTCTGAGAGAAGAAATTTCTCATCTCTGTTTTAAATAGGCGGCCCCTTATTCTAAGATCATGCCCTCTAGTTCTCGTCTCCCCTATCAGTGGAAACATCCTCTCTGCATCCACCTTGCCAAGCTCCCTCAAAATCTTATACGTTTCGATAAGATCACTTCTCATTCTTCTGAATTCAAATGAGTAGAGGCCCCACCTACTCGACCTTTCCTCATGTCAACCCCCTCATCCCCGGAATCAACCTAGTGAACCTTCTCTGAAATGCCTCCAAAGCAAGCATATCCTTTCATAAATATGGAAACTAAAACTGCACGCAGTATTCCAGGTGTGGCCTCACCAATACCTAGTATAGCTGCAGCAAGATTTCCCTGCTGTTATACTCCATCCCCTTTGCAATAAAGGCCAAGATACCATTGGCATTTCTGATCACTTGCTGTACCTGCATACTATCGTTTTGTGTTTCATGCACAAGTACCCCCAGCTCCCGCTGTACTGCAGCACTTTGCAATCTTTCTCCATTTAAATAATAAATTGCTCTTTGATTTTTTTTCTGCCAAAGTGCATTACCTCACACTTTCCAACATTATACTTCATCTGCTAAATTTTTGCCCACTCACTTAGCCTGTCTATGTCCTTTTGCAGATTTTTTGTGTCCTCCTCACACATTGCTTTTCCTCCCACCTTTGTATCATCAGCAAACTTGGCTACGTTACACTCAGTCCCTTCTTCCAAGTCGTGAATATAGATTGTAAATAGTTGGGGTCCCAGCACTGATCCCTGCGGCACCCCACTAGTTACTGATTGCCAACCAGAGAATGAATCATTTATCCTGACTGTCTGTTCTCTGTTAGTCAGCCAATCCTCTATGCTTGCTAATATATTACCCCCAACCCCATGAACTTTTACCTTGTGCAGTAACCTTTTATGTGGCACCTTATCAAATGCCTTGTGGAAGTTCAAATACACCACATTCTGGTGTTCCTGACGACTGTGTGCGGGAAGTGTATCCGCCTCCAGCTCCTGACGGACCGCGTTGCGGAATTGGAGCTGAGGGTGGATTCACTCTGGAGCATTCACGATGCTGAGAACGATGGGAGTAGCACGTGTAGCGAGTTGGTCTTACCACAGGAGAAGGGTCCACAGCCAGATAGGGAATGGAAGACCAGCAGGAAGAGTGGTGCAAGGAGAAGCTTGCAGGGAACATTAAGACGGATTGCAAAAGTTTCTATAGATATGTAAAGAGAAAAAGGTTAGTAAAGACAAACGTAGGTCCCCTGCAGTCAGAATCAGGGGAAGTCATAACGGGGAACAACGAAATGGCAGACCAATTGAACAAGTACTTTGGTTCGGTATTCACTAAGGAGGACACAAACAACCTTCCGGATATAAAAGGGGTCAGAGGGTCTAGTAAGGAGGAGGAACTGAGGGAAATCCTTATTAGTCGAGAAATTGTGTTGGGGAAATTGATGGGATTGAAGGCCGATAAATCCCCAGGGCCTGATGGACTGCATCCCAGAGTACTTAAGGAGGTGGCCTTGGAAATAGCAGATGCATTGACAGTCATTTTCCAACATTACATTGACTCTGGATCAGTTCCTATCGAGTGGAGGGTAGCCAATGTAAACCCACTTTTTAAAAAAGGAGGGAGAGAGAAAACAGGGAATTATAGACCGGTCAGCCTGACCTCAGTAGTGGGTAAAATAATGGAATCAATTATTAAGGATGTCATAGCAGCGCATTTGGAAAGAGGTGACATGATAGGTCCAAGTCAGCATGGATTTGTGAAAGGGAAATCATGCTTGACAAATCTTCTGGAATTTTTTGAGGATGTTTCCAGTAGAGTGGACAAGGGAGAACCAGTTGATGTGGTATATTTGGACATTCAGAAGGCTTTCGACAAGGTCCCACACAAGAGATTAATGTGCAAAGTTAAAGCACATGGGATTGGGGGTAGTGTGCTGACATGGATTGAGAACTGGTTGTCAGACAGGAAGCAAAGAGTAGGAGTAAAGGGGTACTTTTCAGAATGGCAGGCAGTGACTAGTGGGGTACCGCAAGGTTCTGTGCTGGGGCCTCAGCTGTTTACACTGTACATTAATGATTTAGACGAGGGGATTAAATGTAGTATCTCCAAATTTGCGGATGATACTAAGTTGGGTGGCAGTGTGAGCTGCGAGGAGGATGCTATGAAGCCGCAGAGTGACTTGGATAGGTTAGGTGAGTGGGCAAATGCATGGCAGATGAAGTATAATGTGGATAAATGTGAGGTTATCCACTTTGGTGGTAAAAACAGGGAGACAGACTATTATCTGAATGGTGACAGATTAGGAAAAGGGGAGGTGCAACGAGACCTGGGTGTCATGGTACATCAGTCATTGAAGGTTGGCATGCAGGTACAGCAGGCTGTTAAGAAAGCAAATGGCATGTTGGCCTTCATAGCGAGGGGATTTGAGTACAGGGGCAGGGAGGTGTTGCTACAGTTGTACAGGGCCTTGGTGAGGCCACACCTGGAGTATTGTGTACAGTTTTGGTCTCCTAACCTGAGGAAGGACATTCTTGCTATTGAGGGAGTGCAACGAAGGTTCACCAGACTGATTCCTGGGATGGTGGGACTGACCTATCAAGAAAGACTGGATCAACTGGGCTTGTATTCACTGGAGTTCAGAAGAATGAGAGGGGACCTCATAGAAACGTTTAAAATTCTGACGGGTTTAGACAGGTTAGATGCAGGAAGAATGTTCCCAACCAGGGGTCACAGTCTGAGGATAAGGGGTAAGCCATGTAGGACCGAGAGGAGGAGAAACTTCTTCACCCAGAGAGTGGTGAACCTGTGGAATTCTCTACCACAGAAAGTTGTTGAGGCCAATTCACTAAATATTTTCAAAAGGGAGTTAGATGAAGTCCTTACTACCAGGGGGATCAAGGGGTATGGCGAGAAAGCGGGAAGGGTGTACTGAAGTTGCATGTTCAGCCATGAACTCATTGAATGGCGGTGCAGGCTAGAAGTGCTGAATGGCCTACTCCTGCACCTATTTTTCTATGTTTCTATGTTTCTACATCCACTGGTTCCCCTTTATCCATCCTGTTCGTTACATCCTCAAAGAACCTTTCTGTCAAACATGACTTCCCCTTCATGCTGACTCTGCCTGACCGAATTTTGCTTTTCCAAATGTCCTGCTACTGCTTCTTTAATAATGGACTCCAACATTTTCCCAACCACAGATGTTAGGCTAACTGGTCTATAGTTTCCTGCTTTTTGTCTGCCTCCTTTTTTAAGTAGGGGCATTACATTTGCAGTTTTCCAATCTGCTGGGACCTCCCCAGAATCCAGGGAATTTTGGTAAATTACAACCAATGCATCCACAATCCTTGCCGCTACTTCTCTTAAGACTCTAGGATGCAAGCCATCAGGTCCAGGGGATTTATCTGCCTTTAGTCCCATTATCTTACCACCTCCTTAGTGATTGTGATTGTGTTAAATTCCTCCCCCTCTATTGCCCCTTGACTATCCACTGTTCGAATATTGTTCATGTCCTCTACCGTAAAGACTGATACAAAATATTTGTTCAGAGTTTCTGCCATCTCCATTTTCCCCATTACTAATTCCCCGGTCTCATCCTCTAAGGGATCAACATTTACTTTAGCCACTCTTTTCCTTTTTATATACCTATAGAAACTCTTGCTATCTATTTTTATATTTTGTGCTAGTTTACTTTCATAGTCTATCTTCCCTTTCTTAATAATTTTTTTCGTCATTCTTTGCTGGCTTTTAAAAGCTTCCCAGTCTTCTGTCCTCCCACTAGTTTTGGCCACTTTGTATACCCTTGTTTTTAATTGTATACGGTCCTTTATTTCTTTAGTTAGCCATGGATGACTATCTTTTCTCTTACACCCTTTCCTCCTCACTGGAATATATTTTTCTTGAGAGTTGTGAAATATCTCCTTAAAAGTACACCACTGTTCATCAACAGTCCGACACTTTAATCTATTTTCCCAGTCCACTTTACCCAACTCTGCCCTCATACCTTCATAGTCTATTTTATTTAAGCTTAGTACGCTGGTTAGAGATCCAACTTTCTCACCCTCCAATACAGATAGTTTCGATGGAAGAAGCATTCTCTGACCTGTACCCGTTCTGTAATTCTGCCCATGTCTCTCTCAATCCTTGGTGTGAATGGCAGACTCTGACATGCTCATTTGCAGGTGCTGCATGTCATATATGTAACCATCATGCAACGGTAACCTTCATGCAACTCCTGTACACTTTACTTATACCGTAGAAATGCACACCCTGACAACAGGGGGTGAACTTGTGGGAGACACTCCTCACCTGGGTTTCCAGGTATAAAAGGGGAGGTCCCACCCAGGGTCGATACTCCTTGGTCCTGGGGAATAAAGGTTAAGGTCACGTAGTGACTGTGTTTGCAGTACATGCCTCATGTGATTTTGTAGTAAGGTGCAGGGACACCACACTGCATTTGTACTTTCAGTGCACAGTATTGATTTGCCTCTATGAAAAATCAAGATACGCATCGAACAAAATACTGACATTTTAAGATGTTTTTTAAAGGAAAACGAACATCTGTACTGTTGGAGAGCACCATCTCACGTAACTGGGGAAGAGTCGGGTGGAGAGGGAGATGTTTCCCCGTGCTATGTGTTCCTAGCAGGAGGGACCTAATGGTGATCAGGGAGGGATAACTGGGCGCTGAGTCATGCACGCCACTCCCGTGCTTCTTGTAGCAGCCACCCAAAAAGCATTATTAGCTGCAGGTAATGTCTATCCTCGATTATCGAGGGGCGTGAGGCATAGGAGGAAGTGTAACTGTAATCGAATTCAGCTCTGTCAAATATGTATCCTTGTTAATTTTAGTTGATGGTTACATGCTCATAATTTCAGTGACGTCAAACGATACAATCAAAGATCAGTTTGGCAACAAGTTGGGCTATTACAAAAAGCTCACATACTTCCTTTCAGTTATTCATGAAGCTCAGTTGAAAATGCAGAACTAAACTGCCCCCCCCCCACCCCGCCCATCCCTTATTATGACTTAATGAATTTATCTGGAGGCGATTTAAGCAATAGAGATCAGCAAAACCCCACACTATCCTCTGGAACTTTACTCTCTATTAAACAAGTTCTGTGCCTGGCAATTTCACTATGTTTGAACAAACAGCAGGTTTTTTTATTCATTCACGAGATGTGGGCGTCGTTGGCAAGTCCAGCATTTATTGCCCATCCCTAGTTGCCCTTGCGAAGGTGGTGGTGAGCCGCCGCCTTGAACCGCTGCAGTCCGTGTGATGAAGGTACTCCCACAGTGCTGTTAGGAAGGGAGTTCCAGGATTTTGACCCAGCGACAAGGAAGGAACGCTGATATATTTCCAAGTCAGGGTGGTGTGTGATTTGGACGTTTAATTGGAGGTGGTGGTGTTCCCATGTGCCTACTGTCCTTGTCCTTCTAGGTGGAAGAGGTTGCGGGTTTGGGAGGTGCTGTTGAAGAAGCCTTGGCAAGTTGCTGCAGTGCATCTTGTAGAAGATACACACTGCAGATACAGTGCACTGCTGATGGAGGGAGTGAATGTTGAAGGTGGTGGATGGGGTGCCAATCAAGCGGGCTGCTTTGTCCTGGATGATGTTGAGCTCCTTGAGTGTTGCTGGAGCTACACTCATCCAGGCAAGTGGACAGTATTCCGTTACACTCTTGACTTGTGCCTTGTAGATGGTGGAAAGGTTTTGGGAAGTCAAGAGGTGAGTCACTCGCCACAGAATACCTAGCCACTGACCTGCTCTTGTAGCAATGGTGTTTATGTGGTTGGTCCAGTTAAGTTTCTGGTCAATGGTGACCCCCAAGAAGTTGATGATGGGGGTTTCAACGCTGGTAATGCCATTGAATGTCAAGGGGAGGTGGATAGACTTTCTCTTGTTGAAGATACTCTTGCCTGGCAATTGTATGGTGCAAATGTTACTTGCTACTTTTCAGTCTGAGCCTGAATGTCATCCAGGTCTTGCTGCATTTGGTCATGGACTGCTTCATTATCTGAGGAGTTGCGAATGGAACTGAACACTGTGCAATCATCAGTGAAAATCCCCACTTCTGACCTTATGGTGGAGGAAGGTCATTGGTGGGATATGAATAAGTATCATCGAAACAACACATTAGAACTGAATTCTGATGAAGAGTCACACCCATCGATAAAGGTGACTTTTTTTTCTTTTTTAGTTACCGATGAACCAGTTGTGCAATTCAAGCATTTAGAAACTTTACTATGATTGATGTTAGAAGTGACTGTTGGTAATAATAGTGAACACTTAACATATTGGTAATAGCATTAAGAGAGGTATTAAGAAAAAAGAAAGATTTACATTTATATAGCGCCTTTCACAACCACCGGATGTCTCAAAGCGCTTTACAGCCAATGAAATACATTTGGAGTGTAGTCACTGTTGTATTGTGGGAAACGCGGCAGCCAATTTGCACTCTACAGCAAGCTTCCACAAACAGCAATGTGATAGTGACCAGATAATTTGTTTTAGTGATGTTGCTTGAGGGATAAATATTGGCCAGGACACCGGGGGCTAACTCCCTTGCTCTTCTTCGAAATAGTGCCATGGGATCTTTTACGTCCAGCTGAGAGAGCAGACGGGGCCTTGGTTTAACGTTTCATCTGAAAGATGGCACCTCCGACAATGCAGCACTCCATGAGCACTGCACTGGAGTGTCAGGCTAGATTTATGTGCTCAAGTCCCTGGAGTGGGACAAGATATAAAAAAAAGAACTTGCATTTATATAGAACCTTTCACGACAGCCAGCAAATTACGTGGCAGCCAATTTGCATACAGCAAGACCCCACAAACAGCAATGAGATAAATGACCAGATTGTCTATTTTTAGTGAGAATGCTTAATGAATCCATTTAAAATAACCATCCAATCTGATTGGTTCGGCATGGATTCCAGTCCTGCCCTCCAACTGATTAAACTGCTTGACAAACCCAAATTAATGTTAGGAGAGAAAAGCTGATATATTTCTCTTCTGAAACTCTGACATATGGGTTGAACTGTCATCTTAAAATGCCGATGGTTGACATGTGTGATTCTGTGTTGATGTTCAACAATCAAGATCAAACAGCCTATTGATGCCACTGCCATGCCTTGCACACGAACAATAGCTGGTTGGATAAGAGAACTTGCATTTATGTAAAACATTTTGAAGTATAAAAGTGCGATAAGTTCATCAGAATGAGTCATCTTTATGTAACAATTTTCTGGGGGAACATTTGTCCTCGATTTCCCCTAGACACACACAACCAAACTTGTGCCTTCGGTATTTGGATTTTTCCTTCAGATTTTCACAAACTTTAACGTTTTTTTTTCTTCCAATCCAAGTGAAGGAATGTTGTATATTCCAGTTACAAAGCCCCGTAATTATTTTCACTTATAATCACCACTCGTCAGTTGTCAGCATTTTTTTCAAGCTGTCGGTCAGCTTTTGCTCGTTTTCTAGCTTGGCATGTATGAAAGTCCAACCAGTAGATTTTAACATTCGATTGGTGTCGAGTGCTGGCTGCCTGCCCTCGTCGGGCGTGAAGGGGCTAGAGCCTTTCTGAGGCCTGAGCCTCAGTCAAATCGAACCAGCAAGCTGCCCCACCTACACAGATGGCCCGATGCAGCTTACCAGTAGTGTCAGCTGTGGTTCAGTGGGTAGCACTCTCGCCTCCGAGTCAGAAGGTTGTGGGTTCAAGTCCCACTTCAGGAAATTGAGCACATAAATCTCGGCTGACACTCCAGTTCAGTGCTGAGGGAGTGCTGTACTGTCGGAGGTGCCGTCTTTCAGATGAGACGTTAAGCCAAGATCCTGTCTGCTCTCTCAGATGGATGTAAAAGATCCCATGGCACTATTTCGAAGAACAGCAGGGGAGTTATCCCCGGTGTCCTGGCCAATATTTATCCCTCAATCAACGGATTATCTACCATTCTCACGTTGCTGTTTGTCGGAGTTTGCTGTGAGCAAGTTGACTGCTGCGTTTCCCACATTACAACAGTGACTACACTCCAAAAAGTACTTCATTGGCTGTAAAGCGCTTTGAGACATCCGGTGGCCATGAAAGGCACTATATAAATGCAAGTCTTTCTTTTTTGCTGGATTCAGGCCTGTGGGCCACTCGGCCAGCAGCATGGTATGTCCTGGGAAGGGGGTGTTCCTTGGACGGAGGTGGCCCAGACTATTTCTGTGGGGCCTAGAGGAGACCTCCTGCTCTTCATGGTCCCACAAAAATAATTTCAAACCTACCGTTTTGTGTTCCTCTTCAGCTGTACCACCAGTAAAACTGGTTGGTGTGTGCACGGCACATGTTCTACCCAGTTGTCTCCCAAAATGACAATCGGGGGTCCTTTGTATATAATAACACCCCGATTTGCATATTAAGAGCTCGCCCTGAAACAGGTGAGCGGTTTGGCTACCCTGCAATAGGCCCCTTTAAAGATGGCGGCTATAATTGGGCAGTACGTTCGAGGCCATTGTTGCCTCGTTAGTACCGATTTGGTCAAAATTAAATCGGCCCCCATGTTAATGAACTTCTGGTGAAGTCAATTTTAAGGGCCTAAATGGTCAAATGGTTTGGCAACACCATCTCGGCTGACACATGAAGAATGGATTCTTGAGCATGGTGCCCAAGGATGACTTTGACCTGCTGATTTCTACCCTAATGTGAGTCAGCTCCCTTCTTCCCAACCTGTCCACTGCCCCCATCGCCTCCTCCACCTCCTTTTATTTCTATAAATCTTTTTTCCACAAAGTGTATAGAAACGGAATTAGTATTGCGTAATTGTCTGCACCCAATTTGTTTCATCTTGGCAATGTAAATTTGAAAAATTCTGCATCTGCTCAAACCAGTGTAATTGTATGGCAGTACTTTGGTGGCATTACTGCCATATAAATATGGCCTCCGGAGGAGCCGTGAGCCGACACAAGATGCGTTTATGCTCAACTCCTCCTGTGACCGCTGCGGTCGACAAGGCTGGAAACCACTATCTACCATTTTTTTCTGGCCACGGAGTCTTAAGTGGATATGAATTGGTATTTTTCAAATCCTGTGTCTTTATACCTCTGCATATTTGATACAGAATCCTCCTAAAGTGTATTCCCCAGGTAGGTGTACAAATAATGCTGGAAAATCAGTTACACACTTAAGTGGCATACTCTGCTATGGTAGTACCATTTTAAATAGTAATTTTGTTTGGACATTATAGTCATTACTGACCCTGAGGGTCTCATAATCATCCCTCACTTTGCTTAGGCCGGTAATGAGCAGTTCAGGGTCAGTAATGACCATAATCTTCTTGAAAATGATGTTATTACTATCCTATCCCCTTAATAACATGTTATCTTTTCTGCAAAGTTCCCTCTATTTAAATGAGTAACATTTACTCACATGAAACAAGTCTGACTGGACCCAGACTAGAAATTGCAGTGGTTATTGATTTTCTTAATTTATGGAGCTGGAAATGCCCCCAAATTGCTTCCAACACTCCAGGGGACAGAATGATGTTTGAAGAAGGACTGCGCACTATTAACAATAACTTGCTTGTACCACAAACATGCAGCTGCTACTGGAATTGAAACAAGTATTTCGGGGCCTGTATTAGGACCATATTACTCCACCCAACCACCACCCCCGAAAATCTAATTATTTTTATTATTGACATGAAAGCAGCAATTCATTGAGAGCTTGTGCCAGCCCACAATCAGCCCCCCTTCATGCTCTCCTCTCCGCATGCACCCCCCCACCCCAGGCTTTACCCCAGGCCACTGCTGGCGAAGCAAGAGGCCCTTACTAAATGGCCGAGCTGCCTCTGGAGGCATGTCGGCTCCCCCAAATTATATTAATGAGGCCTCAGGCCCAGTTTCAGGCTTGCCTGAGGCCTCCCAGTTGGGGCGCACGCTCAACGCGTGACTCCCATTTCAGGCCCAAAAACGGGCCCTAAAGAAACTTCCGCCCCTTAGAGGAGGGGACGTGGGAGAACCTGGGAAGAAATGTTGAAGTGTTTGGCTGTGCTTGTTAATTAGGCTCAAAAATCTTCCATTAATTATCATGATGTAGAAGTTTAGTATTAACCAATATTATCATGAAATATAAATGTAACATTAATTAGTAGATCTCCCTCGGCATTGGATAATCTGGGACCTTGAGCACAGCTTCTGATTGTTTACTGTAGTCTCACATCTGCCTGAACGTAACTGTGGCTTGACAGTCACTGGAATATAGCAACATTACTGGAGAAGTATAGCCAAACGCGGAACACAGAAAAAATATTGCAACCTTACTGAAACATACAGACTCCATAAATGTATAATATTATTTATCCAGCCCTTCATTAAACTGACTAAAAATGCAACAAACTTTGTCAGTTTAGGTTCCAGTCAGACAGAGCGCTGTTTAAATTACTTGGCTCCTATATGGCTGGAACGAAGGTCAGAACATGCCTGGATACACGCATGCATAAAGCAAAAATTAGAACTTTAAATGTGTAGAGAGACTCCCTCATCTCTAAACATTTAAATTGAGGTCAGATAGATTTACAAAGTGTCCAGAGGTCCAATTGACCTACTCCGCGCTTTGTAAACCAGGTCAGACTTCACTCTGGATTTATACTCCACATCACGTCAAACCGAAGTGCTGCGCGACCACTGCTGCCAGGGAGAATGTGCTTCCCTTTGAAGGAGACAGAGTTATGTCGGGCTCTGCTTTTGGATTTACACTGCTAGTTCAACATCAGCTCTAAACTTGCAGTACAAATGCACCCTTATTCTCAGTTATTTACATTATACAACTCCATTATCGTTGTATCATCTGACTACCAGGATGGTAGAAGGCAAACTAGATGGACCTTTGTCTTTTATCATCCAGCAGTGCTTATGTTCTGGTATCCTTGCCCCAAGTCCCACCGTGGATTTGCAGCATTTTACTGAAGATGCAAATACTTGTTTATTCGTCCCTCCACTCTCCACATAACAAAACATAACAAAAAAAACAGATTATCCGGTCATTATCACATTGCTGTTTGTGGGAGTTTGCTGTACGCAATTGGCTGTTGCGTTTCCTACATTACAACAGTGACTACACTCCAAAAGTAGTTCATTGGCTGTAAAGTGCTTTGAGACGTCCGGTGGTCGTGAAAGGCGCTATATAAATGTAGGTCTTTTTTTTCCTCCCTTCAGATATAGTTCTAAGTTATTTACATGATTATTAAAAGATCATCATCATCTATAATAGGCAGTCCCTCAGAATCGAGGAAGATTTGCTTCCACTCCTGGAGTGAGTTCTTTGGTGGCTGAACAGTCCAATACGAGAGCTACAGACTCTGTCACAGGTGGGACAGATAGTCGTTGAGGGAAGGGATGGGTGGGACTGGTTTGCTGCACGCTCTTTCCGCTGTCTGCGCTTGATTTCTGCATGCTCTCGGTGTTGAGACTCGAGGTGCTCAGCGCCCTCCCAGATGCACTTCCTCCACAGGTCTTGGACCTGGGACTCCCAGGTGACAGTGGGGATGTTGCACTTTATCAGGGAGGCTTTGAGGGTGTCCTTGTAGCGTTTCCGCTGCCCACCTTTGGCTCGTTTGCCATGAAGGAGCTCCGAGTAGAGCACTGGCTTTGGGCATCTTGTGTCTGGCATGCGAACTATGTCGCCTGCCCAGCGGAGCTGAATGAATGTGGTCAGTGCTTCAATGCTGGGGAAGTTACCCTGAATGAGGACGCTGATGTTGGTGCGCCTGTCCTCCCAGGGGATTTGTAGGATCTTGCGGAGACATCGTTGGTGATATGGTGATATACCTCCTCCCCCCAACCCCCGGCTACTTGTCTGTGTAACACTGCACAAGAGTTTTTTTTTCTACTATTGAAATCTTCAATAACTAGGCCACTTGCCATGGGTCTAGCTGGCTGACTTTGGCTGCAGTATCTCAACTCACCATCAAAGGATCACAGAAACATTCCTTCTGGCTTCTGTGCAAACATCTGTCACCGCTTCCCAAACAACAACTTCAGTTCAGAATATATAGTTCACTGTTTAACTTTATTTTGGATTTTTTTCTTCTGTCATTCGTGCTTCACCAGAATTTGCAACGTTTCTGCCTGGCTGTCACTGTGCGGTTTGGCAGCGAATTCCCATTTCACAAGTTTAGCATCTGTGCAAAGTCCAAACTGCCCTCTTACCCATCCCCCACTCCCTTCACCCCACCATTGGCGGCTGTACCTTCAGCCCTAAGCTCTAGAATTCTCTCCCTAAGCCTCTCTGTCTCAATCTCTAGCTCCTCGTAAAAACCTATCTGGCCAAGCTTCTAATCACCCTTCCTTGTCACTTTGTGTCTGATTATGCTTCTGTGATGAGCTTGGGGTGATTTCCTCCATTAAAGGTGCTATATAAATGCAGTTGGTTGTTGTAAGTAAATTGAAGGATCCTTTTCTACCTGGTTGCCATATGAGGTCGGCTGTCACAATGCCTTCTGGGTTTTGTAGTTTTATTCTGTGGAGTCGGATTCTCACACGGAAAGTGCCAGAATCTAAAATGGTAGTGAAATAATAAATTATGCGATGTGATTGGCAGCCTTTGAAGTGGTTGCATTTCTGTGGAATCTTTGCTGATGTATATTTCAGAAGATCAGTGCGGTCCAGTTGTTTGAGCCAATAAGAAAAGTGTAATGCTTGATTTTCTTTCCCTCTCTTGTACAGGGATTCAGTGTGTGATATACTACACACAAGACTTTTAATTATGTAGTTGTTTTGCGAAAGACAAATTAGCCTACTTATGTCATCAAAAAGAGATATTGCAACCTTAAATCATTGAATACCGCAGAAAAGTTTAACAAAATGCATTGGTTTTCCATCTTCCGCACCGCTCCTCCTTACCCCCCGCCACCTCCCTTCTGCCTGACCTTTGTGTAGGGGTTTAATGGTTGAATTACAGCCCAGAGACTACGCGATGTTGGTCTAAGATTATTAGCAAACACTGGCAGCTGTAAAGGAGGAATATGAATGAGAAATTTAATCAGAAGTGCCATCCACTTTGCAGGAATGTAATATACATCCTGACTGAAACCCTGGAGATTCATCAAGACTCCTTTCATGCCCACAAGCCCAGCAAGGCATTTTTCTTTCTGATTGCAATGCTCATTTGCAATTGGAAATGTTTGCAGAATAAACAGCAGAGAGGAAGTTCAAAATGGGATGTCGTGTCACTTCTGACCCAAGCATAGGGGACAACAGTGAGTACAGTATTTAATACCTCACGCTTAAGTAAGTATATATATAATACAGTACCTTTGCAAAAGGGAGCATTATGGAATATGAAAAATAACTGTAGCAGCCATTCCCAAACTATAAGGCTCTGTTTCCCTTTGTACAGTACTACTGTTGGTGGTGTTTGGGATTTCATGGCCATCTTCCCTGTCAGTTCAGATTATCCTTTGGCATTAACGGTTATGGCAGAGTGATCAAGAGCAAATTAATCTCATAATGAGAGGCTGGACGATAGAAGTAATGCTTTCAACTGGTAAAAGTTAGTTGCAGGTGAAGTAAGACTTGATATCATTATTCACTGGCAATAAGGTACTGGAAGTAGGAGGGAGAGACCACTATTTAAGTTGTTTTAGAATCAACTGACAAGCCCTGAATGAACTATGTTATCAATTGCAAATCATGTCAACCTGCCACTGTCATTTCTTTGCTATAGTTCGATAAACTTTAGGTGGCAGCAACAAAGCAGTGTGCCACGAGTAGGAAATCCAGACGAGGAGCTCTAATAAAGAGCATTGTATGTGCTAGAACTGAAAATAAAAGCATGTGTACCATATAGAATCTCATTGCCTGGTGTCCTTATTGTTCGAAAAAGATAAGAACATAAGAAATAGGAGCAGGAGTAACCATACGGCCCTTCGCGCCTGCTCCGCCATTCAATAAGATCACGGCTGATCTTCAACTTCAACGTTACTTTCTTGCCCGATTCCCATATCCCTTGATTCCCTTAGAGTACAAAAATCTAATCTCAGCCTTGAATACACTTAGGGGCTCATTTTCATCAAGGCCTCCGCCCATCCAAGAGTCGGCCAAAGTGCCACCGATGGACGCCGAGGTACCAGACGGTACTTTGGGCGGGATATTCATGGCCGAGATCCTTCGAAGGTCGGCGGACGGCAAATGGACGACGTACGCGACCAATCTGGGCGGCAGTGGGCGGGAGGTCCTTATACTCGGCGGCAAAGGTCACCGCCCAAGTGGCCCACGGTGGGTCGAAGACCGGAAAAAAAGCATCACCAATAAAAAATACAAAAACTATCCGAAGACCTTCAGGGGACCCCCATCCAGGTAAGTCGCTGTTGAAATGTTTTTTTTTTAAACTGTTCACTTACCTTTTTTTCAGGCTCTTCAGACATACTGTCGGGGACAGACCAGCCTGCAGCCAGCAGTCTACCCCCGTTCTGCCGCCAAGACCCGCCTGCAGGAATCTGGGAGCTCGGCTGGCGGGAGGTCAGTTGCGCCACTCGGTCATCCGCTGACGTCAGTGGGCGGTTCCCGCCCGCTCCAGCCCGCTCCATGCCACCTCCAAACTGGCACTGGACGGATCTTCACTGGCGGGAGTGGGCGGCAGTCGGCAGCAGCGGGCAGTGGCCTGATGAATTTCGAACCCCAAAATGACGGAACATCCACAGCCCTTTGGGGTAAAGAATTCCAAGATTCACAACCCTCTGAGTGAAGAAAGTTCTCCTTATCTCAGTCCTAAATGGCTGACCTTATCCTGAGATTATGTCCCCTAGTTCGAGACTCTCCAGCCAGGGGTAACTAGCCTCTCAGCATCTACTCTCAAGCCCTCTCAGAATCTTATATGTTTCAATTAGATCACTACTCATTCTTCTAAACTCCAGAGGGTATCGCTCAATCTACCCAATCTCTCATCATAGGAATCAATCTCGTGAACCTTTGTTGCACCATCTCAAAGGCAAGTACATCTTTCCTCAGGTACGGAGACCAAAACTGTACACAATACTCCAGGTATTGTCTCACCAAGGCCATGTACAATTGCAGCAAGACTTACTCTTGTACCCCAACATTTTTGCAATAAAGGCCAACATACCATTTCAATTCCTAATTACTTAGAAACATAGAAAATAGGTGCAGGAAGAGACCATTCAGCCCTTCGAGCCTGCACCACCATTCAATAAGGTCATGGCTGATCATCACCTCAGTACCCCTTTCCTGCTTTCTCTCCATACCCCTTGATCCCTTTAGCCGTAAGGGCCATATCTAAATCCCTCTTGAATATACCCAATGAACTGGCATCAACAACTCTCTGCGGTGGAGAATTCCACAGATTAACAACTCTCTGAGTGAAGAAGTTTCTCCTCATCTCGGTCCTAAATGGCTTCCCCCGTATACTTAGAATGTGTCCCCTGGTTCTGGACTTCCCCAATATCGGGAACATTCTTCCTGCATTGAACCTGTTCAGTCCCGGCAGAATTTTATATGTTTCTATGAGATCCCCTCTCATTCTTCTAAACTCCAGTGAATGCAAGTCCAGTTGATCCAGTCTCTCCTCATATGTCATTCCTGCCATCCCGGGAATCAGTCTGGTGAACCTTCGCTGCAATCCCTCAATAGCAAGAACGTTCTTCCTCAGATTAGGAGACCAAAACTGAACACAATATTCCAGGTGAGGCCTCACCAAGGCACTGTACAACTGCAGTAAGACCTCCCTGTTCCTATACTCAAATCCCCTCGCTATGATTTGCCTTCTTCACCGCCTGCTGTACCTGCATGCCAACATTCAATGACTGATGTATCATGACACCCGTTGCACCTCCCCTTTTCCTAATCTGCCGCCATTCAGATAATATTCTGCCTTCGTGTTTGTGCCACCAAAGTGGATAACCTCACATTTATCCACATTATACTGCATCTGCCATGCATTTGCCCAATCGTCTAGCCTGTACAAGTCACCCTGCAGCCTCTTAGCATCCTCCTCACAGCTCACACCGCCACCCAGCTTAGTGTCATCTGCAAACTTGGAGATATTACACTCAATTCCTTCATCTAAATCATTGATGTATATTGTAAATAACTGGGGTCCCAGCACTGAGCCCTGCGACACTCCACTAGTCACTGCCTGCCATTCTGAAAAGGATCCGTTTATCCCAACTCTCTGCTTCCTGTCTGCCAACCAGTTCTCTATCCACATCAATATATTACCCCCAATACCATGTGCTTTGATTTTGCACACCAATCTCTTGTGTGGGGCCTTGTCAAAAGCCTTTTGAAAGTCCAAATACACCACATCCACTGGTTCTCCCCTGTCCACTCTACTAGTTATATCCTCAAAAAATTCTAGAAGATTTGTCAAGCATGATTTCCCTTTCATAAATCCATGCTGACTTGGACCGATCCTGTCACTGCTTTCCAAATGCGCTGCTATTTTATCTTTAATAATTGATTCCAACATTTTCCCCACTAATGATGTCAGGCTAACCGGTCTATAATTCCCCGTTTTCTCTCTCTCTCCTTTCTTAAAAAGTGGTGTTACATTAGCTACCCTCCAGTCCATAGGAACTGATCCAGAGTCGATAGACTGTTGGAAAATGATCACCAATGCATCCACTATTTCTAGGGCCACTTCGTTAAGTACTCTGGGATGCAGACTATTGGACCCTGGGGATTTATCGGCCTTCAATCCCATCAATTTCCCTAACACAATTTCCTGACTAATAAGGATTTCCTTCAGTTCCTCCTTCTCACTAGACCCTCGTTCCCCTAACATTTCCAAAAGGTTATTTGTGTCTTCCTTCATGAAGACAGAACCAAAGTATTTGTTCAATTGGTCTGCCATTTCTTTGTTCCCCATTATAATTTCACCTGATTCTGACTGCAAGGGACCGATGTTTGTCTTCACTAATCTTTTTCTCCTCACATATCGATAGAAGCTTTTGCAGTCAGTTTTTATGTTCCCAACAAGCTTCCTCTCATATTCTATTTTCCCCCTCCTAATTATACCCTTTGTCTTCCTCTGCTGAATTCTAAGTTTCTCCCAGTCCTCAGGATTCATGCTTTTTCTGGCCAATTTATATGCCTCTTCCTTGGATTTAACACTATCCTTAATTTCCCTTGTTAGCCATGGTTGAGCTACCTTCCCCGTTTTATTTTTACTCCAGACCAGGATGTACAATTGTTGAAGTTCATCCAAGTGATCTTTAAATGTTTGCCATTGCCTATCCACCGTCAACCTTTGAGTATCATTCACCAGTCTATTCTAGCCAATTCACGTCTCATACCATCGAAGTTACCTTTCCCTAAGTTCAGGACCCTAGTCTCTGAATTAACTGTATTACTCTCCATCATAATAAAGAATTCTACCATATTATAGTCACTCTTCCCCAAGGGGCTTGCACAACAAGATTGTTAATTAATCCTTTCTCATTACACATCACCCAGTCGAGGATGGCCAGCTTGCTGTATCTGCATGTTAACTTTCTGTGATTCATGTACAAGGACACCCAAATCCCTCCGAACACCAACATTTAATAGTTTCTCACCATTTAAAAAAAAATCTGTTTTTCAATTCTTCCTACCAAAGTGAATAACCTCACATTTCCCCACATTATACTCCATCTGCCACCTTCTTGCCCACTCACTTAACTTGTATCCCTTTGGAGACACCTTTTGTCTTCCTCACAGCTTACTTTCCCAGTTCGCTTTGTATCATCACCAAACATTTGGATACATTACACTTGGTCCCTTGATCTATGTCATTAATATAGATTGTAAATAGCTGAGGCCCCAGCTCTGATCCTTGCGGTACCCCACTAGCAACTGCTGGCCAAACTGAAAATGACCCATTTATTCGTACTCTCTGTTTTCTGCCCTTTAACCAATCCTCTATGCATGCTATTGAAATACTCCCAATTCCATGAGCACTTATATTGTGTAACAACCTTTAATGTGGCACCTTATTGAATGTCTTTTGAAAATCCAAATATACTACATCCACTGGTTCCCCTTTATCTACCCTACTAATTGCATCCAGAAAAAAATCATAATAGATTTGTCAAACACCATTTTCCTTTCATAAAACCATGTGGACTCTGCCTAACCATATTATGATTTTCTAAGTGCCCCGTTACCACTTCCTTCATGATGGATTCCAGCATTATCATCATTCTCCTGATGACTGATGGCATGTAGTTCTCTGTTTTCTCTCTCCCTCCTTTCTTGACTAGGGGCATTACATTTGCTACCTTCCAATCCACTGGGACCTTTCCAGAATCTAGGGAATTTTCAAAGATCACAACCTGTTGTGTATCTGTAAAGCATGCACTCCCATGTTCCGACACCAGGGAGCTCATCCCCTGAAGTCCCAAGGGATCCCAGCATCACTTGGGAGCACTGTATATATGCCGGCCCCTAAGGCCTGTTCCCGACTCTGGAGTGTCTTATTAAAGACTGAGGTCACTGTTACTTTAACCTCCCTGTGTGCAGCCTCATCTGTGTTAGGAACACAATAACTGACGACGAGTATACGAATCCAACGCAAAGATACAGCAAACTGTGGGCATCCTGGAGAAGTTTTCAGAGGGTGAGGACTGGGAAGTCTATGTCGAACAATTAGACCAGTACTTTGTAGCCAACGAGCTGGATGGAGAAGGAAGCGCTGCAAAAAGGAGAGCGGTCCTCCTCACTGGCTGTGGGGAACTGACATACAACCTCATGAAGAATCTTCTGGCTCTGGTGAAACCCACAGATAAGATGTATGAAGAATTGTGTACACTGGTTCGGGAACATCTTAACCCGAGGGAGAGCGTACTGATGGCGAGGTATCGATTCTACACGTGCCAGTGATCTGAAGGTCAGGAAGTGGCGAGCTACGTCGCCGAGCTAAGGCGACTTGCAGGACAATGAGTTCGATGGCTACCTGGAGCAAATGCTCAGAGACTTTTTTGTACTGGGCAATGGCCATGAGACCATCCTACGAAAACTTTTGACTGTAGAGACACCGAACCTCAGTAAAGCCATTGCGATAGCACAGGCGTTTATGTCCACCAGTGATAACACCAAACAAATAACTCAGCACACAAGTGCTAGCAATGTTCATAAATTAACTGGAACTGTGTTTGCGAGCAGAAATGTACAGGGCAGAAACCACGAGTCTGCAACTGCCAGCAGGTCTCAGGTGACCCAGAAGAATGGGTCAAGGATGTCTCGGAGCGGGTGCAGGACATTCTGAAATGGGAGGGAGAACAGCCAGTTGTCGTGGTGCACATTGGTACCAACGACATAGGTAAAAAAAGGGATGAGGTCCTACGAAACAAATTTAAGGAGCTAGGAGCTAAATTAAAAAGTAGGACCTCAAAAGTAGTAATCTCGGGATTGCTACCAGTGCCACGTGATAGTCAGAGTAGGAATCGCAGGATAGTGCAGATGAATACGTGGCTTGAGCAGTGGTGCAGCAGGGAGGGATTCAAATTCCTGGGGCATTGGGACCAGTTCTGGGGGAGGTGGGACCAGTACAATCCGGATGGTCTGCACCTGGGCAGGATCGGAACCAATGTCCTAGGGAGAGTGTTTGCTAGTGCTGTTGGGGAGGATTTAAACTAATATGGCAGGGGGATGGGAACCAATGCAGGGAGACAGAGGGAAACAAAAAGGAGGCAAAAGCAAAAGACAGAAAGGAGATGAGGAAAAGTGGAGGGCAGAGAAACCCAAGGCAAAGAACAAAAAGGGCCACTGTACAGCAAAATTCTAAAAGGACAAAGGGTGTTAAAAAAACAAGCCTGAAGGCTTTGTGTCTTAATGCAAGGAGTATCCGCAATAAGGTGGATGAATTAATTGTGCAAATAGATGTTAATAAATATGATGTGATTGGGATTACGGAGACGTGGCTCCAGGATGATCAGGGCTGGGAACTCAACATTCAGGGGTATTCAACATTCAGGAAGGATAGAATAAAAGGAAAAGGAGGTGGGGTAGCATTGTTGGTTAAAGAGGAGATTAATGCAATAGTTAGGAAAGACATTAGCTTGGATGATGTGGAATCTATATGGGTAGAGCTGCAGAACACCAAAGGGCAAAAAACGTTAGTAGGAGTTGTGTACAGACCTCCAAACAGTAATAGGGATGTTGGGGAGGGCATCAAACAGGAAATTAGGGGTGCATGCAATAAAGGTGTAGCAGTTATAATGGGTGACTTTAATATGCACATAGATTGGGCTAGCCAAACTGGAAGCAATACGGTGGAGGAGGATTTCCTGGAGTGCATAAGGGATGGTTTTCTAGACCAATATGTTGAGGAACCAACTAGGGCGGAGGCCATCTTAGACTGGGTGTTATGTAATGAGAGAGGATTAATT
This sequence comes from Pristiophorus japonicus, assembly GCF_044704955.1. Classification (NCBI taxonomy): domain Eukaryota; kingdom Metazoa; phylum Chordata; class Chondrichthyes; family Pristiophoridae; genus Pristiophorus; species Pristiophorus japonicus. The sequence continues at coordinate 112,744,477 of NC_091992.1, forward strand.
AGCAATCTCGTTGTGCGAGGCCCCTTGGGGAAGAGTGACCATAATATGGTGGATTTCTGCATTAGGATGGAGAAGGAAACAGTAAATTCAGAGACCATGGTCCAGAACTTAAAGAAGGGTAACTTTGAAGGTATGAGGCGTGAATTGGCTAGGATAGATTGGCGAATGATACTTAGGGGGTTGACTGTGGATGGGCAATGGCAGACATTTAGAGACCGCATGGATGAATTACAACAATTGTACATTCCTGTCTGGCGTAAAAATAAAAAAGGGAAGGTGGCTCAACCGTGGCTATCTAGGGAAATCAGGGATAGTATTAAAGCCAAGGAAGTGGCATGCAAATTGGCCAGAAATAGCAGCGAACCTGGGGACTGGGAGAAATTTAGAACTCAGCAGAGGAGGACAAAGGGTTTGATTAGGGCAGGGAAAATGGAGTACGAGAAGAAGCTTGCAGGGAACATTAAGGTGGATTGCAAAACTTTCTATAGGTATGTAAAGAGAAAAAGGTTAGTAAAGACAAACGTAGGTCCCCTGCAGTCAGAATCAGGGGAAGTCATAACGGGGAACAAAGAAATGGCAGACCAATTGAACAAGTACTTTGGTTCGGTATTCACTAAGGAGGATACAAACAACCTTCCGGATATAAAAGGGGTCAGAGGGTCTAGTAAGGAGGGGGAACTGAGGGAAATCTTTATTAGTCGGGAAATTGTGTTGGGGAAATTGATGGGATTGAAGGCCGATAAATCCCCAGGGCCTGATGGACTGCATCCCAGAGTACTTAAGGAGGTGGCCTTGGAAATAGCGGATGCATTGACAGTCATTTTCCAACATTACATTGACTCTGGATCAGTTCCTATGGAGTGGAGGGTAGCCAATGTAACCCCACTTTTTAAAAAAGGAGGGAGAGAGAAAACAGGGAATTATAGACTGGTCAGTCTGACCTCAGTAGTGGGTAAAATGATGGAATCAATTATTAAGGATGTCATAGCAGTGCATCTGGAAAATGGTGACATGATAGGTCCAAGTCAGCATGGATTTGTGAAAGGGAAATCATGCTTGACAAATCTTCTGGAATTTTTTGAGGATGTTTCCAGTAAAGTGGACAAAGGAGAACCAGTTGATGTGGTATATTTGGACTTTCAGAAGGCTTTCGACAAGGTCCCACACAAGAGATTAATGTGCAAAGTTAAAGCACATGGGATTGGGGGTAGTGTGCTGACGTGGATTGAGAACTGGTTGTCAGACAGGAAGCAAAGAGTAGGAGTAAACGGGTACTTTTCAGAATGGCAGGCAGTGACTAGTGGGGTGCCGCAAGGTTCTGTGCTGGGGCCCCAGCTGTTTACATTGTACATTAATGATTTAGACGAGGGGATTAAATGCAGTATCTCCAAATTTGCGGATGACACTAAGTTGGGTGGCAGTGTGAGCTGCAAGGAGGATGCTATTAGGCTGCAGAGTGACTTGGATAGGTTAGGTGAGTGGGCAAATGCATGGCAGATGAAGTATAATGTGGATAAATGTGAGGTTATCCACTTTGGTGGTAAAAACAGAGAGACTGACTATTATCTGAATGGTGACAGATTAGGAAAAGGGAAGGTGCAACGAGACCTGGGTGTCATGGTACATCAGTCATTGAAGGTTAGCATGCAGGTACAGCAGGCGGTTAAGAAAGCAAATGGCATGTTGGCCTTCATAGCGAGGGGATTTGAATACAGGGGCAGGGAGGTGTTGCTACAGTTGTACAGGGCCTTGATGAGGCCACACCTGGAGTATTGTGTACAGTTTTGGTCTCCTAACTTGAGGAAGGACATTCTTGCTATTGAGGGAGTGCAGCGAAGATTCACCAGACTGATTCCCGGGATGGCGGGACTGACCTATCAAGAAAGACTGGATCAACTGGGCTTGTATTCACTGGAGTTCAGAAGAATGAGAGGGAACCTCATAGAAACGTTTAAAATTCTGACGGGTTTAGACAGGTTAGATGCAGGAAGAATGTTCCCAATGTTGGGGAAGTCCAGAACCAGGGGTCACAGTCTGAGGATAAGGGGTAAGCCATTTAGGACCGAGATGAGGAGAAACTTCTTCACCCAGAGAGTGGTGAACCTGTGGAATTCTCTACCACAGAAAGTAGTTGAGGCCAATTCACTAAATATATTCAAAAGGGAGTTAGATGAAGTCCTTACTACTCGGGGGATCAAGGGTTATGGCGAGAAAGCAGGAAGGGGGTACTGAAGTTTCATGTTCAGCCATGAACTCATTGAATGGCGGTGCAGGCTAGAAGGGCTGAATGGCCTGCTCCTGCACCTATTTTCTATGTTTCTATGTTTCTATGTCCCCAATAAAGGATGAATGCAAGGCAATTCACACCTTGTTGGCGTTGTGGAGGCTTCCATTCAGCCTATTCATGCCGCTTCAAAGGGTATGTTTGCAAGAGCTGTGGAACAATGGGGCACCTCCAACGAGCTTGCAGACGGAGCTGCAAGCTCTGCAAACCTGCTAACCACCACGTGGCAGAGGAAGATCGGTCCGTGGTGGATCAAGCAATTTCGAGCTTCAGAAAGAGGAGGCAGATGCTGAAGTACACGGGGTGCACATATTTTTGAAAAAATGTCCACCTATAATGCTAAACGTAAAATTGAATGGCTTACCAGTAGCCATGGAACTGGACACTGGCGCTAGCGAATCCATCATGAGTAAAAAGATGTTTGAGAGGCTGTGGTGCAACAAGGCATTCAGACCAGCCTTGAGCCCCATCCACACGAAACTGAGAACGTACACCAAAGAGTTTATCACTGTCCTGGGCAGCGCCATGGTCAAGGTCCTATGAGGCCACGGTGCCCGAACTGCCACTCTGGATTGTCCCGGGTGATGGCCTCACACTGCTTGGAAGGAGCTGGCTGGGCAAAATCCGCTAGAACTGGGATGACATCCGAGCGCTAGCACATGTCGATGAGGCCTCATGTACCCAGGTTCTTCACAAATTTCCTTCCCTTTTTGAGCCAGGCATTGGAAACTTTTCCGGGGCGAAGGTGCGGATCCACTTGGTCCCAGAGGCACGACCCATTCACCACAAGGCGCGAGCGGTACCTCACATGATGAGGGAGAGAGTGGAAATTGAGCTGGACAGGCTGCAACGCGAGGGCATCATCTCCCCAGTGGAATTCAGCGAGTGGGTCAGCCCGATTGTTCCAGTACTCAAAAGTGATGGCACGGTCAGGATTTGCGGCAATTATAAAGTAACTATTAATCGTTTCTCGCTACAGGACCAATACCCGCTACCTAATGCAGACGACCTATTTGCGACGCTGGCAGGAGACAAGACATTCACCAAGCTCGACCTGACTTCGGCCTACATGACGCAGGAGCTGGAGGAGTCTTCGAAGGGCCTCACCTGCATCAACACGCACAAGAGACTGTTCATCTACAACAGATGCCCGTTTGGAATTCGGTCGGCTGCAGCGATCTTCCAGAGAAACATGGAGAGCCTACTCAAGTCAGTACCACACACAGTGGTCTTTCAGGACGACATATTGGTCACGGGTCGGGACACCGCCGAGCACCTACAAAACCTGGAGGAGGCCCTCCAGCGACTGGATCGCGTAGGGCTGTGGCTGAAGAGGTCAAAATGCATCTTCATGTCAACAGAAGTGGAGTTTTTGGGGAGAAAGTTCGCAACGGATGGCATTTGGCCCACAGATGCCAAGACAGAGGCTATCAGGAATGCGCCCAGGCCACAGAACGTCACGGAGCTGCGGTCGTTCCTGGGACTCCTCAACTATTTTGGTAACTTCGTACCGGGGTTAAGCACCCTCTTAGAGCCCATACATGTGTTATTGCGCAAACGTGAGAACTGGGTATGGGGAAAAAAACAAGTAATTGCTGTTGAGAAAGCCAGAAACATTTTATGCTCCAACAAGCTGCTTGTATTGTATAACCTATGTAAAAGACTTGTGCTAGCATGTGACACATCGTCGTACGGAGTCGGGTGTGTATTACAACAAGCTTACGTTGCGGGGAAATTGCAACCTGTCGCCTATGCTTCCAGGAGCTTGTCTAAGGCCGAGGGGGCCTACAGCATGATTGAGAAAGAGGCATTAGTGTGTGTGTTCGGTGTAAATAAAATGCATCAGTACCTGTCTGGCCTCAAATTTGAGCTGGAAACCGATCCCAAGCCCCTCACATCCCTGTTCGCTGAAAACAAGGGGATAAATACTAATGCCTCAGCCCGCTTACAAAGGTGGGCACTCGCGCTTTCAGCGTATAACTATACCATCTGCCACAGGCCAGGCACCGAGAACTGTAAGGATGCTCTCAGTTGACTACCATTGCCCACCACGGGGGTGGAAATGGTGCAGCCCGCAGACTTGTTGATGGTCATGGAAACATTTGAAAATTATAAATCACCTGTCACGGCCTGCCAGATTATGACTTGGACCAGCCAAGTCTGCTGTCCCTAGTAAAAAAACTGTGTACTGCATGGGAGCTGGGCCAGCATCCCCGTTGAAATGCAAGAGCCAATCAAACCGTTCCAGCGGCGAAAGGACGAGCTGTCCATTCAGGCAGACTGCCTGTTGTGGGGTAACCGTGTAATGCTACCCAAAAAGGGCAGGTTCATCTCGGATCTCCACAGCACACACCCGGGTATAATAATGATGAAAGCGATAGCCAGATCCCACGTGTGGTGGCCTGGTATCGACTCTGACTTAGAGTCCTATGTACGGCAATGCAGCATATCTGCTCAGTTGAGCAACGCGCCCAGAGAGGCACCACTAACTTTGTGGTCCTGGCCCTCCAGACCATGGTCGAGGATCCATGTCGACTATGCAGGCCCGTTTCTCGGTAAAATGTTCCTGGTGGTGGTGGATACTTTTTCAAAATGGATTGAATGTGAAATAATGTCGGGAAGCACCGCCACCACCACCATTGCAAGCCTGAGGGCCATGTTTGCCACCCATGGCCTGCCTGACATACTGGTCAGTGACATCGGGCCATGTTTCACCAGTGCCAAATTTAAAGAATTCATGACCCGCAATGGGATCAAACATGTCACCTCAGCCCCGTTTAAACCAGCCTCCAATGGGCAGGCAGAGCGGGCAGTACAAACCATCAAACAGAGCCTTAAACGAGTCACAGAAGGCTCACTCCAAACTCGCCTGTCCCGAGTACTGCTCAGCTACCGCATGAGACCCCACTCGCTCACAGGGGTGCCCTCGGCTGAGCTACTCATGAAAAGGACACTTAAAACCAGACTCTCGCTGGTTCACCCCAACCTGCATGATCAGGTAGAGAGCAGGCGGCAGCAACAAAATGTAAACGATGGTCGCGCCACTGTGTCATGGGAAATTGATCTGAATGACCGTGTATGTGCTCAACTATGGACATGGTCCCAAGTGGATTGCGGGCACGGTGATAGCTAAAGAAGGGAATAGGGTGTTTGTAGTCAAACTAGACAATGGACAAATTTGCAGAAAGCACCTGGACCAAACGAGGCTGCGGTTCACAGACTGCCCTGAACAACCCACAGCAGACACCACCTTTTTCGAGCCCACAACACACACCAAATGATCAATGACACCACCCTGGACCAGGAAATCGAACCCATCACGCCCAACAGCCCAGCAAGGCCAGGCTCACCCAGCAGCCCTGCAGGGCCAACAACACGCCAGCCCAGCGAGGGCACAGCCAACACACCAGAACAGAAATTTGTACTGAAACGGTGCACCGGGGAACGAAAGGCTCCCGACCGCCTCACCTTGTAAATAGTTTTCACTTTGACTTTGGGGAGGAGTGATGTTGTGTATCTGTAAAGCATGCACTCCCATGTTCCGCCACCAGGGAGCTTATCTGGGATCCCTTGGGAGCACTGTATATAAGCCGGCCCCTCAGGCCTGTTCCTTACTCTGGAGTGTCTTATTAAAGACTGAGGTCACTGTTACTTTAACCTCCCTGTGTGCAGCCTCATCTGTGCTAGGAACACAATACAACCAATGCATGCACTATCTCTGCAGCCTCTTTTAGAACCCTAGGATGGAGGCCATCAGGTCCAGGGGATTTGTTGGCATTTAGTTTTAATTGCAACACCAACAAAAAAAATCAGCTTATGTGGAAAAATTGAACTGAGAGCAAAGTTGTGAAGAGATGTATTTAATATCCATACAATATGGGAAGGGCAGACATTTAAAGAAATATAAAGTTTTTTTTTTTTTTAATTTTTCGTTGCCAATCTTTCCAATTCTTTGTCAAATCACAAACGCCAGAGGTCACCTTGCACACATCAAGGATCACTCTGCGCCAATGCTCTTAGCCAAAAGGCCAAGAGCCACTGCACCGTTCCTGGAAGTACTGCAATACCAGGTTCGTGCCATGGAGGTGGATGGGTCAGGCCCCCCACACACCTCCGTGGAGGTGGATGGGTCAATCCACCCCACCCACCTCCTATTTCCAAAAAGCATAGGAGAACCACCTTCCTGATCCAGGGAGAACCACTTTGGGGTCATGGTTACTCCCCTGTCAGGTCAGTTACGCATGATCTTAGCCAAAAGGCCGAGAAGCGAAGTAAATAATTATAAAGTTTTTTTTTTTGAAATTCGTAGCCAATCGTTCCAATTCTTTGTCAAATCACAAACGCCAGAGGTCACCTTGCACACATCAAGGATCACTCTGCGCCAATGCTCTTAGCCAAAAGGCCGAGAGCCACTGCACCGTTCCTGGAAGTACTGCAATACCAGGTTCGTGCCATGGAGGTGGATGGGTCAGGCCCCCCACCCACCTCCGTGGAGGTGGATGGGTCAAGCCACCCCACCCACCTATTTCCAAAAAAGCAAGCATATACCTTCCTGATCCAGGGAGAACCACCTTGGGGTTATGGTGGTTACTCCCCTGTCAGGTCAGTTACGCATGATCTTAGCCAAAAGGCCGAGAAGCGATATATATTTTTTATAAAGTTGCTCACACCTTAGTGCTGCTTGATGCAGAATTCCAGATGTAGCCGAGACGCTGCAAGGTCAGCCTTGGACTCATCAGACACTTCAGTCACAATGGTCCTTGAGGCTGCTTCAAAACCGCCTGCAGCTAGGCACTCTGACCTCCCATTCAATAACTGACTGGCAATATCCCTGAGTTGTTTGAAAAAGGATATCCAGGAAGAGACTGCCACAGTTATATACATGTGGTGGAGACAGATTTAAGTGAAATTTGCATCTGGCAGTCTCAGGAAGTTTTTTCACCCACTGAGAACGTTTTTTCATCCATTATCTCCCTTATTGTCCCGCTCTTTTGAAGACACTGAGTCCTCGCCTAGGGCACAGTTCCTCGGGCGCCAAGTCCCCCTCTGCTGATAGGCCCCAAGTAACCATTGGTCAGTAACGTTGATGACGAGTGTCGGGGCTGGGGAGGGAAGGGCCACATCGAAACCTGATCCTGCACTCACCCAGTGTTCATGCATGCATACTGCCAGCAGGGGTTTCTGCATAATTATAAGGAACAGGACCCTTGGCTGATTTGAATCTTTGTAGCCCGAGGCACTGAGGCCGATTGCAGAGCCCCTACCATCAGCCCCCAGCTGCGATCCAGTCAGAGTACCAATGTGCCCCCGTGTATTGCTCCTTGATAAAGATGGTGCATTTTTAGGCAAAAGCTGCTGAGACATTTCAGTTCAAACAACAAAAATAAAGGATGCGATGTGGATGACACGCTGGTCATTGGCCCCTGGGACCTGCGTGCAAGTCCAGCCAAGGCTGATGGAATGAAGTCTGCTTACTGTAAGAGCCCGGCATGAAAGGAATTCAAGTTTTCTCAATCCAGTTCCGATTAGGGTATGGAGCCACAGTATAAAACCGCTTCAATTTTGCTATTAAGTGAATGTATTTTCCTTTTAAGCAAAAAGGTAACATTGCTTTACATTTGTATCTACTTTTTAAAAAACTTAAACACCAAATAGAGCAAAATATGAATAATCTTACTTAGATGCTTCTTTTCCTCATTCATTAGTGTTAGCAAAAAAGGTCGGCATGAGTACATAGCAGGTTAACCCCTTCAAGATGCCACAGGATAACTGGTGTTGGAAATGGAAGTGTCACATTTATGCAGTAGGAAGTTGTCTTCTGAGACTAGAGCTGAGGCACAATATTTGGGGCAGAGTAGAGGCAGCTGTACCTTGCATCTAATTCAATAATGATGGCCCTGGTTTTATTGTTGATACTAGGTTTCCAAAATGGAAAGTGTGCCATTTCCCAACACTAACATCTCCCATGAGCACAAAGTTCTCACAAAGATCATTTAAAGCAAATAAAATGTCCGTATGGTACTTTATCACCTTTGCTACTAGACTACCCCTATCGGGGGAGATTTTCCCATCCCAAATTCCTCCAACTTTGTTCAATCTGATCCATTCACTAATGGAATTGCATATCCGCTTGTCCCTTGCCCAGAAGATCTCTGGTTGAAGTCTTATATCATCATCATCATCATCATAGGCAGTCCCTCAAAATCGAGGAAGACTTGCTTCCACTCTAAAAGTGAGTTCTTAGGTGATTGAACAGTCCAATATGGGAATTACAGTCTCTGTCACAGATGAAACAGACAGTCGTTGAAGGAAAGGGTGGGTGAGACAGGTTTGCCGCACGCTCCTTCTGCTGCCTGCGCTTGGTTTCTGCATGCTGTTGGCGACGAGACTCGAGGTGCTCAGCGCCCTCCCGGATGCACTTCATCTACTTCGGGTGGTCTTTGGCCAGGGACTCCCAAGTGTTGGTGGGAATGTTACATTTTATCAGGGAGGCTTTGAGGGTGTCCTTGAAATGTTTCCTCTGCCCACCTGGGGCTCGCTTGCCGTGTAGGAGTTCTGAGTAGAGCGCTTGCTTTGGGAGTCTTCATGTTCCAGTTGGGCAAACTCTTAATCAGTTTTCAGGCAAATACTTAAATGTTGTGCTATCCTGAAAGAAGGTAGTTCACCTCAAGGGAAAGAAAAAAAAAACTACACTATCTGGTTCACTGGAACTGCACTTCCAGCCTCAAGAAAGCCAAATTCACATCACATTCCACATTTTCTCAGCAACTCTCCAGTGGAAGGCATTCAAGGAGGAGGGTTCAGACCAAATATGTGCCCTTAAAAATAAAAGGGTGAGGCTAACAAAGCAGACACTGCTATCGGGGAGGAGGAGTGTGAAATATTAGATGAAATAAACAGTGAGAGAGGAGGTATTAAGGGGCTTAGCAGCTTTGAAAATGGATAAGTCTCCAGGCCCGGATGAAGTGTATCCCAGGCTGTTAAGTGAAGCAAAAAAGGAAATTGCAGAGGCATTGACCATCATTTTCCAATCCTCTCTTGTTTCAGGTGTGGTGCCAGAGGACTGGAGGACTGCTAATGTGGTATCTTTGTTTAAGAAGGGAGAAAGGGATAGCTTGAGTAATTACAAGCCAGTCAGTCTAATCTCAGTGGAGGGAAAATAATTGGAAAAAATTCTGAAGGATAGGATAAATTTTCATTTAGAAAGTCACAGATTAATTAAGGACAGTCAGCATGGATTTGTTAAGGGAAGGTCATGTCTGACAAACTTCATTGAATCTTTTGAGGAGGTAACAAGGAGGGTCGATGAGGGTAGTGCGTTTGATGTAGTGTATATGGATTTCAGCAAGGCATTTGATCAGGTCCCACATGGCAGACTGGTCACAAAAGTAAAAACCCATGGGATCCAGAGCAAAGTGGCAAGTTGGATCCAAAATTGTCTCAAAGGCAGGAAACAGAGGATAATGGTTGATGGGTGTTTTTGTGACTGGAAGGATGTTTCCAGTGGGGTTCCGCAGGGTTCAGTACTAGGTCTCTTGCTTTTTGTGGTATACATCAATGATCTAGACTTGAATATAGGGAGTATGATTAAGAAGTTTGCAGATGATATTAAAATCGGCTGTGTGGTTGATAATGAAGAAGAAAGCTATAGACTGCAGGAAGATATCAATCAACTGGTCAGGTTGGGCTGAACAGTGGCAAATGGAATTTAATCTGGAGAAGTGTGAGGTAATGCATTTGGGGAGGGCTAACAAGGAAAGGGAATACACATTAAATAGTAGGACACTGAGAAGTGTAGAGGAACAAAGAGACCTTGGAGTGTATGTCCAAAGATCGCTGAAGGTAGCAGGCCAGGTAGATAAGGTGGTTAATGTGATATATTCACAGAACACAGCACATACAACTCCTAACATGACAGGCAGATCTCTCGGAAGTCTCCGGAAATCTGCCTAGTTCTGTTTATTATTAACCCTGCACTTGCAGTACACAATACATCCACATCCACAGTGTTGCGTTACAAACATTACAAGCTTACAGACATCACACTTCTCCCTCCTTAATGAAGAAGCCAACTTAACAAACATCATACATAACTTTCATGTTTATATATAACACAGGATATAAATGTTTTTTTCCATATTTACAAATTTAACTTTACCACTTGTTTTCTGTTTTGAAGAGGATATCTTCGCTCTCGAACAGAACCTTCCAAACATGGTGTTGAATCTAAACTCATTCAAGGCTCATCCTGAGGAACGTTTTCCTCCATGGAATTTCCTTGATTTTCATTTGAACTCACTCTAACTTCAGGCTCTTTGTTTTCCTGACTCGGACTCAGACTTTCATTCTGATTCTCTCCTGGATTTGTTTCCAGTACATTGGATTTAGAATTTGCTACTGGTGTATCAAAACTATCTGATGAGTCAGCAATAATTGAATCATTCCCACCTTCAACTCCTTCCATGTCTGTCGGTAAAATATGATCAATATGAACAAACCGAACCTGTCCATTGTCAAACATCTTTACCAAATATGTGCGAGGACCACATATCTTCACCACTCTTCCTGGTAACCACTTTAACCATTTATGGTGATGGTTCTTCACTCTCACCTTCTGGTTTAATTTCACACTTCTCTCTTTTACTCTACCTCTATCCTGATTCTCTTTCTGTCTTAATTCTGTCTCTTCTATGGACTGTGCCAAATGTGGTTTTAACAACAAGAATCTGGTTCGTGGTTGTCGTTTGAGAAACAACTCTGCTGGTTTTCTACTAGTAGTTGTATGAGGAGTGTTTCGATATGTAATCAAAAAATTAGTCAATTTGTGATCCAATGACAACTGTCGTTTCCTTGGATTTGGATCTAACATTTGTTTTATGAGGGCATGTTTTACAATTTGTACAGTGCGCTCTGATGCACCATTCGAAGCAGGATGGTATGGTGGAACTTTGGTATATTTCACACCATTTTTGCTTGTGAATTGTGCAAATTCTTCTGAATGAAATTGTGGTCCATTATCCGAAACAATCTCTCCAGGGAGGCCAAATGAAGAAAATAATTTTCGCAAAATGTCCAATGTTTTACTTGTTGTTATTTTCCACATTGGAACAGCGCAACCCACTTCAAATGGCTATCAATCACAATGAACAATTGTTGTCCTTCCAACTCAGCAAAATCAATATGTAGCCTTTGCCACACCCTGGAAGGCCATTTCCATGGCTGTAATGGTACTGGTGTCGTACACTGGCTCACGATGTCCTCGATATCTTTATCAAGACCTGGCCACCATAAATAACTGCGTGCAAAACTCTTGGTCATGCACATTCCCAGGTGCTGGTCATGGAGGTCTCCTAATAATTTGGACCTGAATTTATTTGGTATCACCACTCTTGCACCCCACATGATACAATCTTTATTAACTGATAATTCATTCCTACGAATGAAGAATGGATGTGTATCTTTGTCTGTTACCTGGTTTGGCCATCCATTTGACATCACTGGGTCACATTTGGTTGCTCTATCAATCTCTTCAGCTGTGACTGACAGTTCATCAATGTATGAAAAATAAAACACTTCTTCCTTATCGGGTGTAACTTGTGATGGGGAAGGCAATCTAAACATTGCATCAGCATTACTGTGATCAGCTGATCGTCTGTATTCAATATCATATGTATATGCTGACAAAATCAAAGCCCATCTCTGCATTCGGGCTGCAGCTAATGTTGGAACTGGGGACTTTGGATGGAGGATTGCTATTAGGGGCTTATGGTCCATAACAATGGTAAACTTACGACCATACAAGTATTTGTGAAACTTCTTGACCCCAAAAATTAATGCCAAAGCTTCCCTTTCAATTTGCACATAATTACTCTCACTGGCACTGAGAGTGCGTGAAGCAAAAGCAATTGGTCTCTCCTCCCCATTACTTAATACATGAGAGATTATTGCCCCAACTCCATACTGAGAGGCATCACATGCTAGATATGTCATAATGAACTAACATGGTGCTCTCTACCAATTTGCTTTTACACTCCTTGAATGTTGTATCGCATTCTTTTGACCACTTCCAATGGACCTGTTTTTTCAAAAGTTCATTCAGTGGATGTAATACTTAGCCAAATTTGGTAGGAACTTCCCATAATAGTTCAAAAGACCCAAGAATGAACGAAGTTCATTGACATTCCTGGGAGTGGGTGCATTTCTAATTGCATCCAATTTTTCCATGATTGGATGTAAACCATCTTTGTCTATTCTGTACCCTAAGTACTCCACTGAGTTTTTAAATAACTCACACTTATAAGCAGACACTTGTACTCTGTGCTTCTCTAGCCGTTTGTGGACTTCATTCAATATGTTATAATGAATTTGCCTACTTGATGCTGAAATTAGTATGTCATCCAAATTTCATACTACTCCTTCAATACCTTGCAAAATCTGGTTCATCACCCCTTGGAATATGGCAGGGGCGGAAGACACTCCAAATGGTAGCCTATTAAATTGATATAGGCCTAGATGAGTATTTATAGTCAAACATGACTTGGACTCCTCATCTCGTTCAAGCTGTAAGTAGGCATTCGTAAGATCCAGTTTTGAGAAGATCTGACCACCTGTCAGTGTTGTCAACAAATCTTCTATATTCGGCAATGTATTGGGGCCATTACCCTCCAGAACCTGGTTTACGGTTACTTTATAATCACCACACAATCTTACCTTACCATCGGACTTAGGTACAACAACAATGGGTGTAGCCTAATTACATCGATCTATCTTGCAAATAATGTTCACAGTCTCTAGTCTTTTGAGTTCTTGCTCAACTTTCTCCTTGAGTGCATATGGTATGGAATGTGGCTTGTAGTAAACCGATCTAGCGTCCTTCTGTACCCTGACACTTGCCTTGAAGCCTTGAATCGGACTGCCCATTTCGCAGAACACCTTCGGATACTTCTTGATAACCTCATCCGTTGATGAAAATCTCGCTTCCACACAGAAAATCTTACTCCAATCCAGCTTCAGTGAGCTCAACCAATTTCTTCCTAGTAAGACAGACTTGTCTCCTTTCACTACAATTAGAGGCAAGTTCTGAAATTGATCTTTATATTTCACCGGTACGGTGATACGGCCTACGACAGAAACTTTCTATCCTTAATAGCCTCGCAGCTCTATTTTGGATTTCTCCAGTTGAAAATCACGCAATTTATCACGGTACAGTGACTCCGGTATTACACTCACGGAGGCACCCATGTCAATTTCCATTGGTATCTTGAATCCCGCAACATCTATGTGGATTATGATGCTTTCCGAATCGCTGTCCGTTAACCTCGTGCTCCTGATGACATATAATTCTCACATCTCCTTGTCCTGTTGTTGTTCTTCCATGCTATGTAGTCTCTCGGGATTTCTACTCATAGCTTTGAATGCCGGACTCACAGCTTTAAAAACTGGTTTACCCTTCAGTCGGCATGCCTTTGCAAGATGACCAGTCTTTCTGCAGAAGAAACACTCTACCTTCACGTATGGACAACTTTGAGCAATGTGTTGTCCCAGGCACCTATAGCACGACTTCGATGCTCTGGTAGAATTTTCAGTTTCTGAGACTTTCGGCCATGCCCGTCTTTTACTTTGAACCTGCAGGTGATTTACCTCGGTTGACCTTCGACTGTAATTATTATTTAATTCTTGGGAATATTGTTTAGCCATGCCCATCGACCTCGCTGTCTGACAAGCAATCTCAAAAGTCAAGTCATCCATCGTCAATCACTTCCTTCTGATCGTATCATTTTTCACCCCACAAACAAAACGATCCCGTAATGCTCGGCTTTGAAAGTTTCCAAATTTACAGTGCATCAATAGCTTTTTTAATGCTACGATGTAATCACTGATATTATCATCAGTCTTTTGATTCCGAATCCCGAAACGATAGCTTTCAGCAATTTCTAATGGTTTGGGGTTATAGTGCTGCTCCAGCTTCATTAAAATCTCTCTAAGCGTTGTGCCCTTTGGCTCGTCAGGCACAAGCAGATTTACAAGGGTTTCGTATAATGTCTCCGATAAGAAGATCGCTCTCTTGCGTTCCAACACAGCCCAGTTCTGGACTGTATTATCTGGAACTTCGATTATGTTATTTGCAATGAAATACATTTCCAGCCGATCCACATACGCTTTAAAATGTTCCCGGTCGTGTCTATATTCTCCCAAATGTCCCAATACACCTGCCATTTTAATCTCTAGCTGTTCACACCGTGTGCTGTATTTTACCTCGAATTATGTAGCTTTTTTCCAAAGACAGAAACTTCCAAAGTCTCTCTGTCGGCTGGCTGAATCCTTCAGCAACAAAATTTAAGCTTTAAATCATCTGAAAAATCTCATCCTCAGCCAAATGTGATATATGCACAGAACATAGCACACACAGCTCCTAACATGGCAGGCAGCTCTCTCGGAAGTCTCCGGAAATCTGCCTAGTTCTGTTTATTATTAACCCTGCACTTGCCGTACACAATACATCCACATCCACAGTGTGGAGCTACAAACATTACAAGCTTACAGACATTACAGTTAAGAATGCCTGTGGAATGCTTGCCTTTATTCGTCGAGGCATAGAATAGAAGAGCAGGGGGGTTATGCTTGAACTGTATAAACCATTGGTTAGGCCACAGCTAGAGTACTGGGTGCAGTTCTGGTCACCGCATTACAGGAAGGATGTGATTGCACTGGAGAGGGTAGAGAGGAGATTTACAAGGATGTTGCCAGGAGTGGAGAATCTTAGCTATGAGGACAGATTGGATAGGCTGGGTTTGTTTTCCTTGGAACAGAAGAGGCTGAGGGGAGACCTCATTGAGATGTATAAAATGATGAGGGGCCTAGGTATAGTGGATAGAAAGGACCTATTTCCCTTCGCAAGGGGGTCAACAACCAGGGGGCATAAATTTAAAGTAATTGGTAGAAGGTTTAGAGGGGATTTGAGGGGAAATTTCTTCACCCAGATAGCTGTGGGGGTCTGGAAGTCACTGCCTGAAAGGGTGGTAGAGGCAGAAACCCTCACCACATTTAAAAAGTGCTTGGACGTGCACCTGAAGTGCCGTAACCTGCAGGACTACGGACCTAGAGCTGGAAAGTGGGATTCGGCTGGGCAGCGTCTTGCTGGCCGGCACAGACACGATGGGCCGAAATGGCCTCCTTCCGTGCTGTAAATTGCTCTGATTCCATGGCCCCAATATTGGTGACCTTACCGCCGACTGCCGCCTGCTGCCGCCAAGTTTTCCTGCTGTTTTCCTCTCACTCCCAGTTTCCACAGGCTGGAGTGGGCGGGAGGGGAGCACCGCCGGGAACCACCCGCTGACGGCCTCTGGTGGCCAAGTCGTGTAAATGGCCTCCTGCCCACCGAGGTGCCAGCTTGGTGGGGGTGGGAGTCGGCACCAGCAGGGGGAAGGACCGCTGTGTGGAGCCTGTTCTTACCCCAACGGTAGGTATGAAGACCTGCAAAAGAAGGTTCGTGAACATCTTTAAACTATTTTTTTTTTGCAGCGACTTACCTGGATGGGGTCCCCTGAAGGTGTTCCCATGATTTTTCTTTTGTGATGTTTTTACTTTTCAGGTCTTCCACTCTCCCTGGGCCCAACTCCATCCTCGGCAGCATTAGGGCGGCAAGTTCCGTTGCTGCCGAGATTGAGAACTGCCGCCCAGATTGACAGCGTAAGCTGTTATTTGCCGCCGGGCGGTACTGCCTCCTCTTTTAGAGGAATCTTTCAGGCAAAGTACCGCCCGGTCTCTCGGCGGCCATTGGCGGTCCTTTGGGCGCAAATGGGTGGGCCTTGCAACTCATGAAAACCAGGTCCTATGATTCTAGGAGGACCATGAGCAGCGCTGAGTCAGACTACAGTTATGAAGAAGTCCACACTGTAGTGTACCTAGCCTGGGCGTTCACCATTCAGATCCTTCTACCATCCTGAATGGAAAGACACAGAGGAGCAGTGATCATGTCTTGGTGAAGGAATGCAGCTGATTGTTCATCATCACACTAAGTCCCGCTCACCCATCACCCCTATGCTCTCTGACCTCCATGGGTTCTGGGTTAAGCAACGCCTTGATTTCAAAATTTTCATCCTTGCTTACAAATCCCTCCATGGCCTTGCCCTCCCTATCTCTGTAATCTCCTTTAGCCTCACAACCCCCCCCTAAGATATCAGCGCTCCTCAAATTCTGTCCTCTTGAGCATCCCTGATTATAATCGCTCAACCATCGGTGGCCGTGCCTTCAGCTGCCTAGGTCTTAAACTCTGGAGCTCCCGCCCTAAATTTCTCCACCTCTCTACCTCTCTTTCCTCCTTTAAGACGCTCCTTCAAACCTACCTCTTTGACCAAGTTTTTGGTCATCTGTGCTAATTTCTCCTTATGTGGTTCGGTGTCAAATTTTTGTCTTATAGTCCTGTGAAGCGCCTTGGAATGTTTTACTCCATTAAAGGTGCTATAAAATTGTGAGTTGTTGTTGTTGTTTACTAATGGGAGATGCAAGTGACCCACATAGAGAGAACAGTGGAATAGGAATCACGTTTTCATGTAACTGAGGAAAAATGCACGTTCAACTGAATTTAGCCGAAGTTTGTTCATGTATCTAACGGTGTTGGTTGTTAGTTTATCTAAGGGTTTATGTACCATACAGCAGTAGCAAAGAAAACAGGTTCGATTTTTCATTGATGCTAAAACGCTGTAACATAAATGTGGAGTTCAGGCCTGACCTGACTGTAGGGTGATTTCCTCCTTGTTATGTTCAGAATTAATTCACAAGACTATATCGCAAGCTCAAACTTGTGACCTTGCGACCTTGGTCTCTTTATTCAGACTCCAGAGTGCGGAAGCAGCATGGTGAATTACCTTTTATACCTGCTTGCGCAAGTGACCCTTAGGTCTCCGATAGGTGTGCCCCTAGTGGCATTATGGATAAGGTCTACATACATACATAACATCACTCCACCCCCCCCCACCCAAAGTCTTATTGTGCAATTTGTTTGCAAGTTGAGGCGATCTGGCGCTCCATGCCCCTGGGTCGATCGCCTGGGTTGAAGTCCTGACATGGTGGGTTCATCCTCGTGGTTGACGGCGAAGTTAATCGTGTTAGTGGGCTGTTGGGGGCCAGGTCCTTTCACAGTGGTTCCTGGTTATCTGTAGTTCGCAGTTTGGTCTTGTCCAAATGCTTTACTCGTTGGCCTGGTACATGGTTTCACAATCAAACGCTCCGTTTTCATCACATACACTCCAGTCCCCCCCTTGGCTAATGTGGTGCTAGCGGCCCAACTGGGGCCCTGAACATGGTCTACATCACGTCTTCTGATGTCGCGTGGAGAGGCCATGCACTTATGCTGCATTCTCTGCTGATGGCATATGGAAGGCACGGTTCTGAGTGATTCTGTCTGGTGACTGCGTAGCACCCAGGATAGCCAGGTCTGCAGGGAGTCTACCATAGGGATTTGGGCTACCTGAGGTCTGGCAAGCCCAGGATGGCCGCAATGGCCTTGAGACTTTCGGTAGTGGCGGGAGGCCTAGTGGTCCCCGGGGACCTTGGGCCGTAGTATGGGGGCCCCGGACCACCGACTGTGTGTAGCCGCTCTGCCTTGTTTTGCAACGTTAGGATGGGTCTATCGTCTCTGCGATGGATAGATTGTCACATCTCGTCTAGCAATTCACCTTTGGCAGGCGGTAACGAGGGATCCTGGCTGGTCCAGGTCCTAAGCTGGGGGGCCGTTACGGTTGACCCCTCGCTTTCTAGCACTTTCACGACCGCGAGTAGGTCTGCAGGCTGTGCCGTTTCCACCTCGGTGGTGGGCAACGGTGACCAACTGAGAGCATTAGTGCCTGACCCGTAGCAGATCATGTTACAGTGCACAGACAGTGTTGGACATTCCCGAAACAATGCATCGATAATGGTGCCTCTGCTCTCACAAACTTGTGGGATGAGCAGCTCATCTGACTCAATCACGTTTTGGGACACTCTTTAGTACGTCTCTTTAGTCCCGTGAACACAGGCTGCTGCTTTGTTTAACTTATTTGATACATGTTCAATCGTTTGGGGCTCGCATGCTACTTTTGCTTGCTGCACAACACTCCCGACCCCGTGCGGTAACATCTCACTTGCTACGAATACTTTGTTAAATACATATACAGGCCCAAATATTGTGCCGTGGAGCTTGAACCTGCAGCTTCCTAACTTGGAGGTGAGGATGCTGCCAACTGCGTCAAGCTGGCAGTGTGGGTCCTCCCCATCAGTGCACATGCACACTGTTATCCAGATTCCCCCAACACCAACCAGTCCTGAAGTACCACCCTACACCACCCAGTCCTGACGTACCCCCCACTACAACCCCAGCGGCAACCTCCCATGGGCTAGACGCTCTCTCGTCTCGTGTTCTGGATGCTCTCTCGTCCCGTGGTCTGGACGCTTTCTCGTCAGTGTCCATGATGCCGACTGCCATGATCTTCCTCCCCAGGTATTTTGCCTCTGGCATTGGGAAGACGCATTCGGTTCGTTTCGGCCGGAGTCGACCTGGAGCCTCTTCCATCGCTGCAAAGGGGTCGTCGGCTTCGAGTGGTGGGTACCGCGCCTGTATCGCTGCTCAGTTGAACTTTACCTCCTCGTGGTTGTGATGAGCGGCCTGTGCCTTGGGGATCTGTGAATGGTTCTGCACTTCGATGCCTGGTTCAGCTGAAAGTGGGGGTTTGCACAGCCTTTGAGAAGGGGAGGCCTCGTTCGCCGGAGAAGGTACGTAGAGGTCTTCCCAGTTCCATCGAATCTTCCTCATCCACCTCCTTGCAAGCAGTGTTGGCCCATCACCTGAAACAATCCACAGTGGTAAATCGTGCACTGCTCCCTCATAGGATATACTTATGTTAACACTACCAATAACTGGTATCAGTTCCTTAGTGTAGGTGCGCAGCTTTGCCTGAATCGGGATCAGCTTGGGTCGCTGTGCTTCAGCGCTCCACAGCCTCTCGAAAGCCTTCTGGCTCATAACTGATTAACTTGCCCCTGAGTCAAGTTCCATGGAGACTGGAGTGCCGTTAAGTTCAACTTTTAACATTATCGGAGGGCTTTTGGTTGTGAAGGTGTGTTTCCCATATACTTCCTCTTCATGGTTTTCTAGACCAATATATCGAGGAACCAACTGGGGGGGAGGCCATCTTAGACTGGGTGTTGTGTAATGAGAGAGGATTAATTAGTAATCTCGTTGTGCGAGGCCCCTTGGGGAAGAGTGACCATAATATGGTGGAATTCTACATTAGGATGGAGAAGGATACAGTTAATTCAGAGACCATGGTCCAGAACTTAAAGAAGGGTAACTTTGAAGGTATGAGGCGTGAATTGGCTAGGATAGATTGGTGAATGATACTTAAGGGGTTGACACTGGATGGGCAATGGCAGACATTTAGAGACCGCATGGATGAACTACAACAATTGTACATTCCTGTCTGGCATAAAAATAAAAAAGGGAAGGTGGCTCAACCGTGGCTATCAAGGGAAATCAGGGATAACATTAAAGCCAAGGAAGTGGCATACAAATTGGCCAGAAATAGCAGCAAACCAGGGGACTGGGAGAAATTTAGAACTCAGCAGAGGAGGACAAAGCGTTTGATTAGGGCAAGGAAAATAGAGTACGAGAGGAAGCTTGCAGGGAACATTAAAATGGACTGCAAAAGCTTCTGTAGATATGTAAAGAGAAAAAGGTTAGTAAAGACAAACATAGGTCCCCATCAGTCAGAATCAGGGGAAGTCATAACTGGGAACAAAGAAATGGCTGACCAATTGAACAAGTACTTTGGTTCGGTATTCACTAAGGGAGGACACAAACAACCTTTCGGATATAAAAGGGGTCAGAGGGTCTAGTAAGAAGAAGGAACTGAGGGAAATCCTTATTAGTCGGGAAATTGTGTTGGGGGAATTGATGGGATTGAAGGCCGATAAATCCCCAGGGCCTGTTGGTCTGCATCCCAGAGTACTTAAGGAGGTGGCCTTGGAAATAGCGGATGCATTGACAATCATTTTCTAACATTTCATAGATTCTGGATCAGTTCCTATGGAGTGGAGGGTAGCCAATGTAACCCCACTTTTTAAAAAAGGAGGGAGAGAGAAAACAGGAAATTATAGACCGGTCAGCCTGACATCGGTAGTGGGTAAAATGATGGAATCAATTATTAAGGATGTCATAGCAGCGCATTTGGAAAGAGGTGACATGATAAAGTCCAAGTCAGCATGGATTTGTGAAGGAGAAATCATGCTTGACAAATTTTCTAGAATTTTTTGAGGATGTTTCCAGTAGAGTGGACAAGGGAGAACCAGTTGATGTGGTGAATTTGGACTTTCAGAAGGCTTTCGACAAGGTCCCACACAAGAGATTAATGTGCAAAGTTAAAGCACATGGGATTGGGGGTAGTGTGCTGACGTGGATTGAGAACTGGTTGGCAGACAGGAAGCAAAGAGTAGGAGTAAATGGGTACTTTTCAGAATGGCAGGCAGTGACTAGTGGGGTACCGCAATGTTCTGTGCTGGGGCCCCAGCTGTTTACACTGTACATTAATGATTTAGATGAGGGGATTAAATGTAGTATCTCCAAATTTGTGGATGACACTAAGTTGGGTGGCAGTGTGAGCTGCGAGGAGGATGCTATGAGGCTGCAGAGTGACTTGGATAGGTTAGGTGAGTGGGCAAATGTATGGCAGATGAAGTATAATGTGGATAAATGTGAGGTTATCCACTTTGGTGGTAAAAACAGAGAGACAGACTATTATCTGAATGGTGACAGATTAGGAAAAGGGGAGGTGCAACGAGACCTGGGTGTCATGGTACATCAGTCACTGAAGGTTGGCATGCAGGTACAGCAGGCGGTTAAGAAGGCAAATGGCATGTTGGCCTTCATAGCGAGGGGATTTGAGTACAGGGGCAGGGAGGTGTTACTACAGTTGTACAGGGCCTTGGTAAGGCCACACCTGGAGTATTGTGTACAGTTTTGGTCTCCTAACTTGAGGAAGGACGTTCTTGCTATTCAGGGAGTGCAGCGAAGGTTCACCAGACTGATTCCCGGGATGGCGGGACTGACATTTCAAGAAAGATTGGATCAACTGGGCTTGTATTCACTGGAGTTCAGAAGAATGAGAGGGGATCTCATAGAAACGTTTAAAATTCTGACGGGTTTAGACAGGTTAGATGCAGGAAGAATGTTCCCAATGTTGGGGAAGTCCAGAACCAGGGGTCACAGTCTAAGGATAAGGGGCAAGCCATTTAGGACTGAGATGAGGAGAAACTTCTTCACCCAGAGAGTGGTGAACCTGTGGAATTCTCTACCACAGAAAGTTGTTGAGGCCAATTCACTAAATATATTCAAAAAGGAGTTAGATGTAGTCCTTACTACTAGGGGGATCAAGGGCGAGAAAGCAGGAATGGGGTACTGAAGTTGCATGTTCAGCCATGAACTCATTGAATGGCGGTGCAGGCTCGAAGTGCCGAATGGCCTACTCCTGTACCTATTTTCTATGTTTCTATGTTTCTATCTTGAGGTTCAGTTGCCTCTCCTGCTTGTTCATCGTGATACTCGCTGGATCGGTCGTCCTCTCCTGACTCTGCTACGTGGTGAGTCAGAGATCGTTTGCACATTCGCTGGAGGTGCCCCATTGTTCCACAGCCCTTGCATACATAGGGCTTGAATCTACATTGATGAGCTCTATGGCTGCCCCCGCAGTGCCAACATGGTGCTCATGGATACGCATTCATGGCGGACTCTGAGTCACTGTAGGCCTAGGTCTGACCTCTGCAATCGGGTGGGCCCTGCACTGTGCCATTCTGCCTGCTGCAAACATTATTTTGTGCACTGTGCTTGCCCGTGAGCTGCGATTCTGTGAAGATATCTGTTTCGTGTTATTGCTCGTGGATATGAAGGCTTGAGCTATCATGGCCTTGCTCAGAAGTAGGGATTTGCCAGACAGCAGTTTGCGAAGGATGACCTCGTGGCTAATTCCAAGCATGAAAAAGTCCCGCAACATTTCCCCCAAGGATCCTGCAAAGTCACACTGCCCTGCAAGGCATCTTAGGTTGGCGACAAAACTCACCACGTTCTGGCCCTCGGAGCAACGGTGTGTGTAAAAGCGGTACCTGGCCATCAGGATGCTCTCCTTTGGCTTGGGGTGTTCCTTAGCCAGCGTACACAGCTCTGTGTAAGATTTGTCTGTTAGTTTGACTGGTGCCAGCAAATTTTTAAGGAGGCCATATACCGATGACCCACATAATGTGAGGATAATCACCCTGCGCTTGATCGCTGTCTCAGCCTTGTCCAATTCATTGGCCACAAAGTACTGGTCGAGGCACTCAATGAAGGCTTCCCAATCATCACCCTCAACAAATCTCTCAAGAATACCAATGGCAGCCATTACCGTGTGAAAGTTCTTGATCCGTTACTCGTCGCCAATTTGTTATGTTCAGAATAAATTCACAGGACTGTATCGCAAGCTCAAACTGTTGTGACCTTGGTCTCTTTATTCAGACTCCAGAGTGCGGAAGCAGCATGGTGTATCACCTTTTATACCTGCTTGCCCCAGGGTGCACAGGTGACCCTTCGGTCTCCCACAGGTGTGCCCCCTTGTGGCAAGTCTTACATTTGGGTAAGGTCTACATACATACATAACACTCCCTGTAAGGAATCTCTCTCCGTTTCGCTCCAGAGTCAAGTCAGCCCTGACACTGGGTTTATTAGCAGAGAGAAGCCAAACCGCTTTGCACCAACATTACAGCTGTAGTGTAAATGCACCCGGGGGAGTTTCGCACACTGGAGGTGGAACTATGTAAGAAACAAGGAATATTATCAAAACATGTTATTTTTAGGATTTTGCCACCTGTGCTGAAGGGTTTATTGCATTTCAAATATTCGACAAAAGCAAACAGAGAAAAGAGTTGAATACACATCAAACAGGTGTATGATGACAAAGAATGAAAAGCTAGCTGTGAGAAGGCACACGGCTGAATTTTACTGTCAAGTGAATTAGATTCTAGTGGGATTTACAACTGCTGGCACAATGCATGCTTGAAATTACAGACTGCATTCACTTTCCCCTCAGGTAATTTTTAATGGGCTTCCTCTTAATTCACTAACTTCATTTCTTAATTTGCCCCCCATTCAGACAGTACCATTTAGCTCCGGTCAAATATGTAATTAGCATACAAGTTTGTTTCTTGCCTCCTGAATAGGACAAGTTCTTCCCCATTTGAACCTGACAGAGGAATTAGTGTGTTCTGCAAGGCAGAGTCCATTTTATGATTAATCAGCTAAAGGAGAAATTGCCTGCATCATAATAGATTTTTCTTTTTCAAAAAGAAAAGGAACCGAGAGGTTTCTAATTTAATGTAACCATTAGGATCTCAGCATGGAGGTTCCTCCATTAGGAGAGAGTATGACGAATGGAAGGTAATGAAGCTAATACTGGCCCCTGCCTTTACTCATTAACTCCAAATAAATTACAACTCTGTGTGTATGCATGAGAGTGCATACGTGTGTGAAAGGAAAGAGAGAAGCTATGGACAGGAACCCAAGAGAGAAAGCAGAGTTGGGGGGGACGGGGGGGGGGGGGAGGAGAAAAAATAAATGAAAGAAAAGAAAAAAATCAAAAGGCTGAGGAGAAACAGAAGAAGGAATGAATGATGAGCGACAGCTATATATAATAATTTATACAGGCAGGGCAAGGGAACTTATGAGGGCGGTAGACAGAAAAGCACAACTCTGGATGCGAAATATAGCAAAGGGCCTTCTGAAATCCTCCGAGAGTCCTGGTAGTGATCCTAACGTCAAAGCTCTGTGGCCACAGACGCACACGTAAACCAGCACTGCACACTGTAGGCAAGTACTCCAGCCTATCCGGGTTTTATTTGTTGTCGCTGTCACAATATGCCCCCGCTAGATGGCTGACAGAGAATTATTGAAATTGATCATGGTTAGAGGCCAAATTATGACCGCATGATCAAATAAAAGGCCAAATCAGCTCTTTGCATTCCATACTGTCAGCCCGTTTTCTCCATCGAGTCTGCCCCTGCATGTCAAACTCTTGCTGCTCGTTGAGGTCAAGGGTGGCTTCAAGATGATGTAGCCGGGAATGGAAGATCAAAAAAGAAGTCAACCGTTTGCGGTGCACTCAATAAGCCAATACCTGAACCAGGCAGGTCGCAGGACTCGAGAGCACTATTGATCATTGACCAGCAATCCTCGCTCACTAATGGAGCATGCAGCGATTGACCTATCACTGGTGGGGGTGGGGGGGGGGGGCTGGAATTCTTCCCACTCTGCTCCAGATATCATCATCATCATAGGCAGTCCCTCGGAATCGAGGAAGACTTGCTTCCACTCCTAAAGTGAGTTCTTTGGTGGCTGAACAAGTCCAACACGAGAGCCACAGACCCTGTCACAGGTGGGACAGACATTGGTCGGGGGAAGGCGGGGTGGGACTGATTTGCCGTACGCTCCTTCCGCTGCCTGCGCTTGACCTCTTCACGCTCGCAGCGTTGAGATTCGAAGAGCTCAACGCCCTCCCGGATGCACTTTCTCCACCTCGGGCGGTCTTCGGCCAGGGACTCCCAGGCGTCATTGGTGATGTCGCACTTTTCACCAGGGAGGCTTTGAGGGTGTCCTTGTAACGTTTCCGCTGCCCACCTTTGGCTCGTTTGCCATGAAGGAGCTCCGCATATAGCAATTGCTTCGGAAGTCTCGTGACTGGCATGCGAACTAAGTGGCCTGCCCAGCGAAGCTGATCTAGTGTGGTTAATGCTTCAATACTGGGGATGTTGGCCTGGGCGAGGACTCTGATGTTGGTGCATCTGTCCTCCCAGGGAATTTGCAGGATCCAGATAACCCTGAGAGTCAATATCCCAATGGGTAAAACAGTATTAAGTGCTTAAGGTTCACGAAGCTGGCCTGGTAACCTGTACACTTTTAGCTGTTCATACTTGGGATTCCTTACGCCTGAGATCTCTAGGCTTGGGTTAGTGGGATGTGTTCCCATGGGCATTCCATATTGGACAACAGAAACCATATGGGTGGGTGTAGGTTTGTCAGTAGGTTTATTTGGAGATTCTCGAACAGAGTGATGGATGTTAGTTACGTCAGGCACCTGACTGATGAGAAAAGAAATCCCAAATCAGAAGTACAAGGATGTAAAGGTATCAATAATCGTGATTCCACTGGCTGGAGCATGACTCTTCACCTTTAGTAAACAACTGGACCATACTGCTACATTCTAGCCTCTAGGTATATGCACATAGAGGGCAAGAAAATTGTCTTTTGTGAGTGATTTTCCACTCTTGAGTTTTCTGGTTCAAAATATTTGCACATCAAAGCATAATGGGCGCTGATATGAACATTTATCAGTCAATCTTCAGGATCTGCTGATATTTGAGATTGTCGATACTACTTTTATTTGTGAGACAGGGTGGTGCCAAGTACTAGTGGCTGTGAGGCCTTGAAAGGGTTGCAGTGGCATTAACTTGGGACGGGAGACTGGGAGAGGCCTGGGAAGGCCTGCAGCATTGATGCAGCATTGATTTTTAAGGAGGGAAGGAATGCTTACCTGCAACCTAAGATAAACAAAAGGAATGAGCCAGTGCTGTGGGGACAGGGCAGAATGTGAAGGAATGCATTCTGTGATAGTTTGGTTTGAAAATCATTTTTGTCATTTTACAGTACTATGCATTATAAATAGTGTATACTACTCCCTTGTAGCGTGCAGTGAAGTAAATGCTGATACTGCAACTCAAACTACATGGTACAAAACCATTTCACTTCAAGTTACATGACTCGCCCTCCTCTGTTGATTGTGACAGATGATGACAGCAAAAGAGCCAGCAGGGAAAACAGAACTAACTTCCTTACACACACACAAACACACACACACACACACACACACACACACATACATACATACATACATACATACATACATACATACACCCCACACACTCCCCACACAGAAACACACACACAAGCACACACCCACACAGAGACACTCACATCCCCATACCCTCCCACACAGAGACAAACACACCCACATACACATACACATATACCCTCTCACACAGACACACACACACACACACACACCCTCCCCACACAGAGAGAGAGACACACACACACACACATATTATATATATACATACACATACACCACACCCTGCTCACAGACCCACCTGCCCCCCATCACCCCACATCCCCCACACAGGGACACACACACATCCACACTCACTCCCCACACAAACACATCCACACACACAGACACACACACTCATCCACATCCACTTCCCACCCACGCACACACTACCAACAAACTATGCATATATATAATATATAATAAGTGTATAGCAAGAATGATGTACATTCAGGTGACATTGATAAACAATTGAAGCTTTACAATTCTGGTATATGACATCTGAACTCGGAGATTTATTACTGGTTTGTGGTACAATGCTTTTGTGAGAAGCTAGAAAACTAAATGTATAATTATATGGAAATTATTTTGGCCAGTTGGAATGTGACTTGCAACTAGTGCATTCTTTATTTCCTGCGTTCCTTAAGCAGCCATTTTTTTCCTCAGATTTTCAATTCTAATTTAATTATATCCACATCTAATAATGACAGACACAGGTAGGCAGTATTGTCGACCCCGCTTATCGTTATTTCTTTCATTGATGGTTGTTTCCTGTCTATCATTACTCTATTTTGTTTTTATAAAGTGCTATCTCTTTTCACTGGAGCCCTGTTCCTTTATAATTTGATAACATTATTCCCTTATTGTTAATTCTGGCCTAATGTCACTTTTTATAAGTTTTAATTTTCAGGATAACCACACCAAGGGCAAAGAAAAATTGAATAGTTTCTTCCAGCATCAATGTTAGATTATACAGTATTCATAAATTATTGTACATTAATGATTGTTTTGAGGCCTATAAGGCCTGTGAGGAAATAATGTTTACAAATGAAAGTCAGCAGCTCGCAAATCACACAGCAATACTGATTTGAGAGGACATAATTTTCTGTAATGCATTTATGCACACGTCTGGATTTATTTTGCTGTTCAGCCCTCCTGCAGGCTAACTAGTTAGATGTAAGTGTTCACAGCTCTCTCTAAACAGACAGTGTAATCAAAATCTCCACAAAATGGCAGTAGCCGTTACTGCAAAATGTGATTTACTCATTTCATGGTGATTTTGTTGCATAGTGGTTCAATTTGGATGTTTTTCTGGGGGGTGGGGAGAAATGATAGCGAAGTGAAACCCTGTTGTTCCATTTCTTGGTTTGTGAACTGAAAAACAATAAAAGGATTTGACAATACTATGAATAATCAACCTTCTCCATTACGGTCTTTGGGAACCATAGAAAACCATACAGCAAGAGGTGACTTCCGATGTTATTTTTATTAATTCAGGAGTCATAAACAATATCTGCAGTCTGTATTATACACCCTGAAAAACATTGAGGGAAATTCCCTGTGTCAGTAAATATTCTGCCTTTTTTCCAGCAAGTGGATAATTTCTTTTGTACAAAAATTGAAACTTTACTGAATTTCTTCTGGTCTCAATCTCGCAGAAAATTGATGTTGATGATTGGAACAGGTAAAAAAATCTTTCTGGATAGTTGCAAAATCTTCCAATTCATTAAATTGTCAAGAGGTGAATCTTGTTTATTTTAGACTTGACTCGATTTGTGAATGATGACTGTAGCACATCCATACATGCAGATCTTGACCACGGCAGAGGTTTGATGCCATTTGCTACTGATAGATAGCAAACGCATAACTGCATGTATAACGAATATGTTGACCGATGTTGCTGTAAATAGAGAACAATGGAGCCAAAGAATAAAATGTATAAAATCGCACCTGAGTTCTTGATATGGGGCGGGTGGGGTTGGGGGCAAATGTTATGAGATTATTTCTTCTTAAAAGGGCAGCATGATGTTCAAGGAATACCTTTCTAGATGTACATGGGTCAAGAATGAGCTATCCTCGTCTATCTGAAGACACAGTGTGTGAAGCAGTTCCGAATGAACAGGAAAGGCATGTTGGAGATTTGTGAGTTGCAGATATGGGAGCTTTTCCCTTCTCTATCGACCCATAGCCCTGGTTGTGGCAGTTTGTTTCAGCTGCCTTGAATCTCTTGCACCACAGGGTCCTTCCAAACTCCTGGAGGTGATTACAGTGGCATTGCACAGAGCACAATGTCACAGTGTGTATAGGAGCTAATTGAAGCTTTCATGGTACATTCTTTACGCTTCAGTCACTTTTTAAAGATCAATAGGCAGCAGAAATTTTATGCACCTAGAACATCTCCTCAGGTTGTGGACTGCATGCGGATTCAGATATGGGCACCCAATTGCACAAGGAAGAGATTCCACCCCCTTTGGTTCCAATTTGTCAGTGATGCACAGGTTATATTACTCACTGCAAAATATCCAGGGTCCATACACAATGTATTAATTATTGATCATTCCTATTCACCAGCAGTGAATAAAGACAATTTAACCTCGGGTTCAAGGATAGCCAGTCAATCCATAGCTATTGTCAGGAGGGCAGAGCCTCTAAGATGATGTTGAGATGCCATGTTGAAGCCAGCTGATCAGCTGTGGTGTGCATCATTTGGATGTTCAAACAGAAATGGAGCTGGCTTCACTACATGTTTCACTCGGGTCTCAGACTGAGGGGTGTTTCAACAATTCACAATTCTTGGCTTCCCAGGGGCAGGGCACAGCACCAACCAAGAACACAAGAAATAGGAGGAGTAGGCCACTTGGCCCCTCGAGCCTGCTCCGCCATTTAATAAGATCATGGCTGATCTGATCAGGGACTCAGCTCCATTTCCCTGCCCGCTCCCCATAATCCTTTATGCCCTTATCGCTCAAAAATCTGTCTATCTCCGCCTTAAATATATTCTCTGCCTCCACAGTTCTTTGGGGCAGAGAATTCCACAGATTTACAACCCTCTGAGAGAAGAAATTTCTCCTCATCTCAGTTTTGAATGGGCGGCCCCTTATTCTAAGACTATGTCCCCTAGTTTTAGTTTCCCTTATGTGGAAATATCCTCTCTGCATCCACCTTGTCGAGCCCCCTCATTATCTTATAAGTTTCAATAAGATCACCTCTCATTATTCTGAACTCCAATGTGTACAGTCCCAACCTACTCAACCTATCCTCATAAGTCAACCCCCTCACCTCCGGAATCAACCGAGTGAACCTTCTCTGAACAGCCTGCAATTCAAGTACATCCTTCCTTAAATACAGAGACCAAAACTGTACGCACTATTCCAGGTATGGCCTCACCAATACCCTGTACAGTCGTAGCAGGACTTCCCTGCCTTTATACTCTATCTCCCTTGCAATAAAGGCCAGCATTCCATTTGCCTTCCTGGTGATCCAGGAACAAGCCAAAGTCTGCTTTTAAGAGGAACTGAAATGTATGTAAAAAAAAATTGTTTTGACTATGTGGTAGGATTTTGATGGAGTTAAAGCGTAGCTGAGGATGACAGGATAACATGTTCAGTGCCATTTGCAACTCCTCAGATAATGAAACTGTTACGTCCTTACTATACAGTATAAATGCACACGAGGCCCATACTTGAGAGAAGGTCACTCTGTGACCAGTTATCTTTATTACCAAGAAGTGATGAAGGTGGGTGGAGCTTCCCCTTTTATACCTAAAGGTCCAGGTTAGGAGTGTCTCCCACAAGTTCACCCCCTTGTGGTCAATGTTCTCAAGGTGTACAACTTAGGTCAGATTATACATGGGTTACAATGATAGTTGAATACATGATATCACCTCCCCCCAAAGTCTTATTGGGATCACAGGTTAAGTCTCTCGGGTGGTTTATGCTCCCTTGGAGAGCGCCTGAGTTGGGGCTCCGGTTGTTGGGCGCTGCCCTGAGTGTCTGCTGTTTGCGGTGCCTCAGGCCTGTCCGGACTGCCCATAGTGACTGGGCTCTCCTCCACTTGGTTCTGGTGTTCGGTCACCTGTGGTGGAGTCAACTCTACGTTGTGTTCTTCCTCTGCTTCTTCTATGGGGTAGCTGAGCCTCCTTTTAGTTTGATCCACGTGTTTGCGGCAGATTTGTCCATTGGTAAGTTTATCTACCAAAACCCTATTTCCCTCTTTGACAATCACAGTGCCTACAAGCCATTTGGGCCCTGCAGCATAATTAAGGACAAAAACAGGGTCATTGACATCAATACATCGCGCCCTCGCATTCCTGTCATGGTAGTCACATTGTGACTGATGCCTGCTCTGAACAATTTCTTTCATAGTAGAGTGTATAAGGGATAATCTGGTTTTGAGCGTCCTTTTCATTAGCAGCTCTGCAGGTGGAACCCCTGTGAGCGAGTGTGGTCGGGATCTATTGGCCAACAGGTGGTGTGATAAGTGGCTTTGTAGGGAACCCCCTTGGATTCTGAGCATCCCCTGTTTGATTATCTGCACTGCTCATTCTGCCTGGCCGTTTGAGGTTGACTCCATTGCCTGCCATGAAGTCCTGGAATTCAGTGCTTGTGAAGCACGGGCCATTGTCGCTGACCAAGACATCCGGTAGACCAAGGGCGGCGAACATTGCCCGTAGACTTTCTACCGTGGCAGAGGATGTGCTTGAATTTAAAATGGCACACTCAATCCATTTGGAGTAGGCATCTACTACAACCAAAAACATTTTTCCCATGAAAGGACCTGCGTAATCCACATGGATGTGTGACCATGACTTGGCGGGCCAGGACCAGGGGCTAAGGGGGGCTTCCCTGGGTGCATTGCCCAGCTGAACACACGTGTTGCACCTGCGAACACAAAGTTCCAGGTCTGCATCTATCCCTGGCCACCAAACGTTTGACCTGGCAATTGCTTTCATCATGACAATGTCCGGGTGCTCATTGTGAAGTTCTCTGATGAACACCTCTCTGCCCATCTGGGGCATGACTACTCGGTTTCCCCACAGTAGGCAATCGGCCTGAATCGAGAGTTCATCCTTGCGCCTATGAAACGGTTTAAATTCCTCAGGGCATGCCCCATACATGGCTGCCCAGTCCCCATTCAGGACACATTTCTTAACTAAAGACACTAGCGGGTCTTTATTTGTCCAGACTTTAATCTGACGGGCTGTCACAGGTGAGCCTTCGCTTTCGAAAGCTTCAACAGCCATGGCCATCTCAGCATCATGCTCAGTTGCCCCCTCAGTGGTGGCTAGTGGGAGCCTGCTGAGTGCATCGGTGCAGTTTTCAGTGCCCGGTCTGTGCCGAATTGTGTAGTCATAGGCGGCTAACGTCAGTGCCCACCTCTGTATGCGGGCCGATACATTCGCATTTATGGCCTTGTTGTCGACCAAAAGGGACGTTAGGGGTTTGTGATCTGTCTCCAGCTCAAATCTCCTGCCAAACAGCTACTGGTGCATTTTTTTTGCTGCATATACACATGCTAGTGCTTCCTTTTCTACCATCCCGTAGCCCCTTTCTGCCTGAGACAGACTTCTGGAGGCATAAACTACCAGCTGTAACTGACCATTGGCATTCACATGCTGCAACACACACCCGACCCCATAGGACAACGCATCGCACGTTAAAACAAGTTTCTTACACGGGTTATATAACGTTAACAGTTTGTTGGAGCATAACAAATCGCGTGCTCTATCAAAAGCCCTTTCCTGGCTGTTCCCCCCCAGACCCAATCGCGACCTTTGCATAGGAGCACGTGTAGCGGCTCTAGCAGCGTGCTCAATTTGGGAAGAAAATTACCTAAATAGTTCCGGAGCCCCAGGAACGAACACAGCTCCATCGTGTTACGGGGTCTGGGTGCTCTCTGGATCGCTTCCGTTTTGGATGCAGTAGGTCTGATCCTGTCTGCTGCTACCCTCATCCCCAGGAATTCTACCTCTGGAGCTAAGAAGACGCACTTCGCCTTTTTCAGTCGCAGCCCTACCCGGTCCAGTCTGCGTAGCACCTCCTCCAGGTTGTGGAGGTGTTCTTCAGTATCGCGACCCGTGGTGAGAATGGCATCTTGAAAAACCACCGTCCTTGGAATTGACTTGAGAAGGCTTTCCCCATTTCGCTGAAAGATCGCGGCGGCCGAACGAATCCCGAACGGATATCTGTTATACTCAAACAACCCCTTGTGTGTCGTGATGGTGGTCAGCTTCTTCGACTCACTCGCCAGCTCCTGGGTCATGTAAGCTGAGGTCAGGTCCAATTTTGAAAAAAGTTTGCCAACGGATAGCGTCGCAAAGAGGTCCTCTGCTTTCGGTAGCGGGTACTGGTCTTGGAGTGACACCCGATTGATGGTGGCCTTGTAATCGCCACATATCCTGACCGACCCATCCGCCTTGAGCACCGGCATGATCGGGCTCGCCCAGTCACTGAATTCGACTGGCGAGATGATGCCTTCCCTCAGCAGGCGGTCCAATTCTCATTCTATCTTTTCCCGCATCACGTACGGCACTGCTCTGGCCTTGTGGTGTACTGGCCTGGCGTCCGGGTTTATGTGAATCACTACCTTGACACCCATGAAAGTGCCGATGCCGGGTTGAAATTATAAGTCAAATTTGTCCAGGACCTGTGAGCATGATACTCGCTCCACAAAAGAAATTGCATTGACATCGCCCCATTTCCAGTTCATGACAGCAAGCCCCCCAGTAGTGCGGGACCGTCCCCCGGGACAATCCAGAGTGGCAACCTGTTCTCCGAATCTTTGTGGGTCACGACTACCATAACACTGTCTATCACCGGAATTATCTCCTTTGTATGGGCCCAAGTTTCGGCCTCAGTTGCTCCTGATTTTTTGGAGCAACTGGTGTAGAACGGAGTATCTTAGAAATTCAAATTCGGGGAGGGGGGAAGCGAGGGGGGAAAGGAGAAGTGGAAAGGGGGGGAAGAGGAGAAGGGGAAAGGGGGGGAGAGGAGAAGGGGAAGGGGGAGAGGAGAAGGGGAAGGGGGGGAGGAGGAGAGGGGAAGGGGGAGAGGAGAAGGGGAAGGGGGGGAGGAGGAGAGGGGAAGAGGGGAAGGGGGGGAGAGGAGAAGGGGAAGGGGGGGAGGAGGAGAAGGGGAAGGGGGGGAGAAGGGGAAGGGGGAGGAGGAGAAGGGGAAGGGGGAGAGGAGAAGGAGAAGGGGGAGAGGAGAAGGGGGGGAAAGGAGAGAGGGGGAAAGGAGAAGCGGGGGGAAAGGAGAGGGGGGAGGGAGGCTGAATGGGCCGGGCCCAGCCGGGTCCAAGACTTCAAGCAGGGCCCGTCCCCAGCACCAGATTTATAGGTAGGTGGCGCTGGATCGGGTCGGGTCCGGGGTTGGGAGCGCGGGTCGGGTCGGGGTCGGAGTCGGGAGCGCGGGTCGGATCGGATCGGGTCCGGTCTGGTCCGGGGGGGGGGGGGGGGGCGCGGTCGGGAGCATGGGTCGGGTCGGTGGGGGAGGTGGAGGGAGGTCGGGTCGGGTCGGGGGGGTGGTGGGCAGGGAGGTCAGGTTGGGTTGGTCCGGGTGAGGGAGGGGGGGGTGGGTCGGGAGCGTGGGTCCGGTTCGGTCCGGCGGGGGGGGGAAACGGGAGTCGAGTCGGGTCGGGAGGAAGCAGGAGCTGGGCGTGGGAGGCAGCCTTATGCACGCAACCCCAGTGAGGCCATTCGGCCAGGGCTAAGGACTGCGTGCTTCGGGCCCCTCCCACACAGTTTTGGACACCTGGAGCTACTGCACATGTGCGCCCACTGTAGCGTGCATGTGCAGAGGTCCCGGCACTGTTTTCAGCGCAGGGACCTGACTCCGCCCCCTACAGATCGTGCTGCGCCGCGCCGAGCTGCAAACGACCGCAGGGAGCTGGAGAATCTAAGTTTTTTTTAGGCGCACTTTGTGGCGCAAAAAATGGCCGTCCAGGTCGGGGCTGCGCCGTTCTAGCCGCGGCCCGAAACTTGGGCCGTATATGTCCGTAGCTGTGCGTCAATTGGCAATAATTTTGCCCTCCTGGCCTTGGACACCCACAACCTTTCAAACTGTTTGATACTAGTCAGGGACTGGCTGGCCCCCGTGTCCAGCTCCATTAATACTGGGATGCCATTAAGGAGGACTTTCATCATTATCGGTGGTGTCCTGGTATATAAACTGTATATGTGCTCCACATGAACTCGCTGAACTTCAGCTTCCAGTGATTTCCCCCAGTATTCATTTGGCCTTGTATGGCTTACATCAGGCCCGTCCTCCTCGTACATCAACCTGGCTGCAGGCTTCCTGCACATACGCGCCAAGTGACCGCTGACGTTGCAGTTTCTGCTGGTATATTGCTGATACCTGCAAGCTCTGGCTGGGTGTTTGCCTTCACACCTCCAACTTGAGCTGGAGGCCCCGTTGTTGGAAACAAAAGGTCCATTACCAGTCGATCGTCTCTGACTGTCTCTGTAACTGTCCTTAAGTGCACCATTAACAGGTGTTGATGGCCCCATTACTGGCCGCATTTTCTATTGTGATGACAATGGCCGCTGGCTCCCTGGTCGATTGCCGCATTTGAGCCAAGATTTTTGTCATACATCATTCTGGTCTCTTCCTCCCCTGAGATAAATATCTGGGCTATCAGAGCCGCCGCTTCCAAGGTCAAGTCTTTGGTCTCAGTCAGTTTCCTGAAAACCCCAGCGTGCCCGATGCCCTCAATAAAAAAGACTCACAGCATCTCCGCTCTGCATGCATCTGGGAACTTACATAGGCTCACCAGTCACCGTGGATCTGTCACGAAGTCTGGAACGCTTTGCCCTTCTCGCCGCAGGTGCGTGTAAAACCGGTGTTTCGCCATGTGCATGCTGCTCGCCGGTTTAAGGTGCTCCCCGATCATAAGAACATAAGAACATAAGAATTAGGAACAGGAGTAGGCCATCTAGCCCCTCGAGCCTGCTCCACCATTCAACAAGAGCATGGCTGATCTGGCCGTGGCCTCAGCTCCACTTACCCGCCCGCTCCCCATAACCCTTAATTCCCTTATTGGAGGCGTGTCCTGCTCAGTTGGAGCTGTGAGCAGTGAGAGGAGCAGCTATCAACTTTAGCTCCTGCCTGGAGAGCCCTGAGAACAGCCCAGGAAGAGAAGGAAGGAAGGGGCTTCACCTTCAACTTTCACCCAGAGGGAGAGGAGGAAGCAGAAAACTTTTAAACAACATTTTACCATTCTGCAAAGAGTTGGAGAGAGGGGGAAAAACCAACAACAAACATCCAGTGTGGAAGGAGGGAGACTCTACATTTCTACAGGTGGGTGTGGGTGCATTTCCCAAAAAGACTTTGTTATATCGGTGGGGGGAGGAAAGAAGACCACTGAGGGCCGGAACATCGCGGGGGGTGTGTGTGTGTGTGGAAGTGTGCGTGGGGGCCTTGCTTACAACTAGGCCCCCCCCACAATTGGAACCCACCCCCCACATTTGCCTAGCCTGGGATAGCTGGAGCTACCAGGCTGAAGATTTTTCTTAATCACCCTATTAACATCGTTAGGAGTGTGTGCCTGGTGGCTCTAGCTGTCCCAGGTGAAGACGTCTTCTCCCCCCCACCTGAAGACCAATCCAAAGACTGTCTTTTTTTTGTTTTTTGTGTTTTGCCATCTGGGGAGTGCACCCACCCACAGCTGCGAGGGGAGACCTGCCCTCGCAGTTCCCACCCCCCTCTCTCTTTCTCCGTTACTCTCTGTTTCTCCCCTCTCTCTCTGAGAGCCCTTTTCCTCCCAAATCAATTTAAAAAAAAAAACAATTGAGACAACTGAGCAGAGGGAGCAAGGCCCCTCCCCAATTGCCAACTAGGGGAGAGGTGCCTCGTTAAGGGCTCCTCTGCTCAGTTAATATACGAGGCCAATAAAGACCATTAAGGCCTGTGACTTTGGGGTGGGTGTAGCCCTTAAAGGGACCCCGTGATGGCGACCCCATCCACGCCGGTGGCAGGGCCAGCGAGGACATATGCGCAGGTGGCAACCGCTTCCACGACACCTCCTGCGCCACCCGCTGCCCTGCCACCATTCAGATTAATTACAAAAAAACACGGGGTCAAGAGCTACACTCACCCCACAATGAGCATCGAGGAGTGCGTGCGGGCGATGGCTGGGGTAGTCGGCCCCTCGGCCATTGTCGCAGCCTCCAAGATGTCTGGGAAGGCCGTGTTCTTCCTGGGGTCGGAGCGGGCGGTGTCCCTGGCCCTTGAAAAGGGGCTCACGGTGGGCGGGACGTTCCTGCCGGTGGACCCTCTCGAGGCCACCGCGCAGAGGGTCATCATTTCAAACGTCCCGCCCTTTGTTCCCGCTGAGCTCCTCCTCCCTCACCTACAACAACTGGGGGAGGTAAGGTCGGGGATCAACCCCATACCGCTCGGCCTCAGGGAGAACAGCCTGCGCCACGTGTTCTCCTTCCGCCGCCAGCTCTTTGTCCGGCTGGCGCGGGAGGAGACGATGGAGGGAATTTTCAATGTGGTGCACGAGGGGACTGCCTACCGCGTCTTCTGGACGTCGGACGGCGTGCGGTGCCATGCCTGTAGGGAGGTGGGGCATGTTCGTAAGAACTGCCCCGCCTCCAAGGCCGCCAAACCACCGAAGGCGGCCAAGGCTGGCGCCGCCGCCACCCCTCCCCCTAGTTGCATCCGCGTGCCGGGAGCCATAGGTGCGCGGGCATCGTCGGAGGCCTTTGTTTTCAGGGCCTCCGGCGGGGGGGAGGGAGAGCGTCCGAACGGAAAGAGGGCGCGGAACAAGGAGAAACATCTAGAGGCGGGTCCCCTCAGTGCGCCAGAAAGATTGACCACCGCGCTCGGCCCAACCCAGCCACCGGCGAGCGCGGGGTGCCCTGAGCCTGTGCCCGAGCCCTTGAACAACACCGCAGAGGGGCCCGGGCGCGGGCAAGAAAAGGAAAAGGGGGGGGCGGAGCAGGAGGCCTCGGCAGACATGGAGGTCTCCCTGCCTCAGCGCACCTCCAGCAACAAAAGGAGGCGCCGCTCCGTTGAGGCGGAGGGGGAACAACATCCCTCCGCGGAGGAGTCGGTGCCCGCCGCGTGTCCCGCGTCCCCCACCAGCGCCCCCAAGCAGCCTGTCCCCGGGGAGGGTGAGACAGTCGAGGCTGCTCAGCCTCTGCCTCCCGGGGATGGCGTGGAAGATCTGCCTGTCGCGGGGGGCGTGGGGACCACGGAGGAATGCATTGCCGCCGGGCCGGGCGTCCCGGGGACTGAGGCGGGCGGGGCCGAAAAGGCCGAACCCGAGCCCGCCCAGCCAATACACAACTTCCCCCGGGAGTCGCTCGACTCGGCAGAAAATGAAACAAATGTTTTTTATGACACTGTAGATGCTGGGCCGGGGGGTGGCAGCGGGGAGGGGGAGGAACACCCACCCTCGCCCCTTACTTTGGAGCTGGTGCACTTGGGGAGCCTGGGGATTTCCTATGGCCGGGTCTCTCCTTGTTCCCCGGTTCCTGGGGCGGAGGGGGAACCCCTTCCGCTGTCATTTCCCGACACAGCACCATTTTTAAAAGAGCCCAGTGGGGACTCCTCTGCCGACGATCCTGGGGGTGGGATCGGGGCAGAGCCAGGGCCGGTTGGAGCGGCCGGTTCATTTGCCGTACCTTGTGCGGTTGATGGGCCGGCTGCTGGCGGCCACCTCCCGGAGGAGGATGGGGACTCGGTGGGGGACGCGGGTGAAGACCTAGAGACCACCGCCAGCGAGGCGGTGGATCTGCTCGCGGCCGCCGCCGAGACCATCCTCATTCCTGCAAAGGAACTCCGGGACTTTTTGGCCCAGAGCCGGGGTCACTGCAACCAAGCCCGACTGGCCCTGGAAAAATGGTCCGATCCAGAGCTGATCAAGGGGTCCGTCCGCGCCGCCGTTAAAACTTTGGCCGCGGGCGGGCCCTTGACAAAGGCGCAACACCTTGAGCTGCGCGAGCTCGAGGGACTCCTCGCTGGGCTGCGGAGGGAGCGGAGTTCAACAAAAGACTCCGCTCCCTCCCCCCACAATAGGTTAAGGTAGAGGTTGCACTATGCTTTTGCCATGAAGATAACCATAGCCAGCCTCAACATCAACGGCGGCAGAGGGGCACGCCGTAGATTTGACAATTTTTCGCTCCTGCGGGAGGGGAAATATGCGGTGTGCTTCCTGCAAGAAACCACACCGTTCCGGGAGACGAAGCCACGTGGCTCCTGGAATGGCAAGGAGAGGTCCGCATGAGCCACCTCACCGCCATTTCTAGTGGGGTGGCCATCTTGCTGGGCCCGCATTTTCAGCCGGGGATCTTGGGGGTCGAGGAGCCCGTGCCAGGCCGCTTGCTGCACGTAACGGTTCGCCTGGGGGACGTGCCGCTCCATCTCGTGAACGTGTACACCCCTCAGCCCGGCCCGCAGCAAACGCGCTTCTTTGAAGAGGTGTCCGCTCTTCTTGGCTCCGTCGACGTCGGCGACTGCATTGTCCTCGGGGGGGATTTTAACTGCACCCTCGAGGCGAGGGACCGCTCCGGTGCCCCGCAGTGCATGACGGCGATGGAGAAGTTGAGGGACCTGGTCGGGTCCTTCGACTTGGTGGACGTCTGGCGAAATCTCCACCCCGACTCCAGCGCCTTTACTTGGGTGAGGCCTGGAGTAGGATGGTCTAGAGTCGACCGCCTTTACGTGTCTCGGGCGTACGTTTCCTGCGTCCCGGCGGCCTCCATGCGGCCGGTGCCGTGTTCGGACCACCACCTGGTGTGGGCGGAGCTCGCTTCGCTCCGCGCGAGGACGGGGTCCGCGTACTGGCACTTTAACAACCGGCTGCTGGAGGACGTGCGGTTCCACGACTCATTCCGTCGATTCTGGTCCGACTGGAGAAGGAAGCAGGGGGGCTTCCCCTCCTTGAGGCTATGGTGGGACGT
Organism: Pristiophorus japonicus; assembly: GCF_044704955.1. NCBI lineage: Eukaryota > Metazoa > Chordata > Chondrichthyes > Pristiophoridae > Pristiophorus > Pristiophorus japonicus. The sequence goes on from NC_091992.1 coordinate 112,783,607, forward strand.
GGGCAAGGCTCACGTCCGCGTCTTCTGTCAAGAGTACGCGAGGGGGTCGACCAAGAGGCGGGCGGCCAGAGTCGGGCGCCTAGAAAAAGAGGTGCTCGACCTGGAAGCCCGTCTCTGTCAAGTCGTCCAGGACCCGGCCCTGCGGACGGTGTACGAAGCGAAGAAGGCCGCGCTGAAGGACCTGCAGCTCGTCGGGTCCCGAGGCGCGTTCGTGAGGTCGCGGATCCGGTTCCTGCGGGATCTGGACCGCGGCTCCCCCTTCTTCTACTCGCTGGAAAAAAGGCAGAGTGTCCGTAAGCAGCTCTTGACGCTGCTGGCCGACGACGGCTCTCTCGTCTCGGATCCGGAGGGCGTCAACAACAGGGCCCGTGAATATTACGGGGCTCTGTTCTCTCCGGATCCGTCCAGCGAGGAAGCGCGTAGAGTTTTGTGGGAGGACCTGCCGAAGGTCAGCCCGGAGGGCGCCGAAAATCTGGAAGCTCCGCTAAGCCTGGCGGAGCTGACCGGTGCCCTCGCCCGGCTCTCGAGGGGAAAATCCCCGGGGCTGGACGGGCTGACCGTGGAGTTCCACAGGGCGTTCTGGGACGTCCTGGGGAGCGACTACGCGCGGGTCCTGGGGGAAAGTCTGGCGACCGTCCTGCTGCTGCGAAAGTCCTGCTGCCTAAGAAGGGCGATCTCCGCCTCCTTAAGAACTGGCGCCCGGTCTCCCTCCTCAGCACGGACTACAAAATCTTCGCCAGGGCGATGTCTGCTCGCCTTGGTGCTGTGCTGGACCACATGATCCACCCCGACCAGTCCTACACGGTCCCGGGCCGGACAATCCACGATAACATCCATCTGGTCCGGGACCTCATCCATTGTTCCCAGGAGGCTGGTCTGTCGGTCGCCTTCCTATCCCTCGACCAAGAGAAGGCGTTCGACAGGGTGGATCACGACTATCTGCTCGGAACTCTGCGCGCTTTCGGGTTCGGGACGCATTTCGTCGCCCGGATCCGACTTTTGTACGCCGCCGCGGAGTGTCTGATTAAGGTTAACGGGTCCTTGACGGCGCCCCTTCGCTTTAGGAGAGGGGTGCGCCAGGGATGCCCCATGTCCGGCCAGTTATACGCCGTTTGCGTGGAGCCTTTCCTGCGCCTCTTGCGGACGAGGTTGACGGGACTGGCTCTGCAAGGGCCGGGCGTGGAGGTCGTCCTCTCGGCTTACGCCGATGACGTGCTCCTCGTGGTAGAGGATCCCGCTGACCTGCGGAGGATGCGTGAGTGCCAGGAGATTTACTCGGCCGCGTCCTCCGCCAGGATCAACTGGGAGAAATGTTCCGGACTCCTGGTGGGTCAGTGGCGGGTGGACTCCCTGCCGGAGAAGCTCAGGCCTTTTGCCTGGAGCACGACCCATCTCCTCTATCTGGGAGTCTACCTTAGCCCCGACGAGGGAGCCTGGCCGGCGAACTGGCAGGAGCTGGAGGCCAAGGTCGCCGCTCGCCTAGGGCGCTGGACAGGACTGCTCCGAGTGCTGTCCTACAGGGGTCGAGCGCTAGTCATAAACCAGCTGGTGGCCGCAATGCTGTGGTACCGGCTGGTCACTTTGACCCCTCCCCCTGCGTTTGTCGCCAAGATACAGAAGAAGCTGGTGGACTTCTTCTGGAACAACAGGAAGCACTGGGTCTCTGCCGCGGTCTTGAGTCTCCCGCTTGAGGAGGGCGGTCAGTCGTTGGTGTGCGTCAGTGCCCAGCTCGCGACTTTCCGTCTTCAGACCCTGCAGAGATACCTTTACGTCGAGCCCCCTCCTAGGTGATGTGCTCTGGCGAGGTATTTCTTCCGCCAGCAGCGCGACCTCAATTATGACACGCAGCTCCTGTTTGTGAACTTGGGGGGTGCCAGGACCGCCCTCCGGGAGCTGCCTGTCTTTTACAGGGAACTCATCAGGGTCTGGAACAAAGTCTCCACCAAGCGCAGCTCTCCGCCGGCTGGAGTGGCGGCCGTCCTGCAGGAACCGCTGCTCGGGAATCCGTACCTCCACGGCCGAGGTTTTATGTGGCGGTCGGAAGAGAGGGCTGTGGCTGGTGAGGTGACCAGGGTCAGGGACCTGCTCGATGGCGGAGGAGCGGGCTGGATGGCGCCAGACACGCTGGCGCGGCGCCTAAATTCTGCCAACGTCCGCCACGCGGCCGATGCCATCGAGTCGCTAAAAACAGCTCTGGGCCCTGACTCCGTTAGGTGCATCGAGGAGGCTCAAGCACGTGGGGAGATCCCGTCCGAACTGACCCCCGTCCGGACGGAATTCCTCATCGGCGCCAAACCCCGGAACCTCCCTCGGGGGCCGGCGCCTCACAACTTGAGCCGCCTCGGGGAAATCCCCTCCGTGCCTTTCAGTTCCGCGCGGAGGGGTTTCCTGTACGGGCTGCTCCTGCACACTCTCAACATTGCCATCCTCGCCGGCCGTCCGGACACGCCATGGCGTACCATCTTGCCGTCCGGAGGAGGCGGGGGTCCCCGATGGAGGGCACTCTACGCAGGGGTCCTCCCACTATTCATCGGGGACTTGGCCTGGAGGGTGGTGCACGGAGCAGTGCCGTGCAATAAATTTTTAAGCCAGTTCACGGACTCCCAGGCCGCCTGCAATTTCTGCGGTCTGGAGGAGTCCGTGTTCCATGTTTTTATTGAGTGCACAAGGTTGCAGCCCCTGTTCCATTATTTGAAGGGGCTGCTCCTGAAATTCTGGCTGCACTTCAGTCCCACTCTCCTGATCTTTGGGCACCCTGTGCGGAGGGGAGCGGGTAGGTCCGAAGGCCTCCTCGTAGGACTGCTCCTGGGCACGGCCAAGGGTGCCATCAGCCGGTCCAGGCAGCGGGCGGTCGAGGGGGTCGTTCAACCTGACTGCCTGCCTCTCTTCCGCTCTTACATCCGGTCCAGGGTGTCCTTGGAGATGGAGCACGCGGTGTCCACCGGTACGCTCGCGGCCTTCCGCGAGAGGTGGGCACCGGAGGGACTGGAGTGCATCATCACGCCCGGCAACCAAATTTTAATTTGATTTTACGTTTTTAAGTTTAATTTGTTTTAATTGCCGGTGCTTTTAGTGTCCCCCTTCCCTTTTATAGGGGGCACTGGGGAAAATTGTGATTTTAGCGCCCAAAAAAAAAGAAAAAAAAATGAAAAACACAAAAAAAAAAGGGGGAAAAAAAAAAGGGCCTTGTAAATGTCTGGTGTGTCACCCAGGTCGGGTGGCACGGTTTAATGTTTTATGTTTTTGCAGGTGAACTCCAAAAAGAGTTTCATGCACAAGGAGCCCCAGGTCCCTCTGCACCGCAGCGTGTTGTAATTTCTCCCCATTCACATAATATTCCCTTTTACTGTTTTTTTTCCAAGGTGGATGACATCACATTTTCCGATATTGTATTCCATCTGCCAAACCTTAGCCCATTCGCTTAACCTATCTAAATCTCTTTGCAGCCTCTCTGTGTCCTCTACACAACCCGCTTTCCCACTAATCTTTGTGTCATCTGCAAATTTTGTTACACTACACTCTGTCCCCTCTTCCAGGTCATAGAAACATAGAAACATAGAAAATAGGTGCAGGAGTAGGCCATTCGGCCCTTCTAGCCTGCACCGCCATTCAATGAGTTCATGGCTGAACATTCAACTTCAGTACCCCATTCCTGCTTTCTCGCCATACCCCTTGATCCCCCTAGTAGTAAGGACCTCATCTAACTCCTTTTTGAATATATTTAGTGAATTGGCCTCAACAACTTTCCGTGGTAGAGAATTCCACAGGTTCACCACTCTCTAGGTGAAGAAGTTCCTCCGCATCTCGGTCCTAAATGGCTTACCCCTTATCCTTAGACTGTGACCTCTGGTTCTGGACTTCCCCAACATTGGGAACATTCTTCCTGCATCTAACCTGTCTAACCCCGTCAGAATTTTAAATGTTTCTATGAGGTCCCCTCTCACTCTTCTGAACTCCAGTGAATACAAGCCCAGTTGATCCAGTCTTTCTTGATAGGTCAGTCCCGCCATCCCGGGAATCAGTCTGGTGAACCTTCGCTGCACTCCCTCAATAGCAAGAATGTCCTTCCTCAGGTTAGGAGACCAAAACTGTACACAATACTCCAGGTGTGGCCTCACCAATGCCCTGTACAACTGTAGCAACACCTCCCTGCCCCTGTACTCAAATCCCCTTGCTATGAAGGCCAACATGCCATTTGCTTTCTTAACCGCCTGCTGCACCTGCATGCCAACCTTCAATGACTGATGTACCATGACACCCAGGTCTCTTTGCACCTCCCCTTTTCCTAATCTGTCACCATTCAGATAATAGTCTGTCTCTCTGTTTTTACCATCAAAGTGGATAACCTCACATTTATCCACATTATACTTCATCTGCCATGCATTTGCCCACTCACCTAACCTATCCAAGTCGCTCTGCAGCCTCACAGCATCCTCCTCACAGCTCACACTGCCACCCAACTTAGTGTCATCCGCAAATTTGGAGACACTACATTTAATCCCCTCATCTAAATCATTAATGTACAGTGTAAACAGCTGTGGCCCCAGCACAGAACCTTGCGGTACCCCACTAGTCACTGCCTGCCATTCTGAAAAGTACCCATTTACTCCTACTCTTTGCTTCCTGTCTGACAACCAGTTCTCAATCCATGTCAGTACACTACCCCCAATCCCATGTGCTCTAACTTTGCACATCAATCTCTTGTGTGGGACCTTGTCGAACGCCTTCTGAAAGTCCAAATATACATCAACTGGTTCTCCCTTGTCCACTCTACTGGAAACATCCTCAAAAAATTCCAGAAGATTTGTCAAGCATGATTTCCCTTTCACAAATCCATGCTGACTTGGACCTATCATGTCACCTCTTTCCAAATGCACTGCTATGACATCCTTAATAACTGATTCCATCATTTTACCCACTACCGATGTCAGGCTGACCGGTCTATAATTCCCTGTTTTCTCTCTCCCTCCTTTTTTTAAAAGTGGGGTTACATTGGCTACCCTCCACTCTATAGGAACTGATCCAGAGTCAATGGAATGTTGGAAAATGACTGTCAATGCATCCACTATTTCCAAGGCCACCTCCTTAAGTACTCTGGGATGCAGTCCATCAGGCCCTGGGGATTTATCGGCCTTGAATCCCATCAATTTCCCCAACACAATTTCCCGGCTAATAAGGATTTCCCTCAGTTCCTCCTCCTTACTAGACCCCCCGATCCCTTTTATAACCGGAAGGTTGTTTGTGTCCTCCTTCGTGAATACCGAACCAAAGTACTTGTTCAATTGGTCCGCCATTTCTTTGTTCCCCGTTATGACTTCCCCTGATTCTGACTGCAGGGGACCTACGTTTGTCTTTACTAACCTTTTTCTCTTTACATATCTATAGAAAGTTTTGCAATCCATCTTAATGTTCCCTGCAAGCTTCTTCTCATACTCCATTTTCCCTGCCCTAATCAAACCCTTTGTCCTCCTCTGCTGAGTTCTAAATTTCTCCCAGTCCCCAGGTTCGCTGCTATTTCTGGCCAATTTGTATGCCACTTCCTTGGCTTTAATACTATCCCTGATTTCCCTTGATAGCCACGGTTGAGCCACCTTCCCTTTTTTATTTTTATGCCAGACAGGAATGTACAATTGTTGTAGTTCATCCATGCGGTCTCTAAATGTCTGCCATTGCCCATCCACAGTCAACCCCTTAAGTATCATTCGCCAATCCATCCCAGCCAATTCACGCCTCATACCTTCAAAGTTAGCCTTCTTTAAGTTCTGGACCATGGTCTCTGAATTAACTGTTTCATTCTCCATCCTAATGCAGAATTCCACCATATTATGGTCACTCTTCCCCAATGGGCCTCGCACAACGAGATTGCTAATTAATCCTCTCTCATTACATAACACCCAGTCTAAGATGGCCTCCGCCCTAGTTGGTTCCTCGACATATTGGTCTAAAAAACCATCCCTTATGCACTCCAGGAAATCCTCCTCCACCGTATTGCTTCCAGTTTGGTTAGGCCAATCTATGTGCATATTAAAGTCACCCATTATAACTGCTGCACCTTTATTGCATGCACCCCTAATTTCCTGTTTGATGCCCTCCCGAACATCACTACTACTGTTTGGAGGTCTGTACACAACTCCCACTAACGTTTTTTGACCTTTGGTGTTCTGTAGCTCTACCCATATAGATTCCACATCATCCAAGCTAATGTCCTTCCTAACTATTGCCTTAATCTCCTCCTTAACCAGCAATGCTACCCCTCCTCCTTTTCCTTTTATTCTATGTATATTGTAAACAGTTGTGGTCCCAGCACCGATCCCTGTGGCACACCACTAACCACCGATTTCCAACCCGAAAAGGACCCATTTATCCCGACTCTGCTTTCTGTTAGCCAGCCAATTCTCTATCCATGCTAATACATTTCCTCTGACTCCGCGTACCTTTATCTTCTGCAGTAACCTTTTGTGTGGCACCTTATCGAATGCCTTTTGGAAATCTAAATACACCACATCCATCGGTACACCTCTATCCACCATGCTTGTTATATCCTCAAAGAATTCCAGTAAATTAGTTAAACATGATTTCCCCTTCATGAATCCATGTTGCATCTGCTTGATTGCACTATTCCTATCGAGATGTCCCGCTATTTCTTCCTTAATGATAGCTTCAAGCATTTTTCCCACTATAGATGTTAAGCTAACTGGCCTATAGTTACCTGCCTTTTGTCTGCCCCCCTTTTTAAACAGAGGCGTTATGTTAGCTGCTTTCCAATCCGATGGTACCTCCCCAGAGTCCAGAGAATTTTGGTAGATTATAACGAATGCATCTGCTATAACTTCCACCATCTCTTTTAATACCCTGGGATGCATTTCATCAGGACCAGGGGACTTGTCTACCTTGAGATCCATTAGCCTGTCCAGCACTACCCCCCTAGTGATAGTGATTGTCTCAAGGTCCTCCCTTCCCACATTCCCGTGACCAGCAATTTTTGGCATGGTTTTTGTGTCTTCCACTGTGAAGACCGAAGCAAAATAATTGTTTAAGGTCTCAGCCATTTCCACATTTCCCATTATTAAATCCCCCTTCTCATCTTCGAAGGGACCAACATTTACTTTAGTCACTCTTTTCCGTTTCATATATCGGTAAAAGCTTTTACTATCTGTTTTTATGTTTTGCGCAAGTTTACTTTCATAATCTATCTTTCCTTTCTTTATTGCTTTTTTAGTCATTCTTTGCTGTCGTTTAAAATTTTCCCAATCTTCTAGTTTCCCACTAACCTTGGCCACCTTCTACGCATTGGTTTTTAATTTGATATTCTCCTTTATTTCCTTGGTTATCCTTGGCTGGTTATCCCTTCTCTTACCGCCCTTCTTTTTCAATGGAATATATTTTTGTTGAACACTATGAAAGAGCTCCTTAAAAGTCCTCCACTGTTCCTCAATTGTGCCACCGTTTAGTCTGTGTTCCCAGTCTACTTTAGCCAACTCTGCCCTCATCCCACTGTAGTCCCCTTTGTTTAAGCATAGTACACTCGTTTCAGACACTACTTCCTCACCCTCAATCTGTATTACAAATTCAACCATACTGTGATCACTCATTCCGAGAGGATCTTTTACTAGGAGATCGTTTATTATTCCTGTCTCATTACACAGGACCAGATCTAAGATAGCTTGCTCCCTTGTAGGTTTGGTAACATACTGTTCTAAGAAACAATCCCGTATGCATTCTATGAATTCCTCCTCAAGGCTACCCCGTGCGATTTGATTTGACCAATCGATATGTAGGTTAAAATCCCCCATGATTACTGTCATTCCTTTTTCACATACCTCCATTATTCCCTTGATTATTATCCGCCACACCGTGAAGTTATTATTTGGGGGCCTATAAACTATGCCCACCAGTGACTTTTTCCCCTTATTATCTCTAATCTCCACCCACAATGATTCAACATTTTGTTCATTGGAGCCAATATCGTCTTTCACAACTGCCCTGATATCATCCTTTATTAACAGAGCTACCCCACCTCCTTTCCCTTCTTGTCTATCTTTCCGAATTGTCAGATACCCCTGTATGTTTAATTCCCAGTCTTGGCTACCCTGCAACCATGTTTCTGTAATGGCCACCAAATCATACCCATTTGTAATGATTTGCGCGGTCAACTCAATTACTTTGTTTTGACTGCTGCGTGCGTTTAGGTAAAGTGTTTTAATACTAGTTTTTAAACCATGATTTTTAGTTTTGACTCCTCCTGCAGCCCCTTTATAATCAAACATATTGTCCCTTCCTATCACCTTGTGGTTTACACTTACCCCAGTGCTACTCTGCTCTGTTGCCTCCTGCCTTTTGCATCCTTTCTTGGGGTTCATCTGAGCTCTCCCCCACTCTAACTAGCTCAGAGCCCTCTCCTGGGTTCCCACCCCCCTGTCAAGCTAGTTTAAAGCCCTCCCAACCGCACTATCAAAACCACCCGCGAGAACATTGGTCCCGTCTCTGTTGAGGTGTAACCTGTCCAACTTATACTGAGCTCTTCGAACGTCTTGTCCGCCGGCTTCTCTGGTGCTAGAAAGTCCTTCATCAGGGAGTCCGTTCTGGATCCACAAACCGTCAGGAGATGAGCCCTGCGTTTGTCGGCCGAATCTTGTCCCAACCATTCCTTAGTGACAAAACTTTGCTGTAGTCTCTCAATAAAGTCGTCCCAATCATCACCAACACAGTACCTCTCTTCTGTGCTGTTACTGGCCATGCTCGCGTGGTTTAAATCCCAGTTTCTCATCGCCAATGTTATGTCCTTACTATACAGTAGAAATGCACACGAGGCCCATACTTGAGAGAAGGTCACTCTGTGACCAGTTACCTTTATTGCCAAGACCTCAAGTGCTGAAGGTGGGTGGAGCTTCCCCTTTTATACCTGTAAGTCCAGGTTAGGAGTGTCTCCCACAAGTTCACCCCCTTGTGGTCAATGTTCTCAAGGTGTACAACTTAGGTCAGCTTATACATGGGTTACAATGATAGTTGAATACATGACAGAAGCAGTCCATGCCTGCATGCAGCAAGTCCTGGACGATATTCAGGCTTGGGCTGATAAGTGGCACATAACATTTGTGTCATACAAGTGCTGGGCAATGACCATCTCTAACAAACGAGAGTCTAAACACTGCCTCTTGACATTCAATGGCATTACCATCGCCAAATCCCCCACCATCAACATCCTGGGGGTCACCATTGACCAGAAACTTTACTGGACTGGCCATATAAATACTGTGGCTACAAGAGCAGGTCAGAGGCTGGGTATTCTGCGACGAGTGTCTCACCACCTGCCCCCATAATCCCTTCCACCATCTATAACGCACAAGTCAGAAATGTGATGTAATATTCTCCACTTGCCTGGATAAGTGCAGCTCCAACAACACTCAAGGAGCTCGACATCATCCAGGACAAACAGCCCGCTTGATTGGCACCCCATCCACCACCTTAAACACTCACTCCCTCCACCACTGGTGTACTCTGGCTTCAGTGTGTACCATCTACAAGATGCACTGCAGCAACTCACCAAGGCTTCTTCGACAGCACCTCCCAAACCCGTGACCTCTATCACCTGGAAGGGCAAGGGCAGCAGGCGCATGAGATATCATCACGTGTAAAATCCCCTCCAAGTCACACACTTGGAAATATGTCGACATTCCTTCATCGTTGCTGGGTCAAAATCCTGGAACTCCCTCCCTAAGAGCACTGTGGGTGTACCTTCACCACACGGACTGCAGCGGTTCAAGAAGGTGGCTCACTCACCATCACCTTCTCGAGGGCAATTCAGGATGGGCAATAAATGCTGGCTTTGCTAGCGAGGTCCACATCTCAGGAACGAATAAAAGAAAGTCTGAGTAAATTGTGAATCAACATTATGCATTGCGTATGAGCATGTTTCAGTGAGAAAAGTTCAATAATTGAGGGAAAGCTTTTCAGCAGGCATAGAGAACTTGCTTGTCACTTCCATACAGAATCTTTAACCTGCCTTCAATAGCTTGTTTTTCGAGATTCAAGAGACTTTACTGGCCCTGTTCCATCTTCCCCCGGAGCTGATAGATGTGGTAGATTGTTTTCTAATGCTCTTTTCTCAAAGTCCTCTCAGTCCTTGCCTGAACTACAATGCTTTTTTTTTATTATTGCTGTTATTATTTTGTATAGCAAGAAAAATGTGATGTATATGTTTCTGCCCAGTGGGCAAAATCTTATGCTGGCTGAATAACACAAGAGTTTAATGTGTGATGAATCAACCATTCTTAATTATCTATTGCTGGTATTTACTTGTCTAAGCAAATGACTTAAGGATTAAGCAGATCTATATTTGCCCAATTTACACTACTTATTTCACAGTAAATTGTGGCATTCGGTTGTTTCCTCGATATTCCAAGAGCATTGAAGTAACTGAAAGCATCCCAGAGCTGTGAACTTTATTCATGTACATTTTAAGAGATGTTGAAATGAACATCAACCAGAGCTGCTCACACCAAGTTTAGTAAATTACATCAATAGCAGGCCAAAATTAGCAGATCTTCAGTAACTATGGCCACAATCCCTCTCTGGCCGCGATTCTGTCACTGCAGTGATGCATGTGCAGTTGGGTTATTTTTAGGTATGTCTGATCTCTTGGGATATTGGATGACCACTTAAGTGTAGATCATGGATCAGTGATTTTTTTGATCAGATTCTCATAGCTGCAGGAAACATAAATATATATAGATATATCTATTTAGATATTAGATATTTGTGTGTGTGTTGTTTCTGGAAACGTTTTATCTGCCCTTAGGTTTATACTTTTTATAATTTTGTCAAATTTCAAAGCAGTATTTTATTCAAAGAGTTCTTTGATTTCTGTTTCAGGAGCCGTTACTTCAGGTTTTATTGTTGCTGTTTTTTAGTGGATGTTGCTCTGGGTATATTGAGTACATTTATCTCCGACACTACTTAGTAATCCCTATTTGTACAGTTTTTGAACCATTGCTTCTAACCTGCGGCAGATGAAGAGACCTCAGCTTCAGAATTCAAAGCTCATTTGAATTTAAAACAAACAATGGCGATGAGGTGGATTTAGTAAATTTGAACTCACCTTGTGATACAATTAAGCAGAATGTACTAATGCGCTTCTTTCAGTTCAGTTTTACCTAATTAGACACTCATGATTCAAGACACATGCATTCAGATGTGACTTTGATTCCACAAAGCAGCAACGTTATCATGAGTACTGCAGCATTACACCCACTATTTTACTGAGATTTATAGAATACTTTTAACACTCACAAATTTGAAAGAAAGCTGCCTTAACAGTTCAAAATATTTGAATTCTAAATGTACACATTCACGACCTCTTCAGATTCTACTTATCACAGAATGAAGGTGTGAGGTGGCATCATTTGACTGGGTGACTGTGGGTCAGATTTCAGCTGATTCATGTCACCCACCCCCATATTAATGTGAGTCAAACAAGTTTCCTGCACAGTCACAAAATCCATTAGTACTGGGAGCAGGTCCAGTCTACTTTAAATACGATTTGACTGCACATTATGACCTCAACATTTTTGCGCATTTGTGGAATCTAAACCAAATGACACATGGTTTTGAAGCCACACAGGGGAAATATTGTCATTGTGGAAAATATCACTGTTGGCAGTTACTATAGTCGTTCTCACTGAGTACAACAAAAACTTGTATTTATATAACACCTTTAATGCAGTAAAACATCCCAAGGCACTTTACAGGAGTGTTATAAGACAAAGAATTTGAGACTGAGCCACATAAGGTGAAATTAGGGCAGGTGACTAAAGGCTTGGTCAAAGAGGTAGGTTTTAAGGAGCATCTTAAAGTAGGAAAGAGATGTAGAGAGGCGGAGCAGTTTAGGCAGGGAATTCCAGAGCTTAGGGCCTAGGCACAGCCACCATTGGTTGAGCAATTATAATCAGGGGTGCTCAAGAGGGCAGAATTTGAGGAGCGCAGATATTTGCAGGGGGGTGGGTGTGGGGGGTTGTGGGGCTGGAGGAGATTACAGAGATAGGGAGGGGCAAGGCAATAGAGAGAATTGAAAACAAGGATGAGATTTTTGAAATCGAGGCATTGCTTAACCGGGAGCCAATGTAGGTCAGCGAGCACAGGGATGATGGGTGAGCGGGACTTGGTGCGAGTTAGCACACGGGCAGCAGAGTAGAATGGTATTGAGACCACTAAGGGAGATAGTGGGATGAGCCTTATAGTGACAATGGGGTTGCAACTACTGATAATGCATTGCTCTTTGTGGGTGTGAACTGAAAGTCTTCAGCCAACAGCTGGCATAATTCATCAATAGCCTTTGGGGGAAGCACGGCCTTCTAATACATTGTTGGGTGAGAAATCTAGGTAAGATCAAAGAGGTTGTCAAACTTTATGGAGTGGGTCTCTACAGATGGGATTCAGGTATCTTTGATGATACCTCACTCTCAATTCCTCCATTCTTGCCTCTTCCATATTCTCATCATCTTCCTCACCGGAACAAATAAATAAAAGAAAAAGAAAGACTTGCATTTATATAGCACCTTTCACGACCGGATTGCCCACGGAAATTCTTCCTTTCCCCCAAAAAATTTTGTTCCGACTTGAAACATCAGAATTGGTTTATGATGCTGCAGTGGGAAAAGAGCAAAGGTTGCTGTCATAGCAATGTCTGAGAACTGCAAGTACTGCAGTAACTAAGACCTCCCTTTGCAGCACTGCCTCTGGGATGCAATTAGCATCTTTTTAACGGCAATGTAGCGCGGGGTGGTCTAGAAGCAGCAACTGAAAAAAAATCATTGTGGTGCAAAGGTCACGCCCACCCAGCATCATTTACCCCCTAAAACAGGTGTTAGGCTTCTTGGATATGTTAATCAGGGGCCTAATAAATATTTTAGGACCCCAATGTCAAAAAAGCGGGTAGAGCATGGAGGTTGCCAAAGAACTGGTATGTTTCCATTTTTGTACTTGCTGTAATGTAGAGCCAAGAGGGACAGGAGTGCCCCTCCTGGTTCCACAGCAATACTGCTGGTCAGTGCCTGCCCACGCTTACTCTCCCATCACCCCCACCCCACCACACCTTGCCACCTGAGTGGGTGGATTTTCAGAAGGCCCCGCCCCATGAGATGTATTGGGACCGGTTGGTCGCCTCAGTTCACCACTTTTATGTAACTGAGGCCTGAGGCCTAATTTGGAACAAGCTTCAGGCACACGTCTTCAGGCACTCCACCCACTTCCCCCCAACAGTAATTTCTCGGTCAATGTTACTGTTATGTCTCAAATTGGAATCGGTTCTGGGGGAGGTGGGACCAGTACAAACCGGATGGTCTGCACCTGGGCAGGACTGGAACCAATGTCCTAGGGGGAGTGTTTGCTAGTGCTGTTGGGGAGGGTTTAAACTAATATGGCAGGGGGAATGGGAACCTATGCAGGGAGACAGAGGGAAATAAAATGGGGGCAGAAGCAAAAGATAGAAAGGAGAATAGTAAAAATGGAGGGCAGAGAAACCCAAGGCAAAAATCAAAAAGGGCAAATTTCTAAAGGGACAAAGAGTGTTAAAAAGACAAGCCTGAAGGCTCTGTGCCTCAATGCGAGGAGTATTCGTAATAAGGTGGATGAATTAACTGCGCAGGCAGCTGTTAACGATTATGATATAATTGGAATTACGGAGACATGGCTCCAGGGTGACCAAGGCTGGGAACTCAACATCCAGGTGTATTCAACATTCAGGAAGGATAGACAGAAAGGAAAAGGTGGTGGGGTAGCGTTGTTGGTTAAAGAGGAAATGAACGCAATAGTAAGAAAGGACGTTAGCTTAGATGATGTGGAATCTGTATGGGTAGAGTTGCAGAATACCAAAGGACAGAAAACACTAGTGGGAGTTGTGTACAGACCACCAAACAGTAGTAGTGAGGTTGGGGATGGCATCAAACAAGAAATTAGGGATGTGTGCAATAAAGATTCAGCAGTTATCATGCGCGACTTGAATCTACATATAGATTGGACTAACCAAACTGGTAGCAATGCAGTGGAGGAGGATTTCCTGGAGTGTATTAGGGATGGCTTTCTAGACCAATATGTCGAGGAACCAACTAGAGAGCTGGCCATCCTCGACTGGGTGTTGTGTAATAAGAGAGGACTAATTAGCAATCTTGTTGTGCGAGGCCCCCTGGGAAAGAGTGACCATAATATGGTAGAATTCTTTATTAAGATGGAGAGTGACACAGTTAATTCAGAGACTAGGGCCTTGAACTTAAGGAAAGGTAGCTTCGATGATATGAGACTTGAATTGGCTAGGATAGACTAGCAAATGATACTTAAGGGCTTGACAGTGGATAGGCAATGGCAGACATTTATAGATTACATGTATGAACTTCAACAATTGTACATCCCTGTCTGGAGTAAAAATAAAACGGGGAAGGTGGCTCAACCGTAGCTAACAAGGGAAATTAGGGATAGTGTTAATTCCAAGGAAGAGGCATATAAATTGGCCAGAAAAAGCAGCAAACCTGAGGACTGGGAGAAATTTAGAATTCAGCAGAGGAGGACAAAGGGTCCAATTAGAAGGGGGAAAATAGACTATGAGAGGAAGCTTGCAGGGAACATAAAAACTGACTGAAAAAGCTTCCATAGTTATGTGAAGAGAAAAAGATTAGTGAAGACCAATGTACGTCCTTTGCAGTCAGAATCATATGAATTTATAATGGGGAACAAAGAAATGGCAGACCAATTGAACAAATACTTTGGATCTGTCTTTACTAAGGAAGATACAAATAACCTTCCGGAAATACTAGGGGTTCAAGGGTCTAGCGAAAAGGAGGAACTGAAGAAAATCCTTATTAGGCAGGAAATTGTGTTAGGGAAATTGATGGGATTGAAGGCCGATAAATCCCCAGGGCCTGATAGGCTGCATCCCAGAGTACTTAAGGAAGTGGCCCTAGAAATAGTGGATGCATTGTGATCATTTTCCAACAGTCTATCGACTCTAGATCAGTTCCTATGGACTGGAGGGTAGCTAATGTAACACCACTTTTTAAAAAAGGAGGGAGAGAGAAAACAGGGAATTATAGACCGGTTAGCCTGACATCGGTAGTGGGGAAAATGTTGGAATCAATTATTAAAGATGAAATAGCAGCGCATTTGGAAAGCAATGTCCGGATCGGTCCAAGTCAGCATGGATTTATGAAAGGGAAATCATGCTTGACAAATCTTCTAGAATTTTTTGAGGATGTAACTAGTAGAGTGGACATGGGAGAACCAGTGGATGTGGTATATTTAGACTTTCAAAAGGCTTTTGACAAGGTCCCACACGAGAGATTAGTGTGCAAAATTAAAGCACACGGTATTGGGGGCAATGTATTGACGTGGATAGAAAACTGGTTGGCAGACAGAAAGCAGAGAGTTGGAATAAACGGGTCATTTTTAGAACGGCAGGCAGTGACCAGTGGGGTGCCGCAGGGTTCAGTGCTGGGACCCCAGCTATTTACAATATAGATCAATGATTTAGTTGAAGGAATTGAACGTAATATCTCCAAGTTTGCAGATGACACTAAGCTGGATGGCGGTGGGAGCTGTGAGGAGGATGCTAAGAGGCTGCAGGATGACTTGGACAGGTTAGGTGAGTGGGCAAATGCATGGCAGATGCAGTATAATGTGGATAAATGTGAGATTGTCCACTTTGGTGACAAAAACAAGAAGACAGAATATTATCTGAATGGTGACAGTTCAGGAAAAGGGGAGGTGCAACGAGACCTGGGTGTCATGGTACATCAGTCATTGAAGGTTGGCATGCAGGTACAGCAGGCGGTGAAAAAGGCAAATGGCATGTTGGCCTTCATAGCTAGAGGATTTGAGTATAGGAGCAGGGAGGTCTTACTGCAGTTGTACAGAGCCTTGGTGAGGCCACACCTAGAATATTGTGTTCAGTTTTGGTCTCCTAATCTGAGGAAGGACGTTCTTGCTATTGAGGGAGTACAGCGAAGGTTCACCAGACTGATTCCCGGGATGGCAGGACTGACATATGAGGAGAGACTCGATCAACTGGGCTTGTATCCACTAGAGTTTAGAAGAATGAGAGGGGATCTCATAGAAACATATAAAATTCTGACGGGATTGAACAGGTTAAAGGCAGGAAGAATGTTCCCATTGCTGGGGAGTTCCAGAACCAGGGGTCATAGTCTAAGAATAAGGGGTAAGCTATTTAGGACCGATATGAGGAGAAACGTCTTCACTCAGAGAGTGGTTAACCTGTGGAATTCTCTACCGCAGAAAGTTGTTGAGGCCAGTTCGTTAGATATATTCAAAAGAGAGTTAGACATGGCCCTTACGGCCAAAGGGATCAAGGAGAGAAAGCAGGAAAGGGGTACTGAGGTTGAATGATCAGCCATGATCTTATTGAATGGCAGTGCAGGCTCGAAGGGCCGAATGGCCTGTTCCTGCACCTAATTTCTATGTTTCTATGTTTCTAAAGCAATGTGACTGAGTACTGTAGACATGAGTAAGTGTGACCTTAGTCTCTTTATTCTGACTCCAGAGTGCTGGCACAGCATGGGAGGCCTGCTTCGATACAGTGCTCCCAAGGGATGCTGGGATCCCTTGGGACTCCAACAGATGTGCCCTCTGGTGGCAGTAGAATGCTGGTTACATGATTTTGCATGCATAATAGTTACTATCGAGGGCTAAGAGAGTTGACCATCTAAGTGGGTAAATGAAGCTATCTTCAGTTTGTGTCAATTTTCATCAAAGAATTAAGGATATCTGGGAGCAATTCAGCTTTCTGTCATTCACCTTATCCTCCTCGACCTGCACACAAAGGCATTATTGCCTGCCTGTGATGTATTGCTGCTTTGCTGGAGTGAGCAACTCCTGATTCCAACCGATTGGAGTATGTTTTCTACGGCAGTCTCCAGGAAGTGATCTGATTTTACATTTTACAGGGAAGGATTTATTCAAAAGTCTGTTAACGACAAATAAATCCTAAAAAATGTGCGGCCATTTTTATCTGCAATAGAAATCTTCCTGCATATTTTGGCGCTGCATATTATAAATTGCAATACCGGTATGGTTCCTGAGTTTTCCAAATACTCAGCTGAAAACTGTGACTGCTTGGAGAGAATCGGATAACTTTACTTTTTGTTTACATCTAAGGATTAGAAGTGAATTGTACATAATGAACTTCTGCTTAATAGAAAGAAAGGGTCCGAAATTGGTTGCCTTACTGCCCACTGCTGCCGGCTGCTGCCGAGTTTTTTTAGCCGCTCTCCCCTCAGTGACAGATTCCTGCAGGTCTGCATCCGGCGGGAGAGGCCAAGTCGCGTAAGTGACCTCCCGCCCACCGAGCTGACATATTGGTGCGGGCGGGAATTGGCGGCAGCAGGGGGAAGGACCACTGCGTGGAGGCAGGTCTAACCCCGACAGTAAGTAAGAAGACCTGCAAAAAAAGATTAGCGAACATTTTTTACTTTTATTTCTTTCAGGGTTTTACCTGTATGGAGTCCTCTGTGTTATGGTGTTTTTTTTATTGTGAATATTTTTAGTTTTCAGTGTTCCCCCCTCCCCTCCCTGGGCCCGACTCAATCCTCGGCAGCACTTTGGTGAGGATTGCATTTGCCGCCGAGATTGGGAGCTCCCGCCCGCTGCCGCCCACATTGACGGTGTAAGCCGTTATTTGGCCGTCGGGTGGTACTGCCATCTCTTTTAGAGGGATCTTCCTGGCAAGAGACCGCCTGGTCTCTTGGTGGCCATCGGCTGTCGATTGGGCAGGCCTTGGCTTCCACCAAGTTCCAGCCCCAGGACTTACATTTATATCGTGCCTTTCACAACCACTGGACGTCTCAAAGCGCTTTACAGCCAATGAAGTACTTTTGGAGTGTCATCACTGTTGTAATGTAGGCAGCTAATTTGCGCACAGCAAGCTCCCACAAACAATGTGATAATGACCAGATAATCTGTTTTTGTTATGTTGGTTGAGGGCTAAATATTGGCCCCAGAATACCGGGGGAATAGGATCTTTTACATACACCTGAGAGAGCAGACGGGGCCTCAGTTTAATATGTCATCCAAAAGACAGCACCTCCAACAGTGCAGCACTCCCTCAGCACTGCACTGAAGTGTCAGCTGAGAATTTTGTGCTCAAGTCTCTGGAGTGGGACTTCAGCTCATGACCTTTTGACTCAGAGGTGAGTGTGCTACCCACTGAGCTGACACTACAGTGAAGTAGTGATTTGGTTAAAGGGGAGGATTCTGTTGAGGGGCAGGACCATTAACTGATCACTTATGATGAATCAATATTGATGTGTCTTGCTTAACATAGACAGTTAGAAAAAAACTTGTGGTGGTAGAAATATGTTAGCGCTGCTAGGCTGGTGCAATCTGTGCTGAACAGCTAGGCCTGAGGCCTGATCAATATTGGTCCTCGGGCTTCATTTGAATAAGTCCAGTGCGATGCCGACACTTACTGATCATCCTCTGGCAGATCACCGGTGAAACGGTGGTCAATTTCGTGCCGCTGTGATGCCTGCAGTGGCCCTTGGGTAAATCCTGGAACGGGTGGAAGAGGCGAAAGGGAAGGGGGCTGAGTATGAGCTGGCAGCAGCCTTGAGGAGGGCTCTTGTGCCGGAAGGAGCACTCCTGCTTCCCCCACCCCCAACTCCACAGAAAGGTAAGCTTTAAAAAAACCAACATATTTGTGGACTGCCTCCAGCGATCTCTTTAAGGATCACTGGCAAAATCATATGTAGAGCAAAAAGAAATTAGCAGAGCAACCACGACACTTGCTCTGCTCAGTGCTGACAAATTTCCCGGAAGGGTCTTTAAACAGGCTGCTCATGAATCACCAATCATGATGTAATATTCTCATTGATAGAAATGATGAGTTCCGTTTCTACGAGCTCCCATTACTATCAATGAGAACACCCCCAAAAACACAGAACCACAACACAAAAAATAAAAAAAACACTTCACATATTTAAAATTAATTGAAATTGAATATGTTTAAATTTTTTGAAAATGTTTTAAGAATGTTTTAATAGGGTTAAAAATAAACTTCCCTTAATGGACAGGGTTTTTAATATAACAATTAGTGATAACATTTAATTTTCTATCTTTTAAAACTCTTACGCTGGTAGTCAGCTGAAAGAGTTTTAAGGACATCCGTTAGGCAGGAATTGGGCCAATGGCCCAAATCTCCGCCCGTGAAGGCCTTTCTCCCGGGGATGTGTTGGATCTGTCAAAGGATATTTTGACAGATTGGAAATGCTGGGTTTAGGCGCATGTGCTTTGCGGGCCTAAACCCAGAACTTGTGGGGCCTCTTTGGGCGCATGCACATCGTACACACCCGGATAGGCCGCAATTTACAGCCCCTTATCTCCATTTGGAATTAACAATCTTCAACTGTGTAAACTATTATTTTCAGGTCTTGGTTTTCCTTCTTGTTCCTAATAGATTTAATATTTACTTTCCTTATATCCAATAAGGGATTATGGGAAGCAGGCAGGGAAGTGGAGCTGAGTCCATGATCAGATCAGCCAAGATCGTATTAAATGGCTGAGCAAGCTCGAGGGGCCGTATGGCCTACACCTGCTCCTATTTCTTATGTTCCATCACTGGAAATTCATTTGAGGTTTATTATTGTTTGTACACCAAGGTTAAGGTGGGAGTCTTTCAGAGCACTGATGTTAAACCATGTATTTTGCTAAACTGCACGTGAAATGATGTGAAAATTTCTCCTTTTTATCTGGAAATGTGTGAAGTCACGAAACCAGCTGTACGTCCTTTTACAAAAAGCAGACTACTGCGGATGCTGAAATACTGAAATAAAAACAAAAAGTGCTGGATAAACTTGGCAGGTCAGGCACAACGTGTACGCTTTTACATTGTCTATTGTCCACTATCTGCAGCTCTCCCCTTTACCTTCTTAGTTGGTTTAATGTGGAGGTCCAATTGGTCAATAGAGTGTAAATATGTGAACAAGTTTGCTGCATTTATTAAAAATGGTTTCCTTAACTTGAAGACACATCTGCAGATCCACGAAGGTGGGGGGGATAAATTGGGCTCTATAAGGCCTGTTTTATTAGGTGCTATGCAGCAACCTATTAGGTGCTACGCAGCTCGAAAATGGTTTCCGAGATGTGTGCGTGTGTACTTCCGACGGGATGTGCACAGGACGCCATCTTGGGTTTGCGCCCACGCACCCAACGACCGCTGGCATCATGCAAAGCAGGCAGATTACGATGTCGATCAATGTGCAACACTGACTTGGCATCAGTACTGCCATTTTCGAACTCCACACTCCAACCAGCGCCTTAACCTCGCACAGCTGCACACGATGTTCAACGGCATGAAGGACGCCCCCACCAGCGCTATTTAAAGGGATCATTAACTACTTGCAGGTTAGTTACTGGATTATTTCTTCTGGCTTTGGAGCTTTCCTGCACTTGGCTAAACATTTCTGTTCACTTAAAAGCTTGTGCTTAAACAAGTTGCTTCCATGGACGGCATCCTAAATTCGTCCTTGGGCCTCATTGGAATAAGTGAGCTCCACAGGCGCCTAATGGGTACCCCGGAGAAGGACGCAGGTCCGAGCCTTCGAATTTCAGCGGTCTCGGAAGCCAACTACCTGCAGGTAAATCCAGGGATGGAGGGAGAAGGGAAACAGGAGGTGGGGGGTAAGCGCGGGCCAGCAGTATCAATGTGGAGGCAGGAGGAGCACTCCTGCTCCCGTAATCCAACACCTCCTGGTTCTACATTTAGGTCAGTTAAAATAACTTAATTGCCAGTCTCTTTGAAGGCCTCCAGCATTTCCTTTAATGGTCACTGGTTAGGCTGCCGTGAAATCTGAAATCCAGTCGGAGTTTGCACAGTTCAAACAGCAAACAGGTCCTGAATTGGGCCCAGGACCCTCTGAGGCCTGCTCTCATTTCAGGCAAACAGCAGGGACAGCTATATATATATATAAAAAAGGGGCCCTGATAAATTTGGCGGCGGCCCAAGTGCACGTGAAAGTGCACGTGTCGGTTGTCGCTCCGCTAAATTCGCCATTGTTACGCTCATTTTACGCCTGTAAACCAGATGCAAGAATGTTGAATTCATGCCCCATTGCATCTATTGCAGGATGTAAGATGTCAGAGTCATGGGTTTAAGCCTTACTCCAGATGCATAAGCACATAATTTAGGCTGACACTCACTGCAGTACTGAGGGAGTCGTCTTTCAGATAAGATGTCACGCTGAGGCCCCGTCTGCCCTCTCAGGTGGAAGTAAAAGATCCTCTCGCACTATTTTGGAGCAAATTGGCTGCCACGTTTCCTACATTACAACAGTGACGACATTTCAAATGTACTTCATTGGCTGGAAAGCACTTTGGGATGTCTTGACGTCATGAAAGGCGCTATATAAATGCAAGTCTTTCTTTTCCGTGTCCTGACCAACACTTACCCCTGAACCAATAGCAGCAAAAACAGATTATCTGATCACTTACCTCATTGCTGTTTGTAAATTGGCTGCCGTGTTTCGTAGAACCATAGAAATTTACAGCACAGAAGGAGGTCATTTTGGCCCATTGTGTCCGCACCGGCTGCCAAAGAGCTATTTAGCTCTTGGTCCATAGCCCTGTAGGTTATGGCACTTCAAGTGCACATCCAAGTACTTTTTAAATGTGGTGAGGGTTTCTGCCTCTACTACCATTTCAGGCAGTGAGTTCAAGACCCCCACCATTTTCTGGTGAAGAAATTTCCCCATAAATCCCCTCTAACCCTCCCACCAATTACTTTAAATCTACACCCCCTGGTTGATGATGCCCTCTGCTAAGGGAAATAGGTCCTTCCTATCCACTCTATCTAGGTCCCTCTTAATTTTATATACCTTAATAAGGTCACCCCTCAGCCTCCTTTGTTCCAAAGAAAACAAACCCAGTCTATCCAATCTTTCCTCGTAGCTAAAATTCCCCAGTCCAGGCAACATCCTCGTAAATCTCCTCTGTACCCCTGTCTAGTGCAATCGCTAGATTTTCCTGCATTACAACAATGTGATGCGCTTTGGGACATCCTGAGGTCATGAAAGGCACTACATACATGCAAGATCTTTCTCTTTCTGTTGCGTGTATTACAGCATAAGCTTCTCTGACTCCAGAGCATACTTATTTTGATCGTGGGTCCATACCCAAAACATTAGCTCATCAGTTCTCTGCACAGATGCTGCTGGACTGGCTAAGTGTTTCCAGCATTTTCTGCGTTTGTTCCAGGGCACATTTTGCTGGTTCTCCAGGAATTGAGTCTGCTGAAAGCCACCTGTGATGATGCCCCTTAATTCCAGATCAACCTTGGTATGCTCTCTGCTACAACACGGCCCTTGATGCCAACGTGCATTCCTTAAGCCTCCTTGTACAAGAGAAACCAAGATGACCCTCACCAAAACAGGACTTTTGGGTGGCTCCGAAAGACCGCACTCTAAATTAGGTCTAAAGTATTCGACTCCGCTCTACTGGCCTGAAATATGAATCCAGTCATTGGGACTGCATGGAATGTAGATCATGAGTAATGTTCACTTTTAATGGCAATGACATTCAGCCTCACTATCTCAGAATATCTGCTTTATCAAGAGCAAAATGAGCCACGTCTTTGGAATAGTGGTTTTATATATATATATATATATATTTCGGTTTTAAAGATGTGATGTAAATCACAGTTTTGACCTGGTGAAAAACACGGTTATTATGAAAATTACAAAGGTTGCTGCCATGTTGGATTTGGCCTGATGGTATTTTTTTTTTAATCTTGCAATAAGCTGTCACAAAACAATATAGGCTCTTTAAAGAATGAAATAAGTCTATGGTTTTTAAAATAAACTCAAAGGCCTCTATTCCAAAGTAGAACCTCCTCAATCATATAGTTTAGTGTAACTTGAGCAAAACCATTTTTACATCTGTTGCCAGTTAGCATATTTGCTCTGTTGCTTTTTCTCTTTGACGGCTAAGAATTATTTTTTTTGTGTGTTCGCTGTTAGATAGGAATGAGCATGAGACAAGACCTATTCAAAATTTAGATTAGCCTCCCACTGAGGGAACAAATTTAAATTGGATCAAATCTGCATCCAGAGGTTTTTAAAAAAAAATGTTAGTGCATAAGGGGAGATCTTAAATGCAGAAATATCACAGACTGATTGGGACTGCATGCATCTCCAATCGACTATCAAGGACTTAGAAAATGTACATTTTTAACTGCTGGTGAATTTGAATTAATCATAAAATTGTCAAGTAACCAAACAATGTCAAACGGTAATCTATTGGACTGCAAGAGAATTAGATGCTTCTTTACATAGTCACTGAGCCACTACAGAATATATATATATATATATATATATACACTCACTGAGCATTACATACTCAAAAGTCCACAGACAGAATAAAATGCAAGGGGAAGAAATCATTCATAAAAACAGAAGGGTCATCGACCTGAAACGTCATTAACTCTGATTTTCTCTCCACAGATGCTGCCTGACCTGCTGAGATTGCCAGCTTTTTCTGGTTTTATTTCGGATTCCAGCATCCGCAGTATTTTGCTTTTGTGTTGTTGTGTATGAAGAAACCATTAAACCTGATTCCCGATCTATCTAGCTTCCTGCCCTCAGCAGCACGTCTAAAGCATGATGGTGATGGTAAGCATTTGATGAATTGTCCGAAATGATTCTCACCCGTGTGGAACAAACTAAAACCGGCAAAATGACCCATTTCTCTGCATTGTGCACCATTTGCTTAACCAGAGGAGATTGAATTGGGCCAAGGTTCTGTAGTTTCCTCAATGACTAAATTATGTCGCAGTTTGAACTTGGCATTTAACTTGATTGCTGGGAATGTTTTTGGAGAAAGTTGGCTCGAGCCATGGTACAACACTACATGATGAGTTGTGCCAACTTATGTGAAACTCTTTAAAAAAATAAAAAATAAATCACAGGGCCTTTAAAGTGGATCAGGGATTGCTGCCCAACAAATCAACACTGGATCTCAAGAAATCATTCTCAACTAAAATATATATGGGCAAGACATGATTTACTAATACAAAAGCAAAACACTGCGGATGCTGGAATCTGGAATAAAAACAGAAAATGCTGGAAATCTCAGCGGGTCAGGCAGCATCTGTGGAGAGGAAGCAGAGATAATGTTTCGGGTCGATGACCCTTCATCAGAACTAGAGAGTATTTGCAAAGAACAGATTCTTAACAAGCACTGAAAGGCAAGTGTTGTGTCCTTAGATGCTTTAATAATGACTCCACGAGGCAATGTGTTGTATTTGAAATGTTGTGACTGTGGTGTATCTGTAAAGAATGCACTCCCATGTTCTGCCACCAGGGATGCATCCCCTGAAGTCCCAAGGGATCCCAGCATCCCTTGGGAGCACTGTATATAAGCCGGCCCCTAAGGCCTGTTCCTCACTCTGGAGTGTCTTGATAAAGACTGAGGTCACTGTTACTTTAACTTCCCTGTGTGCAGTCTCATCTGTGTTAGGAACACAATAACTGGCGACGAGTATATGAATCCAACGCAAAGATGCAGTAAACTGTGGGTATCCTGGAGAAGTTCTTGGAGGGTGAGGACTGGGACTATGTCGAACGGCTAGACCAGTACTTTGTAGCCAACGAGCTGGACGGAGAAGGAAGCGCTGCAAAAAGTCGAGCGGTCTTCCTCCCTGTCTGCGGGGCACTGACCTACAGCCTTATGAAGAATCTTCTGGCTCCGGTGAAACCCACAATAAGTCATATGAGGAGCTGGATCGGGAGCATCTTAACCTGAGGCAGAGCGTGCTGATGGCGAGGTATCGGTTCTACACGTGCCAGCGATCTGAAGGTCAGGAAGTGGCGAGCTACGTCACCAAGCTAAGGCGACTTGCAGGACAATGTGAGTTTGATGGCTACCTGGAGCAAATGCTCAGAGACTTTTTTGTACTGGACATTGGCCACGAGACCATCCTACGAAAACTTTTGACTGTAGAGACACCGACCCTCAGTAATGCCATTGCGATAGCACAGGCGTTTATGTCCACCAATGATAAAACCAAACAAATCTCTCAGCACACAAGTGCTAGCACTGTTCATAAATTAACTGGAACTGTGTTTGCGAGCAGAAATGTACAGGGCAGAAACCACGAGTCTGCAACTGCCAGCAGGCCTCAGGTGACCCAGATGACTCAGAGTCCGCAACAAAGGATGAATGCAAGGCAATTCACACCTTGTTGGCGTTGTGGAGGCTTCTATTCAGCCTATTCATGCCGCTTCAAAGGGTATGTTTGCAAGAGCTGTGGAACTATGGGGCACCTCCAATGAGCTTGCAGACGAGCTGCAAGCTCTGAAAAACCTGCTAACCACCACGTGGCAGAGGAAGATCGGTCCATGGTGGATCAAAGCAATTTCGAGCCTCAGAGAGAGGAGGCAGATGCTGAAGTACACGGGGTGCACACACATTCGACGAAATTTCCACCTATAATGCTAAATGTAAAATTGAATGTCTTACCCATAGCCATGGAACTGGACATTGGCGCTAGCCAATCCATCATGAGTAAAAAGATATTTGAGAGACTATGGTGCATCAAGGCACTCAGACCAGCCCTGAGCCCCAGCCATACGAAACTGAGAACGTACACCAAAGAGCTTATCACTGTCCTGGGCAGCGCCATGGTCAAGGTCACCTACGAGGGCACGGTGCACGAACTGCCACTCTGGATTGTCCCAGGCGATGGCCCCACACTGCTTGGAAGGAGCTGGCTGGGCAAAATCCGCTGGAACTGGGATGACATCCGAGCGCTATCACATGTCGATGAGGCCACATGTACCCAGGTTCTTCACAAATTTCCTTCCCTTTTTGAGCCAGGCATTGGAAACTTTTCTGGGGTGAAGGTGCGGATCCACTTTGTCCCAGAGGCACAACCCATTCACCACAAGGCGCGAGCGGTACCTCACATGATGAGGGAGAGAGTGGAAATCGAGCTGGACAGGCTGCAACGCGAGGGCATCATCTCCCCAGTGGAATTCAGCGAGTGGGCCAGCCCGATTGTTCCAGTACTCAAAAATGATGGCACAGTCAGGATTTGTGGCCATTATAAAGTAACTATTAATCGTTTATCGCGACAGGACCAATACCTGCTACCGAGGGCAGATGACCTATTTGCAATGCTGGCAGGAGGCAAGACGTTCACCAAGCTTGACCAGACTTCGGCCTACATGATGCAGGAGCTGGAGGAGTCTTCGAAGGGCCTCACCTGCATCAACACGCACAAGAGACTGTTCATCTACAATAGATGCCCGCTTGGAATTCGGTCGGCTGCAGCAATCTTCCAGAGAAACATGGAGAGCCTACTCAAGTCGGTATCACGCACGGTGGTTTTTCAGGACAACATATTGGTCACAGGTCGGGACACCGTCGAACACCTACAAAACCTGGAGGAGATCCTCCAGTGACCGGATCGCGTAGGGCTGCGGCTGAAGAGGTCAAAATGTGTCTTCATGGCAACAGAAGTGCAGTTTTTGGGGAGAAAGATCGTGGCGGACGGCATTCAGCCCACAGACGCCAAGACAGAGGCTATCAGGAACGCGTGCAGGCCACAGAACGTTATGAAACTGCTGTCGTTCCTGGGACTCCGCAACTATTTTGGTAACTTCCTACCGGGATTAAGCACCCTCTTAATATGTGTTATTGCGTAAAGGTGAGAACTGGTTATGGGGAAAAAAACCAAGTAATTGCTTTTGAGAAAGCCAGAAACATTTTATGCTCCAACAAGCTGCTTGTATTGTATAACCCATGTAAAAGACTTGTGCTAGTATGTGATGCGTCGTCGTACAGAGTTGGGTGTGTATTACAACAAGCTAACGTTGCGGGAAAGTTGCAACCTGTCGCCTATGCCTCCAGGAGCTTGTCTAAGGCCGAGAGGACCTACAGCATGATTGAGAAAGAGGCATTAGCATGTGTGTTCGGGGTAAAGAAAATGCATCAGTACCTGTTTGGCCTCAAATTTGAGCTGGAAACCGATCACAAGCCCCTCATATCCCTGTTCGCTGAAAACAAGGGGATAAATACTAATGCCTTAGCCCGCATACAAAGGTGGGCACTCGCGCTATCAGCGTATAACTATACCATCCGCCACAAGCCAGGCACCAAGAACTGTGCGGATGCTCTCAGTTGGCTACCATTGCCCACCACGGGGGTGGAAATGGCACAGCCTGCAAGCTTCTTGTTGGTGGCGCAGCCCGCAGACTTGTTGATGGTCATGGAAGCGATTGAAAATGATAAATCACCTGTCACGGCCCGCCAGATTAGGACTTGGACCAGCCAAGATCCTCTGCTGTCCCAAGTAAAAAAACTATACTGCATGGGAGCTGGCCCAGCATCCCCGTTGAAATGCAAGAGCTAATCAAGCCGTTCCAGCGGCGAAAGGACGAGCTGTCCATTCAGGCAGACTGCCTGTTGTGGGGTAACCGTGTAGTGCTACCCAAAAAGGGCAGGGAGATATTCATCTCGGATCTCCACAGCACACACCCGGGTATAGTAATGATGAAAGCGATAGCCAGATCCCGCGTGTGGTGGCCCTGTATCGACTCTGACATAGAGTTCTGTGTATGGCAATGCAGCGTGTGTGCTCAGTTGAGCAATGCGCCCAGAGAGGCACCACTAAGTTTGTGGTCCTGACCCTCCAGACCATGGTCAAGGATCCATGTCGACTATGCGGGCCCGTTTCTCGATAAAGTGTTCCTGATGGTGGTGGATGCTTTTTCAAAATGGATTGAATGTGAAATAATGTTGGGAAGCACCGCCACCGCCACCATTGAAAGCCTGAGGGCCATGTTTGCCACCCACGGCCTGCCTGACATACTGGTCAGTGACAACGGGCCATGTTTCACCAGTGCCGAATTTAAAGAATTCATTACCCGCAATGAGATCAAACATTTCACCTCGGCCCCGTTTAAACCAGCCTCCAATGGGCAGGCAGAGCGGGCAGTACAAACAAACAAACAGAGCCTTAAACAAGTCACAGAAGGCTCACTCCAAACCCGCCTTTCCCAAGTACTGCTCAGCTACCGCACGAGACCCCACTCGCTCACAGGTGTGCCCCCGGCTGAGCTACTCATGAAAAGGACACTTAAAACCAGACTCTCGCTGGTTCACCCCAACCTGCATGATCAGGTAGAGAGCAGGCGGCAGCAACAAAATGTAAATGATGGTCGCACTACTGTGTCACGGGAAATTGATCTGAATGACTCTGTGTATGTGCTAAACTATGGACATGGTCCCAAACGGATCGCGGGCACGGTGATAGCTAAAGAAGGGAGTAGGGTGTTTGTAGTCAAACTAGACAATGGATAAATTTGCAGAAAGCACCTGGACCAAACGAGGATGCGTTTCACAGACTGCCCTGAACAACCCACAGCAGACACCACCTTTTTCGAGCCCACAACACACACCCAAAGGATCAACGACACCACCCCGGACCATGAAATCGAACCCATCATGCCCAACAGCCCAGCAAGGCCAGGCTCACCCAGCAGCCCTGCAGGGCCAACAACACACCAGCCCAGCGAGGGCACAGCCAACACACCAGAACAGACATTTGTTCCGAGGCGGTCCACCAGGGAAAGAAAGGCTCCTGACCGCCTCACCTTGTAAATAGTTTTCACTTTGACTTTGGGGAGGAGTGATGTTGTGTATCTGTAAAGCATGCACTCCCATGTTCCGCCACCAGGGAGCGCATCCCCTGAAGTCCCAAGGGATCCCAGCATCCCTTGGGAGCACTGTATATAAGCCAGCCCCTAAGGCCTGTTCCTCACTCTGAAGTGTCTTAATAAAGACTGAGGTCACTGTTACTTTAACCTCCCTGTGTGCAGTCTCATCTGTGTTGGGAACACAATAGTGACCTTAGTCCTTTATTTGTTAACTCCAGAATGAGGATCACACCTGGTGGCCTGCCTTTTATACTAGGCCAGGCACATCTGTACAGGTAACCTACAATTCTCCCATTGCTGTGCCATCTGGTGGCACACCTTGTGATAGTACCAACAGTAGCCATGTAGGATACATGACATCACTCTCCCCTAAGTCTTTAGTGCAAATCGCCTCTGCATTGACTGTGCTCTGGGCTTCGCTCTATCTGGGCTCTGTCTGGTTGACTCTTGGCCGGTAGTTTGAATCTTGGGTGAGTGGTTGGTGCAGTAGAGTGCTGGTGGTTGCTGTTTGTGTGTGTGTCCCTGACCATTCCATTCTCCGCCCCCTCCCCCCCACCCCCCGCCATCCCCACATATAGATTATGCCGGTGGCTCACTGCATTCATATACATTCAAGTTCAGAAAAACAAGTTTGCATTATGTTTGTGGTTCAGTTGTGAGACAAGTATATTAGACTGGTGAGATATATTATTGATGCGGTGACCGGTGCGTAAGGACAAACTAGTTCTCGAACTGCTGGATGAGGTCCCTGCTGTCTGGTGGCAGCGCGGTGCCCAGTGCTGGCAGTGGGAACCCAGTTGTCTCGAGTTGCCTGCTCTTGGGGCTGTTGCTGTGGTTCCTAGCGTCGGGCAGGTTCACAGATGTCTGTGACCTCCCTGTCCTTTCTTTGCGCCCTGAGTCGCTGCTGCTCCCTGAGGGGCTGTCATCTAGCAGTGCACAGGGAACTGCTGACTCGCTGGCCTGGGCGTTAGGTTTGGGATCCTGGTTGGTCCCGGTCCCCTTTGGGGTCCTGTAGTGGGTGGCCCTTCATTTCCGGGTATGGCCTTGGTGGCAATGGGGTCTGGGGGCTGCTCCTTAGCACTGATTGCTCTTTCAGGCTCGTGGCGGTTGGTGCCATCGGATGCCTGAGAAGTGGAGCCGATCAGGGGCAGGGTATCGATACCGGTGCCATTGCCCTCCTGAGATCGTTTGCTCTGCAGCTTGTGTGTATTGGCTACTTGTGGCCATACTCCATGGTACATACCTCTGGTCCCCGGGATGCAGGCTACAGCATTGGGTAGCTCACTGGACCTGTGTGCTCCCAATGGGTGTCTGCTCACTGCATTGGCTGCGTGCAGTTGAAATCCTACATCGCACAACTTTGCCTGAACTGGGACCAACTTGAGTCGTTCAGCTTGATTGTCCCATAGCCTCTCAATGGCCTCTTGATTCATTACTGACTGGCTCACCCCCGTGTCCACTTCCATGAAGCCTGGAACACCATCTATCTCAACTTCTGTCCTCAACAGGGAACACTTGGTGGTGGAAGTAAACATGCTATATACCTCGTCGTGGGGCTGAGCTGCCTCTCTGCCTATCGTTTCATAATCAGCGCTGGATTCAGGGCCATCTGCAGACTCTTCATCGACACAGTGAATCATATTTCCCTTACACATTGTGCCGCAGCCCTTGCATACTTAGTCTTTAAAGCGGCACTGGTGAGCCCTGTGATTCCCTCCACAATGCCAGCATAGAGCTACTCGAGTAGCCCCCCTTTAGCGGACTTTGAGTTAAGGGACTCGTGGGCCTGTTCGCTCTTCCCTAAGAGGGTTCGCGTTCTAAAGTCCAGCCTCTAAAAGGCGCCACTCGGTGCACAGTACCTGCTGGGTTTGAGTCCTGAGGATGAGTCATCTGCCGAGAATCACAGGTCGAGGTCGGGAATGCCTGGCTCACAGAGATGGCCTTCTGCAGTGTGACTGTGGTATCCGCCGACAGTCGCTTATGAAGAAGACCCTCATGGCCGATTCCAATGACAAAAATGTCCCGCAGCGCTTCGTTGAGGTGGTTGCTGAAATCACATGGTGCCGTCAGCCTCCTGAGGTCTGCGGCGTATTTCGCGATTTCCTGGCCTTCGGGCCATCACACCCTATCTTGACTAATGTTTTTCTAACTCCTGGCATTACCATTTGAATTTGGGCCGTCATCCCTTGTGTCTCTCTAATCTCTCCTGTCTTCCACCCTATCACAGGCCTCCCTTTTATTCTTTCTTCCCCTCCCCCCTTTCAGTGCTTGTTAAGAATGCGTTCTTTTCCAAATTTCGCCAGTTCTGACGAAGGGTCATTGACCCAAAACGTTAACGCTGCTTCCTCTCCACGGATCTGCTGAGATTGCCAGCATTTTCTGTTTTCACTCATGATTTACTACTTACTGGCTCCCGGTATTTCTGCCCTCTTCCCCATCCACACCCCTGCGACCAAAAAAATAAAATCACTGGGACTTTGTTGGGCAAAAATATTTATCTGTACACATCCCAAGTTCGCTAGTGAAGTAGTAAGATCATGCAGCGACTGGTGATGGTCCTGAGTCAGCACTAGTATGTCACCTACAGAAGATAGATCACAAATATATTCCTCTACCATGCGTCATATTGTGGTATTGTTTTCGCCGGAGCGTGATGCAAGGCAGATTCTGTGCAGCAACATGACAGCATTCTGGTGGAGGGTTAGACAAGAAAAATGATGTTCTGTTATAAAAAGTGGATGAATCCCATCTTTAAGCACAACAACACCAGCTGTTGCCCACAGTTCTCAACATAAATCACAGTCACAAATATGGGGGAGGGGGGGGTGGGGTGGGGGGGGATCAAGGCTCATTGCAGCATGGCGACACTTCTAGCAGGAAGACAAACTCTTCTTTAGCATTTAAGCATTCGACGCAAGGGGCTGTGACACAAATCTGAAACGAAATACTGCTTAACCCCTCATGAATTGTAAAGTTTAAGACGGGGCTTAATGTTTTAAGGTCACTGAGATATCTTTCACGCACTTCCTCTCCCATTCATCCCTACTGCCCTGCCCCCCCCCCCCCCCCCCCTTCCCCGGCCCAATCCAAGGTCAGTTCGGAATGTGGAACAGTCCAGGTCATGAGAAATCTGAGTGTGAATTCTAGTTTAGCCTGGGATTCAATGTCAGGTTTCCTACACGGGCACCAGATATCTTAGCATTGGAGCTACGTGGCTGCTGCTGAGCTTTTTAAGAAGCAGAAATAAATCTACCTATCTTTTATACTGGCACATTTAAATCATCATATTTATGGAGTTTGATCCCATTTTCACAAATCACTTTGGAAATAGCACGAGGTTTACCATATT
This sequence comes from Pristiophorus japonicus, assembly GCF_044704955.1. Lineage (NCBI taxonomy): Eukaryota > Metazoa > Chordata > Chondrichthyes > Pristiophoridae > Pristiophorus > Pristiophorus japonicus. Next base: position 112,815,665 of record NC_091992.1, read on the forward strand.
TTTCTTGTGACAGTTCTGAGCTTTGCGCGTTCACTTGAAACAACTGCTCGTTTGTAAGGTCATTTTTCGTAAGGTTTTTCCATTATTTGTCTACCTATTTAAACTGTAATCTCAATGTTCAGAAATGTCCATTCAATCGTCGGAGGGAAAGGAGAGCCAAGGATTTTAAAGGCAAGTTTGCAGTAAGTGCTTTTTGTTTCTTTTCAGTACATTGTGGAGTTTTTACTTGGTGCTGGTGAACCTGGTCGCTGCCTTTGTCTCTTCCGACATGGAGTGCTTGGCCAGCCCCCCGGTCCATCAGGCGCTTGTCAGTCTGGATATCCTGGGAGCTGATGGTGTGACGCTTGTTGGTAGTGGGCCAGGTGGGAAGTCTTGTCTGCCTTGTGCTCGAAAATATGGTTCGCGAAGGAGCTTGTGATGCTCGTGGCCTTGGACGGAATGCCGGTGTCAGCACTTTGTAGACGCAAATCGTAGCTCTCCTTCCTCCTTCCTCCTCATAGGGTCAGCTGTGGCTCAGTGGGTAGCACTCTCGCCTCTGAGTCAGAAGGTTGTGGGTTCAAAAGGAATCTCGACTGACACTCCAGTGCAGTGCTGAGGGAGTTCTGCACTGTCTTTCGGATGAGACGTTAAACTGAGGCCCTGTCTGCCCTCTCGGGTGGATGTAAAAGATCCCATGGCACTGAGAACATAAGAAATAGGAGCAGGAGTAGGCCCTATGGCCCCTTGAGCCTCCTCCGCCCTTCTATAAGATCATGGCTGATTAGCGACCTCAACTCCACTTTCCCACCCGATCTCCATATCCCTTGATTCCCCTAGATTCCTGTTATGTATTTATGCTTGGGGTCACCAGACACCAGGGGGCGCCACTGTCGGAGGTTATCGGGCTGCACCCGCGCGTGCGTGGTCACTGGTATATAAGTGTGGGTACCATGCCACGTGGGTTACTTTGGACGCGAATAAAGTTGGATCAGGTTTACACCTGAGGCAGTTTACAGTAACAAGTCTTTTAAGTCATTTTATTCATTACATTTGGCAACGAGGTAACATAAGAACCTTTACATGTACAATGGACACTATTGGAATTCTGGAGAGATTTGCGAATGGCGAGGATTGGGCGCATTTTATCGACCGCCTGGATCAGTATTTTGTGGCCAACAAAATGGAGGGAGAGGCTGACGCAATTCGGCGCAGGGCGGTCCAAAATTTTATGGCCTCATGAAGAATCTTCTCTCGCCTTTACGTCCAAGGACAAAGAATATGGGGATTTGTGTGCGTGACCATCTTAAGCCAAAAGACGGGATCATCATCTTACACTATCGCTTCTACACGCATGTTTGTGCTGAGGGCCAGGATGCGTCGGGATTCATCGCTGACCTGCGACGTCTTGCTGAGCCGTGTAAGTTTGGGAATGTGTTGGAAGACATGCTGAGATTTCTTCATGATAGGCATCAACCATGATGTGATTCTTCGGAAGTTATTGGCCGAAGAGAAGCTGGATTTGAGCAAGGCCATTGCGACATACATGACGACTGATAATTTGAGGCAGATATCATTGAAGAGTCGGAGCTCCACGGCAAGTACTGTAAACAAGATCGTGTCATCGTCTGGCAGAGCTGCTTATGGCAGGGCCTACTCGACTGTTGCTGTGAAACCTGTAGCTGCTCAAAGTCTGCCAACTGGTACGAATCCAATTTCACCCTGTTGGCGTTGTGGGGGCAATCATCGGCCTCATCAGCGTGGGTTTAGGCAGTACATCTGTAACGGCTGTTCCAAAGTGGGGCATCTTCAGAGAATGTGCCCACAACTGAGTAATTGTGCTGCCGCTCATCACATTGCTGATGATGACCAGTCCAGTGCTGGCCCAGATACACAACCCGAGGAGGAAGTGTATGGTCTGTATTTGTTCTTGGGAAGGAGCTAGCCGATAATTGTTAATGTTAAGCTGAATGACATGCCTCTATCAATGGAGCTGGACACGGGTGCGAGTCAGTCGATAATGAGCCAAAGGACATTCGACAAGCTGTGGGACACTGAGGCTGTGAAGCCTAAGCTGAGTCCAGTCAATGCTAAGTTGCGTACTTACACTAAGGAACTCATACCAGTGATTGGCAGTGCAGTAGTCAAGGTGTCATATGAAGGTGTGGTTCAAGATCTACCGTTATGGATTGTCCAAGGTAATGGTCCAACGCTGTTCGGCAGGAATTGGCTCGAGAAAATCAAGTGGAATTGGAATGATAGCAAAGCATTATCATCAGTGGCTGACACTTCATGTGCTCATGTGTTGAAGAGTGATGGCACTGTCAGGATTTGTGGAGACTACAAGTTTACGATTAACCGATTTTCGAAACAGGATCAGTACCTGTTATCGAAGGCTGATGACCTGTTCGCCATGCCAGCTGGTGGAAAGTCATTAACTGGAGCTGACATCGGCCTATATGACACAGGAGCTTGTCGACACATCGAAGAAACTCACCTGCATCAACACCAATAAAGGACTGTTTGTCTACAACAGGTGTCCTTTTGGAATTCATTCGGCTGCAGCCATATTTCAGAGGAATATGGAGAGTCTACTGAAGTCCGTTCCTAGAACTGTCGTGTTTCAAGATGACATTCTGGTCACAGGTCGCGACACTACTGAACATCTGAACATCTGAACAATCTTGAAGAAGTCCTACATCGTCTGGACAAAGTGGATCTCAGGCTGAAATGTTCGAAGTTTGTCTTCATGGCACCTGAAGTTGAATTCCTGGGGAGGAAGGTTGCTGCTGATGGCATCAGGCCTACTGATTCGAAAACCAAGGCCATCAAAAATGCACCCAGGCTTCAGGATGTGACGGGGCTGCATTCATTCCTTGGGCTACTCAGCTACTTTGGTAATTTCTTACCTAGATTGAGCACTTTGTTAGAGCCACTGCACGTGGTCCTCAGAAAAGACAACAACTGGGTCTGGGGTGTGTCTAAAGATAGAGCCTTTGAGAAAGCTAAGAATCTGCTCTGTTCAAACAAGTTGCTTGTTCATTATGATCCGTGTAAGCGTCTTGTATTGGCCTGTGATGCTTCATCATATGGGGTTGGCGGTGTACTTCAACAAGCTAATGAGTCGGGTAAGCTACAACCTGTTGCGTATGCTTCGAGAAGTTTGTCAAAGGCGGAAAGAGCTTATAGCATGGTAGAAAAAGAAGCTTTGGCCTGTGTGTATGGGGTCAAAAAGATGCATCAGTACCTGTTTGGTCTTTGTTTTGAACTCGAAACGATCACAAGCCACTCATTTCATTGTTTTCGGAAAACAAAGGTATTAATACCAATGCATCGTCCCGTATCCAGAGATGGGCGTTGACATTGTCTGCCTATGATTATGTTATTCGTCATAGACCTGCCACTGAGAATTGTGTCAATGCACTGAGTCATCTGCCATTGCCCACACCTGAGTTAGAGATGCCTCAACCTGCAGATCTACAGTTGGTAATGGATGCTTTTAAGAGTGAAGGGACTCCTGTCACTGCTCAACAAGTTAGGATCTGGACCAGCCATGACCCCATTTTATCGGTTGTGAAATGTTGTGTCCTCAGTGGTGATTGGTCTGCAATACCTATGGAAATGTGTTATGAGACCAAACCTTACAAGCGTCGCAAAGATGAACTGTCCATTCAGTCAGATTGTTTACTGTGGGGTAATCATGTTGTTATGTCTAAGAAAGGTAGAGAAAAATTTGTACATGAACCACATAGCACTCATCCTGGTATTGTCATGATGAAAACCATTGCTAGGGCTCATGTATGGTGGCCTGGAATTGACTCTGATCTGGAATCATGTGTGCATCAGTGCAATACTTACATGCAGCTAAGTAAAGTACCAGCGGAATCTCCACTGAGTCTTTGGTCATAGCCATCTAAACCATGGTCGAGGATCCACATTGATTTTGCGGGCCCTTTCCTGGGAAAGATTTTTTTTGTTGTGGTGGATGCAAATTTAAAAAGGATAGAATGTATTATTATGTCATCCAGTACGTCTACAGCTACTATTGAGAACCTTCGTGTCATGTTTGCTACTCATGGTTTGCCTGACATTGTTGTGAGCGACACGAATCTTGCTTCATAAGTCTGGAGTTTCAAGAGTTCATGAAACTCAATGGTATTAAACATGTGAGGTCAGCCCTATTCAAACCTGCTTCTAATGGTCAAGCAGAGCGTGCTGTTCAAACGATCAAGCAGTGTATGAAACGTGTAACTCAGGGTTCACTGCAGACTCGCTTGTCCTGTATACTGCTCAGTTGCAGGACTAGACTTCATACGCTTACTGGGGTCTCCCCTGCTGAACTACTGATAAAGAGAAATCTCAAGACCAAGCTCTCTCTTGTTCATCCCAATTTGAATGATCGTGTTGAAAACAGATGTCAAAGTCAGCAGGGGTATCATGATCGTGCTGCTGTGTCACGTGACATCTCTGTCAACGATCCGATTTATGTACTGAACAATGGTCAAGGTCCAAAGTGGATCGCCGGTACTGTTACAGCCAAGGAGAGTAACAGAGTGTTTGTTTATTGTTGTGCTCAAGAATGGGCAAACATGCAGGAAACATGTTGATCAGATAAAACTGCGGCACACGGATGAACTGGAACTGCTTGAGGAAGATGCAGTCAGTGACCAACCAACAAATGTTCATTCATCAGAGGACTTTGCTGTCATTATTGAAACTGGATCTCCAGTCTCTGATGTGGTCATTACCTCTCCCATCAATCGGTTACTCAGCCTTCAGTCACAACTGACTCAGAATGCTCACCTAAAACTGAAGTTGAACTGAGAGGATCAACTCGTGAGCGGAAAGTCCCATACCGTCTTAATTTGTAAAAAGACTGATATTAAGATCTTGAAAGGGGATGTTATGTATTTATGCTTGGGGTCACCAAACACCAGGGGGCGCCACGGCCGGAGGTCATCAGACTGTACGCGCGCGTGCGCGGTCACTGGTGCATAAGCACGGGTACCATGTCACGCGGGTTACTTTGGGCGCGAATAAAGTTGGATCAGGCTTACACCTGAGGCAGTTTACAGTAACAAGTCTTTTGCGTCATTACATTCATTACAACTCCAAAAAGATTATTTCAAAGAACAGGGGAGTTATCCCCGTGTCCTGACCAATATTTATCCCTCAATCAACATTAAAAAAAAAACAGATTATCTGGTCATTATCACATTGCTGTTTGCCCAAGTTGGCTGTCGCGTTTCCTACATTGCAACAGTGACTACACGCCAAAAGCACTTCATTGGCTGTAAAGCACTTTGAGACGTCCAGTGGTCGTGAAAGGCGCTATATAAATGCAAGTCCCTCTCTCTCCACATTCTCTGCCCTTTGCTGACACTTTATTCCTGGTTTTCTTGCTGCCCTTCTTGGGAGCAGCTTTCTTCTCCTCAGGCACTTGCAAACTCAATTTCAGGCACAGAAACAATAAAATGTACAAAGGTAACAAAATAACGTCCATTCTACCTGACCATGCAAATTGTGCTGACCAGCTCTTACTGCTGGTGTTTGTTTCCAGATATATTGTACATACCGGTTAGAAAAAACATATTTGGATTATGTAATAAATATTATGAGATCTGGTAAATGAAACTGTTCATTAAACAGCGCACTTCTGATACTTTCTCCAACCTGTACAAATGTTTTCAAGGTCATTAGGATTGTGGATGAAATAATTCCTGCAAGTGGCAAAAACTCACAAGTAGGGCCTGGCTCTCAGTGTTAAATACTTCCTAACTCAAGTTCTAGCCTTGATTCTATACAAATGTTTGGGTTTACACCTGATCAAACTAGAATGGATTAATTATAGCAAAATCATAGCCAGTTTGACTGGGATAATAATTAAAGTAAAAAGCACTGCTCATCTGATGGGTTAGAAAGCTGGCTCTGTGAGTAGCTGAACTGTTCGGTGTCAAATATTGTCAGATAACACTCCTGTGAGTCGCCTTGGGACATTCTACTACGTGAAAGCAAATTGTTGTTCTGAGTTAGCTGATCACAGCTGGGGCAGTGGGGGGGGGGCAGTGATGGGGGCCGTGGTGGGGGCTGTGATTGGGGGAGCAATGGTGGGGTAGTAGGGGGGCAGTGATGGGGAAGGGGACAGTGGGAGGGGGAAGTGATGGGGAAGGGAAGGGGTGGGGGCAGTGGTGGGGGAAGGGGTGGAGGCAATGGTGGGGGCAGTGATGGGGGGGGCAGTGTGGGGGCATTGATGGGGGTCTCTATATTGGCCTTAGTGAGCCTAGTTCAGGAAGAGAAAAATCAGCCAAGGTTCCCGATTGCTATCCTCGGACTCGATGCGTGGATCTCAAGTGGGGAGGGGATTGGACTCGATTGTGGTGCCCCCAATGATCAAATAGTCTACCAGCAGTCCGACCAACAGTCACGCTTAAGACTCACGGATGAGCTAGGACAACTTCGTCTAACTATTGAAGGGTTCTGGATTCCAGTAGAACTGTACCCACCAATCATAAGAGACGAGATAGAATTAGCAAAAGAAAATATGACTAGGAAAAGGAGAGATAAAAATAATTCGACTGAGGAACGTTGTTTTCTTTTAGCTTTTAACTCTTTAAAAAAAGTGCTGAATAAACACTGTAAACTTTACAGAGGCACGGAAAGCTTATTACCTCCATTAATTTGTATGCTTTTAACACAATATCTCAAAAAACATAAACAAATGTAACTTTGACCCGAAAACAAAGGAAGAATAAAATCTGGCCTAGTTTTAATCAAATGCTTCCAGTGTAGAGCGGTGTCAGTTGGCTCCGCGTAGTACTCTCGCGCCAGAGTCAGACGGTTGTGGGTTCAAATCTCCCTCCCGAGACTGAGTACAAAAATCTAAGCTGGCATTCCAGTGCAGTGCTGAGGGAGTGCTGCACTGTCAAAGGTTGCTGTCTTTTGGATGAGATGCAAAACCAAGGCCCCTCTGCTCTCTGTTGGATGTAAAAGATCCTACGAGACTATTTCAAAGAAGAGCAGGGGAGTTATCCCTGGTGTCCTGGAAAATATTTATCCCTCAATCAGCAATTCAATAACCCTCACAATAGCATGACTGTGGTTTTCACACTAACTCTGTTACTGGTTGCACAAAATACCATGTTTGCACTGTGGAACAGTATTGGAATTTGTTTAAATTTTGATAAATCCAATAAAAAAAAAATGTGTTTATGAGATGTGGGTGTCGCTGGCAAGTCCAGCATTTATTGCCCATCCCTAGTTGCCCTTGAGAAGGTGGTAGTGAGCTGCCTTCTTGAACCACTGCAGTCCGTGTGATGAAGGTACTCCCACAGTGCTTTTTGGTAGGGAGTTCCAGTATTTTGAACCAGCAACGATGAAGGAACAGCGATATATCCCCTTTGGGCAAACTGTATCGGCCCAAATTGGCTTGAAGCCATTTCAGCCCATGAGCAATTCTGAGGAGACAATAGTGTCACTGCCCCTGCCTTCCTGTAGCTCGTTCACCTCCTGCCTTATAGATTTCCTTTAGCTCTCTTGGTTGCTGCTCCTATTATGAATAGAGAGGATTACGCAGCCAGGAGGAATCAGTCCATTGCATTCATATTTTGTGCAGTCATTGATATTGTGATTCACATGAGGTAAAGTTTCCTGGTCTGACACCAAAAAGAGAATTTCACGTCTTCCTATATCTGGCCTACAAGAAATACCAGAGTAATGTCATTGCTATGTGGCAGGGTCAGGTTGGTGGAGGACCTTTGTCTTATGGATGTTTAGTGCAAGGCCCATGCTTTCGTATGCCTCAGTGTAGATGTTGACGATGGCTTGGAGTTCAGCCTATGAATGTGCGCAGACGCAAGCGTCATCCGCATACTGTAGTTTGACGACAGAGGATGGCAAGGTCTTGGATCTAGCCTGGAGGCGACGCAGATTGAACAGGTGCCCATTGGTTCTATGGTTTAATTCTACTCCAGTGGGGAGCTTGTTGAGCGTGAGGTGGAGCATGGCAGCGAGGAAGATCGAGAAGAGGGTTAGCGCAATGACGCAGCCCTGCTTGACCTCGGTCCGGACATGGATTGGGTCTGTGGTGGATCGAAGCACTGACCACACTCGACCAGCTCCATTGGGCGGGCCACATTGTCCGCATGCCCGACACAAGACTCCCAAAGCAAGTGCTCTACTCGGAACTCCTACACGGCAAGCAAGCTCCAGGTGGGCAGATGAAACGTTTCAAGGACACCCGCAAAGCTTTCTTGATAAAAACTTGCAACATCCCCACCGACACCTGGGAAACATAGAAACATAGAAAATAGGTGCAGGAGTAGGCCATTTGGCCCTTCTAGCCTGCACCGCCATTCAATGAGTTCATGGCTGAACATGCAACTTCAGTACCCCATTCCTGCTTTCTCGCCATACCCCTTGATCCCCCTAGTAGTAAGGACTACATCTAACTCCTTTTTGAATATATTTAGTGAATTGACCTCAACAACTTTCTGTGGTAGAGAATTCCACAGGTTCACCACTCTGGGTGAAGAAGTTTCTCCTCATCTCGGTCCTAAATGGCTTGCCCCTTATCCTTAGACTGTGACCCCTGGTTCTGGACTTCCCCAACATTGGGAACATTTTTCCTGCATCTAACCTATCTAAACCCATCAGAATTTTAAACGTTTCTATGAGATCCCCTCTCATTCTTCTGAACTCCAGTGAATACAAGCCCAGTTGATCCAGTCTTTCTTGATATGTCAGTCCCGCCATCCCGTGAATCAGTCTGGTGAACCTTCGCTGCACTCCCTCAATAGCAAGAACATCCTTCCTCAAGTTAGGAGACCAAAACTGTACACAATACTCCAGGTGTGGCCTCACCAAGGCCCTGTACAACTGTAGTAACACCTCCCTGCCCCTGTACTCAAATCCCCTCGCTATGAAGGCCAACATGCCATTTGCTTTTTTATCCGCCTGCTGCACCTGCATGCCAACCTTCAATGACTGATGTACCATGACACCCAGGTCTCGGTACACCTTCCCTTTTCCTAATCTGTCACCATTCAAATAATAGTCTGTCTCTTTGTTTTTACCACTAAAGTGGATAACCTCACATTTATCCACATTGTACTTCATCTGCCATGCATTTGCCCACTCACCTAACCTATCCAAGTCACTTTGCAGCCTCATAGCATCCTCCTCGCAGCTCACACTGCCACGCAACTTAGTGTCATCCGCAAATTTAATCCCCTCATCTAAATCTTTAATGTACAATGTAAACAGCTGGGGCCCCAGCACAGAACCTTGCGGTACCCCACTAGTCAAACCCTGGCCAAAGACCGCCCTAAGTGGAGGAAGAGCATCGGGAAGGGTGCTGAGCACCTCGAGTCTCGTCGCCGAGTGTATGCAGAAATCAAGCGCAGGCAGTGGAAGGATCGTGCGGCAAACCAGACTCCCCACCCACCCTTTCCTTCAACAACTGTCTGTCCCACCTGTGACAGAGACTGTAATTCCTGTATTGGACTGTTCAGTCACCTGAGAACTCACTTTTAGAGAGAAAGCAAGTCTTCCTTGATTTTGAGGAACTGCCTATGATGATGATGCTTACTCCAAGTTTTCAACAGTAGATTTTAAAAAGTGAGGCTGCAGTAATCAACCAGACATGGGCTGTGAAGCAAGTTTATAAATAGACACTCTAAATTAGGACAATTCTTTCATATATTCTTACAAGTAATTTGGGGGCTGATTTAGATTGGGTCTGTCTTTAAGAAAATGTCAATGGACATGTACAGTCTCGGCTTTTTTGGTCTCGTGCATAGTGCAGATGTGTGACGCTATGTTGACATGTACATGTACCTTCATGTTTATCGGCCTCTGGTGTCTGCAACCAGAAAGGAGTCACTGGCACAAACATCTTTTAAATATGTTTTTCCAGACATCTCTCGTCAGTTTTATTTCTTGTAGTGCCTGATGGCTTTTTGTCGAAGACGCACTTGCTCTAAACGGTTTAACGTATTACTGGTCATTTGCTTTCCTTTGCCCCACACCCCCACGCTTGTTTAGCTGACTTGTTTGCTTTGTCTCCTGTGTCTGGGCTGGACTAGAACACAGTTCTATCTGGAATGATAACGCCATGGTCATAATGTATTTTGAATGTTGTATCAGGCCTGAGATCAGCCAAAATCCAACCTCTGAAGCACAGTTTATGCGGACTGATTTATGCATCCATTTCCCTGGTAGTCAGAAGGGAGCACTATCTGTCCAAGGCATCTGGTTTCCCTTCAGTGAAAAGAGGCTATCCGACCACGGCTTTCGTTTCTCTGGCTGTCTCGAGAGACTCTCCCTGCCAAACACCTTGTGCAATGAATTGTGGCTTTTCATTTAAGGGGACGAAACGCAGCGACGGGTGTTCTTTTAGACTTCTGCTTCAGCTCAGGATAACCTGAAATTGGAGGGAAGGCGGATCCGAAGTGCAACTAAATCCAAATGCACATGCATAGTATAAGTGGCCCGGTCCTTGGAGCTGTGCTTTGAGTTACTTTGAATACAAATGTAAAGGTGAAGTCCTGGACCACTGCCTGCTTTCATTTTTTGCTGACAATTTGAAGGTTCAGATCCTCATGTAAGGATCAAACTCTGGTTGATAGATTATTTATTCTGCCAACAAGTTTTTGAAAATGTGCTCCAGGACTGGCTGATCGCAACTATTCCGGATTTGTTCTTGCCATGACTATTATTATTCGGAATGCTGTGTTAATGGGAGTCACTAATTTGTAAGGGGCCAGCACGGCCCGGACAAAGAAAAAGCTCACAACAGCCCAGCCCGTTTAATATTTGCCTAACAATACCTGTGCTGGGGCGGGGGGAAGGGCCATGCATCATCTCACTGACCTTGCACGCTATTTCCCCACACAACTTTGCAATTCGTTTTGGATGCTTTGAAATAATCTGAATTCGAATCTCTCAACCAGCGAAAGAAACCTGCTCTGCGGCTGTTGACTGAAGGAGGGGGTCATAGCCGCAGAAAACAGCCATATGGGGTCAACGCAAGGGGGAGGCTGGAGAAAAAGAAAGAATTTACGGTGATGGGCAGTGAATGCGCTGGATTCTAAAATCCTACCTGGAATCTTTTTCCGTTAATGAGGAGGTCGTTAGGAACCCTGAGTCCACATAATCAATCAGAACAACATACAGAGTCTGTCGCATGTTCAGAGGTCCTGTTATAATGCCATTTCCTCTGTTTTAGTACTATTATTTATGGGTAAATAAATTAAAGTCACATAGTGCGTTCCACATGTTTGCTTAGTTGATTGGCCTGCTTCATCCCCGATGTCTGGCTTGGATTGGAGTTCAGAGTGGACTGGTATTGTAATGTCATAGTTCTAATGCGTTTTGGATGTTGTGTCTGATCCAAAACCTAACCTCTTAAACATAGCTGATTTATGCGCTGGGAGTCAAGGTTGGTATAAGTCACTCCCACCTTTCCCACTGGGTCACCTCCCCCCGCCCACCCCCGTTCCAATTCTGCCCATATTCTCTTCCGCCTGTATAATGTATCACAGCCGCCCCACTCTGCCCATTGACAGCTGTTGTCCCACTTCAAACGCTAAAGTTGTTTGCCCACGAGGACTTGCGCAACATGTCTGAATATGCCCGAATAAAACAAAAGATTTCGGCTGTAAAGCTCCTTCCATTCAATCCACCTGCACATATTCACTGTTTACACTACAAATAGATTTATCGCGCAGTAATATAACAATCAGAGTGATGACATTTCTAAAAATAACAATGCCATAACACTGGTGACTATCCAATTTAGGAACCCCATATTCAAAAACTGGTGGCAGAAAAAACAAGTGTCACTCCCTGGCAGAGATACGGACTGTTGTGTAAACACGTAAAACCCTCCTTAAGAGTCCCAGGATGACCACCTCTGGGCTCGTTCATAGATTGTGTGAAGGAGTAGGTGTTAGAAAATCATTGCAATGCCCAGCCTTACTCAGAGTCTTTTCCCATTGATAGCACATCAATACCAGGCTGGAAAACTGAAAACAGACGGGACATAGATGCCTCTGCTTTTACCATTTCAGTCCGGGCGTCAGACTGGTCATGTAATCTCTTTCCTGAAAATATACCGCAAGATGTAAAACTGGTTTCAGTTGGACAGTGATGAATAAGAAGGTGTGGGTTCCTTGCTTTCTGTAAGTTTGGCTGGAATCTAAATGCCTTTGGGCTCGTTGTTGTCACTGGATTTTATGTTTTATGTCTTTGCGGGGAATTATGCAGCAAGGGAGTGGCTGTATTGTACACAGATAATCTTACCTCATCTCCACCTGCGTTACTGTTACTAGATGCAAAAAACATGCTTGCTGGCAGCGTCTTGTGCCAAACCAAGTGCAGAAAAAAACAGGGTGCAGCTCCCCCGATGGCCGAGTGAGTAAATGCAGCATTAAATCTTACAGAGCAGGGCGGTCCCAAGCTTGATGCTGAGTCTGTGCTCATCCAGGGTGGGTACAAGGGCATTACAATTGGTCTGAGTGACCCAGGACTGGGAGGGGGAAGGGGGGGGGGTGCCAGTAAACGTTCCTACTCCTAATCGCTACTTTGCAACCTTTGATGCAATGTGTGTGTGTGTGCATCTGTGTGGTTGGCGGGCAAAGACCAGATCCAGCTCGGTTGTGAAGCTACCACAGTTGAATAGCCTGCCAACACTATTTGAGGCTCAGATTAAGGTGCGATATCAGAGAATTGACAAAGGGGGAGGGAAATAAGCAGTGAGCAACCTCGGAGGTGAGGGAGGCAAAACTGGAAAAAGAGAAAATTATAAAAATAATGTTGCTGGTTTTATTCCTACCATTTTCTTCCTGTCTGTCCTGTAGGTGCTGCCTTTTATGTTTTTTTTTTTATCTTCCATGGATAATTGCAGCTCTCACAGTGTCAGCTGTGGCTCAGTGGGTACCACACTCGCCACTGAGTCAGAAGGTTGGGGTGGGTTCAAATCCTACTCCAGTGACTTGAGCACATAAATCTAGGCTGACATGCCCAGTGCAGTGCTGAGGGAGTGCTGCACTGTCGAAGGTGCCATCTTTTAGATGAGGCGCCGTCTGCCCTCTCAGATGGAAGTAAAAGATCCCAGGGCACTGTTTAGAAGAAGAGCAGCAGAGTTATCCCTGGTGTCCTGGCCAATATTTATCCCTTCATCAACATAACAAAAAAACACATTATCTGGTCATTATCACATTGCTGTTTGTGGGAGTTGTTTGTGTGCAAATTGGCTGCTGGGTTTCCCATATTACAACAGTGACTACATTTATTGGCTGTAAAGGGCTTTGAGGCTTTCGAGGGGCATGAAAGGCGCTATATAAATGCAATGCAAGTCTTTCTTATTAACTACAGCATGAGCAGAAACAATGAGTGTCTGTTGATATTGGCCCAGATTTTGTATTAGGAATATCGATGAGGCTATCAACGTCACCATTATTGTGGAGCAACTGCTGAAGTCTGCACATGCGCAGTTAAATACGGAAATCAGGACGACTTGCCCTGCTCTCCCACAAGCTTCATTACACCGGTACCTCACTGAGAGACTCAGCATTGAAATCCATCTAAGGGGGTGAAGTTGCTGTCCTTACCTATTAGTTACCCACTAAACACACCAGAAAATGTTAGAGCTTGTCCATTCAAGTGTAAGTCAATTTTTAACGATATGATAAGCCTTAATTATTGCCAAACAACCTCTCTGGCACTGAAAATTTAATTTTACCTGTGAAGTCTCATTCCTTCAGATTGTAACTATTGTTGGAGATTTTTTTAAATTAAAAATGTAAGCAATTTTTTTAACTTTTTGTCTCTTTTATCTCTCTTTTTCTCTCCCTTGCTTTCTGTACATGATTTTACAATGAATTAAATATTCTAATTTGCACTTCCTGGTTTAGACTCTGCACATCTCTGTAAGGATTCTTCAGTCTGATTGGTTGAAGCATCACGCTGTTGCTTGACCTGCTCACACATGCCACCGATCTCCTGTAGAGGGCGCAGTGCTGGATCAGAAGCCTGATGACAGCAAGTTGCCGCTCAAAATCCCGCCAAAGGTCTGTGGGCAGCGGTAAGTGGAATGAACTGCGAGTGCCATTCCTTCATCGGTGATCACAAAACCCGGGCCATTATCACCAAGCCCAATACCATCAATGCCGCAGTCATTTTCAGCAGTCACTGGTAATCTTGGCTGATTTTTCTAACCTGCCCCCACCACCCACCCACCAATGTCCCTCAAAGGTCCCGCTCATCGGCTTCTCCATTGCATGCACAGACGTGTGAAGGTTCGCGCATTAAAAGAAAGCGGCTGCACAGAGCAAAGCGCACCTTACAGGGAACATTGCCACCCACTGTATTGTTTTACCTCTGCTGCTGTGCTGGCCGAGGTTGGCTAATTCAGCACAAATGAGGGACTGAGCCTAACATCTTCTAGGTTTGTGTGGCCCAGTGCCATGCTGCTGGTGCATCAGGAGAGCTAGATGTAGAAATTCCTAAACATTGAATCACCCGTCAGTTAATCTAATCACCTTTGCAATTATTTATCGATCGAGCGACCTCTTTTGTTTAATCAAGCGAACTAATTCTGCGAGATGCTATTATGTGTTGTCTATTCTTAGTTTTGAAGACGGGCAATAATCACCAGTCACCAATTTGTGCTGGAACTTGCAAAGCCAGTAGCTTTGGATCGAGACAACTGGCCAATGGGCTAAAAGCTGTCGGGCACAGGGAGGATGGCTACCAGTGTGGGATTCCATTATGTCAACATTATATCTTGGTTGAGAGGCGTTGCTATAGCTGAAGACAGGACGTTTGTTGTACACTACTGATAATTTCCTCCTACATTTTTCTCTTAAGCTTAAAAAATATCTTTCTCTTGTTAATTTTCCACAGCTTTCTCCCCTCTAATGCGCTCCTGAAGGTTGTGCCTCCTTCCTCTGGCATAGGTTCCCTTGGTTGCCCTCTGGTATCGTGTTCAAATGGTCATTATTAGCACGTGACCTTTGACATTGAGTCTTGGTGGCTACTTGGCTATTGAGCCAGATTTTGTCCTTGCTCAATGTCCACAGCGAGAGGCACGGATAGTAATCAGGAACAGGAACTCTGGACAGTTTTCTTTTCCCTCATCCAGGGACACACGAGACCAACATCAAAATAATTCCAAGGTCAAATAGACAAACTGTTTTGAATGAAGATTCCCAGAGCAGGAAGTGTTTGCACCAGGTCCTTCCACTTCCTGTTAGCGGAATTAAACTCTTAACATGATGACACATCAATCAGATCTACAAGCCTTCAGCTTCTCCCTAAATATTGTGTGCGTGGGTGCTTTTTTTAACGTCAAGCCAGTAGCTATCTTTTCAGACAGATTGCCCCAAATAGTACTCCTTGCAAAGTTTACATGTCATGCAGACCTAGAATAACTTAATATGATCTATCCTTAAGCCAGGCTCCATTACATGAATTTAATACTCCATGAGGTAGAGATGGGCAGAAAGAGAAACATTTATTTTCTCTTACATTTGTAACACATCCTGTCATGGAAGTGCATTCTCGTGCCTATGCGATGGGAGTTCCAGTTCACTGATGTCATCAGCCCACAACAACCCAGACAGAAGCTCTGCTGCAAAGCTCCTGCACCATTTGCTCCGATTTGGTTGCAGTCAAAACCTACAACGGCAAACGGCCCACAATACTGCCTGTGGCACAGCACTTGCAAATGCATTTCATTGTTCCGATCTGGCACCTATTTTCATGGGCCTTCTTGTGTTTTTTTTTGTTGTATTTTATCCATCACTTTGAAGTTATTTGTCACCCCCTTTAGGCTCTTCCCCATTCCCCCTCCCCCACCCCCCATTCCCACCAACGCACCATCTCAGCCAAGAGACTGGGCAGGCAATCTGCTCCCAGACCTCTGCCAATCCTGCTCTGCAATCAGTCACTCGTCCTGGAACAGACTCTCCCCTTGCTTTCCCCTGCTTCTCTGCGAGGGACAATCTCGCCCCCAATTCATCATCTGCTTGAGACGGCCTGACTGAAACTGGGGAATCAAAGGCCTAAAGCCACATCCTACCACTCTGGCACCGGACATTGGAGCAACGAACACGCTGAAGCAGCAGGCCATTCCCGATTCTGCCGGTTGTTGTCCCGGTGAGGGTTTGGTTAAAGCTCCACGAGCGAAACAGAAAAGGAAAACGCAGGCCTAGTTTCGAGATTAGTTTATGACTTTGATTCAAGAACCAGGCCATCATAGTACAAGTCCTCTGTGTAGCAGAATAATTAAACAATGGTTCTGCCACCTATAAAACACAGTTTCATAAAGGGTGTGTCAAAAATAGAATGTTTTTTCAGCATCTGCCAGAGGGCATAGAGATGTTACCTGAATTATATTGTTCTAGTTTGTCTCTGCCAAGACCTCCTTGCTGTGCTGCTCCTTTGCAAACCAATAAAGGTATGGGATTTTTCTTATGTTTTGCATGATTACATGTGGCTGTGTATATGGCAATATAATGTGCTAATTTGAGTGTCACACAGAAAGCTATAATAAAAAAGAGGTCATGGTGGGGGTGGGGTGGGGGGGTGTGGTTGAAGAGCCAATCATTTCTCTGCTGATTTCTTCTGATTAGCTGCCAGCCTACAGAGAAACCATTCCCCTCCATGGACCTCAGAATATGTCTATTTGCAGCAATTAGTCCTCGTGGCCTTAAAAAAAAAACTGACCTTCAAATTTTCACCTTGCTGGGGTCTCCTGAAAATATTGACACACTCCCGGAGACCTCCTATCATAATTTTCATGACATTTTTTAGATAGTCCCCTAAAAGAAAGAAAGACTTGCATTTATATAGCGCCTTTCATGACCTCCGGATGTCTCAAAAGTGCTTTACAGCCAATGAAGTACTTTTTGGAATGTAGGCCCTGTTGTAATGTGGGAAACACAGCAGCCAAGCTCCCACACACAGCAATGTGATAATGACCAGATAATCTGTTTGTTGTTACGTTGATTGAGGGATTAATATTTGGAGTGATTATTTGCAACAAGTTTTTTTGTCCTTATGCGCATGCGCATTTTAGACTCTGCCCCCTTTTTGCGCTTATGCTCTCGATCCGGTCACGCATGCGCAGTGCGACATATGAGGAAGCCGGAAGTGGGGCCGAACTGCACGGAGCTCACTGCTGCTCGAGCCTGGAGCCGGAGGTACTTCTTGGGCTTTTGGATTTTCTACAAGACTTTTCCCTAAAATATCACTGTGATTATCTACATGAACATTTCCACAGCCTTCTGTGGGAGAGAAAAAAATCAGAGGTAATGAGAGAGTGAGAGAGACTGGGGGGGAAGAGAGTGACTGGGGGGGAGAGAGAGTGAGAGAGACTGGGGGGGGAGAGGGAGTGAGAGAGACTGGGGGGGGGGAGAGAGAGAGAGAGACTGGGGGGGGGGAGAGAGAGTGAGAGAAACTGGGGGGGGGAGAGAGAG
The DNA here is from genome assembly GCF_044704955.1 of Pristiophorus japonicus. NCBI lineage: Eukaryota > Metazoa > Chordata > Chondrichthyes > Pristiophoridae > Pristiophorus > Pristiophorus japonicus. The sequence goes on from NC_091992.1 coordinate 112,833,121, forward strand.
TGAGAGAGACAGGGGGGGAGAGTGAGTGAGAGAGACTGGGGGGGAGAAAGAGTGAGAGACTGGCGGGGAGAGAGAGTGAGAGAGACTGGGGGGGGCGGGAGAGAGAGTGAGAGAGACTGGGGGGAGGGAGAGTGAGAGAAACTGGGGGGAGGGAGAGTGAGAGAGACTGGCGGGAGGGAGAGTGAGAGAGACTGGGGGGAGGGAGAGTGAGAGAGACTGGGTGGGGTGGGGGAGAGTGAGAGATGGTGGGTGGGGGGGGGGGGAAGAGTGAGAGAGAGAGACTGGGAGGAGAGTGAGTGAGAGAGAGAGACTGGGTGGGGGAGAGTAGGAGAGAGAGAGACTGGGGGGAGGGGGAAGAGTGAGAGACGAGAGAGAGAGAGAGAGAGAGAGAGAGAGACTTGGGGGAAGAGTGAGAGACTGCAGAATGAGAGAGCCTGGGGCAGAGTGAGAGAGAAACTGGGGGAGAGAGAGAGAACGAGAGAGACTGCGGGAGGGAGAGGGGATCGGAGGGGAGAGAGGGAACTCGGGGAAGATAGTACACGTTCTTCCAACCCCACCCCTTTTATACCTGCACCATATTCTCCCTCTCCTCCCCTACACCTGGTTGATTTCTCAGAAAGCTCGGTGTGTGTGTGACAAGCGACATAACTGGAGTGGATGAAATCCGGAAGTCACAACACTGTCACTATTCACTTCATACCCAATAAACCTGTTAACAATCCATGACCCACACACAATGCCCCATCTTTGGAGCGGAGGGGAGGGGTAACGTCAGGAGCTTGGGCTGGAATGGGGCAGGAACTTGGGCTGGGATCGAGGTTGGTGGGGGAAGATCTTAACCTGTGAGAGTGAGCTCTCTCCTGTCTGGAATCAGCAATTAGAATGGCTCTAATTATACTTTGCAAAATCACTGATTATGTCAGCAGGACGGTTCTAATTACACATACCAGAGAAACTGCTTAGTGTGTCTTATCCTTCAAGTGGACCAATCAGCAATCAGGTCACGTGATCAAGGGGACCCAATCAGAGAATTTTACTGTTGCAAATAAACACGTCCATAAATATTGGCCAGGACATTGGGGATAACTCCCCTGCTCTTGTTCAAAATAGTGCCATGGGATCTTTTCTGTCCACCTGAGAGAACAGAGGGGGCTTCGGTTTAACGCCTCATCCAAAAGATGCCACCTCCAACAGTGCAGCAATGCACTGGAGTGTCAGCCTAGATTTATGTGCTTATGTCCCTGGAGTGGGACTTGAACTCACAACCTTCTGACTCAGAAGCAAATGTGCTATCCACTGAGCCACAGCTGACACTATCATTACAGAAAATATTTTTAATTGCTATACAGAAACAGAAATAAATGGGCAGAAATCAGACGACCTTGTGAACAGCTTCTACCTTTGTATTTCAGATTGAAAATCTGTTTCTTAGACGGACCTGGTGCAATGCTTCCATCATTCGAAACCAGCATGTCCTCCAACTTCCTGTGCTACAGGAGATCTTCTGGCATTTTCTAAAAATATTAAGGTCTATGGGGAATTTTCAAAACTTCTGTAAGGTCCTTTCTACAGACGTCACCCAAGCTGTTGGTCATGGAAACCAAAAATGGGGTATTTTTAAACATTCTATCAGTAGTAAATTAAGCCCCTAAGACTTTCACTGGAATTAAAGCCTGATCAAAGTGGAACCTGTAGCGGAGCTTCAATTATTTTAGAAAGTTTAATGCGATCCACTTTCTTAAAACTTGCTCAATTTGTGTTGCTAGCCCATTAGCAATAAGTGTTTACTCACAACATTAAACTTCTGGCAGAAATGCAGATGGTGACTTGACAATTTTACCATTTTACACTTGACAGTAAATACATGTAAAAATATCATTATTTTGGAAATGGGTCCAATAAAAGCTATAGTTCCAATTGACCATTAGGAATATTACCAGAAAGTGTTTATTCACTGCAGAAATGAAGCACATCTGTAAAGTTATGGCCTAAATGGGATTGGCATAACACAGTTTGCAATTTGGGGGAAATTTTTACCAAGGGGGCTTTAAAATGTAGTGTTTGTTCCCACAGGAATCCCACTGGCCACCATTTTAGTTGCTCACTGGTGTTCAGTGGCTGAGGCGGCAACTGAAAGCAGGCCTATACATTTGTGCAAATCGGCGACCTATTACGACCTCCTTCTGCATGTCCCTCCTGAAACTCACTGTCATGTATGTAGATCATGTATAGCAACTGTATAGTCACATAAGATGTGTCACCAGAGGGCACTGCGGTGGGAGACCTGAGGGTCACCTGCATAGGTGTGCAGGGCCCAGTATAAAAGGCTGCCCACCATGCTTGTGCCTCACTCTGGAGTTACAATAAATGGGACTACGGTCATAACAACTCAAGAACAATACTAGACCTCATGGAGTCATTCATAAGAGTATTAAAGGCATAACACACTCCTCACAACTTATCTGCTTGCTTGATTCTGGCAAATGGCCTCTTCTGACACTTTTGGCCATGGCCGATTTACCAGTTACCTTTAAAAATTCTGAGGCCCGTCAGTGAGAAGTTGGCTCACATGATCTGTGCTCCATTGTGAGCCTGACACTCCTCCATCCCACATCACCACTGGCCACATGCAAACTAGCAGTCCTCCCAACTCTGCATTCCCCCATCCATTTCTCGCCTAGCTTCCGCCCTGATTCACTTTGCATGCTGGGCGGTCCCTCAATCAGCAGGCTGACCTATGCATTGGTGTTTACTCAGTGGCAGAAAAAAAGAACGAGAGACTCATATCCCTCTGTTTACCGAAGTCTGATGCAAATCCCATTGCTTCACAGCTGACTTGCATCTGACATTCCAGAGGTGGGAGTTTTTAACTGGGATCTCAAACTGGAGTAAATAGGAGCACCTGGTTTGCATTAATAATTCTGCTGTGAATCAGCTGTGAATTCACAAGTGCAAATTTGCAGCTGCAGTGCAGAAGGGGATTTACGCAGCTGGCTATATAATAAGTAACCTTTCAACTGTCTCTGATTTATGAGCATTGGTTATTTATCTTTTGCTTCTTCGTAATGATGGAGAAGAATGGTAGATTTGCATACTAATAATGCTAAATCGGATCACCCTTTGGGTGTTGACGAATGCCAAGCTGATAAAAGCACCTGTACTCTGAGGCGACCAAGGCCCTCTTTTCCCTCTGCCCCACCACCACCACCAACAACAACTTATATTTATATAGCACCTTTAACATAGCAAAATGTCCCAAGGCTCCTCACAGGAGTAATTATAAGACAAAAAATTTGACACCGAGCCACATAAGGAGAAATTAGGGCAGGTGACCAAAAGCTTGATCAAAGAGGTAGGTTTTAAGGAGTGTCTTAAAGGAGGAAAGCAAGGTGGAGAGGTTTAGGCATTAAATATTGACTGCACATTAACATAGTGACTACACTCCAAAGCGCTTTGAGGCGTCTGGTGGTCGTGAAAGTTTTTCTTTCTTTTAGGCAGGGAGTTCCAGAGCTTGGGGCCTAGATGCAACAGAAGGCTCGGCCACCAATGGTTGAGCGATTACAATCAGGGATGCTCAAGAGGGCAGAATTTGAGGAACGCAGATATCTCGGGCGTTGTGGGTCTGAAGGAGATTAAAGAGATAGGGAGGGGACGAGGCCGTGGGCCAAGGATAATCTGGATAGTAAATGGGCAGGTGGGCTTCAGCCCTGAATCCTACACACAGCTACAAACGTGGCCCTTGCTCCCCTGATGGCCTGGTGAGTAAAAGCAACACCTGAAGTAGTGCTAAACAGGTAGCTGTCCCAGGATTGATTCCCGGTGGGTGCTGAGTTTGCTGAATCTTTGCTGGGACATGAGTTTAAGTGCTACAGTAGACCTCAGTGCCCTGGGTTATAGAGTCGGAAAAAAATCAACATATACAAAGGTGCCCAGATGGGGACACTTGGTGAGAAGCCAATTGGGCTCAGCTGTGATGGAGTCCATGGTTCACTAATCTGACAGCGCTCACTCTCAAGGCTTGTTTTCAGGAATGGCCCCTTGTGCCATGTACTGGAGGGCTGCAGGCACGTAAGGGACCTTTGTTTGTCCCACCCTTGGTGGCAGAGTCTTCAGCTGTCTCAGTCCCACTTCTCTGGAACCTCCTAAACCTCTCCGCCTCTCCACCTTTTTCAAATCGAACCTTCTCAAATCCCACCTCTTTGATTAAACTCCACCTCCCAATTTCTCCCTTTGTGAATCCATTTTCTTGTGCTCACAATACTCCCGTGAAGCGCCTTGGGACGTTTCACTACGTCAAAGGCGCTGTACAAATGCAAGTTGTTATTGTCTATTTACATAAGAACATAAGAAATAGGAGCAGGAGTATGCCATACGGCCCCTCGAGCCTGCTCCGCCATTTAATAAGATCATGGCTGATCTAATCATCGACTCAGCTCCACTTCCCCGCCCGTTCCCCACAACCCCTTATCCCCTTATCGTTTAAGCAACTGTCTATTTCTGTCTTAAATTTATTCAATGTCCCAGCTTCCACAGCTCTCTGAGGCAACAAATTCCACAGATTTACAACCCTCTGAGAGAAGAAATTTCTCCTCATCTCAATTTTAAATGGGTGGCCCCTTATTCTAAGATCATGCCCTCTAGTTCTAGTCTCCCCTATCAGTGGAAACATCCTCTTTGCATCCACCCCGTCAAGCCCCCTCATAATCTTATACGTTTCGATAAGATCACCTCTCATTCTTCTGAATTCCAAATGAGTAGAGGCCCAACCTACTCAACCTTTCCTCATAAGTCAACCCCCTCATCCCCGGAATCAACCTAGTGAACCTTCTCTGAACTGCCTCCAAAGCAACTATATCCTTTCGTAAATATGGAAACCAAAACTGCATGCAGTATTCCAGGTGTGGCCTCACCAATACCTTATATAGCTGTAGCAAGACTTCCCTGCTGTTATACTCCATCCCCTTTGCAATAAAGGCCAAGATATCATTGGTCTTCCTGATCACTTGCTGTACCTGCATACTATCCTTTTGTGTTTCATGCACAAGTACCCCCAGGTCCCGCTGTACTGTGGCACTTTGCAATCTTTCTCCATTTAAATAATAACTTGCTCTTTGATTTTTTTCTGCCAAAGTGCATGACCTCACACTTTCTAACATTATACTCCATCTGCCAAATTTTTGCCCACTCACTTAGCCTGTCTATGTCTTTTTGCAGATTTTTTATGTCCTCCTCACACATTTCTTTTCCTCCCATCTTTGTATCATCAGCAAACTTGGCTACGTTACACTCCGTCCCTTCTTCCAAGTCGTTCAATAGATTGTAAATAGTTGGGGTCCCAGCACTGATACCTGCGGCACCCCACTAGTTACTGGTTGCCAACCAGAGAATGAATCATTTATCCCGACTCTCTGTTTTCTGTTAGTTAGCCAATCCTCTATCCATGCTAATATATTACCCCCAACCCCGTGAACTTTAAACTTGTGAAAGGCTGTGCTATGTGAAATGTGCTCTATCAGTAATTGTTTTGATCCTTGTTGTTCAGCAACGGTCAGTGCCTTTGGAGAGGAAAGAGGAGAAAATGAGAAAAAGATATTTTGAAATATTAAATATAAATAAAAAGATGTCACATGCGGCCTGCATCTCCCTGCAGACGTCCTGCCTCTCTTCTGCTGCGTATGGACCAGCTGAAGAAAATAAGTCTCCAAAGAGAAAGTTAGGGGGGAAAACATGGTGTCTGAGTGAGTACAGTTCATATGATGATGCAAACTAAAATAGTAAAGCTTGGGTTGTTTATTACCCACTGAATCTCGAGATATTTTTAATGTAACCACTCCCGCCCATCTGTTATAATATGTTAAATTCATACAACAGTTTTGTTTGAGACGTTGGCTGAGTTTGACCTTTTGTTCGAGTGCCACAGTCTATGAGGTGTGGGATGTTTTAGTGGTGGGGGAAGGGTCTGAGAGTTAACACCAGCGTGCAGTCTTCGCACAGTCACACATCCACTGAAGGGTGATTACGTTGGAGATGTTAACATTGCACAGTCACGGGAATTAAACCTGTCGCTGATTGCTGCTCCTTAAATTAGAACTGATTAAAAATAATATAGATGCCAGATTTCAGAATTGCTTTTTGAATTGTTCTGGTTGTGGTACGCAGCCACCATCACAGCTCGGGGTCTGTGCTGCTGAAAACCATTTATATAGCGCCTTTCATGGCCACCGGACGTCTCAAAGTGTTTTACAGCCAATGAAGTACTTTTGGAGTGTAATCACTGTTGTAATGTAGGAAACGTGGCAGCCAATTTGCGCACAGCAAGCTCCCACAAACAGCAATGTGATAATGACCAGATAATCTGTTTTGTTATGTTGAATGAGGAATAAATGTTGGCCAGGACATAGGATATAACTCCTCTGCTCTTCTTTGAAATAGTGCCATGGGATCTTTTACGTCCACCTGAGAGGCCAGACGGTACCTCGGTTTAACGTCTCATCAGAAAGACTGCACCTCTGACAGTGCAGCACTCCCTCAGCACTGCACAGGAGTGTCAGCCTAGATCGTTGTGCTCAAATCTCTGGAGTGGGACTTGAACCCACAACCTTCTGACTCAGAGGCAAGGGTGGTACCCACTGATGTCCAGAGGTTCAGACAACTCATTTCGATAACTGCCATTACCCTGTCTGCCATCTGGACACACACCCTCACCTACACTCACCCACATCACCCACAAACACACACACTTGCACTATCACTACACACACATGCACACACGTACGCACACACTGCACACCAACCACACACACACACACGTACGCACACACCACACACACATTCACACTACACACACACACACCCCCACACACACACCCACCCACAGACACACGCACGCACACCGCACACCACACCTCACACGCACACACACATGCACACCACAAACACACCACACACACGCATACACGCACACACACGCACACACCACGCACACACATGCGCACCACAAACACACCACACACACTCACACGCACACGCACACGCACACAACCACACAAACACACACACATACCCTTGCAGTAGGTTTCGATGGCCGGGATCAGGTAGCGAGAACCCTGGCTGCTTATTGTTCCCCACTTTCAGTAAATCGGTGCACTGAGACCAATCGTAGCATTCCAGCCAGAGTTCTGAGATCAGTTAACTCTACACGGCCCAGCCATCAACCCTGCCATCTTCCTGCTCTTTATGGGCTGCTTGCTGAATCAAAAAATCGCTGAGCTACTGGGAGCTTTTGTCTCCCATTCATTAGCTGAGTGCTTGGCATCTAGACGGGCTGAAAAGATTACGGTGCAATATCCTATCACAGGAAAACTGAATTTGGACCTCCCCACCCCTCACTTCCCACACAATTCCCAAAATTCAAGGGGATTAGATCCTTTTTTAGTGTTGATTCAATAACAGTTTTCATTATGTTCGGGACTGCAGGCGACAATATATTTTTTTATTTATACTCAGATTTATTTGGCTTATATGTTTTCATCCAAGACATCATCAGTCATCCACACCAGGTGTAATGAAATTACAAGCCTGAATTGGCCCAAATTTGTCATAGTTAATTTTTAGATTATGAGAATGTGATTTATTTCAGACATTTCAGATTTAGATGTACCTGACTTTTTAAAAAAAAAGTTCATTAATGTGCATGGAAGCATATCAGCGTTTCTTGCTGTCATGTCAGCCAGTACGTGAGTGGTCCAGGCGGAAGAGCCAATGTAGAGAAGGGTCTGTGTCTGTCCCATCCTCGCTATAATGCAGAGTATTTAGCTGTGCTCCCTAGTATTCCAGTGGGAGAGGGACACTGTCTAATGTTCCTTAACATTATTTATTAGGATCAAATTTGCAACGACCTGAATTTTAAGACTCAAGCCTCCATTCCAGCAATTAATTTATTGCCAGTTGTTTATTTTTCAAACTTCTTTGATTGTTCCACTAAAAGTGTACACCATAAATGACTTTGAGATGTGATTTACTCATAGTCTGCTTCCCTTGTGTTTGCATCGAATCCCTGGGTTCATTTCTGAATGGCTCCTGCTTTGTCCTTGTCTCAATACTCATGAATTACAGACTCGAAGCTGCCTCCCAGCTCATGTTATTCCAGTCCTTCACCTCTTTTCGAAAATGAGAAAAGTTATTTTCCAACAAAGCAACCACTAAACTGTCAGCGAGCCACTTTGCCAATGCAAATAAGAGGCCTAACGTCTGTTTCAGGTCCCCACAGGAAGAATGGTTTGTCCTGAGGCGGCCGGCTGCAGTGAGGAAACCCAGGTCTACATGCGACCCAATGGAACGCAACCAACAAGGTATGGGTTTAAAATATAGTCCCCGGAATGTGGAGCCGTGAGGGGCAGGACTGCTGCTCCCGACTACATTCAAACAAAGCACGGCGCTTCTCCACTGATCATCTGCATCACCGCTTTCTAATAGGGAACTCAGAGAAACTTTACCCAGAGAGTGGTGAGAATGTGCAACTCGCTCCCACAGGGAGTGGTGTAGATGCATTTAAAGGGAAGGTTAGATAAGCAACTGAGGGAGAAGGTAATAAGGGGGTAATGCTGATAAAGTTAGATGAGGAAAGACGGGAGGAGGCTCGAGTGGAGCATAAACACCGGCATGGATTGGTTGGGCCAAATGGTCTGTTTCTGGGCCGTATATCCTATGCACCCCCACCACCCCAATCATCACTCAAACCTCCCCCCAATCGTCACTCCCCCCACCGATCGTCACTTCCCCCCGCCCCCCCAATCCTCCCCCGATCTTCACTCCTCCCCAATTGTCACTCCCCCCCCCAATCTTCACTCTTCCCCGATTGTCACTTCCCCACCCCGATCTTCAGTCCTCCCCGATCATCACTCCCGCCCTCCGATCACCACTCCCCACCCCCCAACCCCGATCGTCACTCCCGCCCACCCCCCCCCCGATTGTCACCCCTCCCCGATCATCACTCCCGCCCTCCGATCACCACTCCCCACCCCCCAATCCCGATCGTCACTCCCGCCCCCCCCCCGATTGTCACCCCTCCCCGATCATCACTCCCGCCCTCCGATCACCACTCCCCACCCCCCCAACCCCGATCGTCACTCCCGCCCCCCCCCGATTGTCACCCCTCCCCGATCATCATTCCTTTTCTAATCCAAGCGGCCTCACACTGGACCACCAGAGATCACAAAAAATATGCTAATTTCCTGCTCAGGATAATCTACTTTGCAACAAATTCAAATCTTGTTTCTTTTTTAACCTTACAATGGAAACTCTTGCTTTTGTAAACATGTTCTTCACTCTGTTCATGCGTAAGTAGTTTGTCAACAATTGCAAATGCCAAAGATACTCATAACGGTGTACAGTATAGGGGCTGGATGCATCGATGCCTTGAAGAAGAAGCAACCAGGGAGCCTGAAAAATCTATCGCACTTTGCATTTGTGTGGAATAATTGTACAATCAGGCCAAGCTCCGGTTGGTATTGCCTCAGCTGACATTTAAAAATGAGACGATCAGTGCGCAGTGAGCATCTTGGCTTGTTGCCACCAATAAGAGCTGGGCTGCCGTGAAATAACAATGGAAAACGAGGTCAATTGTGATCAGTACCTGGACTGAACACCTACAGAGTTGTTGCACAATCGTGGGAGTAAGCATTCAAACTTACTCCGCCTCCAGCTTTGGACGGGGCTTTAGGAACCAGGAATTTGGATACTTACGTCCGACGTTAAGGTTGTATACACGCTGCCAATAGACTATCAGGGATCACATATAAATATATCTATAAATCACCACAAAACACGGCTCTTTGCTGCCACTAGACTGCCAGGACATCCATTCCATAGAGTCAGTAAGGCTTACCCTTCTCCACCTCCTGAATCAGACACGTATGTCCTCCTCCTCCTTGCCTCGCCCTGAAAAAAAGAGATTGTAAACATAACACACCATAACACTGGCACTCTATGCTGTTAGGAACCGGGCACCTCTGCTAGATTCAACTATAGCTCAGTGGTAGCACACTGGCCTCTGATTCTGTTTCTCACTCCTCGGATGCTGCCTGACCTGCTGAGTATTTCCAGCATTTGCTGTTTTTATCTTTGAGTCAGAAGGTTTGTGGGTTCAAGCCCCACTCCAAAGACCTGAGCACAAATCTAGGCTGACACACCAGTGCAGGACTGAGGGAGTGCTGCACTGTCGGAGGGGCAGTACTGAGGGGGTGCTGCACTGTTGGAGGGGCAGTACTGAGGGGGTGCTGCACTGTCAGAGGGGCAGTACTGAGGGAGTGCTGCACTGTCGGAGGGACAGTACTGAGGGAGTGCTGCACTGTCGGAGGGGCAGTACTGAGGGGGTGCTGCACTGTCAGAGGGGCAGTACTGAGGGAGTGCTGCACTGTCGGAGGGACAGTACTGAGGGAGTGCTGCACTGTCGGAGGGGCAGTACTGAGGGGGTGCTGCACTATTGGAGGTGCAGTACTGAAGGAGTGCTGCACTGTCGGAGGGGCAGTACTGAGGGGGTGCTGCACTGTTGGAGGGGCAGTACTGAGGGGGTGCTGCACTGTCAGAGGGGCAGTACTGAGGGAGTGCTGCACTGTCGGAGGGACAGTACTGAGGGAGTGCTGCACTGTCGGAGGGGCAGTACTGAGGGGGTGCTGCACTGTTGGAGGGGCAGTACTGAGGGGGTGCTGCACTGTCAGAGGGGCAGTACTGAGGGAGTGCTGCACTGTCGGAGGGGCAGTACTGAGGGGGTGCTGCACTGTCAGAGGGGCAGTACTGAGGGAGTGCTGCACTATTGGAGGTGCAGTACTGAGGGAGTGCTGCACTGTCGGAGGTGCAGTACTGAGGGAGTGCTGCACTGTTGGAGGGACAGTACTGAGGGAGTGCTGCACTGTCGGAGGGGCAGTACTGAGGGAGTGCTGCACTGTTGGAGGTGCCATCTTTCGGATGAAGCATTAATCCGAGGCCCCACCTGCCCTCTCGGGTGGACGTAAAAGATCCCACTGTACGACTCAATGAAGAGCAAGGTAGTTCTCCCTAATATTTATCACTCAACCAACATCACTAAAACAAGTTATCTGATCATTATCACATTGCTGTTTATGGGAGCTTGCTTTGCGCAAATTGGCTGCTATGTTTTCTACATTACAACAGCAACTACACTTACAAAGTAATTAATTAGCTGTGAAGTGCTTTGGGATGTCCTGAGGTTGTGAAAGACGCTATATAAAAGCAGGCTCTTCCTCTTTTATAGGATATCTGGATTATACCAATGTGGGTATGAATAGTGATCAGTGTTTTCTGAAATGTAGGTACTGACTGGACTCAAAATGGTCGACTGCAGATGGCAAGTGTAGTTTTTCCTCAACGCCACCTGCAGGGCAACATGTATCATCCTGTCCTCCTCTTCCTCCGCCGCCCCTTCCTCCCCTCCCACCCCCCACCAAGCTCCAGCAGAAGCTGCATTTACACTGAGCTCTCATGTTAAATTCAGGACACGATGAGTTCAGGCAAAGAGACAGTGTTAAGTTACCAGTTTTTCTATGCTACAAATAAGCACAGGACATTTGCATTTAGTGTTTGCAGCAGCAGTCTAATGCAAACTGAATGCTGTGGAAGAAAAAAATGGGAAACTTTACAATTATGTTAACTTAAGAGTAAACAATTTCACACTACTTGCATAAGGAAATCTACCAGAATATCAATCATAGATATATATTAACAATGTAATATAAAAGGAGTTCTTGCATTAGAAAACAAGAAAGACTTGCATTTATATTGCGCCTTTCACGACCACTGGATGTCCCAAAGCGCTTTACAGTTAATTAAGTACTTTTTGAAGTGTAGTCACTGTTGTAATGTAGGAAGCATGGCAGCCAGTTTGCACACAGCAAGCTCCCATAAACAGCAATGTGATAATGACCAGATAATCAGTTTTTTGTTTTGTTGGTTGAGGGAGAAATATTGGCCAGGACACCGGGGATAACTCTCCTGCTCTTCTTCGAAATAGTGTCATGGGATCTTTTACATCCATCTGAGAGGACAGACAGGGCCTCGGTTTAATGTCTCATCCAAATGACAGCATTTCTGATAGTGCAGCACTCCCTCAGCACTGCAGCAGAGTGTCAGCTTGGATTTTTGTGCTCAAGTCTCTGGAGTGGGATTTGAACCCACAACCTGCTGATCCAGAGACTAGCATACTACCCATTGAGCCACAGCTGACACTTTATATATAAACACTAATATCACAAATGTATAACACAAATATCACATAGGAGCTGCTTTGTCATTCATACAGCAGACATGCACCATTTGTATGAGATGTACATCACCTCTATACAATATTTATTGCGGTATTAGAAAAAATAATCCATACACAACACGGCTTGACGAACCCATTGATCAGCTCCTGTGCCGCGCTGGACATAAAGGATTGTTTCAGTGCTGTACAGTCTATGTAATTCTATGTAATGCAACGTGGCCAGTTTACAGCGAATATGTATAAGAGTTGAACCTGAGAACACAAGTACTATGTGCGAATCGTTAGCTTTGACCCAGTGGATACTGTAGACAGCTAGAAATCGGCGCAAAAGAAAAGGGGACTATTTTGAGAAGCATTGCAGCACTCTGCAGCGCTGCCCCATCTCACACGCCAACAGCTTTCATATATAGTGAAGGTGGTGCAAGAATTTGCCGGGAGATGTCCGATGTTAAGTGGCTACCATGCTGCCATGATCATTCACTCATTCATCATCTGCAGTACTCAATGTGTCAGGCTTTGCTTTGAACTTTCAATTATTTACAAGGTGCTCCTGTCTTCTGCCTGCAAAAGGCCAATTAATCACGAGCAGGCCTGGCCCTGGAATTCTGCACAACTTCTGTGCAAGTACTAGTAAACAAGGGGCTAGGATGATACTTGACCAATGAGTCACTCTGACATTCGTACACTACAATCAATAAAATATTCCACAGAAGGGAGATGAGGAGAATTTTTTTTTACGCAGTGACTTGTTATGATCCGGAATGCATTGTCTGAAAGGGCGGTGGAAGCAGGTTCAGTAGTAACTTTCAACAGGGAATTGAATAAGTAATTGAAAAGGAAATATTTGTGGGGCTGTGGGGAAAGAGCGGGCGAGTGGGACTAACTGGACGGCCGCCACGATGGGCCGAATGGCCTCCTTCTGTGCTGTAAGATTCGAACATTACAGATATGTAATCTGTGGGACATTTGATTGATCAATGTGCCACAATGTGCATGTGACTTACGGGACAGGTACCACAAAATGAATTAATCCAGGCAGATGATGGGTGGGGCCTTCGCTCCATCTGCCCAATGATGTTAACAGGGAACCCATGCCATTTTTGTGCCTGAGCCGAATTTAAATGCAATCAATGAGCTGCCAGCACTCATCACACTCCCTATAGGCAGCTCACCAATTGGGACGACAAGAAATGCCAGTAGGGCAGCTGCTGCTTAAAGGCAGCACCTTAAAGGGGAGGTACATTTATCGATGGTGGATAACAGACAATGATATTTTAGAACCGCAGGTAGCATGACTTCAACTAAGGCCCCTAGATTCTCTCATACAGTGGTGGAGGTCCTTCTAGAGCAAGGCAGCAGCACAAAGGAGGCCCTCTTCTCCTCTGATCATCGTTGGGTACCCACATTTATCAGCAGCAATGGAGAGAGGTGGCAGAACATGTAAATGCCACAAGCATTATTCCCAGGACCTGGCAGCAGTGCAGGAAAAAACTTAATGACCTCACCACAGCTGTCAAGGTAAGATTCCGGTTCACATCTCTCACTCTCTGTACAGCTCCATAACACCCCACATTCGCCCCTGCACTATCATTCCTTCCCTCCCCCTTGCCTATGCCTCTCCTCCAATCAGGACGGGCACCTCATTCTGCTTGCCCTCACACCATCAAGATCTGCCATTGCCCTGACAAGTACTTCCCCCTTGTAATGTATTTGATTCATGGGTTCTTTGCTTAAGAATTCATAGCAACACATTGCTATTAAGAATTAGTTGGTTTATTAACAAAGGTTTAACAATCACACTGCACATTACCAGTTCATCCACCAGGCTCACAACCACCTGCCTCATCATGGACACTCTGAACCCAACTGGCTGGGTTTTATTGAGTCTTGTGAACATCACGTGACTGGCTAAGCCACTCACAACTCAACAGCTCTACCAGCCTGTGAGCTTACTCATAGGTGCATATATTGTACCCCTCTTGACCATTATTTGCAGCTTCCTGTCATTGTGCATACTATGGTAAGCTGCTTCAGGCATCTTCAAAACCCTTTGACAAGGCACACACTTCCACTCTTCCAGCAGGGGCAGCTGGCGCACAACAGGAGGGAGGGTACCAGAATAGGAGGCGGCCCTGCTTCCATACAGACACTGACACCAATGGAGGAGGTGGCCATCAGCATCAACAGCGAGTGAACACGCAGTGTTGGAAGTGGCCAGGCTGGAGGTCGCGCACAGCAGGCATGCTCCCTCACTGACACACACTCAGTGTGTACGACAACCTGGTGGTGCACTGTGCTGCCATTCATCTGCTACTCTTTACCCTTGCCTCTACATGCTAGTCCTTGCCCCTCTCCTCTTTTTGTCGGTCCTTCAGGTGGCAGCCGCATTGACAGAAGGTCAGACCCCACCCCAAAAGATGCACCGTCACATGTTCTGGCCATTCCAAGCACCAGGGCACAAATCGGCAACCCGTGCAGGATCGATAGTGAGCTAGAAATGTGCACACTGGGCAAGTCACGAAGCACAAAGTGAGCAGGAGCAAGTGCAGGTGGAAAGGACAGCCCAGGAGACAGATCACCGGAGAGCATGCTTGCGACCTAGCACTGCTGATGAGAGCAGAGATGCAAATCTTATGGACCCGGCCTTTAAAAGACATCAGCAATTGCCCAGTGCATTGGACTGCCTGCCAGGGAGCTACTGCAGTAAATCCACTACCAACTGGTGTGGGGTTCTGGCGCATGCCATTGACATTCTGCAGTCAGCCATGGAGCATGTGGTCACCTCATTGGATGCTGCCACTGGCCCCTCCCCTGTGGCGCCAGTCACTTGCTTAAGCTTGAACTGAGGCTGACTGATGTTACTGATATCCCCTGAGCCAGCCTGGGAGGAGCTGCAGACAAAGAAGCTCAGAGCTGCAGTGCCCTCGACTGCAACAAGTGATGAAAGAAAGACTTGTATTTCAATCAAGTTAACTCCACTTTCTCTCCACAGATGCTGCCTGACCCGCTGAGATTTCCAGCATTTTCTGTTTTTATTCCAGATTCCAGCATCCGCAGTATTTTGCTTTTGTACTTGCATTTCTATAGCGCCTTTCATGACCTCAGGACGTTCCAAAGCACTTTACAGCCAATGAAGCACTTGTTGAAGTGTAGTCACTGTTGTAATGTTAAGAATGTTAGCTGTGGCAGTGAGTGGCAGGTCCTGTCGCAGGAGCTGACACAACTCTGTGCCTCCTCGCGCATGACCCCTCCGAGAGCTGCGGGTATTTTAAGGTCACAGAAGCGCCATCGGGAGGGGAAGGATTTCTGTGAGCACAGCTCCTTCTGATTGCTTTTCACGCAGCTGTTGCTCTTTGGCTCCATCCTCCTCCTGCTGCTCCGTCTCCTCCTCTGGCCAGAGAGGAATTGCCAGAACGACCTCCATGATGAACAACGTGTGTTGCCAGAAACCCCTTAAGAGTTCAGAATGTTCTACAGACACTGCAAGTACTTTGAAATCATCTGAAGAACAAAACAACTCAGATTTTGCGGTCAGCGGCGAATAAGCGGCGCTCAGCGCTCGTTACGCTTACAGCTGCCCACAACATTGTGCGGGCTTTTGCCCACGGCAACTTACGGTCATCGGGAGTCTGAAACAGCACAGCACCCTCTATAGGGGATGTGGGACCTGTGTGAACAGGGGAAGCAACAGCGTGTCTCTTCAACCAATCAGATTGAAGCATTCTCACTGAGACACACAGGAAGTGTAATTCAATTCCAAATCATGTACTGAAAGTGAAAAAGAGAGTGCGAAAGAAAAATGTAATTAAGAGAGAGAGTTAAAAGAGACAAAAAATATATATATATTTTAAATTTTAATTAAAAATCGCCAATAATAATTAAAATCTGAAGGAATGAGACTCCACACTTGTAAAATTAAATTTTCCATGTCAGAGAGGTTGTTTGACAGTAATTAGGACTTATCACACCATTAAAAATTCAATTACACTTGAATGCATAAGTCCATACCCTTTCCGACATGTTTAGTGGGTATTTAATGGGTAAGTATCGCAGCTTCACGCCCTTCATGTGTTTGAATGCTGAGTCTATCGACGAGGTACCAGTGTAGCGAAGCTTGAGGAGGGCAGGACAAATTGGACAGCAAGTTCCTGATTTCCGCGTTTACCTGCGCATGTGCGGACAGCGGAAGTTGATTGCCTCACCGCCATTGCGACCGGAAAATCCCGGCCATTGTAATACATCAAAATGTCTCTTTCAAAACTTGCCAATGTTTTACCTAAGAGGAGTTGTTGATCCCTTTAAATAGCATTGGAAACGGCTGCCTCCCGACTTGTGCCACCCATGGTTTGTGGGCAGGATCAGGAAATGGCGGAGACAAAGATGGCAATCATGGTCCTCACTTGACCCCGAGTAACATATATTTAACAGACCTCCGCCTGCTTGTGGGGAAAGCTCTGGCCGCCTAAATCGAGGTCCATCCGAAATTTGGAAAGTTCGGGCAACCAACGGTAAGATGCAACTTTAGTCCCACCACTGGCCAATTTTTAGCCACAAGTAGGGCGATAGCAAAATGTAAATCACCCCCTTGGTCTTTTATCATAAAGATATCTTTAGGACTAATGTAATCAACCTGTTTAGAAGTGAAGTTCTAATCAAAATGGCCCAAGCATATCAAAATGTCTGTCGATATGTTACCGCTACTTTGATCAATGTGTTTTTTCTTGTGAGATTAAAGTTGCAATATAGTAACTCACAAGAGGCTGGAATCACATTAAATTTTTTCAGTTGGTCATCGATTTATAGTGAGGTGTGTATGGTTGTCACATAAAGGAATGTAAAGCATTTTTTTTTTAAATTGTTGGCATGGTGACAAATCAGTTTAGGATGGAGGTCGAGCCCTACATTCTGTATGTAGATACTGTGGTTTGCTGCTCAGTACTGACTGACTATGGTGGGAGCTGGAGACTGGAGTTGCAAAGATAAATGCCGCTTTCTCGGTCCTGATTGTAATTTGAGGCGGGAATTGGATGGGCCAGGGCTGAGGCGGGCGGGAAACCATCCTAACCTCGGGAGTGCGGGACACAGGAGATTTTAACTCCCGGGGCCTCATCTGCACGACACCGGTTAGATTCCCCACCCAAAACCAATGGGAAACGGCAGCAGGCCTGTGAGCAGGAGTGGAGTGTCAGACAATGGGAAGCAAGGAACAATCATGGCACTCGGGTAAGTCGCAGGGAGGGAGTTTTGCAAGGGCCTCGTGTTGGGGGGGAGGGGAAGCGTATAAACTTTCCTTGTGAGGCTCGGAGGAGCACTCCTGCTTCTTCTAGTCCCACGAGGGAAGTAAACCAATAAGAAGCCTTATCTTTTTGGGCCTTTTCTGGCCCCGCCTCCTGTTCCTGCTCGGTGGATTTGGCTCCCTTGCTCGGGTCCAGGGTTAAAATAGCAGTCGGGCCCCATTGACGTCATCAGAGCCCAATCTACATAGAAGGACATTGCCTGTTTGCGGCAGGTATCTATTCTGCCTGCTCAGAAGGGCAGGTTTAAATGGCAGCCAGCGGGATCGGTTTGGGATGTCGGTAGGTTAGTCCCATGGGCAATTCTAACTGCTTGCCCACCTAATTTCCGCTAGGAAGACAAGGTTCAAATCATCCCTTTTATGTTTCCTTCTTTGTGTTATTTTAATTTTTTGTTTCCACAGCAACAAAACGATCAGGCTGAATATCTGACATCCAGACGTGAATGAACCACAATTTCCTCCAGCCAAACATTGGGAAGACTGAAGCCATTGTCTTCGGCTTCCGCCTTGAACTTCATACTCACGGCATCAATTCCACCCCCTTAACCGGCCATTGTTTGAGGCTGACTATTTGCAATCTCCATGTCCTATTCAACCCCGAGTTGAACTATCAAACCCATATACTTTCCGTCACAAAGACCGCCTACTTCCATCTCTATAACATCACCTGCCTCTTCCCCGACCCTCATCCAAAGATTATTACCTCCAAAGATGACTGTTCCAATGTTCACCTGGCTAGCTTCCATCTTCCACTTCAGCTCATCCAAAACTATACTGTCTCTATCTAATCCCACACAGAGTCACACCTGCCTATTCTCCTCCTTCTCATTAACCTGCATTGTCGTCTCGTCCCCCAAGGCCTTCGATTTAAAACTCTCATCCTTGTGTATCGATCTGTTCATGGCCCCACCCTCTCCCTATCACTAACCTTTCTCAGTGTTATAAACCTCCACTCAAACTTTGCATTTCTCTGACTCCAGCCTCTTGTGCAAACCCACCCTTCTTCACCCCACTATTGCCATCCGTGCCTTCAGTTGCCTAGGCCCCACCTTATCAAATTCCCTCCCTAAACTTGTTCACATCTCCACATCGCCCCTCCTTAAAGACGATACTTAAAAATCAACCTCTTTTAATCACCAGTTCTAATCTCTCATTTTTTGTCTCATTGCCCATTTTTTCCATCTGACTCTCTAAAGCAGCTTGGGATGTTTTACTACGTTAAACACTAGACAGTGAAAGTTGTTGTACTTCCTCCTCATCTTGTCTTTGTTTTGTACGTTAGCAGTACAACAGATTAGAGCTAAAACCAATCGCAAGAAGGGCAGATGTATTATGAATTTGATCTTAGTAGTTACTGTGAGACCAGAAGGTTTGAAGAAATGGTATCGGCTACCTAACAAGACACAGATTTCTAACTATCTTCTGCAACCTCGGATCAGTAGCTGGTGGTTAGCTTAGCACTTCAACTTCTGCACACTTGGAAAACAGTTCCAGGTAGTGGAGATCTGTGTGCAGCTCCACCAGTGGTAGTCTATATAAAGAAAGAATTGTATTTATAAATCATCTTTCACAACCTCAGGATGTCCCATGGTGCTTTAAAGCCAATTAACTACAATCACTGTTATAATGTAGAGAACACAGCAGCCAATTTGTACACAGCAAGGTCCCACAAACAGCAATGTGATAATGACCTGATAATCTGTGTTTTTTTTAAGTGATGTTGATTGAGGGATAAACATTGGCCAGGATACTGGGGGGAACATTTCTGCTTTTACTTTGAATTGTGCCATGGGATCTTTTGCATCCATCTGAGAGCGCACACAGGGCCTCAGTTTAACATCTCATCCAAAAGACGGCACCTCTGACAGTACAGGAATCCCTCAGTATTGTATTGGAGTGACAGCCTAGATTTTGTGCTTACTTCTCTGGAGTGGGACTTGAACCCACAACCATCTGACCCAAAAGCAAGAGTGCTACCAATGAGCTACGGCTGACATCTATGGACCTTTTAGATTACCGCCAAATGTCAGCTTGCAACTGCAACAGCCTTTGTGTTTCTGGTATTAAAGCTGGAGGTTTCCCTGAAGCATCAGCATTTCATCTAATACTACTCCAGTCATAAGCTTAATTAGAACGGAAGCCCAACAAATGATTCTAATAATGTACATGTTAGATTTTGATATGGAGTAGTCCTTCATCATCAGATCCGCTGGTATGGATAGCTTTGGATTAAATTGAGTCAAGGAGCCAAGGTGGGTTTTCTCTGCCAAACAGAAATATACTATTCCACCAGAAGCTCGATAGAGACGTCATAGAACACTGAAGTTGCCAACAGTGACAGATAGAGGAACGATCACTTAAGAATAACTGCTACTCTGGCAACTCTTCTCGGCATCATTAGTATTATTCGTGTAGAGATTGGATATTTTTTTACCAAGTCACGATGTTGAATGATTGTAACCGAAGAGAGCGTTCCTGTAATGAGGAATGAGTGGGTTAGTAATATCATATCCGAGCATCACAAATTAACCCATTTGCTCTGATGCCAAATTGGTGACCAGATAGCAGGATGATGTAACTGTTGTAATTGTTTTTATTTGTTGTGGCTTGCAGGAATTTGGCTATGCCTGCCAGAGATACCGGTCTGTAGTTATTAGAGGGGTATGAATCTCTTTCCCTGCTTATTGATGGATTTCTATACAATATGCTTAACATTCTAATGGCAGAAGTACATCCAATTGTCTAGTCGTCTAACAACAATATATGTCTAACTTCCTTTCGGTCTCATAGAGGGTTTCCCCTCCTTTTTTTGTTTGATTTTTGGACAGTGTGATCTCAAAAGTACAAATTAATGCACATGTGAAGTATATTGTGAATTGAGCAGCTAAGCAAAAAGAGTAATTTGGTAATTCAATTGATGCCTCAACTATTCATATCACAGCTCTTTCTTTGAGTTTGACAGGTACACTGACACACCAGCGTAAAGTTTAATTATTTGCTTTTTACAGAATCACAATTGTCAAAAATATGAGCTAGTCTTTTTCCATTTGTATTGATCTAACATTTCGTAAGTATCAGTCTCAGTTTCAGACACAATAATATGGGCAGAAGTGAGGAAAGTGGAGCACTGAAATAGTTTAAATCTAAAAATAGTGAGCTTTCAACAGATATCTACTTTGAGCTTTGTCTGGTTGGAAAATATCACAAAGCTTATTCCATCTCCACCCTGTTCATAATTTCAGATCAATGATTCACAGCAACTTCCTACATCTATTTAAACAGAAATCTATAATGATCACCCTAATGTAACTAGCTGTGAATAATTCATACACTTACCTGCTTCACTGGCTGTCTCTCAGCACTCCTTGGACCAGTCATTATATAGAGCTCCTCTCAACAATGATGTTGCATCCTTGCCGTTGATTTATGGAGAGATCTGCCATCCAGTTTCATCCTCGATTTTCTTTTCAGACTGATGAGGTTTGTTTTCTCTCTCGATTTTTTTCCTGCTCCCCCTCTCTCTTTCTCTTTCCCACCCTTTCTCACTTTCTGTAAAGTGTCAGCTGTGGCTCAGTGGGTAGCACTCTTGCCTCTGAGTCAGAAGGTTGTGGGTTTAAGTCCCACTCCAGGGATTTGAGTACAAAAAAATCTAGGCTAACACTCCAGTGCAGTGCTGTGGGAGTGTTGCACTGTTAGAGGTGCCGTCTTTTGGATGAGACGTTAAACTGCGGCCTCGTCCGCTCTCTTGAGTGGATGTAAAAGATCCCATGGCACTATTTTGAAGAAGAGCAGGGAAGTTATCACTGGTGTCCAGGCCAGTATTTATCCCTCAACCAAAAAAACAGATTATCTGGTCATTTGTGGGAGCTTGCTGTGTGCAAATTGGCTGCCACGTTTCCCATGTTACAACAGTGACTGCACTCCAAAAGTACTTCATTGGCTGTAAAGTGCTTTGAGATGTCCGCTGGTCATGAAAGGTGCTATATAAATGCAAGTCTTTCTTTCTGGATGAAGGAAGAAGTATGATGTTGGGAGGAAGAAGCACACAATGTGACCTAAACAAAGCAAATACAGCTTACACAATTTGTTTTGACCATTTCAGGGAATAACGTTTTTAATTCAAGAAAATTTAACATACTTTCCTTTGTAGATTCTTTATCCTAGGACAATATTCCTCGTGGAAAATTAATTTGGATAATCTTAATCCTTTCCCCCGGGACAGTGGTCCACAGCACATGCTTCCCTTTAATTTATCTTTAATTGGAACTAATTTGGCAACCTATTCCGAAGGACAGATGGTGTAGGAAAAATTGTAACGGTCACAGTTGTGCAGGAAAAGGTACTGTTTTAAGATTAGAATGAAAGGCAAGTTGTTGAGGTAATTTTGCAAGCGCTTAAATTATGTCTACCTTATGGTATACCCAATTAGTGAGTGCGTGGTGCTGTCATTGGATATGGACCTGCACATTCCCACTTTCTAGCATTTATCATGCTGAAGGCCTTACTCTGCACATAATTCCACCACTTGATATGTGCTTTGTGCAGAGTCCGTGATGATAGAATCCGTTATGTCTACCTGCATAATTATATTGCCTACAGTTTCACAGTTGCACAATAGAGTTGACCCCATGGACACAGCTGCTTTACAAATGCATTTTTTTCCAGTCGAGCCATTGACTCACAAATTTCAAATGCAGAGTCCAGATGGACAAAGGCTGTGATGTTGTCTTTCCTTTTATCCTTGGATTACAACTGGATCCTGACCTGCTGCACCTATTGCTATTGTCTTGCTGCTTTTGGCCACCTGTTACCAGCCTGATTCCAGCCCATGAATCGCAAATTATCACTCTTTGTACTTCTGCCCAGCTGTTCTTAAACAGGCTTAATCTTACCTGCAAAGTATCAGTTGGTGAACTACCTTTGAATATTTGTTTTCTCCCTCTCCCCCCTTCTGTTCTGAAGATAATGACCTGTGGTGAAGTGGAGGTGCCTGAGCTCCAGCTGCCTCCCTTGTCTCTCACCCAAATACACATTCTTCATGTGGCAGCCCAAACATTCAGTAGACAACATTCCCCTGGTCCAAAAAAACAAAATCAAAAGTCACATTTTAAGGCTATTTTAACTAAATGGTGATGAAATCGCAGGAGTGCAAAGTGTGAAAAGTCTGCTTTAATTAATGGCAGTGGAAAACAGTGGCTGCAACAATGTTTCTGAAGCAGCTAATGAGTCATTACATCCTTATAAAGTCATCATCATCATAGGCAGTCCCTCGGAATCGAGGAAGACTTGCTTCCACTCTAAAAATGAGTCCATAGGTGGCTGAATAGTCCAATACGAGAACCACAGTCCCTGCCGCAGGTGGGAAAGATAGTCATTGAGGGAAGGGGACGGTGGGACTGGTTTGCCGCACGCTCTTTCCGCTGCCTGCGCTTGATTTCTGCATGCTCTCGGCGATGAGACTCGAGGTGCGCAGCGCCTTCCCGGATGCACTTCCTCCACTTAGGGCGGTCTTTGGCCAGGGACTCCCAGGTGTCAGTGGGGATGTTGCATTTTATCAGGGAGGCTTTGAGGGTGTCCTTGAAATGTTTCCTTTGCCCACCTGGGGCTCGTTCTGGTTGTTGAGTGTACAATTGCACCAAATACGGCTAAACTGCAGCAATGCAAAGCCAATTGTCACAACAAATTTCTGTCATTGCTGGTAAACATCCTCTTGGATCGATCATGAGCATATTTTTGTTGGGGAGGCTGGTCCTCAGCATGCAGATACGTTACCAAAGATGCAGTAAATCACAACCAATGTCATATCTCTGAAGACTGAGCAGGAGGTCCAGAAGGTGGTGCAGGATTTAAACGGGGCAAAGTAAGACATGAGTATTCATCATCATCATAGGCAGTCCCTCGAGTAGAGGATGACCCATCATCATAGGCAGTCCCTCGGAATCGAGGAAGACTTGCTTCCACTCTAAAAATGAGTCCTTAGGTGACTGAACAGCCCAATACGAGAACCACAGTCCCTGTCACAGGTGGGACAGATAGTCATTGAGGGAAAGGGAGGGTGGGACAGGTTTGCCGCATGCTCTTTCTGCTGCCTGCGCTTGATTTCTGCACGCTCTCGGTGAAAAGTTCACAGGTGTTTCAAGGAAGGACCTAATGTTCCAGGTCCCGAACTAAATCTTGAAGGGTGGAAGATGCCTGTGCGTGGATTTTTTTAACGTGGTGGCCGTTGCACACCAGCCACCACACGGGCTTGACAGAGCTAGGTCTTGGTCCAGTGGCAAGGGTTATCCAAGATGACTGGAGACCAGCTCTGCTGCACGGACCTAGTGCGCACACATATCGCAGTGTGGGCTGGCCCATGCTGTCCCTGGGCCCTCGCCTCTTCTGGCCCCAAACTCACGCCTCTCTTTGGCCCCGATCACGTCCCTCTACAATCTCTCACCGCTCCTTCGCCCCAACCTCACCGCTCCTGCAGTACTTGCCCACGCTCCAATCAGCGACCTGGATCTTGGTGATGTCCAATCCAGTCGCTCTCTTCGCTGCCGTGACATGAGTATTACTGCAAAGTTGGAGCACAGTATATATATGCGCATGAGAGAAAGTCGTAACAAAAGATGTACGTCAGGAAAAAAACCTGTATCAACACACAGAAATCTTCACAAGAATGTAACAAGTGAGATACTGAAATAGAAAATGAAGAACTATGCAAATCATATTATACTTGCCACGATGGGAGAGTGAATTTGCCACAGAAAGGAATTTCCATGGACCAAATCACTGTCCACATTGTTCTTGTGTTTGAAGGCGAAACATGGCTCATGATAAAAGGGAACAGTAGAGAGGGTTCCAGGGATGAGGGACTTCAGTTACGTGGATAGACTGCAGAAGCTAGGGTTGTTCTCCTCAGAGCAGAGAACGTCGAGAGGAGATTTGATAGAAGTGTTCAAAACCATGAGGGATCTAGACTGAGTAGATAGACTGAAACTGGTTGCATTGGTGGAAGGGTCAAGAACCAGAGGGCACAGATTCAAAGTGATTGGCAGAAGAACCAAAGGTGACATGAGGAAAAACATTTTTACACAGCGAGTGGTTAGGAAGTGGATGCACTGCCTGAAAGGGTGGTGGGGGCAGACTCAATCATGGCTTTCCAAAGGGAATCAGATAAGTATCGAAGGAAAATATTTTGCAGGGCTACAGGGGAAAGGGCGGGAGAGTGGGACTAGCTGAATTGCTCTTGCAGAGAGCTGGCAAGAGCTCGATGGGACCATTCTGAATTTATGATTCATGCAGGTGGTGAATGCCCATTTGGAAGGTGTTGGCATCATATGAAGAAACAAGATGGCATGAGACCCGAGCCTCCTGCTTCATCTGGGCCTAGCAAACTTAAACCGTCCAATTTCCTGGGTCTTTTATTTAGTTGCCTTCAGCAGTCCCTTTGAGGATCGCTCAACACCTGGGTCAACTAAATAGATTATGTGCATCTCAAGCTTTGCACATTTGTACCTGAATTTTGCATTCAAGGTCATGCAACCGGGTAGAAATGGGAAGGGTAGGACCCCAATTTGCATACTTAAGGACCCTAACTCCTGTTTCGGATGGGAGCCATGGACGACTAAAGATCATCCAAGTCAATATGGTGTCCATCATAGTTCAGAGTTGTCACGACGATTTTATGCTGTAGAAAGAGGCAGCTCATTTTTTTCATTAAGAAACCAAGAGCCAGGGATAAGATGCGTATTTCTGAAAAAGGATGAGGTAAGTTAGGACGCAGTGATTCGATGATGCTAATCTTGGGTTTTAAAAGCCCCGATTGTGGGATGAGGAGAAAGACGGGGAGTTAAATAGTTTTGAGTTCATGACGAAGAATGAGTTAGAGTGAGGGACATCTTGATATCAACACAGTGAGAGTGTAAGGAGCAGGACGGAGGTGTAGGATGTTAGATTTCTAGTTTAAGACCAATAAGACTAAAGTTCAGAGGTTCACAGTATCAATATAAAAAATGAATATATTTATAACTTTATAACAGTAGTAATGTATTTATAAGTGATTACTTCAGTTAGGAGCATTGGTTTGCCTGGTGAGTGAGGTGGTAATCTTTTTAGAACACACCACTGGAGCTATCTGTGTTACTATAAATATACTGCGGAACTCACATAAATCTTTCTTTCTCACAGGGACTGGCAATTCTGTGCAATGCTGGAACATCATTCAAATAAAATAAAAAGTGAAAAATTCAATTATGAAAACCTTAATGATTTAGAACTTGTAGTTAAAACGCCATAGTTCTAGAGGCTTTATTTACTGTGGCTCAATGGCAACACTCTTGCCTTTATATCAGAAGGTTGTAGGTTCAAGTTCCACTCCAGAGACCTGAGCACAAAAACTGTGCTGACTATTGAGGGAGCACTGCACTGTCAGAGATATTGTATTTTGCATGAGGCGTTAAACCGAAGCCACGTTTGCTTTCTCAGGTGGACATAAAAGCTCGCTTAATGACAAAATTCGAAGACGAGCAGAAGAGTTCCCGCATGGGGTCCCAGCCAATATTTATCCCTTAGCCAACATCACTAATACAGAGTATTTGTCATTTATTTTAATTGCTGTTTTTGGGACCTTGCTGTGCACAAATTAGCTAACTTGTTTCCTGCATTGCAACAGTGACTGCACTTCATAAGTACTTCACTGAACGTAAAGCGCTTTGGGATGTCCTGAGGTACTATATAAATGTAAATTCTTTCTTCCTCGCCTGTGACTGAAATTTGATAGTCAAATATCTAACGTCAGCATTTTAAGATTATTTTATGGTAGCACAGTGGTTATATTACTGGACCAGTAATCTGGAGATGTAAATTCAAATCCCACCATGGTTCCTGGTGGAATTTAAATTCAATTAATTAAATAAATCTGGAATTAAAACGCTAGTGTCAGTAATGGTGACCATGTAACTACCATTAGAAAAACCCATCTGGTTCACTAATGTCCTTTAGGGAAGGAAATTTGCTGTCCTTACCTGGTCTGGCCTGTATGTGACTCCAGACCCACAGCAATGTGGCTGACTCTGAAATGGCCCAGCAAGCCATTCAGTTGTACCAAACTACTGCAACAAAGTCAGCGCTGTGTGAGTACCTTCACCACACGGACTGCACCAGTTCAAGAAGGCAGCTCACCACCACCTTCTCGAGGGTAATTTGAGATGGGCAATAAATGTGAACTAATTAAAAAAAAAATTGATGTAGACCTTTTACTAAATTCAGACAGGCGATCAATGATCCTGAAAACAGCCATTTTTCTTCTAGGCCTCATTACGGCCTCATGACACCAGAAAGAAATGTTTGCTTGCAAGAAAAAAGTTTGAACTCGTAAACATACTAACTTGATCACTGGCAAGTCTCACATTATGCATCACTGATGCCATTAACAACAGCCTGAACTGTTAATAATACATCAAAGGCAGACTCGGCAAGGCACTTTTAAATATCCTGGGGAGGAGAAAAATCTGGTTATCAGACACTTCTTTCGTAAAATTGTGTTGACTATGAGGGCTTTGTTGCAATTTTTGTTTTCCTATCCCAAGTGGAACTGCTCCAAACACTTCAGATGCAATGGGATAAATTCAGAGTGGACAGGAAATTGATAAGGTGTAACACATTACAACAAAGAGTTCTTACCAGAATTGATTGACAGATGCCAGCAGGCTGCCAGCCAACCTGAATACTTGCTTGGATGGAGAAACTGGTATCACACTGACTGCCTATTTACACTGCAGTGTCCCCTGAAGTGAGACTGGTAGGAAACACACCCCAGAGAAAGGGGAGTTTGGAAGATGCAATTGTGCAGCATTTGCATTAACCAATTCAGTCCAGATTACCTTCTATATTCCACTATAAATGGGATATTAGTTTCCTCCCAACTATCTGTACCTCCAAAGCCCTACTTTCCTCCATTAAGGTCCTCCGTAAAACCTACCTCATTGGTAGCTTTTGGTCACGTGTTCCAATATTGTGTGGGGAAATTGATGGGATTGAAGGCAGATAAATCCCCGGGGCATGATAGTCTGCATCCCAGAGTACTTAAGGAAGTCACTCTAGAAATAGTGGATGAATTGGTGATCATTTTCCAACAGTCTATCGACTCTGGATCAGTTCCTATGGACTGGAGGGTAGCTAATGTAACACCACTTTTTAAAAAAGGAGGGAGAGAGAAAACGGATAATTATAGACCAGTTAGCCTGACATCAGTAGTGGGGAAAATGTTGGAATCAATTATTAAAGATGAAATAGCAGCGCATTTGGAAAGCAGTGACAGGATCGGTCCAAGTCAGCATGGATTTATGAAAAGGAAAAAATGCTTGACAAATCTTCTAGAATTTTTTGTGGATGTAACTAGTAGAGTGGACAAGGGAGAACCAGTGGATGTGGTGTATTTTGACTTTCAAAAGGCTTTTGACAAGGTCCCACACAAGAGATTGGTGTTCAAAAGTAAAGCACATGGTATTGGGGGTAATGTACTGACGTGGATAGAGAACTGGTTGGCAGACAGGAAGCAGAGAGTCGGGATAGACGGATCCCTTACAGAATGGCAGGCAGTGACTAGTGGAGTGCCGCAGGGCTCAGTGCTGGGACCTCAGCTATTTACAATATCCATTAATGATTTAGATGAAGGAATTGAGTGTAATGTCTCCAAGTTTGCAGATGACACTAAGCTGGGTGGCGGTGTGATGAGGATGCTAAGAGGCTGCAGGGTGACTTGGACAGGTTATGTGAGTGGGCAAATGCATGGCAGATGCAGTATAATGTGGATAAATGTGAGGTTATCCACTTAGGTGGCAAAAACACAAAGGCAGAATATTATCTGAATGGCGACAGATTAGGAAAAGGGGAGGTGCAAAGAGACCTGGGTGTCATGGTACATCAGTCATTGAAAGTTGGCATGCAGGTACAGCAGGCGGTGAAGAAGGCAAATGATATGTTGGCCTTCATAGCTAGGGGATTTGAGTATAGGAGCAGTTGCAGTTGTGCAGGACCTTGGTGAGGCCTCACCTGGAATATTGTGTTCAGTTTTGGTCTCCTAATCTGCGGAAGGACGTTCTTGCTATTGAGGGAGTACAGCGAAGGTTCACCAGACTGATTCCCGGGATGGCAGGACTGACATATGAGGAGAGACTGGATCAACTGGGCCTGTATTCACTGGAGTTTAGAAGGATGAGAGGGGATCTCAAAGAAACATATAAAATTCTGACAGGACTAGACAGGTCAGATGCAGGAAGAATATTCCCGATGTTGGGGAAGTCCAGAACCAGGGGACACAGTCTAAGGATAAGGGGTAGGCCATTTAGGACTGAGATGAGAAGAAACTTCTTCACTCAGAGCGTTGTTAACCTGTGGAATTCCCTACCGCAGAGAGTTGTTGATGCCAGTTCATTGAATATATTCAAGAGGGAGTTAGATATGGCCCTTATGGCTAAAGTGATCAAGGGGTATGGAGAGAAGGCAGGAAAGGGATACTGAGGTGAATGATCAGCCATGATCTTATTGAATGGTGGTGCTGGCTCGAAGGGCCAAACGGCCTACTCCTGCATCTATTTTTTATGTTTCTATGTTTCTATATCTTACGTGACTTGATGTCAATGTTGGTTTGATAAGGCTCCTATGAAGCGCCTCGGGATGTAGTACTATTTTAAAGGCGCTACGTAAAAGCAAGTTGTTGTTGTTGTTGTTCATGACCAGTCAAAGAGACCCCTGTTTGCCACATCTCTGACCTCCATTCATGGGACCCATGAAAGGTTGGCTTCTTGATGCTGTTGGAGTTGTGTAGTTAGAATAATAATGTATCCCTGCCACTGACAGCACACTGTCAATACAAAAGTGCATCCTAAAAACACTCATTCTGTGTGAAACTTCCCTGATGAGAGATCATGAAGGCCCACTGCAGTGCTTTCATAAATATGGATGATGGACATCAGGCATCGCTGATGCCACTGGGAGTCGTACCCAATAGCGGGGAGGTTTTCAACTTGCCGCTGGAGCGTAAAACCGGATTGGTTGTGGATTATCCGCCTGTTATAGAATCCACTCGATTTTCATTTCCATTGAAAGGGGTGTGCAATCCTCAAGGCTAGTTTTATACTCAGGCGGCAAGTTGAAAATTTACCCAAAGTGTCTAACCAGATGTGGGGAGACACAGATGTGCGGAGGGCAGTTCTTGCTGCACCTGGGCACTGCTCAGAATCAGATCGGCATGTGTGTTAACGAGAGTTTGCTGGAGTTAGATTGCAGCTGACAGATACCAGTATCCAATCGTTAGCTGCAACATAACTCCAGTATTAAAGCTAAATATTTAATATTGAACTCCTTCATTACTGTCCATCTATTACTAGCTAGAAAGAAAGACTTGCATTTATATTGCGCTTTTCTTAACCACCGGACCTCTCAAAGCACTTTACAGCCAATTAAGTACTTTTGGAGTGTAGTCACTGTTGTAATGTCAGAAATGTGACAGCCAATTTGCGCACAGCAAGCTCCCACAAACAGTAATGTGATAATGACCAGATAATGTTTTTTTGTTTTGTTAATTGAGGGATAAATATTGGCCAGGACACTGGAGATAACTTCCGTGCTCTTCTCTGAAATAGTGTCATGGGATCTTTTATGTCCACTTGAGAGAACAGACGGGACCTCGGTTTAACGTCTCATCTGAAAGACGGCACCTCTGACAGTGCAGCACTCCCTCACTGTCACTGGAATGTCAGTCTAGATTTTTTGGTGGTCAAGTCCCTGGAGTGGGACTTGAACCCACAACCTTCTGACCAAAAGGCAAATGTGCTATCCACTGAGCCACTGCTGACAGTGCTTTGAGAGGTCCAGTGGTTAAAAGGTGCTATATAAATGCAAGTCTTTCTTTCTAGCTGGTAATAGATGGACAGTAATGAGGGAGTTCAATATTAAATATTTAGCTTTAATACTGGAGTTATGTTGCAGCTAACGATTGGATACTGGTATCTGTCAGCT
This sequence comes from Pristiophorus japonicus, assembly GCF_044704955.1. Lineage (NCBI taxonomy): Eukaryota > Metazoa > Chordata > Chondrichthyes > Pristiophoridae > Pristiophorus > Pristiophorus japonicus. The sequence continues at coordinate 112,863,702 of NC_091992.1, forward strand.
GCAATCTAACTCCAGCAAACTCTCGTTAACACACATGCCGACCTGATTCTGAGCAGTGCCCAGGTGCAGCAAGAACTGCCCTCCACACATCTGTGTCGCTCCACATGTACACAGCTACATTAGAGATTTTAATGTTTGCAGAGCACGGGCACAGTGGCTGCTTACTGCTAACATTGTAATTAAAGGCGAGGCTTCGCATTGAACTGGAGTTTAGACTACAGCCAATTCAAGCTGGTGCGAATCGCGGTTCTTGAACCGCTTTGCATTATTTTGCATAAGCGTCAGATCAGCTCCTGATGCCCAAGATATCCTCTTCTCCTTCTTAGGCAGTCCCTCGGAGTCGAGGATGACTTGCTTCCACACTAACATGAGTTTTAAGGTGGCTGGTGAGTCCAATGCTGGTTCTACCGACCCCGTCACAGGTGGGGCAGGCGGTGGTTGGAGGGACGTGTGGGTACGGTGCTTGGTTTGTCATACACTCCTTTCCAAGTTATAGTGCTACATCTAATGGGCAATATAATTACAGCCTTAAGATTATGTGGCAATTCAGTGGAGTTAAGTAAGCTTTAGAATCTGCTTAAAGATAAAACATACTCTTTTGTCATGGTAAACAATCTGATTTCACCCAGCACTAAGTAAATTGAAAGCTATGGTAAATTAGCTACAGAACAAATATTGTATCGCGTCAAAAGAGTTAAGATTCCAAAAGAGAATAGTGTGGAACTGTGGGAGCTTGAAACAGATGGTACGGAGACATGTGCAGAAGGAATGTACTATATTACTTTCTACTTTTTACATGAAGGTGTGAAAAGGCTTGTTAAATAGATGCTCTCCGATTTTAATTTACGGAATTTTAGTGAGTTAAAACCTTCCATAAAGTAAGACCTGGCAGTGCAAATTCCTTCTAAAAAGTACTGATGAAATGTTCCTGCCAGCTTCTACAGATTTAGAAATGTAAGGGTAACAGGTTAACACTGCCTAAGAATAACACACAGGAATGGAGTGCAAACAAGTGTTTGGACATAAACTCTGCTGATCGGAAATTCTACCCTGCAATGTATTACACCGTGAGATCACAATGGTGGAATTGAATTGAATTGGGAGTACAATGCAGTATTGGTCACTGAGGGGTCCACCTTCCATTTGCTACTTTAAGTGTCACAGATTTAGATTATTTGAAATAAAGGAAACTGCATTTTGTTTCATCCAAATGTTTTAAGTGTGTAGCTCAAGCCAATATAGAAATTGGCATTACAGAGCCTGAGACAAATCGTGTCTGCCTGCCTCATGTTTTCGTCCGAGCCACCCCTCAATCAATTTTCTCGCAATCTCTTTTTGATGTGGCTCTTCATTCCATGTTTTAAAAAATAATCTAAAAAAATGTGAAAATAAATACTTAAAAAACTATCTACATGTTTAAGCAGCAGGATAGCATTTTTTGAGGAAGTGACAGATATGATGGATGGGGGAATCGCAGTGGATGTGATGTACATGGACTTTCAAGAAGTCTTTGGCAACGTACCACACAGAAGACGACTGGCGTCAATTTAAGGGGTATGGGAATAGGGGGTGGGGAGCAAATTGGATACAAGAAACGGTCAGAATGGAGAAAAGAGAGTCAAAGTTAATGGCAGTTTCTCAGAGTGATTAGTGATGTCCTACAGGTTTCTGTATGGGACTGTTTCTGTTCATGGTGTACATCAATGCTTTGGATAAAGGCCTTGGAGGAAATGGTGTATAAATTGCAGATGATACTAAAATAGGAAGTGCAATAAATAATTCTGCGGACCAAAGTAGGATTTGATAAGATCATGGAATGGGCAAAAAAGTGGCAGATGGAATTCAAGTTCAGTAAATGTGAGGTATACATTTTGATTTAAAAATAAATAATAATTATACTTTGAATGGGAGACAGCTGAGAGATGTAGAAGAGCAGAGAGAATTGTGGGTTCAGGAATAATTCTATGTTGTGTCATATGGCAACTTTCTTTTATTTTGTTCTTCTCTTGTTTGATCTCTGTTTAGAACCAAGAGCTACTTCCAAAAGAGATCCCATGAAAACTGCTTAATAGAAGCTAGGAGACAAGTGGCCTAACCACGCCCATCCTAGTTCCTGTGGCAACCATCTTTTTTATTCCACTTGTTGATGAAATGGCGCCACTTGAATAAATAAGGTAATTTTTACCAATTGGATAAAAGAATGCTAGATGCTTCTTAAAACCTACCTCTTTGGCCAAGCTTTTGGTCACCTCCCCTAATTTCTCCTTATGTGGCTTGGTGTCAAATTTTTCATAATACTCCTGTGAAGTGCCTTCGGATGCTTCACTACATTGGAGGCGCTATATGAATGCAAGTTGTTGTTGTTATACAGAATTGATTCATTTCCATGCTGTAAATGTTACTTTTCTCTGCAGAAAAATCCAACATGGCAGCTGAATGGAACTTCACAACATGTTTGAAGTGATCTGGTGGGTTTACCTTCGCATTTCATTGGCAGCTGGCCCCAACCATTTATTTTTGAATCAGTTTTCTAAACTTTATGATTCTCGGCTTTCATTCCTGCTTGCTATTTTTTGATTAGCACAGTGCATACCCGTTTAGCTATAATTTGTCAGTGATTTATGAATATGACATATGAGGAGAGACTGGATCATCTGGGCCTTTAAACACTGGAGTTTAGAAGGATGAGAGGGGATCTCATAGAAACATATAAGATTCTGACAGGACTAGAGAGGTTAGATGTGGGAAGAATGTTCCCGATGTTGGGGAAGTCCAGAACCAGGGGACACAGTCTTAGGATAAGGGGCAGGCCGTTTAGGACTGAGATGAGGAGAAACTTCTTCACTCAGAGAGTTGTTAACCTGTGGAATTCCCTGCCGCAGAGAGTTGTTGATGCCAGTTCATTGGATATATTCAAGAGGGAGTTAGATATGGCCCGTATGGCTAAAGGGATCAAGGGGTATGGAGAGAAAGCAGGAAAGGGGTACTGAAGGAATGATCAGCCATGATCTTATTGAATGGTGGTGCAGGCTCGAAGGGCTGAATGGCCTACTCCTGCACCTATTTTCTATGTTTCTATGTTTCTATGTTTCTAGATGTTGCTCGAAACATTCACAGGGTATAAGGTAAACTTTTATCTAGTTTATATCCATATACTGCAGCTAGATTATAGGACTGAGTGCAGTAGCCCAGCTGCACTATTTGGACCTCCATTTAGTGGAGCTGCCCATTTACACTGATGGATCACAAGTAGTCACTTCGATGGCTGGTGCGAGGAATCAGTGGGATGTGTGCAAGGAGTAGACGATGGAGCAAAGCAATAGGTGGCACACACGAGATTGAGTAAATCTTTGTCGATTCAGATCATGAGTTCTGTTGCCAGTTTACTTTGGCATGAATGGAGTTGGAACTGGGATAACCTACTCTGAAGTTGGTCTGGCCTACGTATGCCTGTGCCAGTTTGTTGGTCATCATTCAATGGCAGAAAACAGGGGGTGGATTTCAGCCAAATCTACAAACCTCTATTATCCACAACAAACATGCTTTCATCTATGTGTATCCTTTTTTTTTGTTTGTTAATTGAGACAACTTCAAAAGTTTGGACAATTTTCATTATATGAAAATTTCTAGCTTGATGTAACAAGGTGAATTTTGATCAATTATTGAAAAAAAATCTCTTGTACGTCACCAGTTATCATTGTTCTGTGTTGGAAGCTTTTTATTCAGCGAAATTTCCATTTCACCGCAGCAGTATAATTTCAATAGGTGCATGCTCTTAAAGTCTGCTACTACTTCTCTCTTAAAATAACTGGAATTGTATCCAGCATCAAAACTTTACTTTATACTTTAGTCATGTAATGAAGGAAATGGTTACATTATTCTCAGTCTTTGAGGATACATTTTACGATCAATTGTTGTAGTTATTTAGTAATGCTGTCTAGTTTAGGGAGAATACTTATACATATGGTTAGGGTGACACGAGCACTTCTGTGCACTTTCCAAAGGCATCATGTCTTCACAACATAGAGCTTTCATATACCCCAACTGCCAAAGCATAGTGTTATCCTAGCTATTATTATCCTATCATTCATGCCTGTGTTACCTCTAGACTTGACCACTCCAACTCACTCTTGGCCAGCCTTCCACATTCCACACTACATAAACTTGAAGTCATCCAAAACTCAGCACCCCGTGTACTAACCCACACCAAGTCAAGATCACCCACCCTTGTGCTTTCTAACATACACTGGCTCCTGGTTAAACAACGCCTCGAATTCAAAATTCTCATCCTTGTTTACAAATCACTCCATGGCCTTGCCCCTCCCTATCTCTGTAATCTTTTTTCAGCCTGACAATCCCACAAGATGTCTGTGCTCCTCAAATTCTGGTCTCATCCCTCATCATAACTGCTCAACCATCGGTGGACGTGCCTTCAGCTGCCTAGGCCCTAAGCTCTGGAACTCCCTCCCTAAACCTCCCTGCCTCTCTACTTCTCTTTTCTCCTTTAAGACGCTTGTTAAAACCTACCTCTTTAAACAAGCTTTTGATCATCTGCCTTAATTTCTTCTGTGGTTCGGTGTCAAATTTATCTGTTCGTCTGTAACACTGTTGTGAAGCGCCTTGGGACGTTTTACTATGTTAAAGGCGCTATATAAATAAAAGTTATTATTATTATTATTAGTGTATGTCTTCTCATGTTTGGTTTCTTTAAACTGAATGCTTTCACAACTTGAACACTTTGATTCCCAACAAGAAGTTTACCGATTTCAGTTCTTTGACTTGGTTGGCTAAGTTTGGTTGCGTTTAGCTGTGCCTGTACTGCTGACTGGCATACCACATGTAATGTATGCACCTGTGAGTATGCTCACAGGTTTGCAGAGCTATTGCAGGGTACCGTAGCACAGTGGTAATGCTCCTGGGCTAGTAATCCAGCGGCCTGGATTAATGATCTGGAGACACAAGTTCAAATCCTACCGTGGCTGCTGTAAATAAAAATCTTTAATTTTAAAAAAAAGTTAGCACTAGGAATGGTGACTATGAAATGCCTTTGCAGAGGCCGCGTGACCTAATGGATATGGCGTATGACTTCGATTATAACCGCGATGTTCGCAGAAGATTGCAGGTTCGAGTCCTGCTACGGTCAATTAGCTCGCTGAATGAAATTTTTTCGGAACGCATTTCGTCGCCCGGATCCGACTTTTGTACGCCGCTGCGGAGTGTCTGATTAAGGTTAACGGGTCCTTGACAGCGCCCCTTCGCTTTAGGAGAGAGGTGCGCCAGGGATGCCCCATGTCCGGCCAGTAATATGGCATCTGTGTGGAGCCTTTCCGGCGCCTCCTGCGGATGAGGTTGACGGGACTGGCTCTGCAAGGGCCGGGCGTGGAGGTCGTCCTCTCGGCTTACGCCGATGACGTGCTCCTCACGGTAGAGGATCCCGTTGACCTGCGGAGGATGCGTGAGTGCCAGGAGATTTACTCGGCCGCATCCTCCACCAGGATCAACTGGGAGAAATGTTCCGGACTCCTGGTGGGTCAGTGGCGGGTGGACTCCCTGCCGGAGGAGCTCAGGCCTTTTGCCTGGAGTACGACCCATCTCCTCTATCTGGGAGTCTACCGTAGCCCTGACGAGGAAGCCTGGCCAGCGAACTGGCAAGAGCTGGAGGCCAAGGTCGCCGCTCGCCTAAAGCGCTGGACAGGACTGCTCCGAGTGCTGTCCTACAGGGGTCGAGCGCTAGTCATAAACCAGCTGGTGGCCGCTATGCTGTGGTACCGGCTGGTCACTTTGACCCCTCCCCCTGCGTTTGTCACCAGGATACAGAAGAAGCTGATGGACTTCTTCTGGAATAACATGAAGCACTGGATCTCTGCCGCGGTATTGAGTCTCTCGCTGAGGGAGGGCGGTCAGTCGTTGGTGTGCATCAGCGCCCAGCTAGCGACTTTCCATCTTCAGACCCTGCAGAGATACCTTTACGTCGAGCCCCCTCCTAGGTGGCGTGCGCTGGCGAGGTATTTCTTCCGCCAGCAGCACGGCCTCAACTACGACACGCAGCTCCTGTTTGTGAGCCTGGGGGGCGTCAGGATTGCCATCCAGGGGCTGCCTGTCTTTCATCAGGGTCTGGAACAAAGTCTCCACCAAGCGCAGCTCTCCACCGGCTGGAGTGGCGGCTGTCCTGCAGGAGCCGCTGCTCGGGAATCTGTACCTCCACGACCGAGGTTTTAGGTGGCGGTTGGACGAGAGGGCTGTGGCTGGCGAGGTGACCAGGGTCAGGGACCTGCTCGATGGCGGAGGAGTGGGCTGGATGGCGCCAGACACGCTGGCGCGGTGCCTAAATTTGGCCGACGTCCGCCGCGCGGCCGATGCCATCGAGTCGCTAAAAACAGCTCTGGGCCCTGACTCTGTTAAGGTGTGTCGAGGAGGCTCAAGCACGTGGGGAGATCCCGTCCGAGCTGACCCCCGTCCGGACGGAATTCCTCATCGGCGCCAAACCCCAGAACCTCCCTCGGGAGCCGGTGCCTCACAACTTGAGCCGCTCGGGGAAATCCCCTCCGTGCCTTTCAGTTCTGCGCAGAGGAGTTTCCTGTACAGGCTGCTCCTGCACACTCTCAACTTTGCCATCCTCGTCTGCCGCCCGGACACGCCATGGCGTACCATCCTGCCATCCGGAGGAAGCGGGGGTCCCCGATGGAGTGCACTCTCCGCAGGAGTCCTCCCACTATTTATCGGGGACTTGGCCTGGAGGGTGATGCACGGAGCAGACTAGTGCAACAAATTTTTAAGCTAGTTCACGGGCTCCCAGGCCGCCTGCAATTTCTGCGGTCTGGAAGAGTCCGTGTTCCATGTTTTTATGGAGTGTGCGAGGTTGCAGCACCTGTTCCATTATTTAAAGGGGCTGCTCCTCAATTTCTGGTTGCACTTCAGTCCCACACTCCTGATCTTTGGACACCCTGTGCGGAGGGGAGCGGTTAGATCCAAGGGCCTCCTCGTAGGACTGCTCCTGGGCACGGCCAAGGGGGCCATCAGCCGGTCCAGGCAGCGGGCGGTCGAGGGGGCCGTTCAGCCTGACTGCCTGCCTCTCTTCTGCGCCTACATCCGGGCCAGGGTGTCCTTAGAGATGGAGCACGCGGTGTCCACCGATACATTTGCGGCCTTCCGCGAGAGGTGGGCGCCGGAGGGACTGGAGTGCATCGTTACCCCCGGCAACCAAATTTTTATTTGATTTTATATGTTTTAAAGTTTAATTTGTTTTAATTGCCGGGTTTTTAGTGTCCCCTCCCCTTTTATAGGGGGCACTTGTGTATATATCTGCGGTTTTAGTGCCAAAAAAAAGGGGAAAAAAACACAAAAAACCCCCCCAAAAAAACCAAAAAGGCACTTGTAAACTGTTTGTAGTGCCCCCCCTTTAATAAAGGAGCACTTGATTTAACGTTTATTTTTGTTTTGCGACAAAAGAGTTGTAGAGCTATTGCATCTTGCCGTCCGGAGGAGGCGGGCGTTCCCAATGGAGTGCTCTCTACGCGGGAGTCCTCCCTTTATTTATTGGGGACTTGGCCTGGCGAGTGTTGCACGGAGCAGTTCCGTGCAATAAGTTTTTAAGTCGGTTCCACGCTCCTGAACTTTATGTAACCTGTGCAGAGGGGAGCGGGTAGGTCGGAAGGCCTCCTTGTAGGACTGCTCCTGGGCACGGCCAAGGGGGCCATCAGCCGATCCAGGTGGCGGGCAGTTGAGGGGGTTGTTCAGCCCGACTGCCTGCCTCTCTTCCGCGGTTACATCCAAGCCAGGGTGTTCCTGGAGATGGAGCACACGGTGTCAACCAGTACGCTCGCGGCCTTCCGCAAGCGGTGGGTACAGGAGGGATTGGAGTGCATCAGCACCCACGGCAACCAAATTTTAATTTGAACCAGTTGACTGTCCAAACTTTAATTTGTTTAATTGTGTCAGTTTTATTGCCCCCCCTTTAACGAGGGGGCCTTGTTTTACTTGATTTACAGGTGCAACTTAAAATAGTTGTTGAGTTATTGCATTGTGAGTTGCTTAGCCAGACACGTGATGTTCACAAGACTCAATAAAACCCCAGCCAGTTGGGTTCGGGGATCCACGACGAGGCAGGTGGCTGTGAGCCTGGTGGATGAGCTGGTAAACCTTTTAAACCTAATAAACCAACAAATGTGTTGCTATGAATTCTGAAGCAAAGAACCCATGGAGCAAATACATTACACCACATGACAGTTTAGGATAGGGAAAGTTGACATCATCTGGCTTGGCCTGTTTGAATCCTGCCTGACCGTGGAGCCACACTTAGCACAGTTCAGGAGAGGTCCATGGCTTGAAGTCGTTCACCTTCCCAGCTGCAATAAAGAAAGAAAAATAATATCATTTTGAAATGCCCTATATAGTTGGCACAATATACTGCTTTGCCGCTACAGTGATCAAAGGGTTAAAGCTGCCGTGATGATGCATTTTCTCCTAATCAGCATCTGCAAGCATCATGTGGTTATTCTCATTTTCCTAAGGGGCGAGTTGTCCAGTGCTCCCCAAAACTGGACTGAACTGGTTTCGGCCCAACATTGGCAGCTGCATATCTAGTCAGAGTGATTTACAATGATGTGTCACTACCACAAATGTAGTAAATTCCTGTTTTCCTCTTGCGTCTCTCTATACAAAACAATGAATTATGAAGATAATAAAGTTTTAGTGTTGATGACCCTAACACTTTGAAGGACAGCGTGCCTTTTGTTTGATCCTCATAACCCTTAAGTTTTTAAACTACTAAAACAATAGGCCTACATCTAAAACTATAACAAATGTAATTTTATTCTGCCAAGCAGTGTTGATAGTTTCATTACCCAGTGTTCTGAAAATTTACTGCATTGAAATTACCCTCTCTTGCTTTGAATGGTTAAAAACAGCAACTAAATCCCCGAGTGACTGCAGCTGGCCTCCTACAGTTACATGGGTTTGTTTTCTTAATTTAAACTAGTACCTTCAACTTTACATCATTGTAAAGCACAGCTTTGTTAGTGGTCATTAAGACGAGACATTGAGGGGAGTTCTTATTTACTTGATACTAGCAATGATCTGGAGCTGCATTAAGCTCCCTGCTCCCTTTGGGAACCGGGAAGGCATATTATAATACAGCTAGATAAGAAAAGGTAACCAAATGATAATTACTGCAGGGAATTAACACTTAATGAGGCAGTGGTGAATTTTATGCTGGATTACGGGACAGGGAGCTAATTAAAGTATGAGGCAATAGCTTAGTGTTTTAATCAGTTCAAAGTCCCCTACTCTGGTATAAAACTTGCTGAAGCAATTATAGTAGCTATTAATACATAGTTGAAAATGAGCAATTTTTAAACATGTTTTCCACAAATATATTTTGTTTTGCTTTTATTCCATTGGCAGCTGCGATATTTGAAGAGATGTCGTTTCGCTGCTCTGCCTATTAATGCCAAGTTAGGAATTTGAAATGCGTCTTTAGAACTGTTTCTTTTCTTTTGGTTCTCTTTTGCTTTTTGATGGCAATGCATGGAGCAGTGCGCCTGAGCGCTAGGAGTGCCTCCTCACGGCGTATTCCCTCGCTGTCGAATGCGCAGGGCTTTCAACATCAGGGAAATGTTACGAGTGAGATTTACGAGCAGAAAGAGCGATGCAGAGTGCAAACGCCATTGAAACATATGGAGGGAAGACTTTTTTTTTCTCTTGCGAGCTAAGTGTAGCAAAATCGTAAACGCGTTTATAAAGGACGGGTTTACGATTTCACTAAACTTAGTGCTTAGAGGAAATCTTTCCCCACGGAGCTGTGTTTAGTTTCCAGAGTGAGGAGTAAGCAAAATACGCTTTGAAACCAAAATGAGTGAGCTCCCACACCGTGTGAGTGAGACTTGACAGGAAGAAATGCTGTGATGGGGGGCAACTGTGGGGTCTTTCTGAATGGATGAGCTAAAATGGGCAAATGGCTTTCATCGCGCATAGTTTTGTTGCGATCTTGTGAATGGAGTTGTGCAGCACCAGCCAAGCAGAGTACAGCAACAGAAAGCAGGAACTCTCAAATATGTAGGTAAGTCAGCACACCCACAGTTAATGTTTTATGAATCATAGAAACATAGAAACATAGAAAATAGGTGCAGGAGTAGGCCATTCGACCCTTTGAGCCTGCACCACCATTCAATATGATCATGGCTGATCATGTAACTTCAGTACCCCATTCCTGCTTTCTCTCCATACCCCTTGATCCCTTTAGCTGTAAGGGCCACATCAAACTCCCTTTTGAATATATCTAACACACTGGTCTCAACAACTTTCTGTGGTAGAGAATTCCACACGTTCACAATTCTCTGAGTGAAAAAGTTTCTCCTCATCTCGGTCCTAAATGGCTTACCCCTTATCCTTAGATACTGACCCCTGGTTCTGGACTTCCCCAACATCGGGAACATTCTTCCTGCATCTAACCTGTCCAGTCCCATCAGAATTTTATATGTTTCTATGAGATCCCCTCTCATTCTTCTAATCGTTGTTAAAAGCTGAAATCAGTTCATTCACATTTAATATTCAAATAATTCTTTTGCCGAAACAAATATATACGAGAAAATCATTAAAAAAATAAAATAATAATCTCCAGGTAGAATCCAAACTTAAATATTGGCTAACAAAAGGTGCCATGGAAAGCAGAATGCTTTGTAATTGAGGCTCATACATTTCAAGGGTGTCTTTTTATACTTTGTGCCTGCAGACCTTGGGAAATAGTGCTCTTGATGGGCCAAGAGTGCAATGATGGTTTAGACTCAGCGTGAGGTACATCTTTCATCCTCAGCTTGTCTCAGTTGTAACATTATTGCCTCTAAGTCAGAAAGTCAGTGGGTTCCACTCACTTCAGGACTTGCCGCCATTGTTTGCGCACCTAAATGTCGATCAAGCTCCTGTAAAACGTGCATCCAGTGTCACCAGGTGATGGGCAGTATATGGAAGGTCACACAGAGAGGGCACAGTAATGTTGTGAATTTCAGCCCTCTTTTAACTGCTTTTCTGATGACACTTGGGGGAGGGGGAGGATCATTTTAACCACCCCCCCCCCCCCACCTCACAAAAATGGGTGGGTTTGGGTCGAGTGGGATGTTAAAATGCAAAAGATCTCAAACTGGAACCCATCCCGCCTCGAACCCACCCACTTCCGTTTTTCACGCAGGTGGAACGAGAACAGGGGACCATCCCTCTCCCAGGAGGTGGGTCACTCATTTACACAAAAGCAAAATACTGCTGGAACCTAAAATAAAATCAGAAAATGCTGGAAATCTCAGCAGGTCAGGTGGCATCTGTGGAGAGAGAAACAGTTAACGTTTCAGGTCTGCGACCCTTTGTCAGAACTGGTCACTCACTCAAATGTTTTAATGCGGCTGCATGCCTAAGATTTTATCTGTGTTTCAGGCTTAACGCTGGCTGCTAAATGGAAACAAGGACTGGTGCATGGAAGAGGCAAGTGCTTTTACAGCACTGCCTGTGGATCAGGAGGAGCAGGAGAGCTTCCCCCAGGCCCTCCCCAAGCAAAGCTGTTTCTCACTCCACATGATCGGACCCCACCCCCGCGTCAGGATCCCCCGCCCTAATGATCACCAACCCCCCCGTGATCACCAACCAACCCACCCCCCCCCACCTCCCCATGATCGCCAAACCCCTCCCTCCCCACGATCACCAACTCCACCCCCCCGTGATCACCAACCCCCCTCTAAGATCACCAACCATCCCCCTCCCCTCCCCACGATCACCAACCCCCCCGTGATCACCAAACCCTCCCCTCCCCAAAATCACCAACCCCCCTGTGATCACCAATTCTCCCTCCGCAATGACCAACACCCCCCCGACGATCACCTACCCCTGTGATCACCGCCCCCCCCCCGCCCCCATCTCTGCCCCCAATCTCTCTCCGACCCCCCGTAATCAGCACCTCAACCGTCCAAACCACGCTGTACCCCCACCCTCGCGGTCTCTACCTCAGCAGCAGGAAACCCACCTGCTCCAGGGCTGCAGCCTCTTCTGGGGCTTCCCCCGCCAGACTTGTCAAGCCAAGGCTGGCTTTTGGGCGGGTTCCTGTTAAAATAAATACGCATGTTGTGGAGTTAAGTGTTGCAGGAAATTCCCGACCAGAACACCTACCTCACCCGCTTGGAAATCCCGCCTTAGTAAATATCGGGCTTTGGATTCTCATCAGCCAACTGTTCTCATTTCTTTTTGCCCTCAGCACCATTACTGCAACAGGATCCCAGTGGGAATACCCCTATCTGACATGTTTGGAAGAAGAGGAGGAGAACCAGATGAATGCTAGGTTGATCATGCTGCGTAAGAGGTCTCTGTGCCCACTTCAACTGCAGATAGAGGTGATCATATCTTGCATTGAAGGCTCCTATTCACAAAGTAAGCTCGAACAGCAGGCTGAATGGCATCACTAAGGCATGCATTTGTTTGACTAACCATAAAGCCGAATGCTTCTTTTTTGGAAGCACCCAATCACAGTAGGTCACTTCTTGAGTGGCAGTGCGTTCCAGGGTGATCAACAGCCAACAGAGCATGATTGGCATTAGCCATGTAGATGCCACCAATTAAATCTGCAGGCATTGTTGCACCTACCCGGCACTAACTTCATAGGGTCTCTATCACCATAACGCCAGATCTAGACCAGTACAAGGATATCTGCAGCATGGGGTTGACACACCAGTTAGGTGTGGCCCGAAACCTGGATCCACCTCCCTTGCAGACATGCTCTGTGTAATATAGAGCTCCACCTAGTGGACTATTGTGGTAATGCAACTGTTGATGTAAATCCAATAAAAGCATCATGTGACAGGGTCACCTGACAAGTTTTCTGCGTGTTTATGATGTGGTAAGGAAGATATCACACTCTGCTGCTGACCCATGGGAATGGTGCTGCGGAATGGTACAAAAGACTACTGTCCCAGGAACGACCTCATTCGGCATCGCCTCCACGTCAGCAGCCAGTACACTGGGGGGCACAGTTGATGGGCTCCTCTGTCAGGCATCTGCAGGCTCATGTTGGAGCTTTGGGTTTCGTTTCCTTTCATTTGCGCCTGTCACTTCTTAATCCTCTCCCTCTTCAGATTTGGCACAGCCTGCTAATGAGTTGAGATGCCTACTGAACCTTTCCAAAGGCATTCATTATTTTTGTTACTGTATTGTGTCACTTTTAATTATCCCCATCCCTTTAGAAAATAAATCCCATCAAATGTCACCTTAAGATGCCACTTGCGTGCGATTTTGCACTTCCACCATTAGCGTGCTGCCACACATATCCAAACCAGCACCAGCAGCATTGCTCTTAAAATGAGCTCGGAAATCTGTGTGCAGACAGTACACTTCCGATTCGAAAACCCACTTCTAATCATTGTGATTTGAACTGCACGCAGACCAGCAAACCTAGGCTGTAAAACATGGGGCTCCGGCCCAATCTGTTCACTGTGTCATCAATTGCATCTTTCAAATGCTAAAAAGTCCATTTCAGATATCTAGCCCACTCAGAAAGTTCTTTGCAATACACCACTCAGTAGGTTTGCTGGTTTTTTCTGCCACGGTGTGTCCTCCATGATATTGCCACACACAGAGGATGTCTAAACCTCCTTCCTGTAAAAGCAATTTTCTGTTTTGTGTCAGTGGTGGGTGATAAGTGGCCCCAGCTCTAATTTTAAAATGAGTGCACAAATGATGTGGTAAAATTCGCAACACGCTGGATTTTCGGTTGGAGGCTTTTGCGGGCGATAATGGCGGTGGCACGATAAAGTTTACACCAGGAAATGGTTTGCGTCTGCAGCCACAAAATTCAGCAGCTCGGCCCTGAGTGTGGAGCGAAGCGCTAAGGGAGGCTTTCCACACCTCTCTTAGGGCGTTAGGCCGAGTGAGCAACTGAAAATCTGTTGTTAAAGAGTCGGCCTCGAAGCGCCTGAAGAGAGGCCTCCCGGGAAAAAACAAATCGCCACAAAAATCATTCCCAATATAATGCTCACCCCACATAAAGATAAATCGCAAAAATAAAACAAAAAAAATCCAATCACACTTACCTCATGCAGTCAATCCTTCCCTCACCACCGCCAGGACAACTCTGACCATCTGGTTTTTCAGGCGGGTTGGCTACTGGGTCAGTGGGAAACAAATTTCGAGAGCGGGACGATAACGGGGGCGTTGCACACCGGCATGATGTTCCGGGTGGTACTGCTCAGCGCCCCCGCAAAACTGGCACCAAATTTCCCAGTGGGGCGCTGGAAGCTAGCCGCCTGGGCGGTAATCATTTTCAGAGCAATTACCGTCTCGTCTGGGGCGCTAATAGAGGCACTAGCCCAACGAAAATCCAGTCCTAACATTTATGTGAAGTGCCAGTTAAGCGAAACCCCTGTCATACAGGAGGCCTTCGATACGTTTTCCTTCTGCCATTTGTGAGGGTTATTAACATTTGAAACTATACGGTCTGAGGGGTACTACACGTTCTCAAAACACTTTGCTTCAGTCCTTTACAACGGGGTGAATTATTACCCAGCGGGAGGCCGACCGGCAGGGCGTGCCAACCTGCACGGCCCACGTGTCCCAAAATGGCAACTGGAATTCTATGTACATCGGCTGAATGGGACAGGCACTTTGGCTGAATCGGACCGGCGCTCCGGCTGAATGGAACAGGCGCTCCGGCTGAATGGAACAGGCGCTCCGGCTGAATGGGACAGGCGCTCCGGCTGAATGGGACAGGCATTCCGGCTGAATGGAACAGGCGCTCCGGCTGAATAGGACAAGCGCTCCGGCTGAATTGGACAGGCATTCCGGCTGCCCGGCACCTTTACAAAGGTGGTGTCGGCTAGATCAACAGGGTGAATTTCACCCCCCCGGTGAACAGGGAAATGAATAACAGAAGGCAGGTACTACATCAAAGCTCCACGTGTAAAGCTGGGCTCAGTGTAGTGTAAGTGGTGTGATAGATACTGCCTGGGAAAATGGATATTCAAACAATTGGCAGTAAGAATCCTATGAAAATAAACACCGAAAACCACTTTCTTTTTCCTACAGCAACCAATTAAAAAAGGTCCCAGACTGATTGGACATCTGATCCGGTTTGTACCAAAAGACGTAACTCCGTGGCTGGTATAGAACCATAAACCATGTTTTTGAGACAGTTTCAATCTCTGGAGAAAAATAAATTGTTCTTTTCTAGTGTCAGCTTGGCTCAGTTGGTGTAGTGTGGCACTCCATGACTTGAGCACATAATCCAGGCTGACACTCCAGTGTGAAACTGAGGGATAGCCTCAATCAACAGTATCATCTGATGGATAGGTATTGATAGGCCTGAATGTTAGTTTTTGTCCTCCTTTTCATATGTAGCCATGACTTGATAATGGCCGCATCATATCGGATAATGGTGGAGAGGTAAAGTCATCAGTGTACATATGGAAGCTTAATCCATCCTCGCCAAGGGGCAGCATGCAGATGGAAGAAGCCTTGAGACACATCAGTGGCAACTGTGTGGACACATGAGGAGAAGCCATCGGAGGAAATGCACATTGGAAGAGGTAGGAGATAGGCAGTGCCATAGAAGAGATGCAGTGGAAGAGGTTGGATTGATCAACCACCGTGTCAAAAGCCACAGAGCCGCTAAAGTAGAACCTTGTATGATGGTCGCAGTCACGTCGGATATCAGTGGTGATTTCCACCAGGAAGGGTCTCAGTGATGTGGGTGGGGCAGAATCCAGCTCGCAACGATTCAAACAGGGAGCTACGGCAGAGGTAGCACAGAATTAGGGGGCTCTTAAGGAAAGGAAGTAGTAGTTGGGGATCCAGCAGTCGTGCGGGATAAAGGGAGGGTCAAGGCTTTCCAAAGATAGGATGGCAATGATAGTTCTGAAGGGGAGAGGAACAATAGCGGATGTTGGTGTGCAACAGGCTGAGGCAAATAATTCAATGGACAGCGGCTGGGTCGGGAGAGGATTGAGGCGATGAATCTCGCAGCAGATGAACCTCATCATCATCATCGAGGAAGATTTGCTTCCACTCTGAAAGTGAGTTTTTAGGTGACTGAACAGTCCAATACGGGAATTACAATCTCTGCCACAGGTGGGACAGAGAGTCGCTGAAGGAAAGGGTGGGTGGGGAGTCTGGTTTGCCGCACGCTCCTTCCGCTGCCTGCGCTTGTTTTCTGCATGCTCTCGGCAACGAGACTCGAGGTGCTCAGCGCCCTCCCGGATGTTCTTCCTCCACTTCGGGCGGTCTTTGGCCAGGGACTCCCAGGTGTCGGTGGGGATGTTGCATTTTATCAAGGAGACTTTGAGGGAGTCCTTGAAACACCTAGCAAAAGCTGGAGCCCAGAACAGGTAGGAATTATAAAGCGGTGCAAGGTTGGAGCTGGCAAAGTAGGAGGGCCTGGAAGATGTTGTGGGGAGAGGTCGTGTTATGGGGGAGTTGGTCTGGCAAGAGGATCCAGAGGGAGCCAAAAGGCTAGCTTTAATTTTGGACAGAAAAAAACCAGGAGCTCCTCACATTTGGTGCCAGAGATAACATTTGGTGTTGGTGGCAACCAGAGTCAAGATCAGAATCAATGAAGCAATTATATTGCCAGACATTTAAACAGACAAGCAGCAGGATAAATTCACTTATGGTTTGTGCTTCAGCTGCATAACTATTATCTGTATCTGTAAAAGTGTAAAATAACGTACATATTGATTGAATAAACAGCTCAGAAACTTACTTGCGCATATATAATGCAGAATAGAAGTCTCATTTTTGATTATTCTAGATTTTTAAAAAATGTGCTTAGAATTAGAACTTTAGATAAAGCAGTGTTAGCACTGGGACTGACTGCAGCTGTCACTGTAACATCACAATAGTGACAGTAATTGAATTAATGGCTGCCGCTTGTCCTGGTGATTGTGTGCACAATAGAGAGCTCATTTTTTTGGCACGCAGCAGGATAAAGGCAAAGGGCACAACAGAAGACGCACGTGCACGGAAGAGGCAGTATGGAATTACAGAGAGTGAGAGAAAGACTGAGTGTGTGTGTGTGTGAGAGAGAGAGAGAGAGAGAGAGAGAGAGCAAAAGAGCAAAGATGCAAATAGGAGCTATGAAGGCAAGCGCACCATCAGCTGGAACTGGTCCAGATTGTTTCAAATGAAACGTGTAACAGGAGTGTTAGAAACCAAACTGTGAGTCTTTGTAATTTTTTTTTCCATTCTCGCTTATATGCCTGACCATAACTCACTCTTGGAAATAAAAACCATATTACACACACTGCCATTCAGTTTCCTCTATTTATTCAGCACTGTGTTTAGGGAGTATATCATTTTGACAGTCTGCCTGCTTCTAGTGTGTCTGTAATGTACTTATATTATCTTTTTTTTGCCAGTAACAATAGCTGATTATTAAGATTGCTTCCACAGTCCAAGCCCAGTTTGATGCTGTTGTGTGTTGGTTCGTTACCATAGAAGAGATAAACTGCCATTATTTAGCACTGATTAACTTTGAACTTAAATTCGATTTAACTACACACAATGATATTTTGACAGCAAATAAATGTGGTTAAAATTAACCACTAATTCAAGGTGGATTAACTTGCAGCTGCTCTAGCTTTTATCACCAATCTAATTTCCCACTGCATTTTCAGTTGCCAGTTTGCATCTTTCCGAAATGCGCTTTTACTTGGACAATGCCTGAGCGATGCGATTCTTTGGTAAAACACAGATTTCGGTTTAGAAATTCGATCGTATTTAGGTCTCAAGAGGCCAATATGGCAAGTGGCACAAGCGCCCATCCCACAGCGGATGGGCACTGCCCGCCATATTGGATCAGTCTCCTCCGTCGGCAATCCAGGAATAGGAACGATTCAGGAAGTTCATTATAATATTTAAATAAGGGCCCAATACCGGTTTTAGGGTCCTTTTGTGAAATTGCACTGCAGCAGTGTCTGAATCCACATGTCAGAAACACACCCTGACATCAGTCCTAAATTCCAGTAATCCAACTCCCACAACTTGCTTTACAATAATATTCTGGATTTTCCGTTTCCATGCACAGTGGTTAATATGTCCTTACTACTATACAGTATAAATGCACACGAGGCCCATACTTGAGAAAAGATCACTCTGTGACCAGTTATCTTTATTACCAAGACCTCAAGAGGCAGACGGTGGGTGGAGCTTCCCCTTTTATACCAGAAAGTCCAGGTTAGAAGTGTCTCCCACAAGTTCGCCCCCTTGTGGTCAGTGTTCTCAAGGTATACAACTTAGGTCAGTTTATACATGGGTTACAATGACAGTTGAATACATGACATCACCTCCCCCCCAAAGTCTTATTGGGATCACAGGTTAAGTCTCTCTGGTGATTTACGCTCCCTTGTAGAGCGCCTGAGTTGGGGCTCCGGTTGTTGGGCGCTGGCCTGAGTGTCTGCTGTTTGCGGTGCCTCAGGCCTATCCGGACTGCCCACAGTGACTGGGCTCTCCTCCACTTGGTTCCGGTGTTCGGTCACCTGTGGTGGAGTAAACTCTACGTTGTGTTCTTCTTCTGTTTCTTCTATGGGGTAGCTGAACCTCCTTTTCGTTTGATCCACATGTTTGCAGCAGATTTGTCCATTGGCAAGTTTAACTACCAAAACCCTATTCCCCTCTTTGGCAATCACAGTGCCTGCAAGCCATTTGGGCCCTGCAGCGTAATTAAGGACAAAAACAGGGTCATTGACATCAATACATCGCGCCCTCGCATTCCTATCATGGTAGTCACATTGTGACTGACGCCTGCTCTCAACACTTTCTTTCATAGTAGGGTGTATAAGGGATAACCTGATTTTAAGTGTCCTTTTCATTTGCAGCTCTGCGGGTGGAACCCCTGTGAGCGAGTATGGTCGGGATCTATTGGCCAACAGGAGGTGTGATAAGCGGCTTTGTAGGGAACCCCCTTGGATTCTGAGCATCCCCTGTTTGATTATCTGCACTGCTCATTCTGCCTGGCCATTTGAGGTCGGCTTGAACGGTGCCATTCTGACATGGTTGATTCCATTGCCTGCCATGAAGTCTGGAATTCAGTGCTTGTGAAGCACGGGCCATTGTCGCTGACCAAGACATCCGGTAGACACTGGGCGGCGAACACTGAACATTCTATCGTGGCAGAGGATGTGCTTGAATTTAAAATGGCACACTCAATCCATTTGGAGTAGGCGACTACTACAACCAAAAACATTTTTCCCATGAAAGGACCTGCGTAGTCCACATAGATGCGTGACCATGGCTTGGCGGGGCAGGACCAGAGTCTAAGGGGGGCTTCCCTGGGTGCGTTGCCCAGCTGAGCATACATGTTGCACCTGCGAACACAAAGTTCCAGGTCTGCATCTATCCCTGGCCACCAAACGTGTGACCTGGCAATTGCCTTCATCATGACAATTCCCGGGTGCTCATTGTGAAGTTCTCTGATAAACACCTCTCTGCCCATCTGGGGCATGACTACTTGGTTTCACCACAGTAGGCAATCAGCCTGAATCGAGAGTTCATCCTTGTGCCTATAAAACGGTTTAAATTCCTCAGGGCATGCCCTGTATGTGGCTGCCCAGTCCCCATTCAGGACACATTTCTTAACTAAAGACAGTTGCGGGTCTTTATTTGTCCCAGACTTTAATCTGATGGGCTGTCAAAGGTGAGCCTTTGCTTTTGAAGGCTTCAACAGCCATGACCATCTCAGCATCATGCTCAGTTGCCCCCTCAGTGGTGGCTAGTGGGAGCCTGCTGAGTGCATTGGCGCAGTTTTCAGTGCCCGGTCTGTGCCGAATTGTATAGTCATAGGCGGCTAACGTAAGTGCCCACCTCTGTATGCGGGCCGATACATTCGCATTTATGGCCTTGTTGTCAGCCAAAAGGGACGTTAGGGGTTTGTGATCTGTCTCCAGCTCAAATTTCCTGCCAAACAGGTACTGGTGCATTTTTTTTACTGCATATACACAGGCTAGCGCTTCCTTTTCTACCATCCCGTAGCCCCTTTCTGTCCGGGATAGACTTCTGGAGGCATAAGCTACCGGCTGTAACTGACCCTTGGCATTGACATGCTGCAACACACACCCGACACCATAGGGACGACGCATCTCACGTTAAAACTCGTTTCTTACACGGGTCATATAACGTTACCAGTTTCTTGGAGCATAACAAATTGCGTGCTCTATCAAAAGCCCCTTCCTGGCTGTCCCCCCACACCCAATCGCGACCTTTGCATAGGAGCACGTGTAGCGGCTCTAACAGCGTGCTCAATTTGTGAAGAAAGTTGCCAAAATAGTTCAGGAGCCCCAGGAACGAACGCAGCTCCGTCGTGTTACGGGGTCTGGGTGCTCTCTGGATCGCTTCCATTTTGGACGCAGTAGGTCTGATCCCGTCTGCTGCTACCCTCCTCCCCAGGAATTCTACCTCTGGAGCTAAGAAGACGCACTTCGCCTTTTTCAGTCACAGCCCTACCCGGTCCAGTCTGCGTAGCACCTCCTCCAGGTTGTGGAGGCGTTCTTCAGTATCGCAACCCGTGATGAGGATGTCGTCTTGAAAAACCACCATCCTTGGAACCGACTTGAGGAGGCTTTCCATATTTCGCTGAAAGATCGCGGCGGCCAATAGAATCCCGAACGGACGTCTGTTATACTCAAGCAACCCCTTGTGTGTCGTGATGGTGGTCAGCTTCTTCGACTCACTCACCAGCTCCTGGATCATGTAAGCTGAGGTCAAATCCAACTTTGAAAAAGGTTTGCCACTGGATAGTGTCGCAAAGAGGTCCTCCGCTCTCGGTAGCGGGTACTGGTCTTGGAGTGACACCCGATTGATGGTGGCCTTGTAATCGCCACATATCCTGACCGACCCATCCGCTTGAGCACCGGCACGATCGGGCTCGCCCAGTCACTGAATTCGACTGGCGAGATGATGCCTTCCCTCAGCGGGCGGTCCATATCGCATTCTATCTTTTCCCGCATCACGTACGGCAATGCTCTGACCTTGTGGTGTACTGACCTGGCGTCCGGGTTTATGTGAATCACTACCTTGGTCCCCATGAAAGTGCCAATGCCGGGTTGAAATAATGAGTCAAATTTGTCCAGGACCTGTGAGCATGATACTCGCTCCACAGAAGAAATTGCATTGACATCGCCCCATTTCCAGTTCATGACAGGAAGCCAACTCCTCCCCAGTAGTGCGGGACCATCCCCTGGGACAATCCAGAGTGGCAACCTGTTCTTCAAATCTTTGTGGGTCACGACTACCGTGGCGCTGCCTAGCACTGGAATGATCTCCTTTGTAAATGTCCGTAGCTGTGCGTCAATCGGCAATAATTTTGGCCTCCTGGCCTTGGACACCCACAACCTTTCGAACTGTTTGATACTCATCAGGGACTGGCTGGCCCCCGTATCTAGCTCCATTAATACTGGGATGCCACTGAGGAGCACTTTCATCATTATCGGTGGCGCCCTGATATATGAACTGTACATGTGCTTCACATGAACTCGCTGAACTTCAGCTTCAAGCGATTTCCCCCAGTATTCATTTGGCCTCGTAGGGCTTACATCGGGCCCATCCTCCTCGTACATCAACCTGGCTGCAGGCTTCCTGCACATACGCCCCAAGTGACCGCTGACGTTGCAGTTTCTGCTGGTATATTGCTGATACCTGCAAGCTCTGGCTGGGTGTTTGCCTCCACACCTCCAGCATGAACTAGAGGCCCCGTTGTTGGAAACAAAAGGTCCATTGCCAGTCGATCGTCTCTGACTGTCTCTGTAACTGTTCTTAAGCACACCATTAACAGGTGTTGATGGCCCCATTACTGGCCGCATTGTCCATTGCGATGGCATGAGTCGCCGTTCAGCTAGCCATTGTTTCTGCTGAATTCCCCCTTTGCATCCGACTGCATGCTGGGGCATGTTCGATTTCCCTTGTCTGCCTAGAGAACTGTGTGCCACGTTAATAATGTTGACTCCCTGGTCGTTTGCCGCATTTGAGCCAAGATTTTTGCCATAAATCATTCTGGTCTCTTCCTCCCCTGAGATAATTGTCTGGGCTACTCTAGCCGCCACTGCAAGGTCAAGTCTTTGGTCTCAATCAGTTTCCTGAAAACCCCAGCATGCTCGATGCCCTCAATAAAAAGGTTTCACACCATCTCCGCTCTGCATGCATCTGGGAACTTACATAGGCTCGCCAGTCGCCTGCGATCTTCCACGAAGTCAGGAACGCTTTGCCCTTCTCGCCGCTGGTGCGTGTAAAACCGGTGTCTTGCCATGTGCATGCTGCTCGTCGGTTTAAGGTATTCCCCGATCAACTTACTGAGCTCTTCGAACATCTTGTCTGCCGGCTTCTCTGGCGCTCGAAGGTCCTTCATCAGGGAGTACATTCTGGATCACAAACCGTCAGGAGATGAGCTCTGCGTTTGTCAGCCGAATCCTGTCCCAACCATTCCTTAGTGACAAAACTTTGCTGTAGTCTCTCAATAAAGTCGTCCCAATCATCACCAACACAGTACCTCTCTTCTGTGCTGCTAGTGGCCATGCTCGCGTGGTTTAAATCCCAGTTTCTCATCACCAATAATATGTCCTTACTATACAGTATAAATACACACGAGGCCCATACTTGAGAAAAAATCACTCTGTGACCAGTTACCTTTATTACCAAGACCTCAGGAGGCAGACGGTGGGTGGAGCTTCCCCTTTTATACCGGAAAGTCCAGGTTAGGAGTGTCTCCCACAAGTTCGCCCCCTGTGGTCAGTGTTCTCAAGGTATACAACTTAGGTCAGCTTATAAATGGGTTACAGTTGAATACATGACAGTGGTCTCCTCCCTCTTCCCCAGCTGATCCTGCACTCTCCTGTCTTCCTTGCTGCTAACAACTCATGCCGCTAACAGTCAGCAAGGACCCTGCAGGAACGCTATTTAAAGGGCTCATCCCTTCTATACAGGTTTGTTTCTGGGTTGTCTTCTGAGGCAGCTAGTTAACTTCTGGGCCTTTTTTATTTTGCTATATTCTACATTCCTCACGCGAATTCTGACTTCTGAAATCAGCCTTCTGCTGGTGCTTCACTGCTTTCGCCTGCTTTGGAAACAGAATACTCCAGTCATGGGTGGTCAGCGTGTATTTGGAACTGGAGGACAGGACTGGGAGGAGCAGCAAGGAAGACAGGAAAGTGCAGGAGCAGCTGGGAAAGAGGGAGGAGGAGACCACTATGCATGGAAACAGAAAATCCAGAATATTACTGTAAAGCAAGTTGTGGGAGTTGGATTACTGGAATTTAGGACTGGTGTCAGGAAATCCCTCACATAAAGAGTGATCAACGTATAGAATAGACTCCCAGTTGGAGTGGTGGAGGGAAAACGCTGGACTAATTCAGGAAACAATTGGATGCTGAAATGGGAGGATTGTAGGGTGCTTCCGGATCGATGAATGGATTGAATGGCTCCCCTTATCCCTAATTATCTTGTTTAATCCAGAAGCACAAATCCGACAAGGTGAACTACAGCGGCAAAAACTGTAAAGATAACACTAGCCATTTCGTGCACAGGAAGATTCCACAAGCAACAATAAGATGAACGATCAGTTAATCATTTTCTTTGGTGGTGTTGCTTGAGGGAAGGATTTTAGTCGGAACATCAGTAGACATCTCAGTTCAGTCCGTAAGCATGACCCCGAGCTTCCGGTCGCCTGTCACTTTAATTCCCCGCTTCACTCCCACACCGACAGCTCTGTCCTCGGTCTCCTACACTGTTGCAATGAAGCTCAACGCAAGCTCAAGGAACAGCACCTCATCTTTCGTTTAGGCACTTTACAGCCTTCCGGACTCAACATCGAGTTCAACAATTTCAGACCATAACCTCTGCCCATCTTTTGCTCCCTTTCTTTTCTTTTTTTAACCCCCCCCCCCCACCCCCGATCTTATGTCATTTTTTTCTCTCCGTTTCCCATGGAAGCTGGTAATTATCCCGCCATTCACACCCTAGCTAGACTAATCTTTTTTTAACTTCTGCCATTACCGTCTCAAATCGACCCATCATCCCTTTTGTCTCTCTAATCTCTCCTGTCTTCCACCCCATCACTGACCTTCCCTTTTGTTCTTTCCTCCCCTCCCCCTTTCAGTGCTCCTTAAGAATCTGTTCATTTTGAAGATTTGCCAGTTCTGACGAAGGGCCGTCGACCCGAAACGTTAACTCTGTTTCTCTCTCCACGGAAGCTGCCTGACCCGCTGAGATTTCCAGCATTTTCTGTTTTTATTTCAGATTCCAGCATCCGCAGTATTTTACTTTTGTGTTGTTGTAGGATAAATCTCTGCTCTTTTTTGTGCTGTGCTATGGAATCTTTAACATCCACCAGGCCCTGAGCGGTTAATCGAAATCGCGACTCTGTTGCAGTACTGATGGAGTGCTACATTGCTGGAGGTGCCACTTGGATGAAGTGAAAAGCCAGGTCCTATCTGCCATTTTTGGTCAATCTTAAAGGGCTCATGCCATAATTCAACAAAGAGCTGAGGTTTCTCCTGGTATCCTGGCCAAAATTCCAATGTGATCCAGACAAGATGCTGCACTAAGCCAAGCAGACACAAATTATATATGAAATAATCTTTTCTGCTCACCGAGATAACAATCTTATCTCTGCACACACTTCCTGTCTGCAGAACTTGACTTCATTCCACCATCATTTTTGGGGCAAGTCTTTCCCATTATAAATTTCTATGCCCATATTTATAATGGCTTTTAGCTCCGTAAACTTGTAACTCTGCACTGTCTGCCCACTGGATTCCCACAGATTGTTCACAATGCTTTCTGAATTTTTGTTATCTGGCATTTTTTTCTTAGTAACTGAAATTTCAATTGTCCAAATTCAGGGTTTATACAAAACATTTTTTTTTTAAATTACATGTTTCAATTATCTGGAGTAAAATTGAGTATAGCCCTCCGCCATCAAAATGAAACAACTCTCACGTTACCCCTCAGTTGACTCCTCTTAAGGATGAAAGGTCCAAGTTTCCCTGGTCTTTCCTCATAACTCAATCCTCTGATTGAGGGTCTTCTCAGCACTCCTTGCAGGGATCCCTTGTGTTTTAGTGACCAGAACTGGACCCAGTATTCAAAGTACAATCTGACCAGGGCACTGTGCGATTTCAGCAGAACTTCCTCTGATGTATACTCTACTTTTAATCGAGCTATCTATTTGCCTTAATAAAAACAAAAAATGCTGGAAAACACAGCGGGTCAGGCAGCATCTGTGTAGAGAGAGGAAGCAGAGTTAACGTTTCAGGTCGATGACCCTTCTGAGTTCTGACGAGTTCTGACCATGGGTCATCGACCTGAAACATTAACTCTGTTTGTCTCTTCACAGATGCTGCCTGACCCGCTGAGATTTCCAGCATTTTCTGTTTTTATTTCAGATTCCAGCATCCGCAGTATTTTGATTTTGTATCTATTTGCCTTGCTGATTGCTGCTCCACAGTGATTGAGCGTTTTAAGTGTTGAGTCTTAACTGAGACTTCCTCTAGATCACAATTAACTTCAGTCTCAGCTACTTTGACACTATTCATGGTGTACTTACCTTTTTTTTTGATTTTTGATATCTTTTTCTTTCTATGTTTAATACTTGTCGGCATTAAATTTCACCCTGCCCACTTACATATTTTTTCTAAAGGTGCTGTTTTAGTTTGTGTTCTGCCACACTGACATTCCTCAGCCATACCCAGCTGTTTATACTGCAAGATCTGGCATACTTATCCCAGCGGTGGGCTTGTGGATTGTGTTGGTCTCTGAATCCGCTGCCGGGGAAAGGGAGCTGGATTTAGCAAGGTTAACGTCGGGAGCTGGCTCACAGGCTCTGGTCTCCTGACATCGGAACTGCAACAATACAGCAGTAAAAGTGACGTTACTTATTCTGCTGGACCCTGTCTACACTGTCAGATTCAATTGCCTGCCTAGTTTGGTATGTTTGCATATTTGAGCCCATTTGCACTGACCTTCTATACCAAAGTCACTAATGTAAATGAAAAACAGCAGAGGCGATTTTTCAACTGCTGCGCGGCCCATTTACGTTGGAAAATAGGGCAGCCGCCAGATAAAAACTGAAAAAATAAATCATCCGCCCATTCGTCATCCCGAGACGATTTTCAGGTGGACCTCGAAATGGGCGGCTGGAGGTCTCGGCAGAAAGAGGCGGGAACCTTGATAGAATATTTAAAACATGGTCCCACGCTCGTTGAAGGAGCCCAAAACCATTTCCATGTACCGATGGCACCGTGCATGTTCTGCCTATTTGTACTGAGTGTTGAGTGTCCTTGAGTCCTTAAAGGGACAGCGGGACTGGAGGCCACTCAGAGAACACAACCAAAAGACTTTTTCTGAGGGTGATTTTTGTGGGGCCTGGTGGAGCAGACCCACAATAATCCTGAAGTCTACTGCCGGTCACTCCTCAGATTGCTCCCCCTTCCCCCCCCCCCCCTCTGCCTTTGGGGCCATACATCTGGCTCAGCTTCATGGAAGAGCTTTTAGATTCTCTGTCTGCACCACCTCCAGTGGCCAGCTGCCTGTGTACACTCACTGAGCGCTGGCTGCTTGACCAAAATATTTTGATGAGGCCTGACTATGAAAATGGTTCGGACCTCTCGTTTGAGCCATCGGGCGGGCACAGCACATGCCCCACCCATCGCCTGCTCCATGTGTGCTCCAGTTGAAAATCATTCCCAGTATATCCTTCCCTCCCCCACATTGACACCTGCCCCTTAACAAATGCAGTCTATCCTTCAACCAATTTCTTATCCATTCTCGGGTTATACTTCGAATTCTCATCATTTAAGCTGAAATTTGTCACAGGCATTTTGGAAGTCTCAGTATAGCACACCATGGAATTTTCCACAGACCACTTAAAGTGTTACTGCCTCAAAAAGTCAAGGAAGCTGTGCACTGCCTATGGGTATTCCTGTGTTAAAGGCACCATATAAATGCAAGTTGTTGTTATCAATGTCAGGCATGATCTTTCCTTTTTGAATCCATGCAGGTTATTGTCATTGAGATCACGCTCATGTTTACTCAAGCTGCATTGTTTCGAGTTCACTCTGGGTAGATCACCACACGGAGCAATTCAAAACCTCGGTAGATTGCCTTGAACATTATATCAAAGAACGAATGAGTCATTTCACAACTGTAGCTGCGAAATTAAGCTCAATTTTGGTGTAGTTACGTTGGTGTTAAACCATTTACTTTTCTTTTGGTGAACTGCTCTCCCTGAATATGGGCCCAGGTTTCGGATGTCCTCCCAGAACAGCACACTCCGAGAGGCCCACCTATTTTTTAGAATTAAAAAAGCGCCTACAACTTACCTCGCGATTCTCCGAGTCCAGCAGGCCTGTTTCATAGTCAACGCAGCGCAGCACAAGCAGCTGGGGGCGGAGCTACAGCCCTGGGCCAAAAAGAGTGCCGGCAGCTGTGCACATGCACAGTAGCTCCTGGCCCTCCCAGCGCCTCCTGTCTCCGGGCGACCCTATCCCTGGCCGAAGGGTGTCGCGATATTCACCGCCCCTATCCCGGGCCGAGGGGCCTGCCTGCCTCACCATCCCTCGCCTCGTCGCCACTGCCCTTACCTCCTCGGTGGCGGGGCCCGCCCGACCAGCAGCTCTTTGGTGGCGGGGCTCGCCCGAACTCCTTCCCGGTGGCAGGCCCCACCCGAACTCCTTCCCGGTGTTCCCGAACGGATAGGTGCTGCAGTAGGTGAGTAGAAAGTTTAATTTTTTTATTTATTGATTGATTTTTTATTTTTTCATGTTTTTATTTTTTAATTTTTTTTGATTGATTTATTGATTTATTTATCACTTATTATTGATGATGGCTCTTTATTGATAAAAGTGAAGTGTTTAATGCTTTGGAAAATCCGCTAACTTCCCTTCCCCCCGCCCCCCCCCCCCCCCCCCCATCTCTGGCTACCTGCCTGTGCCTAATTCTAAAGTGTACGTAAGGTTTTTCTGAACATACAAAAGTCGACAGTTACTCCGTTCTAAGTTAGCTTGGAGTAACTTTTCGCGGCCTAAACTTGCAAGACAGACATATGTGGCTGGTAACGCCCCCTTTTGAAAAAAAACTGAACTAAAACAAAACTAAACTAACTCACTAGAACTGAAGCAAACTAAATGCCGAGAATTGCGATTTCTAGGATACTCCAAACTAAACTAGTTGCTCCAGAAAAATAGGAGCAACTCCAGCCGAAACTTGGGCCCATGTGGGCTTCTTAGGCAAGGGCATCTGTCTGCATTATATTTCCACCCAGAGAACTCAGCCACTCAGTCAGGCACAATCCTGTGTCCCAGTCGACCCTGGACTGAACTTCAAACCTCACATCCAGTCCATCGCTAAAGCATCATTTACTTCCATCCTTATTTCAGACCCACTGCTGCCGAAACCTTCATTCATACCTTGTCACCTCCAGACTCAACGTTTGCAGTGCTCTGCTAGTTATCCTCCTGGGTTCCACCCTACACACACTCCAACGCATCCAGACCTCTGCTGCCCACCCTCTATCCCATACTGAATTCCACTCATTCATCATCCCAGTCCTTGCCAACCTCCATTCGCTCCCGTCCGTTGAATTCAAATTTATTTGTCCTTGGTTTACACTTCTCTTCATGGACTCACCTCCACCCTATCTCTACAAACGGTTCCAGCACTGTGTCTCAGCGTATGTGCTCCACTCTTCCAAATTTGTACTTCTGTACATTCCCCATCTTTCCACTCCACCATCAGTGGCAGCGTCTTCAGTCATCATGACCTTGAACTCGGGACTATCCCTAAATATCTCCACCTTCCTACCTCTCCTCCGAACTGCCACAAGACCCAGCTCTTCAACCATGGCTTTGGTAACTTTGCTCTCCTTTTTTGTCCCAGCTCCTTTTCGATGTGTGTTATCCACTTGTTCCATTACATGAAGCATCTTGTCACGTCATTAAAAGTGCTAAGGTGCTATATGATTGTTATTTATTATATTATTGTTGTTTCGGAGGCTGTCTCTCATATTTCATCCATGTGACAGCTCTCCTTAGTCTCTTCTGGTAGTTGCAGCCGAAGACTCAGAGGGTGACCTACATAAACAAAATGATCCCCAGGAGAGATTATATATAGTTTGTGTTGCTTACAAAATAGATCAATGTTATGCCTCATTTTTGTAATATTTACACTCTTGAGCTTCTTGGCTTACTATGTGTTTAACAGCATGTAGAACTTCCTTTTCTTCATTGCATATGTCTTTCAGAGCAGTGGGGAAGGAGTAAGGTGAAGAACTGCCATAGGGATACAAAACAAGCTCTTAATGATTCAATTAACTTTTTTATTTTTTGTCTCGTAACTGTTTTATATCTATGGTTCCATGCAACAGTACGCATGTTTATACCTTCTCAATTTGCATTATATAGTGAGTGGGTGATAATTGGACCGCGATAATAGGTCACAGACCCTGGGAACTTGTGCAGTGTCTTTGCTGGAATATGGGGAGTAGTGATAGACGATTTTTATTGTAAGCCTCAGGCCGGGATACTGAGTCCTTTCTTGATTTGAATGGGCATCGGGCCTCTTTTCAGGTTTAGTGTCAGCAATCATGTGGGCCGTGTATGTGGTGCGGTCATTTGCTGCTGTCAAGTAGGTCAGGGGGTGGGGATCAGATGTAGAAGAATTTCTCTTGATTCAGTCTGAGCGAGCACATATGTTTTCAGACTGAGCTATCTCCCACAGCACTTTGACCCACAGTGGCTGGGTGAGAGAGTGCCATCTGCTTCCGCTTCAGGGGGATACATCACCGAGCTGTGGTGAGCAAGTACAGATGTTTCTCTGCATTGGGGGCTTAATAACATCACTGTGGGAGGCAGGGACCTGGATCTGGTATGAAGGAGAACTGGGTGCGATCTCGCGTTGTCTGCAGTTCACTCAGACATTTGGAACTTTGGGCACACCTTACAGATATATGGAATGCCATGAACCCTTTATGTTACCACTAGATGTGCAGTAGCTCTACCACAGCAAAGTTTGGCAAAGGATGTCTGAAAGAAGGACATGGACAAGCTTATGTTGATGAAAAAATTATTTGCACGTATATTACTGGTGCTGGATAAGGAGCAGCAGTAGAGACTTGAGCACAACAATCTAGGCTGACACTCCAGTGCAGTACTGAGGGAGCGCTGCACTGTAGGAGATGCCATCTTTCGGAGGAGACGTTGAACCGAGGCCCCGTCTGCCCTCTCATGTGAACATAAAAAAATCCCATGTCACTATTTCGAAGAAGAGCAAGGGAGTTATCCCCAGTGTCCTGGCCAATATTTATCCCTCCATCAACATCAATATAAAAAAAAACAAATTACCTGGTCATTATCACATTACTGTCTGTGGGAGCTTGCTGTGCGCAAATTGGCTGCTGAGTTTCCTACATTACCACAGTGACTACACAAAAGTACTTCATTAGCTGTGAAACGCTTTGGGACGTCAGGTGGTCGTGAAAGGCGCTATATAAAGGCAAACCTTTCTTTTACAGACGTGTGATACTCCAGCCAGTAGCTCACCAGGCTCATCTACCAAACACAAAAATAACTACAAAGAGCTAGCAGATTTTTTGGGTGCTATATTGTTGTGCCCCTACAGACATCTGAAATCCGTTTTAGCATTCCAAAAGGTTTTTAAAAAAAATGTGACTTCAAATGGAGCAGAGATGCTTTATTGTATCATGCTTCAACAGTTGAACTGCACTTTGGCAGTGTCATCAGACAAAGCTTCATGCCTTAGCCAGTCAGCCCTGCAAGCTGTCTTCAAAGCATCAAGATAAAGCCACTTATGACAGAATGAGGGAGTCATAACAGAGTCCCATGAAACACACATGGGTGCTGATATTTTGAGTTTGTCAACTACCTGCATGTTCAGAATGCAAACCATGATGAAAATGTGGGGCTCTCTCTGTAAAAACGGCAAGGTCAACATTTCAAGTGCCCCAGTGAAGCCAGAACATTGTGAAGAATTGCATTTTTTTTCTGTTGCTCGGTATTCTTGTTTTAAATATGAGGATCTGCCACTGACCAACGAACGTCATTCCGCATAGACTAATGCTGTTGTAAGGTTGAGTTAATACTCCGAGCTTTATTAATATCTGTTTATTTCATCCCCCCTTGTTTAGGATATTCTTGCTTATAGTTTTAGATGTATATTTTATTAATGTTAAAGAAAAGTGTGGTTAAAACTGAAACAGTGTGTTTCTTGCATTGAGCTGTGACAGTTGCTCAATGTTCTATGCAATGCAGAGCTGGTGGTGCAGCACCATGGCCTTTTGCTCCTGTGGGCATTATCGTATGGTTCGAAGTTAACTTGTAGGGGCCAAAATTCAGGACCGCCAGGAAGCTGGCGGACCTACCATTTTCTTGAAGTTTTTTCCACCGGGATTGTCGAGGCGGCTTTTCCGTTGATTTTCGGAACTTAGTATTTTTTTTACGTTGGACCGGAAGTCAGTCGGAGTGGGGGCGGAAATGCGGCGGTAAGTGAGGCTGAGGGGCGGAAGTTGGGGCAGGATCGGGACTCCGCTGCTGAGCGGTGGTGATGTCACAGCGCTTGTGCGTCACCACGCTCACTCCCTTCCGTTAAAGGGGAGAGAATCGGGCATTTTTTATCTGGGCCACCAGGGAGGGTTTCAGTCGGGCCAGTAGCCTGGCACCCAAGAGGAGATGCCAGGCTGCCCATTGGCAGCCCGGCCGAACCCGTGGGCACTATTTTGCCGGCCAATCGGGAAGTCGGCTGGCAAAAATAAAGACACGGTGGCCGTGGCAGTGGGCCCTCCCCTTGAAGGGCCACCGTGCTGCCGAGCTGCACAGTGAGGATAAGATGCACCGACAGAGAAAGCTGTCGGGGGCACCGCGAGGCGGGGGAATGATTTTTTCCATTAGATTTTGGGAGCGCAGTATTCTGCAGGTGAGGGAGAGCGGCAGTGTGCGTTTTGATGACGTGCTTGCGGCGGTCATCAGCAGTGTGGCGGAATTGGGAGCAGGCCGAAAAATCCCTGAGCTGAATTTGGGTCGGGACGCCCATTGGACTGCAACACGGTGGCCACTCGATTCTGCCGCATGGCCGCCGCAAAATGTCGGAAACAGGCCTTATCTGTACCCGGAATTTCGGCTCCCTTATCTCCTGTCTGTGGTGATTAGGTGCAGATTGGCTTCAAGAAATCTAAATACCTTTTGGTTCAGGGTGGTAGGTAATACACCAGATAAAAGATTAAAGTAAGCAAAAATATCTTCAATTTCTTTTCAACTCTTAAGACCAGCAGAACGAACCCAGTTACAGGAAGGAACTCCGACAACATTAATCAAATTATACCAGCTTAGCGGAACAGAAAAGACCACCAGCCATTCAGAAGATACCTGCCTCAGCTAACTAGATGCTGCTTGTGCTTTACAACACGGTTTTACTGTGAAACAGTCGACAATGTTACTGTACAAATGGCTGTTGTTTCGTATGTTGGGAAAAGCTTATTATGGGCTATCTAGCTTGGCTATTCATTCGATGGCCTCCAGAGAGGCCGAGTGGAGAAATTAAGTGCCTCCCGCAACAGATCTCAGTGGGCAGGCTGATGTGATGTGTTCCATGGTCTGAGACTCATGGCCACAGTCACACTTTGGGTTGTCCCTCACCTTCCACATTGTTTGTGCCAGTGCGGATTGGGTTGAGCACTTACTACCCGCTGTCTGCGAGGGAGGTTGAACAGTGGACACTACTGGTTAGTGCACAGGTGGCAAATTGCTTTCCGTTATTTGAACAATGGTGTTAGTCCTTTTTCCTATGATAATATCATCATGTGATCAAATCATTTACAATGGATCTGGCTGATCCAAAAGCTACCATGCGACAGTTGCTGGTACGTGCTGAAGTCACTGATCTCTGCCAGGGTGGCTGTGCCAGCTCTATAACTGGCCTTGGTGCTGCCAGGCTGAGAAAGGAAGAAAACGTAGTCAAAATTCCCAACTTTGATCACTGTCCAGTGACTCCTGCTGGAAAGTGTCCGTGCGTGGGTGTCGGTAGAAGATGGGACTAAGCTCAGGTGTTGACCCCCATGGTTAAATATCCAGCCCCCAATCACTGTCTAGATGCACACCACTTGGGCAAGTGAGTGCAGGGCCGCCAGTATCTATAGAGCCATACATGGCCAGCAGCAGGAAATCAGGGAGAGGGGGGATAAACCTCCATGTTACAGAACTGAGTTCCAGCAAACATACGATATAGCATGAACAATCTTTAACCTCCTTGCAAAGATTGAAGATATTTAGTTTCATCCCGAACCTCAGTGTCAGTGAGTTTCCACAAACAGTAAAATATCAAAACAATGGCCATACTGATGTGCCAGAAATTTGAGGAAATCTTGCCACTTGGCTGCATTTGACGTATTTCTGAGCTTCAAAATGTTTCAGGCCTATTAAATGACTTCCTGGCACTAGTATGTTTCATTGGCTTTGCATCTGAAAGCTTCAAAAATATGGCATACATGTAAATAATGTAATAAATAGTCCTTACATGTTTGAGCCTTTCTCACCACATCACATAGCAAACTAAACATAGTAACATGTCCGGAAATATAAATATAGGCCTGTCTTCAACGTTCATTATTACAAACTAATGGCAATTCCCCTGTGCGCGTATTCAACCCAATCAGAGAAATTGTCTTGTTGCTAGCTGTTAGTAGCCTAGAATTCCCCATCCTCCTATTGAATGAGGCCTATGCAATTCAAATAGACATGTGTGACCAATGTGAGGAATCATTGGGAATATATATCTGAAGAAAAAGAATGAAATCAAGTTTGAATCTGTTTTTGTACCTGTACGACAGATGTGGTTATGCCTCATTTTTTATTTCAGGCATGAGTAAAAAGAGAAACTGCTGTCTATGAAACTCTGATTTGAACAACTTTATTTTGAAATATTCCTTACATTTCTGTGAAGGACATCAGTATGAGGAATGTAAAAAATTTTCTTTGTACCGATATCAGGAAGAAGCACCCGCAGCTCAATGTAAGCATTGTTTAGCAGACGTTGGGTAAAGATGTATCTCCGTTGATCTGATAATATGCCCGAGCTCCAACGTCAGAAAGGCACCTGTTGCTGCCTCAGTATGAGACTTCTGTTTCATCTTCCAGTCAGCCATCCATACGACTCTAAACGGGACTGTCAATTAGTGCTGAGTTATGGGCAATTGTGTGCTGCGGTGTCACACATACCAAGAACCAGGTTGAAACTGTACAGCCTCGTTGTATGATCGATTTTAGTGAGCTTGCATTGTCAAATTTCATTTTCAGGTGTGCTTTGGCAAAAAGGGTGTTCTTGACAATTTGACCCCAGGGCTGTGGATAATTAATCTGCACAGCACAATTTTTTAGTCAAATGCCGCTGTCATGGGTATTAATCCACAGCAAATACTTACATCACATACTCTCAACACCAGGCCTCATAGCAGTTCCCACCTTATCACTTTTTAAGTGTATGCTAAAAGTTGTTTCTCCTTTTGTACACTTGCGTAAAAAAGTTCACTTTGCGCTGAACAAATAAATGTTCATTTCTCAGAGTAGTTATTTCTCTTTGCGCGCTTTCGCACTTCAGTGTGCCGATTCTATTCTGTGCGCCGATTCTATTCTGTGCACATTTGCAACTCATTTAAATATTCAATTTGCATCTACAATTGGCAGCTGGCAGTTTAATGTAGATAAGTGTAAAGTCACACATTTGGGGATACAGAATCAGCAGAAGGATTATAGGATTAATGGAAAACACTGACAAAGATGAATCAGGAAAGAGATCTGGGAATCATGGTAGGTGGATCCCTCAAGACATCAAGCCAATGTCTAGCTGCTGTCAAAAGCAAATTGGATGTTGGGCTGTATAAAGAAGAGGAATAGAGTGTAGATCAAAGGAGGTTATTCGGCTACTATGTAGAACATTGGCCAGGCCATACCTGGAATATTGTGCACAGTTCGGGAATGACAGCAAGGATGTAAGTGAGCTGAAAAAGACGTGGGGAAGGACTACTAGAACAATGAGTGGTCTGGAGAATAAAAGAGGGTAGGCTCAAAGATCTGGGACTCTTCTCATTGGAGGGATTGCTGAGATGGGGCAATGATTGACTCAGAGATATAGAGCTTTAGTCAGGATTATTTGATTTAGCATGAGACTGCAGAACAAAGAGATGTGAATATAAGCTGAGGTAGATTCAGGAAGAATGAACGAAAATGTTACTGCACTCAGAGGATGGTTGAACATAAGAACATAAGAAATAGGAATAGGAGTAGGCCATTTGGCCCCTCAAGCTTGCTCCGCCATTCAATAAGATCATGGCTGATCTGATCTTGGACTCAACACTTCCCACCCGCTCCCCAAAACCCTCTCTATTGACTCTCCTTTCGTTCAAAAATCTGTCTATCTCCACCTTAAATATATTCAATGACTGTGCCTCCACAGCTCTCTGGGGTAGAGAATTCCACAGATTCATGACCCTCTGAGGGAAGAAATTCCTCCTCATCTCGATTTTAAATGGACGACCCCTTATTTTGAAACTATGCCCCCTAGTTCTAGATTGGCCTTTATTGCAAAGGGGATGGAGTATAAAAGCAGGACAGTCTTGCTACAGTTGTACAGAGTATTGGTGAGGCCACACCTGGAATACTGTGTGCAGTTTGGTTTCCATATTTACGAAAGGATATACTTGCTTTGGAGGCAGTTCAGAGAAGGTTCACTAGGTTGATTCCGGAGATGAGGGGGTTGACTTATGAGGATAGGTTGAGTAGGTTGGGCCTCTACTCATTGGAATTCAGAAGAATGAGAGGTGATCTTATCAAAATGTATAAGATTATGAGGGAGCTTGACAAGGTGGATACAGAGAGGATGTTTCCACTGATAGGGGAGACTAGGACTAGAGGGCATGATCTTAGAATAAGGGGCCGCCCATTTAAAACTGAGATGAGGAGAAATTTCTTCTCTCAGAGGGTTGTGGATCTGTGGAATTCGCTGCCTCAGAGAGCTGTGGAAGCTGGGACATTGAATAAATTTAAGTCAGAAATGGACAGTTTCTTAAATGATAAGGGAATAAGGGGTTATGGAGAGTGGGCGGGGAAGTGGACCTGAGTCCATGATCGGATCAGCCATGACCGTATTACAAGGCGGAGCAGGCTCGACGGGCCGTATGGCCTACTCCTGTTCCTATTTCTTATGTTCTTATTCCCCCATGAAGGGAACCATCCTCTCTGCATCTACCCTGTCAAGCCCCCTCAGAATCTTATACGTTGGTTTTTAGAATACCTTGCCAAGAAAGATGTCGTGGCAAAGAGCTTAAATCACTTTAAGGTCTTCACCTTGAAGAGAAACGCATGATAAGTTGCCACTGCTAGGACAGCAGGAAGGTGGCCTTGATGGACCCTTGGTCCCTTCCGGTCATGAGATCTTCTATGTCTCCATGGTTTTGGTCGTTTCTCCAATTAGTGTGTGTCCCATGCATTTCACACTATGAAGTAAACGTTTATTGGATGAGGGTATTCCAGGTACATTTACCCAAATATGTCCACTAATACAGCATGAATACCAAGAGAGAAAATGTGATCTGAGAGTTGTTTGCAAGTAAATTGTCCAAATGCACCGCAGAATCTATGATTCATCCCATCCCCCCTTTCCTGGGGAGAATGCTATTTGCAGCCGAAGAAAAGTTTCACCCAAGCGTTTCAGCAGGTTTGGACCTTGGTTAAATCACTTGCCTCTTTAACAATGGGCTGGAGTATCGGTCCAGGGATCAAGGTTCTCTCAGTACGTTCTCCAAATAGCATTCCTTATAGAAGCCTAGACTGCGTGATACTTTGTATTATTAAACTGTAGCAGACTCTGTTATACTGATATTTGTGGTCAGTCTTCATTTTAATAACCTGTATTAATTTTAATTGAGGCACGGAGCCGGTACAATCCATGCATTGTATATTTTGTCAATCAAGGTACATTGACACATTTACATAGAGTAGTTTTAAAGACTGTGTTTACATTTCTGCAATTAATTTGATTTGCAGTCTTTACATTCTAATTAAATTAATTACTTCTTAACTCCTTTACACTGCAATCCTTACATGGAGATTAAATATCCCATCTAATTCTGAGCAGCAAATTTACTCTGCTAGAATTTTGCAGCAGCTTTACAATAAGTGATGAAGTATAAGTGGTGCAGGTATTTGCACTGTTTAATGCCCAGAGCTCTTTATGGTTGGAAAGCAGGATCTTCACATCAGTGGTATTATAAGCACCTGAAGCAAAACTCCTGCCAATTCATCTAAAAGTCAGTATATGGGCTGGGCCAGTAATTCAATCTGTCTCGGTAGACGAACTGACTCGAGGC
This sequence comes from Pristiophorus japonicus, assembly GCF_044704955.1. Taxonomy (NCBI): domain Eukaryota; kingdom Metazoa; phylum Chordata; class Chondrichthyes; family Pristiophoridae; genus Pristiophorus; species Pristiophorus japonicus. The sequence goes on from NC_091992.1 coordinate 112,901,077, forward strand.
AGCCATCAGTATAATCTAAATCTAAACTGGTCTAAATTAGATCAAAATTAACATTAGAAAAATGACAAGTTTTGCCTCACTATGAATCTGAAAATCCATGCACCTTCAAGACCATAGCACACAGCTTTTACTTTTTTACGCTTTGCTTAGAACCACAGTTTTGAAGGGACAAGCAGATGCAAATCTGAAATGTCCAAAGTAGACTAATTTTCGATTTGGAGGAAAGTATGTCTTTCTCAGAATCAAAGTGGGTGACTTCACACTTCCCCACATTGAACTTCATCTGCCATAGCTTTGCCCACTCACTTCATCTGTTTATGCGCCTTTGCAATTTCCTCCTCCCATCCACACAACGTACTGTGCCTCCTAACTTAGTGTCATCTGCAAACTTGGATATACAACTCTCTAATTCTTCATCCAAGACATTAACATATATTATCGAAAAACTGAGGCCCCCAGTGCAGATCCTTGGCGAACACCACTTGTCATATCTCACCAATCAGAGAATGAATCTTTTATCCCTACTCTCTGTCTCCTACCCTCTGACTAATTTTCAACCCATATCACAAGGTTACCTCTAATTCCATGTGCCCTCATTTTTGCTAATACAGGTTGGACCTCCCTTATTTGGGACTCTTTATCCGGCACCACCCCTCGTCTGGCATGATTCCGGTGGCTGGGGGCGCACGCTCAGAACGTGGCCAACCTCCACCCCGAATTTGGGGCTGCACCGACACTCGGCCCGCTGGGCCGCTCCAATACTCGGCCCTCTGGGGGCCGCTCCGACACTTGGCCCCCTGGGACCGCTCCGACACTCGGCCCCCTGGGGCCGCTCCGACACTCGGCCCCCTGGGGCCGCTCCGACACTCGGCCCCCTTGGACCGCTCCGACACTCGGCCCCCTGGGGCCGCTCCGACACACGGCCCCCTGGGGCTGCTCCGACACTCGGCCCCCTTGGACCGCTCCGACACTCGGCCCCCTTGGACCGCTCCGACACTCGGCCCCCTGGGGCCGCTCCGACACTCGGCCCCCTGGGGCCGCTCCGACACCTGCTGGGGCCGCGCCGATACTTCACATGTGAAAAAAGTAGCATATTTCCTTAGTCAACATATCATACAATTGTCCAAACGATTGGTACACATTGTGCAGCAACTTTGCTTAATTTGGGCTTGCATAAAAGCATTTGTTGTGAATTTTAGAATATAGCATCTAATTTAGCCAAGCGTTTACCTGGAAAGGAGTAAGAGACTGCTGCTTGGAGGTTGCAGAAGATTCCATATCCATTTGAGGGACCGCCGATATTTCGGGCGCACCCAGGGCACCGCCCTCCTCCTCCCCGACCTCGGGCTGCTCCGCCCTCCCCCCTCCTGGGCCGCTGACCTCCCCTTATCCAGCAAAATCCATTATTTGGCACAGGCCAGGTCCCGAGGCTGTTGGACAAGGGAGGTTCAACTTGTAATCTCTAATGTGACATCTTATCAAGTGCTTTACGGAGGTCCATATAGATAACATCCATAGACACTCCCTATACCGCCATGCTAATGACCCCCTCAAAGACATCAACTCGATTAGTCAGACATGACCCACCACAAGTGCATGCTGATTCTCTCTGATAGGCTCATACTTGTCCAAGTGCTGAGCCACTTTATCTCTGATGATAGATTCCTGTAACCTCCCCACAATTAATGTTAAACTGACAGGCCTTTAGCTACCTGATTTCTCTCTCCCTCCCTTCTTAAATATTGGAGTGACATTTGTAATTTTTCAACCCAAAGGCACAATTCCTGAACCCAGAAACCTTTGGAAAATTATGAATAATGCACCTGGAATTTCCTCACCTATTTATTTTACTACTCTTGGGTGGAGACCATCAGGTCTTAGAGATCTGTCTGTATGAAGTCTTATTATTATCTCCATGACCAATTTTTAACGTATTAATTCCACTTAGTTCTTCCCCGTGACTTATCTTCAGGTTCCCTTGTACTGCTGATATTTTGTCCTCTTCCTGCACTGCAAAAAGTATTCATTTAACAAGTCTGCCATTTTAATTTCATCCATTATAGTCTCGCCTGCATCCGTCTTTAATAGGACCTCATTTCCCTTATAACACAATCATTATAACACAACAGCCACTTAGTCAATCAAAACGTAAATGTTTTTTTGTGTACTGTTTGTTATTGGCTAAGTAACAATATATCACAGCGACATGTTGGAAAATGAGATGTGCCTTAAGAGAAGCTGATGTGTCATTGTGATATTTTATGGTTTGTCAGGTGCTGAGTTTGAAATGTGGTTTCATTACACCAGGTAAACCTGCTGCTTTTTTTTTTTCTGGACGATCATGTTCCATGTGAAATGTAAGTCTGCAGAGTAGGATAAAGGTGAGGTGGCTGTCCTTCAATGGACCTTCAATTGCTCTCTATCTTCTGCATTGTATAAAGATAAAGACTTGCCAAAAGTTCAGCCATCCACCAACCAAACAATTGCTGAGCCCAGTCTCTTCAGCTGCATTGGATCATATCATCAACAGTTTTAAAATCAGGCAATGATTTGGTCAACTAGTTTGCTCATGGTCCCTTAGAAACAACAGGCAGCATTGAAGACTATCTCATCACAATAAATATCACATCTATGAACTGAAGCAGTTTCTTAAACATTTTATTAATCACTAAGGGGTAATGCAGCATTACAAGGAGTTTATGAAGTAAACATGAAATACGCCTCATGAACTGGACGAATGCCAAAGCACCATCGGCATGCTGGGTTTTTATGGCACATGCATTCCTTTCAACACATTGCTTTGTTACTCAATAAATACCTGTGTGCAGGATGTTAAACTTAATGGGATACACAACACCTTTCTTTCTGTGGTTTAGAATAGTGAAACAGAATTTCCAGCTTTTTTTAATGATAATGTGCAAGAATTTCCAAGATGGTACATTACCCTGCAATTACAATTTCTCCCTCTGTCAATGCTACTTCCGGTGGAACTCTGGAATAAACAAGCAGGTTCAATTCATGCTGTTCATCCCAATTCCAGTGCACATTGGCAACAGAGGACAGGCTGTTGCATGCTCCCTGTGCAGGGATTTACTGTAATTGATGGGATAGGCCTCCAGAGCAGAATTCTGATTGATTATCGCAAAGTCAGTTGATGGAGCTTCCTTACAGCAGTTCGTGTTGAAATGTAATTGCGTGTGAGGATGCTGAGAAAACATTGCAGAAAAGAAAGGAAAATATTAGGTCTATACTGCAAGGGTTGCAGCTACCTTGGAGTTTAGTGCGGGATGAATGAGCACAGCAACTGAGCTTTAATTTACTCTGGTAGAACACGGATTAACGCATTAATGCAACATTTCGTTCCACAATATTTTGGTGCGGTTGTTAACCCATTTATTTAGCAGGCTATAACTGTATTTAAGTAACATACGTAGGGATTTTATGTGAATGAGTTAACTTGTGCACTACCTTAGGAGGTTAGCCCCTAATAAGACCATAGGCAGTCCCTCGAAATGAGGATGACTTGCTTCCATGCCAAAAAAGGGCAGAGTTTAATAATAATCAGACCATTTTGAAATCCCTTACATCAAATTACAATTACAATCATTTCCTGAGGAAATAATCATCAGTTCGGAACTCATGTATTTGAGTTTGACTCCTTTGACCTTGGAATCTCAAGACAAAGATTTGCTTTGCCCATAACCAGGTACCTGTAATAACACTGTTATCTCAGCACATAGTCCCTGTTACAAAGAAGACCAGCAAAATATTTATTTTAAGAAATTCATGCCTCTTGAAAAAAGTTTTGCTTTGTTATTTTTTTTCCAACTTTTCCTCCCACAATTTCTGAATCTCTCCTTCACTAAGATTTAGGATGGTCTGTGCCACAAGCAACACTATGGTTAACATTGATTGTATCCTGTCAGCGTTGAGAGAAGGTTTGCCTGGCAATACCCTTGCCATGGGAGCAGAAGTGGCCCGAACTGATGCCAACATCCAGTGCCCCTGTGCAAGAAGAGGTAACTATGCTTTAGTTGTCCTTATGGAGGTCTGTTGTTAAGGTTCGTTCAGAGCAAAAGCTCGTAGAATTTCAAACGCAAATTATATCCCGTGCAAATCAAGTTTCCGCGATCTTTTGCGCTAGTTTGAAAAGAAATCGGGCTGGAAGCCAGCCCCGTCCACAAAACTGGCCACGCCCCCAGACCGAATTAATCACCATTGTGAGTTTCCACTAATTGCGCCCATTTGCAGGCCTTCGAGGAGGCTCTTAAATTTAAGCTGGTTATTTGTGGTGCAAGGACACTAATAGGTATCTGTTAGAATGTTAGAAGCTTTTGGATATAACTTCTTTTTAATTTATTAAGAAACTGTACACCCATATAACTAGCAAATGGTTCTGTACAGTTCTTTAAAGTCGTTTTCAGTTATTTAAAATTGGGTTACTCACAGGTGGTGGACCTCTGATTTTTTGTGTTAAGCTGCATGAATCAAACTGCACAAAGTTACCACTCTTAAATACATCAAGGAATATTTTTGAAAAGAAATTTAAAAAAAACAATTTATGTTCTAAAACACTTCCCGATTTCACTGGTTCCCGGCAGATTTTACATTTGGCGATAAGCAAATGAGTTGGAGCAGAAACTTGAGAAAAAACCACTTCTCAAAACTAGAGCAATTTTGTGCGCTATTTGCCCCCGGATTGCCAATTGTGCCCAAAGCGGAAACTCGACTCCAGAGTCCTTTACCCTTGTCCTTTAAAAGTACATTCTCATTGCAAAACTATTGAACAAATAACTGCGTACAACTGAAGTGAATCTTTCACAATAGGATGAAAGATCAGCCAAATTGATGATGATAATGTCTGGAATGCAAACACCATTTATGAAATTTCCTTATGTGTGCAATTCTGTGTCTGAAATGGAATAAATGCATTACACTAAGTTTCTTTTGTTGAAAGCACGGCTGTGGGAGGCACATTAACCATTGTCTAGTGACAGGTGAGCCTGCTCCTATTTGTTGAATGTTGAAAGAGGTGCACTCTGTTCCCCTGCCTCTGTTTGTTTTGTGTAGGTTCAGATAAATCCTGATAAACACAGGCTCCGTCCAAACAGTATTGAAACCGTGCAGCTGCATAGGGTCTCCAAGGCTAAGGGGCCCCATGTGGCCCGAAATGAATTCTGTTTTGCTGGAAAAATGCTGTGTTTTATTCCATGGGGTAGTTGAAAGATTCAATGGGAAAAGTACAGATAAAACCAGTACTGGAATAACTGCATCGCCAGTTTACCAAGAATTCTGCATCACTATGATGCTTGGATTCGTATTCTTACAATTGCATCATGAATAAATAGTGACAGTCGGGGTCATTTATGTGACAAGACTACTCATTGGACTAATGTGCTTCAATCGGAGTTATATGCAAAAAAATTGTGCACCAAGAATTCTCATTTGAAGCTGTACGAGAGACAAACATGTCTCTGAAGATCATTTGAAGTCATTTTGAAAGGAGCTTGTTATAAAGTGTGTTTACCTGAGCAGGACACATAACACATCCTTCATGGTGACATATCTTTTCTCCATCAGACATGCATGTAAATATATGGTGTGGGTTGACCATAAGAGCACCTGATCAAAGTGGAGTAACTGATTTCCTACGACATCTGGAGTGCATATAAACTGGTTGTTGAGCACAAGTGTCAGTAATATTTAAATACTCTATTGCTGATAGTCCAGTGTATGCATTAGGTGCAATCAACTGATCTAATATGGTTGTTGAAGGCCAGGTGTTGTAGTTATTGCTCAAAAGGTGCAATATTATAATGGTCCCAACAATTATTGTTATGGAGAGGTTTAACTGATACCTGAAAACAACAACTAACCATCTTTATATTTTTCTCCAAATTTACCCCATTATTGGGTCTGAGAGGAGTCTGTCCTGAAATGGTCCTGTCCATTTGCCTGCTGTAACATTGTGCCTCTGTATATAGCAGGTGCCAATTCATAAGAACATAAACACATAAGAAATAGGAGCAGGAGTAGGCCATTTGGCACCTCAAGCCTGCTCTGCCATTCATGGTTGATCTGATCTTGGCCTCAATTCCTCGTCCCTGCCCACTCCTCAAATCCCTTGGCCCCGAACTTGGTGGAAGCGAAGTTCCGCCCAAGTGCCGGCCAAAGAACCACTGAGATCCTGACGGTACTTTCGGCGGAACTTTCATGAAAAAGTCCTGGAAAGACCGCCCGGCGGCAAAAAAAGGACTTGCGGCATGAATCTGGGCAGCAGCGGGCGGGAGCTCCCAATGTTCCCTCTAATTTTTTGGGGTGCGCAGCCCATTCAAACTTCCGTGCAAGTGTCATGCATGGGACCTCGAGACAGCTGTGTGACTGCGTCCCTTAACAGGAAGATTGGACTCCTGCTATTCCATCGACCTCAGCCCAGCTTTTCAGCATATCTATCTATTCCCTTTTCTCTCATGTACTTGTCTACTTTCCTCTTGAAACCATCCAAGCTATTTGCCTCCACCACTTTCTGTGGTAGCGAGTTCCACGTTCTAACCACTTTCTGAGTAAAGGAATCGCCCCTTATTTCTCTATTGAATTTATTAATACCTATCTTGTAGTTATGGCCCTGAGTTCGGAATCTCCCAAAACTGGAAATATTCTTTCCACATCTACCCTGTCCAACCCATTCGTAACTTCAAAGACCTCTATCAGTTCTCCTCTAAGTCTTCTCCTTTCTAAAGAAAAAACGGCAACCTGTTCGATCTTTACCAATAGCTGTAACCTCTCAGTTCTGGTCCCATCCTTGTACAACGTTCCTGAAATTTCTCCAGTGCTTTTCTGTCCTTATTATAATATGGAGACCGCACTTCAAAGTCACAACTATTGTAACAGCATTCATTAGCCTTCTGTGAAGTCATCAATGCAGCAACAGCAGTGAACGATGCAACATCACTGGCTCACAAAATAGAGAGGATTCAGCCTGCAACAAGTTAACCTGAGAGGAAGTTATTTGATCTCCTTTTTCATCCAACTGAAATTGAGAAAAAAACAATTAAAATTGAGGAAAATGTACAAATTCCCAGGATATATTACATAAGATTAGACATTAAAAAATAGAACCCCCTCCCTCACCCAGAGAGTGGTTGGAATGTGGAACTTGCTAGCACAAGGAGTGGTTGTGGCGGATAGCATAGATGCCTTTAAGGGGAGGCTAGATAAGTGCATGAGGGAGAAAGTGGGGTGGCTTGACCCATCCACTTCCACGGAGGTGTGTGGGGGACCTGACCCATCCACCTCCATGGCACGAACCTGGTATTGCAGTACTTCCAGGAACGGTGCAGTGGCTCTCGGCCTTTTGGCTAAGAGCATTGGCGCAGAGTGATCCTTGGCGTGTGCAAGGTGACCTCTGGCGTTTGTGATTTGACAAAGAATTGGAACGATTGGCTACGAATTTCCAAAAAAAAAAAAAAAGTGCATGAGGGAGAAAGGAATAGAAGGAATATATATGCACTTAGGGGTAGATGAAGTAGGCTGGGAGGATGCTCATCTGGAGCATAAACACCAGCGTGGACCAGTTAGAACAAATGGCCTGTTTCTGTGCTGTGAATTCTTAGTGTATATGCACACTTCTGGTCCAATTTCATTTGTCACGATTCTTGGGCAGGCTTTGATGTCAACATTTAACATAGATGCTGCAGTGGAACAAGTTTATGAGGTCTCTCTCACAACTCTGTTACCATCTTGTAAATTAAATAAAAATCTTATAAAAACCTGAGCAATGACTCAGACACTTTGCTCGTGTGTTTATATGTACATATTTATCGAGTGTTAATAAATAATGGTCCCGGAAATGCATGGGACGCAATCCCGACAGTTACACTGGGGTCGTGCCTGCTGGTCCCTTACGGTGCTGTCCCTGTCGGAGTTTTCATGGGGCTGGCGGGTGCCCGAGCCGCCATAGGCATGTTGCAGGCTCTGGCCCCCAGAATGGGACACACCCAGGCCTCCCACAAGGAAGGCCATACAGTTCCCTCCCTCAGCCCCCTGTATCTAAGTTGACACTCCAGTGCAGTGCTGAGGGAGCGCTGCACTGTCAGAGGTACCGTCTTTTGGATGAGACGTTAAACCGAGACCCCCATCTGCTCTCTCAGCTGGACGTAAAAGATCCCATGGCACTATTTCAAAGAAGAGCAGGGGGGGTTATCCCCGGTGTCCTGGCCAATATTTATCCCTCAATCAACATAACAGAAAAGCAGATTGTCTGGTCATTATCACATTGCTGTTTGTGGGAGCTTGCTGTGTGGGGAAATTGGCTGGCGCATTTCCCATATTGCAACAGTAACTACACTCCGAACGTACTTCATTGGCTGCAAAGTGCTTTGAGACGTCCGGTGGTCATGAAAGGCGCTATATAAATCTAAGTCTTTCTTTTTTTCTTTCTTAGCCCCCTCTAGTAACATTTTGAAAAACATATACCCACCTTTGACGGTCCAGGCTGGTTCCCTGGGTTGAATCTCCCTCAGTGGGATAACCTACCATTCAGAAAACAAGACCAGTACGCTTCATCTCGCTGATGTACCAGCCTCCAGTATTATGGACCCTGATATACTGGGGAAGCATGTACTCCCAGTGCAGGGAGGCCTGCCACTATGCTCCATCTGACTTGGCACTCCAAGCTCATAGACGTGGACCACATACAGTAGACACCTCAAATCGCTGGAGAAATACCACCAACGATGCCTCCGCAAGATCCTGCCAATCCCCTGGAAGGATAGAAACATAGAAACATAGAAAATAGGTGCAGGAGTAGGCCATTCGGCCCTTCGAGTCTGCACCGCCATTCAATGAGTTCATGGCTGAACATGCAACTTCAGTACCCCATTCCTGCTTTCTCGCCATACCCCTTGATCCCCCGAGTAGTAAAGACTATATCTAACTCCTTTTTGAATATATTTAGTGAATTGGCCTCAACCACTTTCTGTGGTAGAGAATTCCACAGGTTCACCACTCTCTGGGTGAAGATGTTTCTCCTCATCTCAGTCCTAAATGGCTTGCCCCTTATTCTTAGACTGTGACCCCTGGTTCTGGTCTTCCCCAACATAGGGAACAGTCTTCGTGCATCTAACCTGTCTGAACCCGTCAGAATTTTAAACGTTTCTATGAGATCCCCTCTCATTCTTCTGAACTCCAGTGAATACAAGCCCAGTTGATCCAGTCTTTCTAAATATGTCAGTCCCGTCATCCCGGGAATCAGTCTGGTGAACCTTCGCTGCACTCCCTCAATAGCAAGAATGTCCTTCCTAAAGTTAGGAGACCAAAACTGTACACAGTACTCCAGGTGTGGCCTCACCAAGCCTCTGTACAACTGTAGCAATACCTCCCTGCCCCTGTATTCAAATCCCCTCGCTATGAAGGCCAACATGCCATTTGCTTTCTTAACCGCCTGCTGTACCTGCATGCCAACCTTCAATGACTGATGTACCATGACACCCGGGTCTCGTTGCACCTCCCCTTTTCCTAATCTGTCACCATTCAGATAATAGTCTGTCTCTCTGTTTTTACCACCAAAGTGGATAACCTCACGTTTATCCACATTATACTTCATCCGCCATGCATTTGCCCACTCACCTAACCTATCCAAGTCACTCTGCAGCCTCATAACATCCTCCTCGCAGCTCACACTGCCACCCAACTTAGTGTCATCCGCAAATTTGAAGATACTACATTTAATCCCCTCGTCCAAATCATTAATGTACAATGTAAACAGCTGGGGCCCCAGCACAGAACCTTGCGGTACCCCACTAGTCACTGCCTGCCATTCTGAAAAGTATCCATTTACTCCTACTCTTTGCTTCCTGTCTGACAACCAGTTCTCAATCCATGTCAGCACACTACCCCCAATCCCATGTGCTTTAACTTTGCACATTAATCTCTTGTGTGGGACCTTGTCGAAAGCCTTCTGAAAGTCCAAATGTACCACATCAACTGGTTCTCCCTTGTCCACTCTACTGGAAACATCCTCAAAAAATTCCAGAAGATTTGTCAAGCATGATTTCCCTTTCACAAATCCATGCTGACTTGGACCTATCATGTCACCTCTTTCCAAATGCACTGCTATGACATCCTTAATAATTGATTCCATCATTTTACCCATTACTGATGTCAGGCTGACCGGTCTATAATTCCCTGTTTTCTCTCTCCCTCCTTTTTTAAAAAGTGGGGTTACATTGGCTACCCTCCACTCCATAGGAACTGATCCAGAGTCTATGGAATGTTGGAAAATGACTGTCAATGCATCCGCTATTTCCAAGGCCACCTCCTTAAGTACTCTGGGATGCAGTCCATCAGGCCCTGGGGATTTATCGGCCTTCAATCCCATCAATTTCCCCAACACAATTTCCCGACTAATAAGGATTTCCCTCAGTTCCTCCTTTTTACTAGACCCTCTGACCCCTTTTATATCCGGAAGGTTGTTTGTGTCCTCCTTAGTGAATACCGAACCAAAGTACTTGTTCAATTGGTCTGCCATTTCTTTGTTCCCCATTATGACTTCCCCTGATTCTGACTGCAGGGGACCTACATTTGTCTTTACTAACCTTTTTCTCTTTACATATCTATAGAAACTTTTGCAGTCCGTCTTAATGTTCCCTGCAAGCTTCCTCTCGTACTCTATTTTCCCTGCCCTAATGAAACCCTTTGTCCTCCTCTGCTGAGTTCTAAATTTCTCCCAGTCCCCAGGTTTACTGCTATTTCTGGCCAATTTGCATGCCACTTCCTTGGCTTTAATACTATCCCTGATTTCCCTTGATAGCCACGGTTGAGCCATCTTCCTTTTTTTATTTTTGCGCCAGACAGGGATGTACAATTGTTGTAGTTCATCCATGCGGTCTCTAAATGTCTGCCATTGCCCATCCACTGTCAACCCCTTAAGTATCATTCACCAATCTATCCTAGCCAATTCACGCCTCATACCTTCAAAGTTACCCTTCTTTAAGTTCTGGACCATGGTCTCTGAATTAACTGTTTCATTCTCCATCCTAATGTAGAATTCCACCATATTATGGTCACTCTGCCCCAAGGGGCCTCGCACAACGAGATTACTAATCAATCCTCTCTCATTACACAGCACCCAGTCAAAGATGGCCTCCCCCCTAGTTGGTTCCTCGACATATTGGTCTAGAAAACCATCCCTTATGCACTCCAGGAAATCCTCCTCCACCGTATTGCTTCCAGTTTGGTTAGCCCAATCTATATGCATATTAAAGTCACCCATGATAACTGCTGCACCTTTATTGCATGCACCCCTAATTTCATGTTTGATGCCCTCCCCAACATCACTACTACTGTTTGGAGGTCTGTACACAACTCCCACGAAAGTTTTTGGTCTTTGGTGTTCTGCAGCTCTACCCATATAGATTCCACATCATCCAAGCTAATGTCCTTCCTAACTAATGCATTAATCTCCTCTTTAACCAGCAATGCTACCCCACCTCCTTTTCCGTTTATTCTATCCTTCCTAACTGTTGAATACCCATGGATGTTGAGTTCCCAGCCCTGATCATCCTGGAGCCACGTCTCCGTAATCCCAATCACATCATATCCGTTAACATCTATTTGCACAGTTAATTCATCCACCTTATTATGGATACTCCTTGCATTAAGACACAAAGCCTTCAGGCTTGTTTTTTTTAGCACCCTTTGTCCTTTTAGAATTATGATGTAGTGTGGCCCTTTTTGTTTCTTGCCTTTGTTTACTCGGCCTTCCAGTATTGCTTTTTACCTTTCTACCATCTGTTTCTGACTCCATATTACTTCCCCCTATCTCGCTGCATAGGTTCCCATTCCCCTGCCGTATTAGTTTAAACACTCCCGAACTGCATCAGCAAATGTTACCCCGAGGACATCAGTTCTAGTCCTGCCCAAGTGCAGACCATCCCTTTTGTACAGATCCCACTTCCCCCAGAACTGGTTCCAATGTCCCAGGAATTTGAATCCCTCCCTCTTGCACCACTGCTCAAGCCACGTATTTATTCTAACTCTCCTGCTCCCTCTACTCTGATTAGCACGTGGCACTAGTAGCAATCCAGAGATTACTACCTTTGAGGTCCTACTTTTTAATTTAACTCCTAGCTCCCTAAATTCAGCTTGTTGGACCTATTCCCACTTCTTACCTATATCGTTGGTACCTACATGTACCACGACAACTGGCTGTTCACCCTCCCTCTCCAGAATGCTCTGCAGCCGCTCCGAGACATCCTTGACTCTTGCACCAGGGAGGCAACATACCATCCTGGAGTCTCGGTTGTGGCCGCAGAAACTCCTATCTATTCCCCTTACAATAGAGTCCCCTATCACTATAGCTCTCCCACTCTTTTTCCCACCCTTCTGTGCAGCAGAGCCAGCCACGGTGCCATGAACTTGGCTGCTGCTGCCCTCCCCTGATGAGTCATCCTCCTCAACAGTACCAAAAGCGATGTATCTGTTTTGCAGGGTGATGACCGCAGGGGACCCCTGCACTATCTTCCTTGCACTGCTCTTCCTGCTGGTCTTCCATTCCCTAGCTGGCTGTGGACCCTTCACCTGCGGTAAGACCAACTCACTACACGTGCTACTCACGTCATTCTCAACATCCTGGATGCTCCAGAGTAAATCCACCCTCAGCTCCAACTCCGCAATGTGGTCTGTCAGGAGCTGGAGGCAGATACACTTCCCGCACACGTAGTCGTCAGGGACACCGGAAGTGTCATTGAGTTCCCACATGGTACAGGAGGAGCATAACACGTGACCGAGCTCTCCTGTCATGACTTAACCCTTAGATTAACTTAAATTGGCAACAACAATGCTAAAGTTTACTCACTGTTATAGAAGAGAAAAAAGAAAAGCTACTTACCAATCAACAGCTAATCACTTACCCCCTTGGCTGTGACGTCACCATTCTGTTTCTTTCTACTTCTTTTTTGCCCTCTCCCTGTAGCTGCACCGGCTCGCCTCTCGCCGACCCTGGACTCACGTCTCTCCACGCACCTCCCGACGCCTCTCGCAGCCTTTTGTAGGCCTCTCGCTGACCCCGGACTCATGCCTCAGCGACGCACCTGCCGACGCCTCTTGCGGCGCCTCTCGCTGCGCATCAACGTCAGTGTTCTCGATCAGGCCAACATTCCCGGCATCGAAGCACTGTCCACACTGGACCAGTTCCATTGGGTGGGCCACATTGTCCGCATGCCCGACACAAGACTCCCAAAGCAAGAGCTCTACTCGAAACTCCTACATGGCAAGCGAGCCCCAGGTGGGCAGAGGAAATGTTTCAAGGACACCCTCAAAGCCTCCTTGATAAAATGCAACATCCCCACCGACACCTGGGAATCCCTGGCCAAAGGCCGCCCTAAGTGGAGGAAGAGCATCCAGGAGGGCGCTGAGCACCTCGAGTCTTGACGCCGAGAGCATGCAGAAAACAAGCGCAGACAGAGGAAGGAGCGTGCGGCAAACCAGACTCCCCACCCACCCTTTCCTTCAACGACTGTCTGTCTCACCTGTGACAGTGACTGTAATTCCCATAGTGGACTGTACAGTCACCTGAGAACTCACTTTTAGAGTGGAAGCAAGTCTTACTCGATTTCGAGGGACCGCCTATAATGATGATGACGATGCTGTAAGGGGTGAGTGGAGACTCCATCCTCACAAGGCTGACCAGAAAATCCCAACCAAAGTTGGCAACCGGTGTATTCAAGTTTAACCTATGACGTTCCGCCAGACTCCTATGGAAATCTGGCAGAATGGCCAAAGGAATTTGGCCTCCAATGAAGTACTTTTGCAATGTAATCACTGTTCCTACGTCACAACAGTGACTACACTCCAAAAGTACTTCATTGGCTGTAAAGTGCTTGGAGGTCGTGAAAGGCGCTATATAAATCCAAGTCTTTCTTTCTTTCCATAATTCGACAGGTCGGGAATATTCCAGGTAAAAGTGGGAATGAAAATTCGCAGTGAAGCATTCCTAAGAATCCAAGAAACCTGTCAATCAGGAGATATCAAAATTTCCAATCAAAGTCAGCAGTAAGCAAACAGATACTGATGAAACAATAATGAGCGGGAAGATGGGAAGCAATCAAATTGTTCAAAATATGTTTTGAAAGACATATTTGGCTGCCATCCTGTTTTCTCATTAAGTGGGACCTAGAACAGGAAATACTGGAGCTGAAATTTAGGGAAGACCTTTCAAGGCAGATGTGGGGGGTGGGGGAGGGGGTGGAGTCAGGACAATACCCCCCCCCCCCCACCCACCAATTGATGAATCTGTGACTCGGTCACAAATCCCCGGGTCTGGGGTATTTACATATTGCAAGCAATTTGAGATATATGCAAATTAGTGGGTAGACTTAAACTTTTACCTGACCCTGAAGTTTCTTGGTATGTATTAAAGTTTTAAACCAGGGCAACTCACTGAGATAAATGATGCATACACTCCATAAAGCAGCAGAAAATTAAATATATTTTTTAAATAAATTGCCTTAAAATGTAGATAATTATACCTATATATATATATAATTGAAATTCAAAATAAAAGGAAAATTCTTAATTATATGAAACACAATTAAAAAGAAGTGTCACTGGACACAGAACCACTAAAGATTTAGGTTCACTGAACTCGCTGAACACGTTTGGGTAGTTTTCATTCAGGCCACTCTAGCGGGGGAACACATTACAGCAACAGAAAACGTTCCAAAAAAGATAAAGCCAGCAGGACTTGTCTCAGCACAAATGCATACTCCCTTCCATTCGCTGACTGACTCGGCCCGCGCAGGTGTCCGTCATCAGGACTCGTCACTTTTCACAGGTTAAGCGACGCCTCGATTTCAAAATTCTCATCCTTATTTTCAAATCCCTCCATCGCCTTGCCCTGCCCTATCTCTGTAATCTCCTCCAGCCCCACAACCCCCCCCCCCCCCACCGAGATACCTGTGTTCCTCAAATTCTGCCCTCCCTGATTATAACTGCGGTGGTCTCGGCCCCAAGCTCTGGAACTCCCTCCCTAAACCTCTCTACCTCTCTTTCCTCCTTTAAGACGCTCCTTAAAACCTACCTCTTTGACCGAGCTTTTGGTCATCTGCCATCATTTATGTGGCTTGGTGTCAAATGTATTTGTTTTGTCTTGTAACACTCCTGTGAGGCGCCTTGGGACGTTTTACTACTTGAAAGGCGCTATATAAATACAAGTTGTTGTTGTTGTAAAAGGAAGCGTCAGATTCCTTTTGGTGGAGCGGAGAATGATGACATGGAGGAGAGAAGGAGAAGCCAAGGGAAAGGCACAAAGGGAAAGCTTCAGGCTTATTTTTTTTAAAGCTGTGGTGGACAGAGTCAGGCGTGTTCTGAGCCTGCACCAATGGGTGTGGACACTGTCGGCTGCTGAAAGGTTAGTCAGCGTAATAAAAGCAGACGGGAAAAGCTCCGACTTGAATTACATCTCTGAATTCCTTGCCAAAACAAATTCTGATGAATTGATCCTGAAGCACTAATGGTCAGGGCCTGGCCAAGAAATGTAATTGCCCGTTTCTTGAGAAAAAGAAAAAAAGATGTATATATTTTTAATTACAATAGTGCAGAAACTTTGAGATCAACCAAACAGCTGTACTTCCAACCCGATGAAAATCCTTCCAGCACTACTTGCAGGACGTTTTCGGCGAGCCCAGTGATTCTGGGGATGAAATTGCTCTTCAACAATAGCGTAAAATGAGCAGTAGCAAATCGGCAGACTGTTTTCAAATCTCTCCATGGCCGCGCCCCTCCCTATCTCTGTAATCTCCTCCAGCCCCACAATCCTCCGAGATATCTGCGCTCCTCTAATTCTGGCCTCTTGAGCATTCCCGATTATAATTGCTCCACTATTGGTGGCCGTGCTTTCAGCAGCCTGGGCCCTAAGCTCTGGAACTTCCTCCCTAAACCTCTCCGCCTCTCTACCTCTCTTTCCTCCTTTCAGACTGTAAAGTCCTGTCCCCTCAGTACAGATTCACACAAGGCATGTCGTGAAGTCAAGGTCACTCTGGACCTGCACCTTTATTTCACAGCTCTGGAATGCTGCACTTGCCTGAGACCTGTCCTAATATACCTGTCTCTTGCAAGTGCACCCCTGGTGGTAAGGTATGCTGGTGGTTACAGGTCATATCTTATTACAGTCATGTATAGCATGTTAGGATACAGTTATATATAATAATGTAAGATACATGACACAGACACTCCTTAAAACTTACCTCTTTGATCAATCTGCCCTAATGTCTCCTTAAGTGGGTCGGTGTCAAATGTTTTTTTATACTACTCTTGTGAAGCGCTTTGAGACATTTTACTATGATAAAGGCGCTATATAAAGGCACGTTGCTGTTGTTGTGAAACACCCTGCTCGATTTTCTCTTCCATGTTAATGATAAAGAACATCAGGCAGGGTATATAAGGGCTGCCAATTCACAATCACTTGTTTCGCGCTACTGCGGAAGACCTATTTCGCCCATTCTTCCTCTTACAGAACTGTTGATGGAGTTTGGTTACATGTTTGAATGAAAACCAACCCGGTTATAGACAAAAATACTGGAAAGAATTTTGAACAAGCTGGCCTGGGGCGCCCACTCCAAGATCATGTGTTAGGATAATAAAAACAGAAAATGCTGGAAATGCTCAACAGGTCAAGGCAGTATCTGTGGAGAAAGAAAAAGATTTAATGTTTCAGGTTGATGACCTTTCATCAGAATTGGAAAAAGTTAGAGACGTAACAGGTTTTAAACAAGTGCAGAGGCAGGGAAAGGGTGGACGGGAGGAATGAATAAAAGGGAAGGTCTGTGATAGAGTGGAAGTCAAGAGTGAGTAAATGACAAAAAGATATGATGGTGCGAGGCAAAGGGGATGGTAATGGGACCATTAAAGAAAGGACAGATGTGTCTAGAGGAGCTGTAAATGACAACCGCAAAACCATTACCCGCACTTGCTGTCTGAAACATTGGGCGCAGGGGTTATGATCTAAAATTGTTGAACTCAAAGTTGAGTCCGGAAGGTTGTAAAGTGCTGAATCGAACAATGAGGTGCTGTTCCTTGAGCTTACATTGAGCTTAATTAGAACAGTGTAGGAGGCTGAGGACAGCGAGGTCAGAGTGGGAGTGGAGCGGAGAATTAAAGTGGCAGGCGACCAAAAGCCCCTGGTCACGCTTGTGGACTGAACAGAGGTGTTCAGCAAAGTAGTCACCCAATCTACATTGGGTCCCCCCAATGTAAAGGAGATCGTGTTGTGAGCAGCGAGTACAGTATACTAAATTGAATGAAGTACAAGTAAATCGCTGTTTCACTTGGAAGGAGAGTTTGGGGCCCTGGACAGTGGGAAGGGAGGAGATGAAAGGGCAGATGTTGCATCTCCTGCGTTTACACGGGAAGGTGCTGTGGGAAGGGAAGGACAACGTGGACAATATGTTTTAGAGGTTCTTTTCCATGTAGATCTGCTGAATCTTTCTCTTTTTCATTTAATTTACTCTTGTTTTCTCCTCCATATGTTCTGAAGGTGGGGCCTCATACATTTCAGTGGGACCTCCAATGCCACATTCAAACAGATGCTTTTCACTTGTGACCCTGGATAATGAGAGCCAACAGTTCAGTTGTGGGGGACATGTGAAGCATGTGTTTCCAGCGGGATCCTGGCTGACTGCTTTCCCCTCAAAAGGTCAGGAATGTTGAAGCCAATTGTAATATTCCAACTACTCCACTTCCCCGTCCGCTCCCCATAACCCCTTATCATTTAAGAAACTGTCTATTTCTGTCTTAAATTTATTCAATGTCCCAGCTTCCACAGCTCTCTGAGGCAGCGAATTCCACAGATTTACAACCCTCAGAGAGAAGACATTTCTCCTCATCTCTGTTTTAAATGGGCGGCCCCTTATTCTAAGATCATGCCCCCTAGTTCTAGTCTCCCCCATCAGTGGCAACATCCTCTCTGCATCCACCTTGTCCAGCCCCCTCATAATTTTACACGTTTCGATAAGATCACCTCCAACCATAAGAAAGAAAGAAAGAAAGATTTGCATTTATATAGCGCCTTTCATGACCACCGGACGTGAAGTACTTTTGTAGTGTAGTCACTGTTGTAATGTGGGAAAGTGGCAGCCAATTTGTGCACAGCAAGCTCCCACACACAGCAATGTGATAATGACCAGATAATCTGTTTTTGTTATGTTGATTGAGGGATAAATATTGGCCTGGACACCGGGTAAATAACTCCCCTGCTCTTCTTCAAATAAGTGCCGTGAGATCTTTTACGTCCACCTGAGAGAGCAGACGGGACCTCGGTTTGACGTCTCATCTGAAAGATGGCACTTCCGACAGTGTAGCACTCCCTCAGCACTGCACTGGAGTGTCAGCCTAGGTTTTTGTGCTCAAGTATCTGGCTCTATCATTGACACATTCTTCTTTCTTGCTTTGCGATCATATTTGCTCTTTGTGCTCACCGTGTTTTATTATATGGGATCGATGTCTGACTGCAGATTCACACTGTAGTTACAGGTGCTCATCGCTTCCATCAAACCTTGCTGCTTGTACACTGCAATTTTGACCTTCAGTTCTTTACCTTATTATTTAGATTGAGTTTCTGGTCTTTAATGCTTATCTTCTGTTGTTACTGCCAGGTTTTGCTAGCAGCATGAAAGGGTGAGACAAGGACTGTGATATAGGAGAACGAGATGAGGTGGCAGCAACTGACAGGAAGAGATGGTGGGATGGAGTGATTTTCCTTTCGTGTTTAAGAATGACAGGGGTCCCTAGTTTGCGCAGGACGATTCCACGATGCAAAATCGACAGCGGGTGGAGACATATGAAATTCCCAAACTATGGTGTTTAAATACCCCGGGTTTTCCTTCTCAGTAGTTTAGAATAATTACCGACATTCCATTAATGAATGGCTTCCATCAGCTTATTTTGTCGTTGACACAATTCCTTTCTTGGGCCAAAGATAAACAGTGCTGTTGTACAGAAGTCTAGAAAATGTAATGGAACTTGGTGATATTTCTGTGTCGTCGTAGATTACATTAAGTAAATTAAATAGAATGGCTGATCTGTCAGCCCTGGTGGTAATTCTCTCAGGAATCCCCCCTCACTCTGTGGATGTGGGATATGGCGTGAGGACCGGAGAAATCTACAGGGGAATAGTGATAAGAAAATTAATTATTTTATAAAAATGCTAACAACAACTTACATTTATATAGCACCTTTAACGTAGTAAAACATCCGAAGGTGCATCATGGGGCGTTATAAAACAAAATTTGACACCGAGCGACATAAGGAGACATTATTGCAGATGACCAAAAGCTTGGATAAAGAGGTAGGTTTTAAGGAGCGTCTTAAAGGAGGAAAGAGAGGTAGAGAGGCAGAGAGATTTAGAGAGGGAATTCTAGAGCTTGGGGACTTGGTAGCAGAAGGCACAGCCACCAATGGTGGAGCGATTATAATCAGGGATGCTCATGAGGGCAGAATTAGAGGAGCACAGATATCTCAAGGGCGGTGGGGGGGAGGGGGTTGGGGGGAGGAGTAGGGGGGGGGGGCTGGAGGAGATTACAGAGATAGGGAGGGGCAAGGCCATGGAGGGATTTGAAAACAAGGATGAGAATTTAAAAAACATAATGGGGCCAAAATTGGTCGACATTGCGCCCCCTACACCAGCATACCGCCCAAAAATGCGATTTTGGTCAAAAAACACCTGCAGACCGACCGCCATACTGCTCGGCGGAATATTCATCATTGACATACCGCCGAGCGGTAGAAACATAGAAACATAGAAAATAGGTGCAGGAGTAGGCCATTCGGCCCTTCGAGCCTGCACCGCCATTCAATAAGATCATGGCTGATCATTCACCTCAGTACCCCTTTCCTGCTTTCTCTCCATACCCCTTGATCCCTTTAGCCGTAAGAGCCATATCTAACTCCCTCTTGAATATATCCAATGAACTGGCATCAACAACTCTCTGCGGCAGGGAATTCCACAGGTTAACAACTCTCCGAGTGAAGAAGTTTCTCCTCATCTCAGTCCTAAATGGCTTACCGCTTATCCTAAGACTGTGTCCCCTGGTTCTGGACTTCCCCAATGTCGGGAACATTCTACCTGCATCTAACCTGTCCCGTCCCGTCAGAATCTTATATGTTTCTATGAGATCCCCTCTCATCCTTCTAAACTCCAATGTATAAAGGCCCAGTTGATCTAGTCTCTCCTCATATGTCAGTCCTGCCATCCCGGGAATCAGTCTGGTGAACCTTCGCTGCACTCCCTCAATAGCAAGAACGTCCTTCCTCAGATTAGGAGACCAAAACTGAACACAATATTCCAGGCGAGGCCTCACCAAGGCCCTGTGCAACTGCAGTAAGACCTCCCTGCTCCTATACTCAAATCCCCTAACTATGAAGGCCAACATACCATTTGCCTTCTTCACCACCTGCTGTACCTGTATGCCAACTTTCAATGACTGATGAACCATGACACCCAGGTCTCGTTGCACCTCCCCTTTTCCTAATCTGCCGCCATTCAGATAATATTCTGCCTTCGTGTTTTTGCCCCCAAAGTGGATAACCTCACATTTATCCGCATCTGCACTGCATTTGCCCACTCACCTAACCTGTCCAAGTCACCCTGCAGCCTCTTAGCGTTCCCCTCACAACTCATACCGCCACCCAGTTTAGTGTCATCTGCAAACTTGGAGATATTACACTCAATTCTTTCATCCAAATCATTGATGTATATTGTAAAGAGCTGGGGTCCCAGCACTGAGCCCTGCGGCACTCCACTAGTCACTGCCTGCCATTCTGAAAGTGACCCGTTTATCCCGACTCTCTGCTTCCTGTCTGCCAACCAGTTCTCTATCCACATCAGTACATTACCCCCAATACCATGTGCTTTGATTTTGCACACCAATCTATCGTAGTCATGGTCTTGAGTAGCACTCGACCTATGTCGACGCTGGCCTGTGACAGATGCACCATGTCCTGGTACACATCTATCTGTCCTGCACCAACCTCCGTCGCTGCAGCAAAGGCGCTGCAACACTGGGGGTGCCTTGCTGCGCCGCGTGGTCCCTCCAAATCAGAGGAGCCACCGGGTAATCCCCTGAATACAGACTCCGCGGTGGAGGATGTTCCAGCTGTCCCATGTGGAGCTGATGTATCCTCCTCCGTCTCCACCCCTCGCTCCACCTCCACTGGCTGCAGGATCAGCGGCTCGTCATCTTCCTGTTCCTCTTCGTCTTCCTCATCTCTGCCAGTGGTGAAGTCGGGAGAGGGCTGGGTGACACCAGAGGTGGAGGCAGTGGGTCTCTCTGTGTCGGTGTGGTCTGAATCGCCCGAGTCTGAAAGTACAAAACAACATTTTCAAAAAGCTTGGCACCAGGGGAGGGGTCAGGGTTACATGAGTACATCGTACAGTGACTTATCGCGGTCTTACTTAAATATCCACCACTGCTGCAGTACTGCATTACATATCGCAGATAGACAATACAGATATGCATTGTGTTACATGCCCCCAACATTGCAGTACATCACATGGGATCAACATTACAGTGCAACAAAGTTACATTACATCAGGCCAACATTACAGTTACAGTTACATTACATGACATGAGAGGACCACAACACAGACTGCATTTTATTCAACTTACCATCCTGTGTGAGTGGGTCAGCTCCAATGCCGATGGTGGCACGGTTGCTATCCCCAACCAGGGACAGGGCACGGATCTCGATGTCAGTCAGAGGCTCCTGGGTTATGGGTCATCGTTCCCCGCCCACCGCCCCCCTCCCCACCGCCGCCCCGTACAATGCTGATCGGCTGCTATTGCAGCTGTCTTCTTCTGCAGAAAGTAAAGTAAATCAAAGTAAAAATCTTCAATCCATTTAACATTGCACACACACACACACACACACAAAAGCACTGCATTGATCCTCGTCATTGCCTGAAAGCATGAATACATCGCCGTAACCTTAGGATAAATAACATCATTCATGTGACACTGAACCTACATTTACATGGTACATGGCACATGGGGGGGGAAAAATAAATTAATTACTTACTCTTACGACCCTCACCAGGTCATTCCACCTCTTGCAGCACCTTTCCCCGTTGCATACCATGGTACTTGTGGAAGACACAGCCTCCCCGATCTGGTCCCATATCCTCTAGTACTCCTTTGGGGGTGGGCTTTCCTCGACCACCCTTCGTTAGCTCGGAGTACCTCCTGTTATATGCTCGAGAAGGACAGGTAACTACGTCTCGTCGAAGGCGGATGCCCACAACCTCCCGTCCTTTTCGATGTTCCTCCTCTTCGATTTTTTTTTAACATTTCCATAATATTTCTATTGTTATGATTTTTGCTTTGTAAAATATGTCTTCTTATTCTTCAAACAGTAGAATTATTAGTTGTTAGGAATATTTTTAACTCTGCAATGTGTTTTTCAGGTAACTGCCCGTCGACTAGCTTGCTACTCCTTCTCACACTCTCTCCTCCTCGTCAACTCACTACGCATGCGTGGGTGACCCCTGACCCCTGAAATCGCGGGTAAAACGCTTCTATTAAAAAAAAGGGGGAAAAAAATCGTGCATGCGCAGTTCAGTGCCACAACCTCCATCAAAGAAAAAGTCGATCTGGATCGACTACTAGGTTATATACCCTCCGCTGCAGACCACTGGCATTCCACCGACATAACGGCAAAAATTTTTTGTCCAATTTTGTCCTCTTCGGTCTCGGCGGTATGCCGGCGGTTTGAAACGATGCACCGCTGGCATAGCGCCGAGAAATGGGCGGACCTTACACATCGACCAATTTCGGGCCCAATCTGTTGTGACAGTGGTGAGTGCACTGCAATTGGCGTGGGAGCGTTTCGAGTGGGAATGGGAAACAGCGTCAGTCCCCTGATCGCGTTACCCCTGCTGGAAAGAGCATGTGTAGACATCTTTTGGCTGAATACCCTGCAACACTCACTGTCCAAATTCATTGACCTTATTGTGTTCCTAACACAGATGAGACTGCACACAGGGAGGTTAAAGTAACAGTGACCTCAGTCTTTATTAAGACACTCCAGAATGAGGAACAGGCCTTAGGGGCTGGCTTATATACAGTGCTCCCAAGGGATGCTGGGATCCCTTGGGACTTCAGAGGATGCGCTCCCTGGTGGCGGAACATGGGAGTGCATGCTTTACAAATACACAACATCACTCCCCCCCCAAAGTCAAAGTGAAAACTATTTACAAGGTGAGGCGGTCGGGAGCCTTTTTTTCCCTGGTGCACCGCATCGGTACAAATGTCTGTTCTGGTGTGTTGGCTGTGCCCTCGCTGGGCTGGTGTGTTGTTGGCCCTGCAGGGCTGCTGGGTTAGCCTGGACTTGCTGGGCTGTTGGACGTGATGGATTCGATTCCCTCGTCTGGGCTGGTGTTGTTGATCCTTTGGGTGTGTGTTGTGGGCTCGAAAAAGATGGTGTCTGCTGTGGGTTGTTCAGGGCAGTCTGTGAACCGCAGCCTCGTTTGGTCCAGGTGCTTTCTGCAAATTTGTCCATTGTCCAGTTTGACTACAAACATCCTACTCCCTTCTTTAGCTATCACCGTGCCCGCAATCCACTTGGGACCATGTCCATAGTTTAGCACAGGGTCATTAAGATCAATTTCCCGTGACACAGTGACGCGACCATCGTTTACATTTTGTTGCTGCCGCCTGCTCTCTACCTGATCATGCAGGTTGGGGTGAACCAGCGAGAGTCTGGTTTTAAGTGTCCTTTTCATGAGTAGCTCAGCCGGGGGCACCCCTGTGAGCGAGTGGGGTCTCGTGAGGTAGCTGAGCAGTACTCGGGACAGGCGGGTTTGGAGTGAGCCTTCTGTGACTCGTTTAAGGCTCTGTTTGATTGTTTGTACTGCCCGCTCTGCCTGCCCATTAGAGGCTGGTTTAAACAGGGCCGAGATGACATGTTTGATCCCATTGCGGGTCATGAATTCTTTAAATTCGGCACTGGTGAAACATGGCCCGTTGTCACTGACCAGTATGTCAGGCAGGCCGTGGGTGGCAAACATGGCCCTCAGGCTTTCAATGGTGGCGGTGGCGGTGCTTCCCAACATTATTTCACATTCAATTCATTCTAAAGAAAGCATCCATCACCACCAGGAACATTTTACCGACAAACGGGCCCGCATACTCGACATGGATCCTCGACCATGGTCTGGAGGGCCAGGACCACAAACTTAGTAGTGCCTCTCTGGGCGCGTTGTTCAACTGAGCACACACACTGCATTGCCGTACACAGGACTCTAAGTCAGAGTCAATACCGGGCCACCACACGTGGGATCTGGCTATCGCTTTCATCATTACTATACCCGGGTGTGTGCTGTGGAGATCCGAGATGAACGTCTCCCTGTCCTTTTTGGGTAGCACTACACGGTTACCCCACAACAGGCAGTCTGCCTGAATGGACAGCTCCTCCTTTTGCCTTTCAACGGGGATGCTGGCCCAGCTCCCATGCAGTACACAGTTTTTTTACTAAGGACAGCAGAGGATCTTGGCTGGTCCAAGTCCTAATCTGGCGGGCCGTGACAGGTGATTTATCATTTTCAAATGCTTCCATTACCATCAACAAGTCTGCGGGCTGCACCACCATCAACAAGTTTGCACGCTGCGCCATTTCCACCCCCGTGGTGGGCAATGGTAGTCGACTGAGAGCATCCGCACAGTTCTCGGTGCCTGGCCTGTGGCGGACGGTATAGTTATACGCTGATAGCGCGAGTGCCCACCTTTGTATCCGGGCTGAGGCATTAGCATTTCTCCCCTTGTTTTCAGCGAACAGGGATATGAGGGGCTTGTGATCATTTTCCAGCTCAAATTTGAGGCCAAACAGGTACTGATGCATTTTCTTTACCCCGAACACATACGCTAATACCTCTTTCTCAATCATGCTGTAGGCCCTCTCGGCCTTAGACAAGCTCATGGAGGCATAGGCGACAGGTTGCAACTTCCCTGCAACGTTAGCTTGTTGTAATACACACCCGACTCGGTACGACGATGCATCACATGCTAGCACAAGTCTTTTACACGGGTTATACAATGCAAGCTGCTTGTTGGAGCATAAAATGTTTCTGGCTTTCTCAAAAGCAATTACTTGTTTTTTTTTCCCCATACCCAGTTCTCACCTTTACGCAATAACACATGTAGGGGTTCTAAGAGGGTGCTTAACCCCGGTAGGAAGTTACCAAAATAGTTGAGGAGCCTCAGGAACGACCACAGCTCCGTGACGTTCTGTGGCCTGGGCGCGTTCCTGATAGCCTCTGTCTTGGCATCTGTGGGCCGAATGCTGTCCACCGCAATCTTTCTCCCCAAAAACTCCACTTCTGTTGCCATGAAGACGCGTTTCGACCTCTTCAGCCGCAGCCCTACGCGATCCAGTCGCTGGAGGACCTCCTCCAGGTTTTGTAGATGCTCGACGGTGTCCCGACCCGTGACCAATATGTCGTCCTGAAAAACCACCGTGTGTGGTACCGACTTGAGTAGGCTCTCCATGTTTCTCTGGAAGATCGCTGCAGCCGACCGAATTCCAAACGGGCATCTGTTGCAGATGAACAGTCCCTTGTGCGTGTTGATGCAGGTGAGGCCCTTCGAAGACTCCTCCAGCTCCTGCATCATGTAGGCCGAAGTCAGGTCGAGCTTGGTGAACGTCTTGCCTCCTGCCAGCGTTGCAAATAGGTCGTCTGCATTAGGTAGGGTATTGGTCCTGTAGCGAGACACGATTGATAGTTACTTTATTATCACCGCAAATTCTGACCGTGATAACACTTTTGCGTACTGGAACAATCGGGCTGGCCCACTCACTGAATTCCACTGGGGAGGTGATGCCCTCGCTTTGCAGCCTGTCCAGCTCGATTTCCACTCTCTCCCTTATCATGTGAGGCACCGCTCGCGCCTTGTTGTGAATGGGATGTGCCTCTGGGACCAAGTGGATCCGCACCTTCGCCCCGGAAAAGTTTCCAATGCCTGGCTCAAAAATGGAAGGAACTTTGGTAAGAACCTGGGTACATGACGCCTCATCGACATGTGATAGCGCTCGGATGTCATCCCAGTTCTAGCGGATTTTGCCCAGCAAGCTCCTTCCAAGCAGTGTGGGGCCATCGCCCGGGACAATCTAGAGTGGCAGTTCATGCACCGTGCCCTCGTAGGTGACCTTGACCATGGCGCTGCCCAGGACAGTGATGAACTCTTTGGTGTACGTTCTCAGTTTCGTGTGGATGGGGCTCAGGGCTGGTCTGAGTGCCTTGTTGCACCACAGTCTCTCAAACATCTTTTTACTCATGATGGATTAGCTAGCACCAGTGTCCAGTTCCATGGCTACGGATAAGCCATTCAATTTTACATTTAACATTATAGGTGGACATTTCGTCAAAAATGTGTGCACCCTATGTACTTTAGCATCTGCCTCCTCTCTCTGAGGCTCGAAATTGCTTTGATCCACCATGGACCAATCTTTCTCTGCCACATGGTGGTTAGCAGGTTTTGCAGAGCTTGCAGCTCGTCTGCAAGCTTGTTAGAGGTGCCCCATTGTTCCATAGCTCTTGCAAACATACTCTTTGACCCAGCATGAATAGGCTGAATGGAAGCCTCCACAATGCCAACAAGGTGTGAATTGCCTTGCATTCATTCTTTGTTGCGGACTCTGAGTCATCTGGGTCACTTGAGGCCTGCTGGCAGTTGCAGACTCGTGGTTTCTGCCCTGTACATTTCTGCTCGCAAACACAGTTCCAGTTAATTTATGAACAGTGCAGCACTTGTGTGCTGAGAGATTTGTTTGGTGTTATCACTGGTGGACATAAACGCCTGTGCTATTGCAATGGCCTTACTGAGGGTTGGTTTCTCTACAGTCAAAGGTTTTTGTAGGATTGTCTCGTGGCCAATGCCCAGTACAAAAAAGTCTCTGAGCATCTGCTCCAGGTAGCCATCAAACTCACATTGTCCTGCAAATCGCCTTAGCTCAGTGACGTAGCTCGCCACTTCCTGACCTTCACATCACTGGCACGTGTAGAACTGATATCTCGCCATCAGCACGCTCTCCCTCGGGTTAAGGTGCTCCCGAAACAGTGTACACAGCTCCTCATACGACTTATCTGTGGGTTTCACCAGAGCCAGAAGATTCTTTATGAGGCTGTAGGTCGGTGCCCCGCAGACCGTGAGGAGGACCGCTCTCCTTTTTGCAGCACTTCCTTCTCCGTCCAGCTCATTGGCTACAAAGTACTGGTCTAGCCGTTTGACATAGACTTCCCAGTCCTCACCTCCAAGAACTTCTCCAGGATGCCCACAGTTTGCTGCATCTTTGCGTTGGATTCGTATACTCATTGCCAGTTATTGTGTTCCTAACACAGATGAGGCTGCACACAGGGAGGTTAAAGTAACAGTGACCTCAGTCTTTATTAAAACACTCCAGAGTGAGGAATAGGCCTTAGGGGCCGGCTTATATACAGTGCTTCCAAGGGATGCTGGGATCCCTTGGGACTTCAGGGGATGCATTCCCTGGTGGCGGAACATGGGAGTGCATGCTTTACAGATACACAACAGACCTACTGCCACTTTCAACCACTTCCGGAGTTACAGTGTCCTGAGGCATGCTTCAGTCTGTGCCATTGTTTTAACTGGTCCCTTTGAGCCATGTACATAATTGAATCTACATTTTAATATGTGTGTTTCGGAATTAATGTGGTGTGACCGAATAACATATAGCTACTTACGGAATGTTTGATTGCAATATACCACAATTGCAAAGTTTCCACATTTCATTTGGCCATGTATCAGTTTCTGCTTATGCAGAAAAAGTAAGAGAGAGAGAGAGAGAGAGAGTGAGCGAGGAGCGAGCGAGCAGCACAGCATTTGCTGATTGAAGGCAGTGTGAATTTGTAGAGCTAAGAGCATCTTGATCCAGCACACATCTTCCTGTGTGCTGCTGCCTTGTATTGTTAAATGCTGCTTTTAACAATATGAGGCAGTCGCACACAGGACGGTTCTTAAAGCTGTACTGGAAGACCCAGGGCACTTTGGTAGAATACACATCAGGATCTGGCTGCCCTGAGTGTTTTAATTGAATTTTTGTGATATGTATGCAAATATATTTATCACAATATACACATCACTATATATAAAAAGCCCAATTCATGATTCAGCCGGCATACACCCAGACTCATTCAATAAACAATTCTTTAATCTTCTTGCTTACCTAACAAATTACCAATGCTGCTTATGGATGGATAAATTAAGATGGACCAAATGGCCTTCTTCATCACTAAAGATATTGTAATTTTGTTCACTCTCCATTTTGAACGTATGTATCTCTTTATAATGTTGCTTTTTCTCACGTATCACACTGAAGTGTAGCAAAAATTGAAAAAGAAACAGTTTTAGGCAAAACTATATAAGCCTGTGGTGCCAGGAGCTATATAATCCTCATGCACTTTTCAACATAATTAAGTAGAAAATATTTAACGTAAGCTGTCTGTCTTGCATAAGTGACTGTCTCCCACGTCTCTCCTGTACAGCTGTGAACACTCACTGGGGAGATGGGTAAACTGAGCTGCACACTCCTGTACCCTCCCTGCTGTCAATGCCAATGACAATCAGCCTGTACACCCCAAAGGCAGGTTCATGTGAGGCAGCCTCATGTAAGATTTCCCATGCATTCCCCGACAAGAGGTTTTACAGAAAGGAAAGTGGGGGGAATAAAGCCTGAAGCTTTTCCACTTTTAAATTCCTTTATCTTCCCAATCCTCCACTGGAATACTCTAGGTTTACACAAATGTTGTTTTGACACTTTAGTTGAAGGTCTTTGAGTTGTATTCTCCCCATCGGGATTTAGCTAAAATGAACCCAAACCCTGAATGCTGGAAGTACGGCATCTGGGTCATTTGGAGCCCCTTGTCGTAAAACGGTCAGAGAATCTGTCTGTTGACCTCATAAGAGGAGGGCAGCGAGACGAAAGCCTTTCTCTTCAGGCCAATAAATAGTTTGCATTTAAAAACGACCAATAAATGAACAGTGCACAGTATTGCGATAGATAAGTGCTAGAAATGTACTCTTTGTTACAAAATATTTAATCTATAGACAGTGGCCTCGGGATAACATGACAGCAGCCAGACAGGGCAATGCTTCAAGGTACTATCACCATAGGCAGTAATAGGATGATTTAAAACACTGCCTGAACTATCTTCAGGATTGGTTTTGCATTAGGGTGGTTTCACTTTGACGGTTTCAAATGCAAACTACGTGACATAAATGCAATTTACAGATATACATATAAAAAAAAATGTGCTGCTTTAATATTGTTTTCCTTGGCTTAGAAACTAGCCAGGCAATAAAAGTACTCGTCATAACTTGAAATAAAGAAGGCAACAATCAAAGCCAATATTGTTACACAAGGAGATTGGATACTTTATGTCCCAGGGTTATTCTGAGAAGAGCTAAGCAAGGCGTCTGTAGGCCCCTATTTTCCACTTGCTGGATTTTGGGCGCCCGCACACGTTAACGTACAATTTTTTTTGTGTATGTTTGCGGCAGAAAAAAAAGAATCGGGACTTTCGCCAAAGAAATATTTGAATTTGGTGCAGCGCTCTCCGAAGTTAGTCTGCGTGGGCGGAGCTTCAAGTCTGCGCGAACAACACTCTGGGATTGCGCGAAAAGCTGAAGTCGCCAGGGCAACCAGAGACCCTGAAGCCCGCTCCCCCGAAAGGACTACTACCCCACTGCTGCTGAAAGGGCCACAAAGGACCTCTTCCCCCCGCTGGACCCGTGGCCACCGTATCCCCCCCCCCCCCCCCGGCTGGGTCTGCTGCCACCGCTCCCCCCTCCCCTCCCCCTGCAGGGCCAGCTGCAATCCCGGGCCGAATGGCCCTCCCACTCCCGAACTTCAACTCGCAGGGGGAGTGGGACTGAGTGGGTGGGGGGAGGGGGGGGGCATTCAGCCGGGGATTGCAGCGGGTCCAGCCGGTGGGGAGCAGTCCTTTCAGCCCGGAAATCTTCTTCCCTTGCTCCAAAAAGAGTTCCCTGTGAAAAAAAAGGTATTTTATTGTGTATTCTTATTGCCTCACTCCTGTCCTCTTGTGGCCCACATTGATTCCTTAAGTTAACATATGGGTTTTTTGCGGGGCTTTTGGGCCAAAATCAATTAAGTCCAGAAAAACGGCGCCCGATCCCATTTTGACTCGTGTCTGCGGCAAAATCTTTTAAACTGCTGCACATGGTCAGCGCCAGCGTCCAAATGTTGGCAAAAGTTGGAAAGTGAGTACTTCACACCAAAAAACATTTGGATGTCAAAAAACAGCGCACAATCTTGGGGAAAATAGGGCTCCAGTTCTGTTCATGGAGTTCAGCTCCCAAGACATTATAAGCAATGACTGAATACTCCTTGAATTATTGCACAATGCACATTGAATAAAGATGAGCGCAAGACATGTTTAGAAGACACTGCTCACAACCACATTAGTACAATACATTAATGTCAAATAAATCTATTATAATGTTGAGCAACACTTCTTTGCAATTTTTCTTACAGATTCTGATCCTTTCAAATGCTGAGGTTGTCCAGCTTCAAATGCATGTTTTAGTTTCACTTGTTTTCCACAACAATTTGACATTAATTTCTAATACTAATCATAAAATAGAAAATATAAATGCATGTCGTTGGTGGGGCGGGGGGGAGGGGGGGAACATCTCTTCATTCACAGTGCAGCATTCCCTAAAACACGCTGTGGAATTGCAATTCTTTGTGTGTTTTTGCAAGGGGAGAAAGTTGCGATGGAAATATTATAGCTCTTTCTCAAGGGTTAAACACTGGAGTTCGGAAAGGTGAAGAAAGAGTTACATGACCTATGAACTCTCTAGGAAGGTGTCAGATGTATCTCCCTCTCCTCTAATCAACTGAAGGTCAATGGACCAGGCTCCAAAGAGTCTGCCACATGTACTACCATGCACCTTTTGAACTGATAAACAACCATTGTATAGTTTTTACAGCCACTCTCATAACATTAGTCTGCTGACAGAAGTCATTTTCCACTGCTGAAAACTGAACTGTGTAAGAGTTACTGAAGCTAGAAAATAGTTAGTCACCTTTTTCACTATTTTCATATCATTATCATGGAGCAGAAAGGCTACACCGGTGTACAAAGAGTTAAAGAGAACTGGTTGAATATTAGTGCTGATTCAACTGCAACTGCACCTGTACTGGATTGACTGATCCACATAAAAATGTCCAGATTAATTACTCTTAAACGCAGTTAAGCCTCAGGCATGCTTAGCTGAATGTTGGATGGATTTTTATCATTGCAGGTTCTGTCAGACAGCTGATGCGTATTTCACCAAGCTGGGAAAATGTGTTGTGTAACAACTGATAGAAAATAACATGTATGGCTGGGCTCAGTTTCCGGCGGATGAGTTTTGACGTCAGTACAAAACCCACCCCCCTTGTTACAAACATGAAGCCCGGCGTATTTTAACTCCCAGGCCGCATTTAAACGCCACCAGCCAACTTCTCACCAGTTCGAAGTGGGAAGTCAGCAGGACGTGCCGCAAATTCACAGAGGCCGCCTGCCAAAAGCCGGTAAGACCATGGGATCGGCTGCCCTGCTGTTTGATGGGGGTCCTCGTGATTGGCGGTGGGGAGGGGGGGTGAGAGGCGATTACAACAGGGGAGGCCTAAAATTTGCTTGCAGGGCCCTGTGGAGTACTCCTACCCCTGGCCCCACAAGGAAATCATTTTTAAAACTGAAACTTTCCTTTCGGGGCCTCTGATCCTGATCCGGTATCTCGCTGGGTAGGCCTGACAGAAAACTCAGTGCCATCTCCCGCTCAGGCCGACTCGTACAAGTTGGAGTCAGGTCCCGAAGACGTCACCAGGATCCGACACGCATATTCTTTGTTACAAAATATTTAATCGTATGCTAAACAGGACTTTGCTTTGTGTGGGTGTCCTTGGTGCCGGCAGTGAATATCCCAGCAAGTCAATTCCCGGCGGCTCCAGGGCGGCAAACTGACTTGAGAAGCTTAACTGTCCACCTGCCTAGTTTCTGCCAGGCAGGTAGGATTAAAATCTCCCTTCTCCGTGACATGGTGTGAATGGCGAATTACCCAAGAGTTTGGTGTGCAGAATTGGGTGGATTCGGATGCTGGATCCGGATCTATTTTCTAATTCCACCGGAACAGATGGGACCATCTTGATCTGAGAATTTGCATTCGGTGATAGTGATTCATGTGCGGTACTTGGATTTAAGTCCAGCCCAGGCAGGAAGGCCTCTTCACTCTGATGTCACTCTGATGAGTGTGAATTGTTTTTAGGTAGTTGGGTCAGCACCCGCTGAGTCCTCCATGGGTGCAATTCAACAGAATTTGAATCATTAATTTAACAAGCAATTCCTCAGAGTCTGGGACCAGCTACCCTGCTGTTCATGGGGGTCCTAATGATTGGTGGTGGGGGCGGGGGGCGTGGGGGGGGGAGGGGTGGTGGGAGGGCGGAGGCGATTACAACAGGGGAGGCTTAAGATTTCCTTGCGGGGCTCTGTAGCATACTCTTACCTCTACCGCCCCAAAAAATGTGGGAAATGCTACATTTACAGTATTCAACTCAATGTTTTATTTTATTTCTCCCTTTCTATTCCAGTATCAGTCATCATGTGATTACATTAGAGAGGGTACAGAGGAGGTTGCCTGGACTGAAGAATTCTGGCTATGAGGAAAGATAGGCTGGGGTTGTTTTCTTTGGAACAGAGGAGGCTGAGGGGAGACCTTATTGAGGTGTATAAAATGATGAGGGGCCAACATAGGGTGGATAGGAAGGACCTATTTCCCTTAGCGGAGAGATCAACAACCAGGAGGCATAGATTTAAAGTAATTGGGAAGAGGTTTAAAGGAGATTTGAGGGGAATTTTTTTCATCCAGAGGGTGGTGGGGGTCTGGAACTCACTGCCTGAAAGGGTGGTAGAGGCAGAAACCCTCACCACATTTAAAAAGTACCTAGATATGCGCTTGAAGTGCCGTAAGCTACAGGGCTACGGACCAAGAGCTAGAAAGTGGAATTAGACTGGATAGCTCTTTGTTGGCCGGCGTGGACACGATGGGCCGAAATGGCCTCCTTCCGTGCGGTAAATTTCTATGATTCTATGATCATCCAGTCACACATTATCAGTTCTTGCATAATAAAGTTCTTCATTAATCCTCATTAAGTCGCCGGGTCCTACATCAGATGAGGCAATGTTGTACATAGGTGAAACTGTGAATGTGAACACACAAATGGAGGAAGTTGTTACAAATATGAATCAAATCACTTTAAATAGATTGGCTTGAAATGATGTTGAGGGCACTGGTAGCAACTAATGCTGTTTAGACTTGTGCACCCAGGAACAATATATAACTTGGATTTATTGGATTTCAAAGTGATACCATATATTAATCCTGCAATTACAAAAACAAGCAACAATTTTGAAAGCCAAAATTCATTATATAATAAAGTAAGCAATTATTTACCAGCCGTATTTCAATTACCGTGATGCAGTTCAGGAAAACTCAGCAAAAAATACAATTGTCATCACTTTGCCATCAAGCCATTGTAAGAACACATAGAAACATAGAAACATAGAAAATAGGTGCAGGAGTAGGCCATTCGGCCCTTCTAGCCTGTACCGCCATTCAATGAGTTCATGGCTGAACATTCAACTTCAGTACCCCATTCCTGCTTTCTCGCCATACCCCTTGATCCCCCTAGTAGTAAGGACCTCATCTAACACATGATTCATTATGAGAAGTGATGTAAAAGTGCAGTTCACGAGGAACTGAAGTCCATCCAGAGACAGTATCTACATCAATGGGAGTCTCATTTATCTTTAGGAAAGGAATCGCATTAGACAGGAACATAGGAATGACTGGGCAAAAAAAAGACAACGGTCCATCTATCTCACCTTCTACCATCCAGGTAGTCACATGATACAATGATAATGGAGTTGTTGACTAACCATAGCATTCAGTCTCTATTAATTAGTCTACAACAGATCCAAGCATGACCGGAGGAAAACCCCCAGTGTTGGAGAGCTTTGCGAACTAGGTCCAAGGTTACCTGTTCCTCCCAAGCATGCTATTACCACTTACCATTTGCCATGCCTCAAACCATTCATGCACTGTATCACAAAAATGTTATCCCAACGGGGATTGAAAAGAATTACTCCCCGATGGCTCAGTGGTAAAGGCACTGAACTATAGAACACCATGAAGGTTCCAGCTTTGCTCTGGGCTGAGGTGGCTGATCTCAGGTGTGGCAGTACTTGGGATGCTACATTCAATCTCTGCGTGACTGGGCTACGGAGGGGACAACTCAGTCAAGTTATTGTCCGCTGGTCCCTGCTGTAATGGTCAGTCGTGCGACTGTTATTGAAAATAGCAGTCCGTTCAGCTATGCTGCCGTCTATAGCTATCCTGATCCAGTGGTGCATTAAACTGAGAATCAATTTTTGTTTAAAAGAAAATCTGTGCATGTTGATTTTGTACTTAATATCCAATAATTTCTCGTTTTTGAGTGGAACTGCCTGGTAGTACAAGCAGAGCAGTTGAGCTCAAAGTGACAGCAGTAATTTTAAATGTTGAGCACTGATTACTGCTCCAGGCTCTGCATAAACAATATATTAGAGTCTAAGCTGGTTTATTGTTCCAGAATTCCTAAAAGTGCACGTGTTGCTCCAGCTTGCCCTATCCATGACAAACCTGCAGGCAATACTTTGGAATACTGAGGCTTCCTGGAACCCCATGGTTGTGAGTCACAGTGGCGTAACCTCGCAATGGATAAGTAAGCAAGTCCTGAGTGCTTTAGGTGCTTCATTATCTCCAGAATGTTTCAATATCAGAGTGAGAGATTGCGTGTTTACATCAACTGGAGATCGTGATTGCCGCTGTCAGTTCCAAAATGCTTATTATCATTTCAAGTTCCCCCCTATAGCCAACCCATTGCTGTCTAAACTTCATTTGACAGTTTGGAATTTTTCTAATTTAATGAAAGCCCTGAGGTTTAATGCAACTAAATGAAGGCAGTCACCAGAAATGTGGCTAATGTTAAGTATACCCCTGATGTGGTCAAATGTAGTTAGGCAAATAACAGGATTAATTTGGCTATGCTTGTTCTGTTGTGTTGCAACTAAATGAAGAAAAGATACCCCCAAAAAAATCAGCTAATGTTAAGTACATCACCAGTACACGCAGTGTCTATCCATTTTATGCATCGAATTGGTCCAAACCTGTTCTATTACAGTAAGGCCCATTGTCAAACCTTGTTGAACTTCTAGAAACTCCTCTTTATGATATAAAGTTGGAAGCGAATCAACTTTGAAAGTAAATTTTAATTCACTTTCATTGTCATTTGGTTTCCTGCTATCTATCTCCAACTGCTCATGTCCTTGTTCTATTGTCCCGCTGTTTTGGCGAAAAAGATCTGATTTATTTATTTATATGACTATTTGCTACTGTAAAGCACTCAATTTTCCAGTTACAAGATCACACTGGCATAAATGAGACCCACTTGAAGTAGGCCTCATGTGGATTCGATGCTGAGACACTTGCCAATGTAATATGTGGGGATGTCACTTAATGATTATTTAAACCAATGCACACCTCCTCAATGATCCACGTTAGTGTTTACTGGCAACAAACATTGAGACTGACTCATAATCCATTGCTCCCAAGAATATTCTGCTGTACTCTGAAAGCCATAAATTCAGTTTTCTCTTTCCCATTTGCCCATTGCTCTTTTGGCCAACTGTGCTGATCTAGTTTTCCATCAAACCATAGGAAAAAACATTTATAAACAGGTTAATGTCCCCCTCATGATAACAGACAGAGAAATGCCATAAGAATGTGATGCTTAGAAAGAAAGACTTGCATTTATAAAGCGCCTTTCACAACCTCAGGATGTCCCAAAGTGCTTTACAGCCAATGAAGTACTTTTTTTTTAAGTATAGTCACTGTTGTAAGGTAGGAAACGCAGCAGCCATTGTGCACACAGCAAGCTCCCACAAGCAGCAATGTGATAACGACCTGATAATCTGTTTTTGTTATGTTCATTGAGGACACCAAGGATAACTCCCATACTCTTCTTCGAAATAGTGCCATGGGATCTTTTATGTCTCTCTGAGAGAGAAGACGGGGCCTCGGTTTAATGGTGTAATGACTCAAGAGTCTGGTTACTGTAAACTCACTCAGGTGCAACCTGATCCATCTTTATTCCAGCCCAAGAGTGCCAGCGTGACAAAGACACCCAGCTTATATACAAATGACCAAGCACACATGCCACATGCATACCGCCCGATGACCTCTGACCGTGTCGCCGTCTGGTGTCTGGTGACCCCCAAGCATTAATACATAACAACATCCCCCTTTTAAAATCTTAACAACAGTCCTTTTACAAATTAAGATGGTCTGGGGCTTTCCTCTCACGAGTTGATCGTCTCAGTTCAACTTTGGCTCTTGGTGAGCGTTCTGAGTCCGTTGAGACTGAGGGCTGAGTAGCCGATCTGATGGGAGTGGTCATGATCACATCAGAGACTGAAGGTTCAGAGTCAGTAATGTCAGCAGAGTCCTCTGATGACTGAACAATGGTTGGTTGGTCACTGACTGCATCTTCCTCACTCAGTTCCAGTTCATCCGTGTGCCACAGTTTAACCTGGTCAAGGTGTTTCCTGCATGTTTGCCCATTCTTGAGCATGACAATAAACACTCTGTTACCCTCCTTGGCTATAACAGTGCCGGCGATCCACTTTGGATCTTGACCATAGTTCAGTACATAAACCGGATCGTTGGCTGAGATGTCATGTGACACGGCAACATGATCATGACACCATTGCTGACTTTGACATCTGTTTTTAACACGATCATTCAAATCAGGATGAACAAGAGAAAGCCTGGTCTTGAGATTTCTCTTCATCAGTAGTTCAGCAGGAGGAACCCCAGTAAGCGTATGAGGTCTTGACCTGTAACTGAGCAATATACACGACAACCGTCTCTGCAGTGAGCCCTGAGTTACACATTTCACACTTTGCTTGATTGTTTGAACGGCAAGCTCTGCTTGACCATTAGAAGCAGGCTTGAATGGAGCTGATCCCACATGTCTGATGCCATTGAGTTTCATGAACTCCTGGAACTCAAGACTTGTGAAGCAAGATCCATTGTCGCTCACAACAATGTCAGGCAAGCCATGAGTAGCAAACATGATACGAAGGCTCTCAATGGTAGATGTATTTGTGCTGGATGACATAATAACACACTCTCCACTTAGAATATGCATCTACTATGACAAAAAAACATCTTTCCTAGGAACAGGCCCGCAAAATCAATGTGGATCCTCAACCATGGTTTGGATGGCCACGACCAAATACTCAGCGGAAATTCCGCTGGTACTTTACTTAACTGCATGCAAGTATTGCACTGATGTACGCATGATTCCAGTTCAGAGTCAATTCCAGGCCACCATACATGAGACCTAACAATGGGCTTCATCATGACAATACCAGGATGAGTGCTATGAAGTTCATGTACAAATTTTTTTCAACCTTTCTTAGGCATGATTACACGATTACCCCACAGTAAACAGTCTGACTGAATGGACAGCTCATCCTTGCGACGGTTGTAAGATTTGGTCTCCTCACACATCTCCATTGGTATGGCAGACCAATCACCACTAAGTACACACCGTTTCACAACCGATAAAATAGGGTCATGGCTTGTCCAGATCCTAACTTGTTGAGCAGTGACAGGGGTTCCTTCACTCTCTAAAGCATCCATTACTAACTGTAGATCTGCAGGTTGAGGCGTCTCCATCTCAGTTGTGGGTAAGGGCAGACAACTCAGTGCATCGGCACAATTCTCAGTACCAGGTCTGTGACGGATAACGTAATCTTGGGCAGACAATGTCAGCGGCCACCTTTGAATGTGGGACGATGCATTGGTATTAATACCTTTGATTCCGCAAACAATGAAATGAGTGGCTTGTGATCCGTTTCTAGTTCAAAACGAAGACCAAACAGGTATTGGTGCATTTTTTTTAACCCCATACGCACAGGCCAAAGTTTCTTTCTCTACCATACTGTAAGCTCTTTCCACTTTAGACAGCCTTCTCGAAGCATACGCAACAGATTGTAGTTTGCCCGATTCATTTGCTTCTTGGAGTACGCAGCCAACCCGATATAATGAAGCATCATAGGCCAATACAAGACGCTTACACGGATCAGAATGAACAAGCAACTTGTTTGAACAGAGCAAATTCTTGGCTTTCTCAAAGGCTCTATCTTGAGATGCACCCCAGACCCAGTTGTTGCCTTTTCTTAGTAACACATGCAGTGGCTCGAGTAAAGTACTCAATCTGGGTAAGAAATTACCAAAGTAGTTGAGTAGCCCAAGGAACGAATGCAGCTCTGTCACATTCTGAGGCCTGGGTGCATTTTTGATGGCCTCAGTTTTCGAATCAGTGGGCCTGATGCCATCAACAGCAATCTTCCTCCCGAGGAATTCGACTTCGGATGCCATGAATACACACTTCGAGCATTTCAGCCTGAGTCCCACGGTGTCCAGATGCTGCAGGACTTCTTCAAGCTTATTCAGATGTTCAGTAGTTCGCGACCTGTAACCAGAATGTCATCTTGAAACACAACAGTTTTAGGAACGGACTTCAGTAAACTCTCCATATTCCTCTGAAATATGGCTGCAGCCGACCGAATCCCAAAAAGACACCTGTTGTAGACGAACAGTCCTTTATGGGTGTTGATGCAGGTGAGTTTCTTTGAAGTGTCATCAAGCTCCTGGGTCATATAGGCCGCCGTCAGATCCAGTTTCGTGAACAACATTCCAGCAGCTAGCATGGCGAACAGGTCATCAGCTCTTGGTAACGGATACTGATCCTGTTTCGAAAATCATTAAATCGTGACCTTGTAGTTTCCACAAATCCTGACAGTGCCATCACTCTTCAACACAGGAACAATGGGACTAGCCCACTAGTTAAACTCGACCGGTGATATGATCCCTTCATGCTGGAGTCTGACAAGCTCAATTTCAACCTTCTCCCTCATCATGTACGGAACAGACCGAGCTTTGTGATAGACAGGATTTGCATTGGAGTCCAGGTGAATCTGCACCTTGGCTCCCATAAAATTACCAATGCCTGGTTCAAACAAAGAAAGAAATGTTTTCAATACTTGAGCACACGAAGTATCATCCACCAAGGACAACATCTTGACATCATTCCAGTTCAGTTTGATTTTCTCAAGCCAATTCCTGCTGAACAGCGTTGGATCATTACCTGGGATGATCCATAATGGTAGCTCGTGAACCACACCATCATAAGACACCTCGATTGCTGCGCTGCCAAGCACCGGTATGAGTTCCTTGGTGTAAGTACGCAACCTGGCATTGACTGGATTCAGCTTCGGTTTCGCAGCTTTAGTGTCCCACAGCTTGTCAAATGTCCTTTGGCTCATTATCGACTGGCTCGCACCCGTGTCCAGCTCCATTGATACAGGCACGCCATTCAGCTTCACATTAACGATTATCGGCCGGCTCTTGCTCAGGAACGAATACAGTCCATGCACTTCCTCCTCGGGTTGCGTATCTGGGCCATCAGTGAACTGGTCCTCATCAACCACATGGTGAGTCGCACCACGCTTGCTCCGTTATGGACACATCCTGTGACGATGCCCTACTTTCGAACATCCATTGCATGAGTATTGTCTAAACCGACACTGATGAGGCCGATGATTGCCCCCACAATGCCAACAGGGTGAAATGTGGTTCGAACCAGTTGGCAGGCTCTGAGCAGCGGCAGGTTTCACGTAAGCAGCTCTGCCCGAAAACTATGCCATCTTGTGGAACTCCGACTCGCCAATGATATTTGCCTCAAATTATCATCTGTCATCATGCATGCCTGGTCAGTCGCGATGGCCTTTTTCAAATCCAGCATCTCTGCAGCCAACAGCTTCCTGAGAATCGCATCATGGCGGATACCTATCATGAAGACATCACGCAGCATGTCTTCCAGCATGTTGCCGAGCTTACACAGCTCAGCAAGATGTCGCAGGTTGGTGACAAATCCCGACACGACCTGGCCCTCAGCACGAACATGCGTGTAGAAACAGTAGCATGATATGATGATCCCCTCTTGTGGCATCAGATGGTTACCCACCAATGTACACAATTCCTCGTACCCTTTTTCCACCAGACATACAGGCGAGAGAAGATTCTTCATGAGGCCGTAAATCTTTGGACCACAAACGGCGAGGAGAACTGCCCTGCGCTTAACTGCATAGGCCTCTGCCTCCATGCCATTGGCTACAAAATACTGATCCAGGCGGTCGACAAAATCTGCCCAACCCTCACCCTCCATGAGTCTCTCCAGGATTCCAACCGTGCCCATTGTGCATGCGAAGGTTCTTAAATTACCTCGTCGCCAATTGTAATGACTCAAGAGTCTGGTTACTGTAAGCTCACTCAGGTGCAACCTGATCCATCTTTATTCCAGACCGAGAGTGCCAGCGTGACATAGACACCCAACTTATATACAGGTGCCCAAGCACACGTGCCACATGCGTACAACCCAATGACTTCCGACCGCGGCACCCTCTGGTGTCTGGTGACCCCCCAAGCATTAATACATAACAAACGTCTCAGCTGAAAAGTGGCACCTCAACAGTGCAGCACTCACTCAGCACTGCACTGGAGTGTCAGCCTAGATTTTTGTGCTCCAGTCTTGAACCCGTAACCTTCCGACTCAGAAGGCGAGGGTGTTACCCACTGAGCCACAGCTGACACTATTATGATTTAAAAAGCCTACATAATTGAATTGGACCACTCCTCTCACCAAGTAAGTTTGAACTTCAGTAAACAAGCACTGAACTTTTTTTCTCCTTACTTTTATTGCTGATTTACTGTGGCATTGCTCACGGGCAGAAGTGAAAAAAATGAGTTCATTGAATCATAAAAATTTACAGCACAGAAGGAGGCTGTTCGACGCATCATGTCTGTGCAAGAGTTTGTAACATTATAGGCATAACATTAGCAGAAATGAAAAGAAACAAACACACACTGCAAGTCTTCCAGCCTCTGTAAAAAGAAGAGGCTGATTCTGATAAAGTGCCCACAGCAGAAACATTTATCTGTCTTTTCTCTTTACTGGTGGCACATGACAAAGTGTATTCTTCAGGCGAAGCAGAGTTAGAGGGAAGGAGTAATTGGGCCAGGATATAGAGACGCAAATAAGTCTCGATTTTAAAGTTATACACTTGACCGGAAATTGCAGTCAGAGGTTTGCTTCATACGAACGCCTCTGACCCGAAAAAGATCTATGAAACTACCTGTTGGTCCCAGAGGAATGTAGGATTCCGGTCTGAGGCTTTCATTCGCTGCGCAGCGCACGGGAAGATGTCTTCCACGTCTGAACGCATCTGCTGGAACACATGTGCCTGGACCACCAATCATTATCTAGTATTCTCAGTGATACAAATGGGAACTCCGTTTGTACAGACTCCCATTGCTATCAATGAGAATAACCCCCTATGGCACCTTTCATGACCACCGGACGTCTCAAAGCGCTTTACAGCCAATGAAGTATTTTGGAGTCTAGTCACTGTCGTAATGTGGGAAACACGGCATCCAATTTGTGCACAGCAAGCTCCCACAAACAACAATGTTCCCTGGAGTGGGACTTGAACACACAACCTCCTGATACCAGAAGCAAAAGTGCTACCCACTGAGCCACAGCTGACACAGGCAGTTTTCATTATAAAATTGGGACATAGAAATTTATAATAGAAAAAGTTGACAGGCAATATATGCAGATATAAGATTTAATATGTTAT
The DNA here is from genome assembly GCF_044704955.1 of Pristiophorus japonicus. Lineage (NCBI taxonomy): Eukaryota > Metazoa > Chordata > Chondrichthyes > Pristiophoridae > Pristiophorus > Pristiophorus japonicus. The sequence continues at coordinate 112,942,952 of NC_091992.1, forward strand.
AAATTAACGAATACTGTCAAATTTCAGTCACACAATGTGTAATTAACGCCTATGTTTAATCAGTTTGCAAAACTTTATATTGCTCTCCTCTGTATACATAGCTTCCTATCCAAAAAATCTTGTGTTGGATTGCAAATATATAATATGACTCTTGGGAAAAGGTCGAATTGAGACAGGAACACAAGGCAGTTTTGACCCAGCAGATGCAAAAATACATTTCATATTACAATCTCGACCACAGGTGTCTTCAGATTATTCAAATGCTTTGTATGATGTGAGGATTGCTCAGGCTCAAAGGATAGAGACCAGTTGCTGAAACTGGGGGAACAAGATGGTCTAAGCTTCTAAGGGAGCAGGGAAGTAACGGACACTTGGAGGAAGCAGGAAGCAGCTGAAGGGAGGGAGAGTGAGGCTCATGGCCCAGGTGCTGGGAGGTTGGTGCATCTGATGGATCAATCTGAACCATGTGACATTATAAGTCACAAGCATAACACTAAACATTCCACTTACTCAAAAACAGCACTCACACTGACACTGAAGGCATTCATTTAAAAAATAATAATACAAATGGCAATGAAAGCTGCTTTGGTTTGTTTTGTTTTTTTCCACATTGCAACAGTGACTACACTCCAAAAGTACTTCATTGGCAGTAAAGCGCTTTGAGGCGTCCGGTGGTCGTGAAAGGCGCTATGTAAATGTAAGTCTTTCTTTCTTAATAATGAACTTTCTCAGTTGCTATGGAAAACTGCGGCCATGGGGGGGGGTAGATTCCCCCACCCACCCACCCCGAGCAGTGTTCAGACATCCAGTCGGCAGAGGGTGACCATGGTTCGCTCGATAATTCCAGCGGGTGCTCGGGCCCATTTTGAGGGCCAAGTCTCATGAGCATAGGGCCGGCCAGCTCTGTTTGTGAACTGAGTGCCTGGGGGCCAGTCTGTGGCTCTGGGCCCGGCAATATCTGGTGGCCCAGCTGGCCAGCAGGCCAGAAGAAGGTCGGTCTGGAGTGAGGATGGGTTCAGTGGGGGTAGGGGGGTTGTTCCATTCTCAGCAGGGTGAGGGGACCCGGAGCACCAGGGGCCCAAGTTGTCCCGGTGCAGTCCGAGGATCACCCCTGCTCCGCCCTGCCCCACAGAAATAAATTCAAGCTTACCCGCGCGGCTCCAGGTGACACTGGGCAGAGCGCGTGCTGCTCGCACTCTCCCCAGTTGTGTCCTAAAATGGTGATCGGAAGTCTAACCGCAACATAGGACTCTGATTTGCATATTAAAAGGGCCTACCGTCTGATTGGGGGGGAGGGAGAAAGTTGTTTGTCTTTCAACAGCACTATATATTGACAACAGGTCATGTGAACTGAGTCCTACCACTTTTTGCTCCCTTGATGCCCCCACCCTGCACAGGGAGTCCACACTGCATTTGTACACGTATGTTTGTAGTGTATAGCACAGTACCTTCATGTCTACGCATGCCGGGTGTTCCTCTGAACTTCAGAATCCAATGAGTATAGCCAGAAATCAGGACCTCTGTCAGCAACTGAACTCCCCACCTCTTTTCTTGGAAGAGGCTAGGGGCTGTGAAGTGAGATTTGCTGGTATCAGTTGTTGAAATAACCCTCCTGCAGACTTAAAAGAAAAGAAAGACTTGCACTTATATAGCGCTTCTCACAATCTCGGGACGTCCCAAAGCACTTTACAGTATTTTTGGAGTGTAGTCACTTCTGTAATGTAGGAAATGTAACAGACAATTTGCACACAGCAAGGGATAAATATTGGCCAGGAGACCGGGGAGAACTCCCTTGCTCTCCTTCGAAAAGCGCCAGGGGACCTTTTACGCCCACCTGAGAGAGCAGACGCGCCTGGATTTAACGCCTCATTCGAAAGACGAAAGCTGAAAATTGAAAGACAGAGCATGTGGACGGGTAGTTTTGTTCCTCCTGGTGCCTGACTGACTTAGGGCAGCCGAAGGTGGGTTGTGATGGGTTGTGCTCTGTGTAATAATTGAGGCTGCACTCGTACGATGCTAGTGGTCCCAGACCAATAGTGTAATGTATGTATGCCTGGGTTTACCTGCCACCAGGGGGAGTGACCGTCGGAGCTCATTGGGCCACAGACACACATGTGCAGCCCTTGTATATAAAGAAAGCCTCATTGTTTAATCCTCACTTTGAGAGCTAATAAAGTAGAGTCAGGTTGCACCCGATTGAGTTCACGGTACTAAGCCTATTGAGTTATTGCATACGCAACAATTGGCGACGAGGTGGCAATAGGAACTTTCACACACAAAAAAAGAGCACCGTTGGAATCCTGGAGCGATTCGTGGAGGGAGAAGACTGGGAGGATTTTACAGATCCTCGACCAGTACATCGTGGCCAACAAGATGGATGAAGACGCTGACGCAGTTAGGCGCAGGGCAGTTTTCCTCGCAGTTTGTGGTCCAAAAATCTACGGCTTCATAAAGAATCTGTTCTCACCTGCATGTCCAACGGAAAAGACCTACGAGGAATTGTGTGCTCTGATTCGGGACCATCTCAAACCTAAAGAAGGCATCATTATCTCGAGATATCGCATTTACAAGCATGTTCGTTCTGAGGGCCAGGACGTGGTGGAATTTGTTGCCGACCTGAGACATCTTGCTGGGCTGTGTAAGTTTGGAACCGCATTGGAAGACATGCTGCGCGATGTCTTTGTAATAGGCATAAACCACGAGGTGATCCTGTGGAAGCTGCTGGCTGCGGAGACGCTGGATCTGAGCAGGGCCATCACGATCGGCCAGGCTTGCCTGACCACGGTCGATAGTACAAAGCAGATATCCTCGCAGAGTCGGAACTCCTCGGCAAGTACTGTGCACCAGATTGTGTCGTCGGTTGGCAGAGCTGCACCTGGCAGGACCTACCCGACTGTGTTTGCCAAGCCTGCAGCTGCTCGAAGTCTGCCATTGGGCACGAATCCGATTTCACCCTGTTGGCATTGTGGGGCAATCATCGGCCTCATCAGTGCCGTTTCAGACAGTATATTTGTAGAGGCTGTGCGAAAATGGGGCACCTTCAGCGAATGTGTCCGCAGCTCAGTAAGTGTGCTGCGACACATCACGTGGGTGATATGACCGATCCGGAGCAGATCCGGCAATGCAACCCGAGATACCCGAGGGGGAAGTGTATAGTGTACATTCGTTCCTGACAAAGAGCCAACCGATAATGCGTGAAGTAAAATTGAACAGCGTGCCGGTATCTATGGAATTAGACACGTGTGCGAGTCAGTCAATTATGAGCCAGAGGACTTTCGAAAAGCTGTGGGACACCAAGACCATGAAACCCAAGCTGAGTCCAGTAAATGCAAAATTGCGTACCTACACCAAAGAGCTCATACCAGTGATTGGCAGTGCAACAGTCAAGGTGTCGTACGATGGGGCGGTTCATGACCTATCGCTATGGATCGTTCCAGGCAATGGTCCAACGCTGTTCGGCAGGAGTTGGCTCAAAAAATAAAGTGGAACTGGAACAATTTTAAAGCTCTGTCATCAGTGGATGGCACTTCGTGTGCTCAAGTGCTGAGCAAACTTCCCTCGCTGTTTGAACCAGGCATCGGCAACTTCACGGGAGCCAAGGTGCAGATCCACCTGGACTCGGATGCAAGACCTGTCCATCACAAAGCCCGGGTGGTCCCGTAGATGATGAGGGAGAAGGTCGAAATCAAACTGGACAGAATCCAATGTGAAGGGGTCATTTCACCGGTCGAATTTAACGAATGGGCTAGCCCCATTGTTCCTGTGCTGAAGAGTGATGGCACTGTTAGGATTTGTGGAGATTACAAGGTTACAATCAACCGAGTTGCAAAACAGGATCAGTACCCGTTACCAAAGGCTGATGACCTGTTTGCAACGTTAGCCGGGGGAAAGTCATTCACCAAATTGGATCTGACGTCGGCCTATATGACACAGGAGCTTGTTGAATCGTCGAAGAAACTTACGTGCATCAATACACATAAAGGGCTGTTCTTACAACAGGTGTCCTTTCAGAATTCGCTTGGCTGCAGCCATATTTCAGAGAAACATGGAGAGTTTACTGAAGTCCGTCCCTAGAACCGTGGTGTTCCAAGACAACATTCTGGTCACAGGTTGTGACACTGCCGAACACCTGCACAACCTGGAAGAGGTTCTACGTCGTCTGGACAAAGTGGGGCTCAGGCTGAAATGTTCAAAGTGCGTCTTTATGGCACTGGAAGTCGAATTTCTGGGAAGGAAGATTGCTGCAGATGGCATCGGGCCTATAGACTCGAAAACAGAGGCCATCAAAAATGCACCCAGACCCCAGAATGTGACGGAGCTGCGTTCGTTCCTTAGTCTTCTCAACTACTTCAGTAATTTATTACCTAAATTGAGCACATTATTAGAGCCACTGCACATGCTGCTCAGAAAAGGCAACAACTGGGTTTGGGATATATCTCAAGACAGGGCCTTCGAGAAGGCTAGAAATCTGCTTTGTTCCAACAAATTGCTGGTACATTATGACCCGTGCAAGCGTTTAGTATTGGCCTGTGACGCTTCATCACATGGGGTTGGTTGCGTGCTCTAACAATCCAATGAGTTGGGCAAACTACAACCGTTGCATACGCATCAAGGAGCATGTCTAAAGCGGAAAGAGCCTACGGCATGGTAGAGAAAGAAGCTTTAGCCTGCGTATATGCGGTTAAAAAGATGCACAAATATCTGCTTGGGCTTCGTTTCGAGCTTGAAGCCGATCACAAGCCACTCATATCTTTGTTTTCAGAACATAGAGGTATCAATACCAACGCATCGTCCCGCATCCAGAGGTGGACGCTGACATTATCTGCCTATTGTTATGTATGTAAACCTGTAAATACCATGTCTAACCACCAGAGGGCTTATCCACTGGAGTCCCAAGGGATCCCACAATCCCTTGGGAGCACCTGTATATAAGGAGGCCTCACAGGCTGGAGAGGCACTCTGAGATCTGTAATAAAGGACTATGGTCACACCTTACTTTGAGCTTGCAGTATCTAGTCTGATTTTCATTCAAGACACAATAACTGGCGACGAGATACAAATGGCGAACCCCACTGCAACAATGCAGAGAACCGTGGAAACCCTGAAGAAATTTTTGGAGGGGGATGATTGGGAAACCTTTGTGGAGCGACTCGACCAATACTTCGTGGCCAACGAGCTGGAAGGAGAAGGGAACGCTGCCAAACGAAGGACGGTCCTCCTCCCCGTTTGCGGGGCACCAACGTATGGCCTCAGGAAAAATTTGCTCGCTCCAGCGAAACCCACAGACAAATCGTATGATGAGTTGTGCACACTGGTCCGGGAGCATCTAAACCCGAAGGAAAGCGTTCTGATGGCGAGGTATCGGTTCTACACATACAAGAGGTCTGAAGGCCAGGAAGTGGCGAGCTACGTCGCCGAGCTAAGGCGCCTTGCAGGACATTGTGAATTTGAAGGAGACTTGGAACACATGCTCAGGGACTTCTTTGTACTTGGCATTGGCCATGAAGTAATACTTCGCAAACTTTTGACTGTAGAGACCCCAACCTTGAGTAAAGCCACAGCGATAGCCCAGGCGTTTATCGCCACCAGTGACAATACCAAACAAATTTCTCAGCACACGAATGCTGCTGCAAGTACTGTAAACAAAGTAATGTTGTTTTCAAATCGAAATGTACAGGGCAGGACTTACACACCTGCAGCTGCACGTCCGCAGATGACTCAGAGTCCACCATCAAGGGTGATGAATACAAGGCCATTAACACCTTGTTGGCGCTGCGGGGATGATCATCGTTTCCATTCATGCTGCTTCAAAGGATACATTTGCAAGGGCTGTGGAACGATGGGACACCTCCAACGTATATGCAGGCGAGCTGCAAACCCTGCTAATCCTGCAAACCACCATGTTGCAAAGGAGGACACACCCACGGTGGATCACGACAAACCAGAGCCTCAGACCAAGGAGGCAGAGGTATATGGGATGCACACATTTAACAAAGTGTTCCCGATAATGCTGAAGGTTGAATTAAATGGACTCCCGGTGTCAATGGAGCTGGACACAGGCGCAAGCCAGTCCATAATGAGCAAAAAGACTTTTGATAAATTGTGGTGCAGCAAGGTCTCAAGGCCAGTCCTGACTCCCATTCGTACTAAACTGAGAACGAACACAAAGGAACTGATTTCCGTAATCGGCAGTGCTACCGTAAAGGTCTCCTACGATGGAGCGGTGCATGATTTACCAATCTGGGTGGTACCGGGTGATGACCCCACACTGTTCGCCAGGAGCTGGCTGGGAAATATATGCTGAAACTGGGATGACTTCCGAGCGCTTTCATCCATAGACAACACCTCATGTGCCCAGGTCCTAAAAAAGTTCCCCGCTGTTCGAACCAGGCATCGGGAAGTTCCAAGGAGCAAAAGTGCAGATCCATTTGATTCCGGGGGTGCGACCCATCCATCACAAGGTGAGAGCGGTACCTTACATGATGAGAGAGAGGGTGGAGATCGAACTGGACAGGCTGCAACGATAGGGCATCATTTCGCCGATCGCATTCAATTAGTGGGCCAGTCCGATTGTTCCAGTCCTCAAGGGAGATGGTACCGTCAGAATCTGTGGTGATTATAAAGTAACTATCAATCATTTCTCACTGGAGGATCAATACCCGCTACCGAAGGCAGAACTATTTGCGACGCTGGCGGGAGGGAAAACATTCACGAAGCTGGACTTGACCTCGGCCTACATGACGCAGGAGCTGGAGGAATCATCGAAAGGCCTCACCTGCATCAACACGCACAAAGGTCTCTTCATTTACAACAGATGCTCATTTGGGATTTGATTGGCGGCGGCGATATTCCAAAGGAACATGGAAAGCTTGCTGAAGTCGGTCCCGCGCACCGTGGTCTTCCAGGACGACATCTTGGTTACAGGTCGGGACTCCGTCGAGCAGCTGCAGAACCTGGAGGAGGTTCTTAGTCGGCTTAATCGTGTGGGGCTCAGGCTAAAACGCTCGAAGTGCATTTTCCTGGTGCCTGAAGTGGAGTTCCTGGGGAGAAGAACCGCGGCGGGCGGCATCAGGCCCACCAATTCGAAGACGGAGGCAATCGAGAACGCACCGAGACCACAGAACGTGACGGAGCTGCGGTCATTTCTAGCACTCCTGAACTATTTTGGTAACTTCTTACCAGGTCTTAACACATTGTTAGAACCCCTGCACTCTTTACTGCATAAAGGCGATGAATGGGTATGGGGTAAAAGCCAAGAAAATGTCTTTGAGAAAGCTGGGAAGCTGTTATGTTCAAACAAATTGCTTGTGTTGTATGATCCATGTAAGCGTTTGGTACTAGCATGTGATGCGTCGTCATACGGGGTCGGGTGTGTACTGCAACAAGCTAATGAATTTGGGAAATTGCAACCGGTTGCTTATACATCCAGAAGTCTGTCTAAGGCCGAGAGGGCCTACAGTATGATCGAAAAAGAAGCGTTAGCGTGTGTTTACGAGGTAAAGAAAATGCATCAATATCTGTTCAGGCTCAAATTTCAATTGGAAACCGACCATAAGCCGCTTATATCCCTCTTTTCTGACAGCAAGGGGATAAATACGAATGCATCGGCCCGCATTCAGAGCTGGGCGCTCACGTTGTCCGCATACAACTATGCCATCTGCCACAGGCCAGGCACAGAAAACTGTGCCGATGCCCTCAGTAGGATGCCATTGCCCACCGCAGGGGTGGAGATGGCACAGCCCGTAGATTTAGTTATGGTAATGGAAGCATTCGAGAGTGAGCAATCACCTGTTGCCACCCGACAGATCAGAACCTGGACAAGCCAGGGCCCCTCACTGTCCTTAGTAAAAAAACTGTGCTCCACGGGAGTTGGTCGAGTGTCCCGTTAGAGATGCAGGAGGAAATAAAGCCGTACCAGCGGCGCAAAAATGGAATGTCTATACAGGCAGACTGCCTCCTGTGGGGTAATCGGGTAGTGGTGCCAAAAAGGGCAGGGACACTTTCATTAGTGATCGCCACAGCACTCACCCAGGCATTGTAATGATGAAAGCGATAGCCAGATCCCACGTTTTGTGGCCCGGCATCGATGCAGACTTAGAGTCCTGTGTGCACAAATGTAATATACGTTCACGGTTCAGCAATGCACCCAGGGAGGCACCACTAAGTTTATGGTCCTGGCTCTCCAAACCGTGGTCCAGGGTCCATGTCGACTATGCAGACCCATTCTTGGGAAAAATGTTCTTAGTGGTTGTAGATGCGTACTCCAAATGGATTGAATGTGTGATAATGTCGGCAACCACTACCGCTGCAATCATTGAAAGCCTACGGCCCATGTTTGCCATGCACAGCCTGCCTGATGTCCTTGTAAGTGACAATGGGCCGTGCTTTACCAGTGCCGAATTCAAGGAGTTCATGACCCGCAATGGGATCAAACATGTCACATCTGCCCCGTTTAAACCAGCGTCCAATGGTCAGACAGAATGAGCAGTTCAAACAATCAAGTAGAGCTTGAAAAGGATAACTGAAGGCTCACTGCAGACTCGCTTATCCCGAGTCCTGCTTAGTTATCACACAAGACCTCACTCGCTCACTGGGGTTCCTCCCACTGAACTGCTCATGAAGAGGGCACTTAAGACAAGGCTCTCGTTAGTACACCCTGACCTACACGAACAGGTAGAGAGCAGGCGGCTTCAACAAAATACATATCATGATCGTGCAAATGTGTCACACGAAATTGAGATAAATTATCCTGTATTTGTGTTGAATTATGGACAATGTCCTAAGTGGCTTCCTGGCACTATTTTGGCCAAAGAGGGGAGTAGGGTGTTTGTGATCAAACTCTCAAATGGACTCACCTGCAGGAAACACTTAGACCAAACCAAACTCAGATTCACGGACTATCCAGAGCAACCCACAATAGACTCCACCTTTTTCGACCCTCCAACCCACACACAAGTAGCAACCGACCCGGCGGTTGACCACGAAGCAGAACCCATCACCCGCAGCAGCCCAGCAGGACTCACCACCCCCAGCAGCCCAGCAAGGCCAGCTGTGCAGCAGCCCAGTGAGGGCCCAACAAACGACTCACCAAAACCAGTATTTGCACCGAGACGATCAACCAGGGAAAGGAAGGCCCCAGATCGACTCACATTGTAAATAGTTGACTTTGTGGGGGAGTGTTGTTATGTATGTAAACCTGTAAATACCATGTCTAACCACCAGAGGGCTTATCCCATGGAGTCCCAAGGGATCCCACAATCCCTTGGGAGCACCTGTATATAAGGAGGCCTCACAGGCTGGAGAGGCACTCTGAGATCTGTAATAAAGGACTACGGTCACACCTTACTTTGAGCTTGCAGTATCTAGTCTGACTCTTTATTCAAGACACAACACCTATGATTATGTCATTCGCCATAGACCTGGCACCGAGAATTGTGCCGATGCATTGAGCCGTTTACCGTTGCCCACGCCGGAGATGGAAATGCCACAGCCTGCAGACCTATTGTTGGTCATGGATGCTTTTGAGAGTGAAGGGTCTCCTGTCACTGCTCAACAAGTTAGGACCTGGACCAGCCAGGATCCAATCTTATCGGTTGTAAAATGTTGTGTCCTTAGTGGTAATTGGTCGGCCATTCTCAGGGAAGTGTGTGATGAGATCAAACCTTACAACCGTCGCAAAGACGAACTATCCATTCAATCTGATTGTTTGCTATGGGGTAATCGTGTTATTATGTCCAAGAAAGGCAGGGAGAGATTTGTACGGGTTTTACACGTTTGGTGGCCTGGCATTGACTCTGATTTGGAGTCATGTGTGCATCAGTGCAACACTTGCATGCAGTTAAGCAATGCACCAGTGGAATCTCCACTGAGTCAGTGGTCGTGGCCATCCAAACTATGGTCGAGGATCCACATCGACTATGCGGGTCCTTTCCTGGGCAAAATGTTTTTGGTTGTGGTGGATGCGTATTTCAAATGGATAGAATGTGTAATCATGTCATCCAGCACACCCACAGCCACCATTGAGAGCCTTCGTGCCATGTTCGCCACTCATGGTCTGCCCGACATCGTTGTGAGCGACAACGGATCATGCTTCATGAGTTTGGAGTTTCAAGAGTTTACGTAAGGTCAGCACCATTCAAACCGCGTCCAATGGTCAAGCGGAGCGGGTCGTCTAAACCATCAAGCAGAGCCTGAAGCGCGTAACTCACGGTTCTTTGCAGATTCACTTGTCACGCATACTGCTTAGTTGCAGGACGAGACCACACACACTTACCAGGGTCCCCCCTGCTGAACTGTTGATGAAGAGAGGTCTCAAGACCAGGCTCTCGCTTGTCCACCCTGATCTTAATGATCACGTTGAAAACAGACGTCAACATCAGCAGTAGTATCATGATCGCACTGCCGTGTCACGCGACATCTCTATTAATGATCCTGTGTATGTGCTAAATTATGGTCAAGGCCCCAAGTGGGTCAGTGGCACTGTTATGGCCAAGGAGGGTAACAGGGTGCTTATTGTCAGGCTCACTAACGGGCAAACATGCAGGAGGCACATTGATCAGACGAAATTGCGGCACACAGACGAACCGGAACAGCTTGACGAAGGCACCATCAATGACCAACCAATTCATATTCAGCCATCAGAAGACCCTGCTGTTGTCAATGAATCTGGACCTTCATGGTCCCCGACATGGTCACTCCCATTAGATTAGCTACCCAGCCTCAAGTCATGAATGACTCGGAGAGCTTACCCAGATCTGGAATTAAACTGAGACGATCAACTAGGGAACGGAAAGCCCCGGACCGTCTCAATTTGTAAATAGGACTGATACTAAGATCTTGGGGGGGATTGATGTAATGCCTGGGTTTACCTGCCACTAGGGGCAGCAACCGTCGGAGCTCATTGGGCCACAGACACACATGTGCAGCCCTTGTATATAAAGAAAGCCTCCATGTTTAATCCTCACTTTGAGAGCTAATAAAGTAAAGTCAGGTCGCACCTGATTGAGTTCACGGTACTAAGCCTATTGAGTTATTGCATACGCTACAGATAGCTACAGGGAGCAGTTTACAGTGCGAGCTGTGAATCCACACTCCTGCCATCACGTAACGTTCTGTGCCTGATGTGTTGGCACATTTGCAGCACGGTAAGTTTGAAATATTTTGAAAGGCAGGGAAGAACATCCACTTTCTCAAAACATTTCAAATAACTCCAGCTCAGTTTATAAAATGGCCAAGAGACCCAACAATTCCCTGAGCACTTTTTAGACCAGTTTGAGTTATATCTCGTGCTGTGTTAGGTCCAAACTGCTCATAATAGCCATTCCCAGGGGATATTACAGTGCTGTGCCATAAAGTTAGATCAGGACCTGATATGAGGGATGCACTGTTACTTTTTATGTTGCTGCAAAGTGAAAAGCATTTCATAGCAATGGTCATATGGCGACAGAACCATAAAATTATTTAAAGAAGGAATAAAAGGTGTGGGGGGAGGGGCTGGCAGGGTGGCGGGGTGAAGCGGCGAGCAATGTATTTTTTTTAAAAGGTTAGATCAAATAGAAGTCCAAGGGTTTGGTTCGGTTCTTATGATGGCTCCGTTGCTGAAGCTTAATCAGGAATGAACGACTTTGGAGAATTCTTCTCTTTTGCTGTGGACTAAAAGTGCAAATTTTTTTTTTAGCAATCAGGATCTAAATATTTAAAATTTGTTATTTGGTATCCTAGATACTAGATTTGGCCACTTTATCTTTGATTGTTGTGGTACACTGATATCTCCAGGCAGTATGCGATATAATCCGGTCGTTAAACAATGCTATCCATCCAGCACACCTACGATAACACTCCCTCCCATCTGGTGACTTACAGACACTGCATTGTAGACAACATTAAATGGAGTTGTTTGTAAGATAAATACAGGAGTGCACTTAAAAGCAGAAGTCAAATACTTCCAGGGGACAATATAAAGGAATGTACTGTGTACCTTATAATGTATAAGTTGTACACTATCAGTGCGCCTACCATGTGTCCTATATATAAAGTGTACGTACATAAGAACATAAGAAATAGGAGCAGGAGTAGGCCATACGGCCTCTCGAGCCTGCTCCATCATGGCTGATCCGATCATGGACTCAGGTCCACTTCCCTGCCCTCTCCCCATAACCCTTTATTCCCTTATCAGTTAAGAAACTGTCTATCTCTGTCTTAAATGTATTCAATGTCCCAGCTTCCACAGATCTCTGAGGCAGCGAATTCCACAGATTTACAACCCTCTGAGATACAGCAATGGTATAATCATACAAATGTGCTCCCTATTTACATAAAAACAAGAGCAGGTTATTCATCCCTTTGAGCCTGTTCCACCATGTTGTTAGTCATGGCAATTTGTCTCTTTAATTCCAATCCCCTACCCTTTTTTCATATCCTTTAATACCCATACTTTTCACAAGTGTATCTATTTCCTATTAAACATCTCATTTAAGTCTGAATCTGTTGCCTTTGAGAATCATCCAATCTAGCTTTCCACAACACTTATTTGTGGGAAAATTGTTCTTTGATTTGTATTTAACTGGTTTAACTCTAACTTTAGGATTGTCTCCTCTTTGTTCTGGATTCTCAAACTGGAGAGAAGAGTTCTTCCCATTGACATTGTCAATCTCCTTCGTTAAACACCTCAATCAGAACACCCCATAACTTACTGATCCCTAGGGAATATAATCAACGTTTACTCTGTCTCTCATCATAGCGAAGTCATTTTTAACCAAAGAGTGGTTAGAATGTGGAACTCGCTACCACAGGGAGTGGATGAGGCGACTAGCGTAGATGCATTTAAGAGGTAGCTAGAGGGAGAAAGGAATAAAAGGATATGCTGAAAGGGTGAGACTAAGAGGAGCGGAAGGAGGTCCGTGTACAGCATAAATGCCGACATAGACCAGTTGGGTCGAATGGCCTGTTTCTGCGCTGTAAATTCTCTGTAAGTCTCTTCAATCCAGGTATCATCCTGGTGAATCGTTGCTAATTTCCCTCCAAGAAAGAAAGACTTGCATTTATATAGCGCCTTTCACGACCACCGAACGTCTCAAAGTGCTTTACAGCCAATGTTGGAAACGCGGCAGCCAATTTACGCACAGCAAACTCCCACAAACTGCAATGCGATAATGACCAGATAATCTGTTTTTTGTTGTTGTGTCGATTGAGGGATAAATATTGGCAAGGACATTGGGGATAACTCCCCTGTTCTTCTTCGAAATAGTGCCATGGGATCTTTTACATCCACCTGAGGGGGCAGTCTGGGCCTCGGTTTTACATCTCATTCAAAAGACAGCATTTCCGATAGACACTGGAGTGTTAGCCTGTATTTTTGTGCTTAAAGTCTCTGGAGTGGGCCTTGAACCCACAATCTTCTGACTCAGGGGCGAGGGTGCTACCCACTAAGCCATGACTGACACTGCAAGTTCTAATTGGATTGATCAAAATTGAAAACAATACTCCAAATGAGATTGGACCAGTAATCTGTAAACTGCATTTATATTCCATACTTTTTGAACTTTTTAATGACTTATTTACCTGGATCCCTCCATTCATCTACATCCCTAGTGCATCTCCATTTAGATTCTATTTCCATCTTCCATTCTTGCATCCAGTTTACTACCTTACACTTTGGTATATTAAAACTGCTTAATCTATCAATGTCCTTTACCAATTTTCTGTTTGTTTCTTCACAATTAACTATTCCTGCTAATTTAGTATCATCTGCAAACTTCGATATACTTTCCTCTCATCGCCGAGAATATGCAGAAAGCAAGTGCAGGCAGCAGAAGGAGCGTGCGGCAAACCAGTCCCACTCACCCTTCCTTCAATGACTGTCTGTCCCACCTGTGACAGAGACTGTAATTCCCATATTGGACTGTACAGCCACTGTTTTTTTAGAGTGGAGGCAAATCTTCCTCGATTTTGAGGGACTGCCTATGACGATGACTTTCCTCTATTCCAAAATCCAGCTTATTTATATATAGAATGGAAAACTGGGGACCCAGCATAGATCCCTGGGGGACACTACTTGTTCCTGCCCACCAATTCAAAAATGTCCCTTTTATCCCAACGTTCTGCCTCCTCCCTCCTAAATAATTTCCAATTGTGTTCCAAGGGTTCCTACATTACAACAGTGACTACACTCCAAAAGTACTTCATTGGCTGTAAAGCGCTTTGAGACGTCCAGTGGTTGTGAAAGATGCTATATATATCCAAGTCTTTCTTTCCATAATTGGACAGGTCGGGAATATTCCAGGGAAAAGTGGGAATGAAAATCAGCAGTGAAGGATCCAAGGAACCTATCAGTCTTTCTTTCTTTCTTCTTGAAGCTGCTGAATCATCATTTCAGCTAATAGTCTCTTGTATAGAATATACATTGAACTTCACTATCTACCAGCTCAGTGACTCCACGAAGAACTCTATTAAATATGTTGGACATAACCTACTATTCATAAAACCATGCTGACTCTTTTTAATCCACTTATGTTTTTCTAAGTGTATACAGCAGCATAATGGCGCATTCTGTGGGCTAGAATTTTCAAAAAACCTGCCAGCGTCAGATTACCGTCCAAAATTTTAAAATTATCGCAGGCGAAAAATTCCACCAAAAAAAGAAAACATTCCGGTGGAAAAAATGGACCTTACACCCGATTCTCAGCGGAAAACGCGATGCTGGGCGGTTCTTAATCAAAATGGGCGGTAATTACTAAAACTTATACCGAGGCTGCGGGTTGGGCCTAGGAGGGGGAAAAACACAAAAAATATTTTTTCCAAAATACATAAAATAAAAAAAATCAGAAAACATTCTCAGGACCCTTTTCAACTTATTCGCTGCAAAAGAATTTTAAAATAATTATTAAAACCCCTTGAACTTACCTTTTTTTGCAGGGCTACTTACTTACCGCCCAGCTCCCGCTGCTTTTCGTGGGCGTTTTCTTCAATCTTACCTACAGGTCACCGCTGAGCCCAAACTTGGGCGGTCGCGTTTTTTTTGGCGCTGCACGCTGGTGGTCCGCTCCCCAGCGGTATTTCGAGACCGCCGGCAGAACTCTTTGTGGAAATTTCCGCCGGGTAGTTTTCCGCCCAAACCAACTACTACCACCGAGAAACCGGACGGAGATGCCATGGAAATTCTAGCCCTGTGTATTCTATATGTAAAGTGTACTCCAGCAATGTAACAGTGCATACTGTGTACCCTCTATGTAAAGTGTACATTTGCAGAGTAACAGGTGTACTCTTTAAGTTATATGTAATGTATACATTAGCAGTGTGTCATGTCAGAATGACCTCACCAGAGACGGCATGATATCACTGACAACTGAAACAGTTCCACCCATAACAGCCACCAGATAAAATATGGGTTTTCAACCTTTAAAATACATCTTGTTTTAATTTGCAAAAAATGTTTATATCTTACTTAAAAAACATACAGAGGAGTTTCATGGACACAATACTTGTAAGTGATTCAACCACTCGCCAATTGTTGGATATAAGTGGAATACAGCAGGGGTCAATGAGAAATACCGAGACAGTTGTGTCTCTGTGCTTCCAGTGGATTTCAGAGGTGTATTTTCACACAGTCTAAAACACCAAAATAGTAGGTCTTAGACCTTGAAGCAATAGATTTCTTTAATGACAGATATTCTTTCAAAAAATTAAAAGTAACATTGAGTTGTGTGATTAAGACACACTGCTCCTCACCCAAAATGCTGAACAAAGATAAATTATGACAGTGCACATCTTTGATCAATAAATGTGATGTTCTATCAGGTACAAATGACAAGAAGGGATGAATGCAATTAATTTTTAACTACCACAAACCAATGGGGAACTTTAATTATTCATTAAACAAGGCCCTGCATCTTCTCCTAATGAGATGTGAGGGAGTTTTTCATTAATGTTAAACTCACTCCGTGTTTCATGTCCATGTTAGTTAAGAGACAGGGTCACTCTGATGGGCCAGTGGAGGTGGGATTAAACGATAATGTGTAAACGTAATTTATCTCCAAATTAAACGAAAGACATGGTGTACAACACCGTGCATAAAACTGGCATCTCCTGATGTGAATTGTCAATATATTATGTTGTATTGACCACGGTCTACCTTCACACACACACACAGACATCTACATCAATACCAATACACCAAAAAAAAACCTCAGGGACTGGTGTTCAGATTTGACACGAAACAATACAAAGTGATAAAACATTTGGTTAAACCACATTAATAAAATATCTTCACAATAGCGTTGCTGTCCTGATGGCTCTTCATTTTGTTATCATTTACAGAGAATAAACATTGAAAGATGAATATTAATTATGTATTGAGTTTAACACATTTCTATAGTCTGCTTCATTTACCATTCATCTTCATGCTAAGAATCAAAAGTTGCTTTTCAAATCATCGCTGTCCAAGAGCGACCATAATGATGGCTGTTGCAGGGAATTCCACTGTCATCCACTGCCATGTTGATCCAGTTCCTGCCTGAAGTTTGGACTAATGCACATTAATGAGGCAGGGTTAGTTCTGCATTGTATCTGTCCACCTGAGCTGCCAGTTTCCCATACTGTCACTGGGGACTCTAAGTGGGGGAGAGGCCCCAATCTCTGGCACCATCATCCTGGTTTTGATGGCAACAAAAATTGTTGGAGGACAGGAGAGTAAATTAGGTGCAGCTTATTCAACAGCCAGGTCTTTATATCTGCATTAGTTCTCTCAAGCAGAAAGAAGTAGAGTTTGCAATCTTATTCTGATGGCTAGGAGCCAGAACTGTGACAGCCAGTATTTAAGAAAGCATTCATTCCTTCCAATGTCAACTCTCCTTTAGTAGTATTTTCATTTGAGACGTACTGGTTTGACATTGTTTATTATGGTTTATTTTACCTTGTAAGCAAGTAATTTCTGATCAGTTTGAAGTAGCTGGATCAGTCTGACCTTTCAGGAATACAGTACCACATCTGCACACCGTAATTTAGTGTGTTACTTAGACCAGTTATCTTTAATAAATAGGTATTAAAAGGGTACTCCTCTGATTCACTGGGTTAGACTTTTTCAGTCCAGGGAGGGAATGAAAATTGTCCAGAATTCCTTCTGGAAATAGAAGTTTGTTGAGATTGGGTAAGGACAGGGTCAGAATCAGTTCTGATAAAACTGCCCACTAGCACTCTCTATCCAGGCTTATTGGCCCTTAGGTTGGGCACTGGATGGTTGCTGTAACCTGTGGAATTCTGCAACATGCAGTCACCACCTTTAAAAGAGAAGTTAGAGGAACTGATGGAAAAATAGAGGAAAGGAAGGAATGAAGAATGGCCATTTGGGCTGAGGAACCATCAGTTGAAGCCTTTCGGAGAGAAGGTGGAACAGTTGAAGGAGGAAGAACAAGAGAATTAAAGTTCATTTTTTCTACTAATTTTAGGGATTCTGTAGGAAACATATTTCGGGAGACCCAGATCAGTTTCAATCTGGACATCATCAGTTCTTTTCTTCAGAAGTTAAACCATGCTAACTCATCAAAACTTCACTTTAGTCATTATATTGCATTGGTACCTCACTGCGGAAACTAATGCTTTAAGCATTCATATCACCAATACTCTGTAATTACATCAACATCATAAATTCTGTAATTACTTTAACATTTTGCACAGGCTGTCACAAGAGTCTGAGGTAACTCCACTTCACTGTCATACTTGGTGACATTATCTGCTCCATTTTTGCTTCTTAATAGAAACATAGGATCATAGGAACAGGATTGGCCATTCTGCCCCTCGAACCTGCTCTGCCATTCAATTAGATCATGGCTGCTCTTACTTCAACTCCATTTACCTGCCTTAGCTTCATATCGTTTGAGATCCTTATTTAACAAAAAAAGGTGTTTCAGGTTTATAACGCTACATAAAATATAACAGTATCTTAAATAAGTGGACAACTGGCCTACTACTCCTGCAACTGATTCTTAGAATTACTATCATATATGACTAATAACCTTCATTCAGTGCCACCACTGAACAAGCCAAGGGTTATGTTCAATCAAGTAATTTATTTTTTTAAGATTTACAAAAGAGCCAGTGTGCACAAGAATTGCATTTAGTGCCTTATCACATTATCAGAATGGCTCAAGGTGATTTATATCCAAATATCTTTTTTGGAGTGTAGTCACTATAGTTATGTACGCAAATGCAACAACCAATTTGCCCAGAGCAAATGTAACAATGAATGAGAGCGACACCAGGTAGTGAAACATACCAGAGTGTGAACGGTTGAGACATTAACCTGAATTCCCCTCATGTGTGTAACTGCCTGGTGTCACAGGTAACTGTCATGCAGAGCAGATACTCCAATTCTCTGATGAAGAAGGACATTTCTATCCAAATAGCCAATGCTGAGGAATTTGATATTGACCTGTCTGCTCTTTTCTGTCTTTTATATGTAACAAAAATAAAAGTGATGTTCACCAGTCAGCCATTAAAGTCTCAGTACTTTAATCAAAGATTAATATCAGGCAATATGTATCTATAATAAACAACTACAATGATAATGGAAATAAGACATGAAAAGTGATAGTTAATACTTATTATGTTATTGTTATCTGACAGTATGCTAAATTTCATAAATGTAAATGGAATAAAAATTGATAGTTAATGTTAAAAAGAAAGACTTGCATTTATATAGCGCCTTTCATGATCACAGGACGTCCCAAAGTGCTTTACAGTCAATGAAGAACTTTTGAAATGTAGTCACTGTTGTAATGTGGGATACGTGACAGCCAATTTGCGCACAGCAAGCTCCCACAAACAGCAATGTGATAATGACCAGATAATCTGTCTTAGTGATGTTGATTGAGAGATAACTATTGGCCAGGACTCCAAGGGTAACTCCCCTGCTCTTCTTCGAATAGTGCCACGAGATCTTTTACATCCACCTGAGAGAGCAGACAGAGCCTCAGTTTAACATCTCATCTGAAAGACGGCACCTTTGGCAGTGCAGCACTCCCTCAGTTCTGCACTCCAGAGAGTCGTGCTCAATTCTCTGGAATGGGACTTGAACCCACAACCTTCTGACTCAGAGGCGAGAATGTTACCACTGAGCCACAGCTGACACTTTAAAAAAATATATTTAATGTTGAATCAGCGCTGCTGGAAGTATGAGTGGCACAGTGTTTTTTTGCTGTCTTCCTACCTCTGAACTCGGGGCAGGTGACTGGGATGGACATCTCCTCCATCTGCTGGCTGCAAGGAGTGGGAGCAGATTCCACCCGGTTCCTAATGGATACAGCAAAAAAACAGCCACAAATTGACAATCTCACATAAGCTGCAGTTCACACCAGTGCAGTAAAGGGTGATATTCTGCTGTTGGATTTAAGAGAAATTGTTGGACCTTTTTGTCATACCTGACCTGGGAGCACTTGACAACACTTGGTTCCATTGCCTAAAACTGTCATCCTCACCGTAGCAAGCACAAAAAAAATGTGAAAGCTGATATTTCTTAGTGTGGATTATTTATTTGCTGCTGTGACCCTGTATTGATGGGATACCATAATCCCACATAACACAGCTTGTTTAGTAACTGTTGTGTCTGAGTGCACACCCCTGTAATGGAAGTTATTTAGCAGATTGCACTATTTCTGTTGACAGTGTCCAAGGATTAACAGCAGCTGCAGGATGCCACACGTTGAATGTACCAATTCTAATCCTGCTCGTTAACAATGGAACTCCTGTGTGAGCATTAAATGGAACGTTTACGCTCTACCTTTTCAGTGTTAGTTAACTCACCAGAAACGTGATTGCATACATGTAAATGGAATAAAAATTGAGATATAACGTTGCATCAGCGCTTTTCCATTTCCATCGCCATCATGTTTATGTGTGACTTTTATACATCAAAACAAGTTTCTATCAATCATTGAATCATGAAGAACACGAGGATTTAAGTGCACATTATGAATTTCTTACTTAGAACCAACCCTACAGCCACGTCTCCAACATTATAACCGTGACTACATTTCAAAAGTATTTCATTGGCTATGAAGCATTTTGCGACATTCTAGGGTCGTGAAAGATGCTAACTATAGGTAAGTTCTTCATTGCGTTCTTTCAAAAACCTTCATTTTACCATCCCTGGGGATTTTTTAATGTAAAATTGCAATTCTAAGGCAGCAAATTGTGTTACACAGAGTAACTGCATCTGGAATGCATTGCCTGAGAGAATGGTGGAGGCAGATTCAATCATCGCTTTCAAAAGGAAGTTGGATAAGTACCTGAAGGAAAAACATTTGCAGGGTTACGGGAAAGGGCGGGGGAGTAGGACTGGCTGGAGTGCTCTTGCAGAGAGGCGGCATGGGCTCGACAGGCCAAATGGCCCGTCCATGCTGTAACCATTCTATGATTCTATGATTCGAATGTCGAAATCTGCACCGAATCACTTGGTTTAATAATATACCAATAATAATATAGGTGTGAATGGAATTATACGTCTAGTTCCACTAGTGCTAACCTTCTGGAATGGGGTCAGTACTCATCTGCATTTGACACCCTTTGCTTTACATTTCTTATGATACACTGTGTACGACTGAGTTGTGATATTCAAACAGTTGATATGTTGATAGAGTGGAATTAATAAAGTGAAGCATAAACTCCGGCATAGACCTGTTGGGCCTAATGCTCGGCCTGTTTCTGTGCTGTAAATACAATGTATGTAAGGTGCTGTGGGTTTGAGCATAACATCACAAACATTTTGAGCCTTTCCCTCAATTATGCTAATGCATAAATTGTTTCAGAGATAGTACTCAATCTGCAATCACTACCCCATTGAGTGTAAAACTACTGCATATAACTCTATTCCACGATTTGAATAATTTTGATTTTTATTCATTGGAATTTGTAAATTCCTGATGATATTCCCAGCTAATGGAGTTGTCACAAATGTGACTAACAGATTGATGTTAGCCATGAATGATACTGTTCACAATTGGAGCAATGATATAACCATGAGCAGTGGAACCAATATACCCTACCATCCAACGTATACATGCAGGGAGTATTGATTCAAATGCCCATGGGTGTGATAAGCTTATTTTATGCACTGAAATACTGGGATATCTTATTAAATTAAATGTGTACAAATAACAACAGGTAAAAATGAACGATTGAGCCATCATTAGGGGGTGCGTGTGCATCAGGTGGGGCAGAGCAGAGAAAAGAATACAAACATTCAGACTGACAAATCTGTTAACTGGATCCTTAATGAGGACATCTGAATGATGTCATGTTTATCTAAGGTTAAGTCCAAGTGCCTGTTGTAAAATGCTTCAGCGGGATTAAGACCCAGTGTTTTTATTGCTCTGTTCCTTTACAACCTTTTAACTGAAGCCTAGGGGGGGTCACAGGAGTATTCCTGTTGCTATTTTCCTAAGTTGTACCACACTTAATCAGAGAATCTGTGAACGTAAAGTACACTTTAACTGTTTAGTGCCTGCAAGCTCCTGAAACACCGTGTATATTTCTAAGAAAACTTTTGACATTGTGCGCCAGTGATGTAGTAGGAAATGTTTGCTTCACAATGCCGGCTGTAAGTAGGTAGTCACAGCTTTGGCCACCGACTATCTAACATAATGACCAATCGGTTTTCTTTATTTAAAACTCTTCTTCATTAGCATTGCTTGGTGTTATTCTAAATTCTAAAGCCATTAAAGAGACTGATGCAGTTCCAAAAACAAATTGTATGTGGTGGGCTGCTGACAGTTAGATACTGCAGTGTGATCAACTTCAAAGAGAAATCCAAAACACACCAAAGGTTTATCAGCATCTTGCCACATCTTTACCCCAATAGACCGTATGCACCACTTCGTTCTCCAACATGATCCCAATCACTAAGTCATCTTCCCCTCCCACCTTTTGTTTTGCAGAGGGACTGTTCTCTCCATAATATCCTTGTTTATTGTCTTATCACTCACACTTCAGCTGCCCTTGCCCATGAACCCTCTCTCCGCTGCCTATTCAGCTCCTCCTACACCGCTGCCTCAAGCCCCAAACATTCCACCTGCCTGAGACGTGCACTGTAATTGGCCATCATGGTGCAGTCTCCTCCATGCTATGGAGACCAAATGCATTCTGGGAGACTGGTTTGCCGTCAGCTTGTGTCTATCTGCAAGTGTGCTCCTGGCTTCCCTGTGGCTCACCACTTTGACTCCCCCTTCCCTCCCATTCCCACTCGGACCTCTCTGTCTTTGTTCTTCCACACGGCTCCAACCTAGGCCAATGCAAACTTCAGGAGCGACATGGCATCTTTCTCTGGAGTTTAGAAGAATGAGAGGGGATCTCATAGAAACATATAACATTCTGACGGGACTGGACAGGTTAGATGCAGGAAGAAGGTTCCCGATGTTGGGGAAGTCCAGATACAGGGGTCACAGTCTAAGGATAAGGGGTAAGCCATTTAGGACCGAGATGAGGAGAAACTTCTTCACTCAGAGAATTGTGAACCTGTGGAATTCTCTACCACAGAAAGTTGTTAAGGCCAGTTCGTTAGATATATTCAAAAGGGAGTTAGATATGGCCCATACGGCTAAAGGGATCAAGGGGTATGGAGAGAAAGCAGGAATGAGGTACTGAAGTTTCAAAAATGATCAGCCATGATCATATTGAATGGCGGTGCAGGCTCGAAGGGCTGAATGGCCTACTCCTGCACCTATTTTCTATGTTTCTATGTTTCTATGTTGACACACTGCGACCCTTTTTATCTTTCAAATGTATTTTCATAGTGTGACTAAGTTAATCCTTGTATATTTATAGCT
This sequence comes from Pristiophorus japonicus, assembly GCF_044704955.1. Classification (NCBI taxonomy): domain Eukaryota; kingdom Metazoa; phylum Chordata; class Chondrichthyes; family Pristiophoridae; genus Pristiophorus; species Pristiophorus japonicus. The sequence goes on from NC_091992.1 coordinate 112,965,766, forward strand.
TTGTTTAAAAAAAACGATTCATAGGCTATCATCTGTTAAGTGCTGCACTGCCCCACCTGATACCTGGATCTTGGGGATCGATTTTAGTGGCCAACAGGTGGTGTGCACGAGCCGTACCTGTGACGAAGAGGACGCCTTAATGTTGAGGCCCCAGCCACACCAAACAGGGGTCCCGATGCAACTCATCGGTCCTCGGCTGAGGAATGTCAGCGGCAGCCCACAGGTAGGTCCTTGGGGGCGCGGGGAGGTGGCCGGGCTGGTGGCAGCCCACAGTATTTTGTGGAGGCAGGAGGAGCTCACTTTCTTTCAGTGGTACATTAAAAAAAATCATTTAAAAAATTCTGCCCATTTCCTGATGGGATTGCCAGTACAGAGTCTAATGCTCGCCCATGTGTGCCTTAAAACTGCAATCATGGTCATGAGGAGCTTGATTTGAATGAGAAAGAGGCCTACTGCTATTTTCAGGCAGGCACTTTGACCACCCAATGGTAGGCCCCATAACAATCAGCGCAGGCCTATCAATGGTGTTCTCCACCAGCCTGTCCTCGCCGCACAGCACTGCCCCCCAGACATCAAGATCCACGGCGCGGCCCTGGACAACGTGGACTACTTCCCTTAGCTCAGGAGCCTCCTGTCAACAAGAGCAGGCATTGACGACGAGATCCAACACCGCCTTCAGTGCGCCAGTGCAACCTTCGGCCACCTGAGGAAAAGAGTGTTTGAAGACCAGGCCCTCAAAACTGTCAGGGCAGTAGTAATACCCGCCCTCCTGTATGGCTCAGAGATGTGGACCATATACGGTAGATACCTCAAGTCGATGGAGAAATACCATCAGCGATGTCTCCGCAAGATCCTACAAATCCCCTGGGAGGACAGACGCACCAACATTAGCGTCCTTATCCAGGCCAACAACCCCAGCATTGAAGCACTTGATCAGGCCACATAGTTTGCATGCCAGACACGCGAATCCCAAAGCAAGCGCTCTACTCAGAACTCCTTCATGGCAAAAGAGCCAAAGGTGGGCAGAGGAAATGGTACAAGGACACCCTCAAAGCCTCCCTGATAAAGTGCAACATCCCCACTGACACCTGGGAATCCCTTGCCAAAGACCGCCCTAAGTGGAGGAAGTGCATCCGGGAGGGCGCTGAGCTCCTCGAGTATCGTCGCCAAGAGCATGCAAAAATCAAGCGCAGGCAGCCGAAGGAGCATGCGACAAACCAGGCTCCCTGCCCACCCTTTCCCTCAACCATTGTCTGTCCCACCTGTGACAGAGACTGTGGTTCTCGTATTGGACTGTGCAGCCACCTAAGAACTCATGCTAAGAGTTGAAGCAAGTCTTCCTCGATTCCGAGGGACTGCTTATGATGATGATGATGATCAACTGGGTTAACAGGGTGGCATGGTTACCAGCCCCCATTTTTAGGCTCTTGCCGATCCATTAACACCAATTTTTCCAGGTGAAAATTGGTTCCTTGATTTTTAACTGCTCTTTGTTGCATTTTCTCCAAATTTGCTTTTCTCCAAAGTTCTAGTTCAGCCTTGACTGAAATGTTAATCTTTGTTTTTTTAACAGATGCTGGCAAGATTTGTTCTGCATTTCAAGCATTTTCTGTTTTTATTTCAGAATATCAACATTTATGGGGGGGCGGAGGGCGCGGTGGGGAGCACTGGGGGCGGGGTGGGGGAGTCTTTTTGCCTTTGCTGGTTTTCAGTTAAGCCCCAAAATGAAGGTTACTCAACTGAGTGGGAGCGAGGGAATATTGATATTGCTCTTTTTCCCTGTTCCAAATGCCTCTCATGAGAAATAATTGTGGAGCTTGTGAAATAATCTACAGTCTGAACCCAGCAAAAGGAGGTAACGTGATGGAGAGAAGCCATCTGTGAGGAAGGGCAATTAAAATTGAAGGGGGTGGGGGAGAGGGAGTGTTGGAAGAAGAAATAAAACAAGAAATAAAAGAACACTTTAACTTTTGCTATAAAGGAGGTCTTTGGAGGTCTGCCAACAAGTTGCGGATTACTGTCTATTTGTGCATTACAACAGTGACTACACTTCAAAATGTATTTCATTGGCTATAAAGCGCTTTGGGACGTCCTGAAAGACGCTATATAATGCAAGTTCTTTCTTTTTTGACATAAGAGCATAAGAACATAAGAAATAGGAGCAGGAGTAGGCCATACGGCCCCTCGAGCCTGCTCCGCCATTTAATACGATCATGACTGATCCCATCATGGACTCAGGTCCACTTCCCTGCTCGCTCTCCATAACCCCTTATCCCCTTATCGTTTAAGAAACTGTCTATTTCTGTCTTAAATTTATTCAATGTCCCAGCTTCCACAGCTCTCTGAGGCAGCGAATTCCACAGATCCACAACCCTCTGAGAGAAGAAATTTCTCCTCATCTCAGTTTTAAATGGGCTGAGTATTTTTCTTAAATACAGAAAATTTGATTGCCTTGCCAGTATTGTATTTACACTGATCCGCTTCCTGTCAATTTTTCAATCGGACTTCCATTTTACAGTTTCTGGACACTCAATGTTGAAAATGTTCTGTCCTTTCCGATGCACACCCAAACGTACAGCAGCAGGACAAGGAATTCGACCAGGACCCTGACCGTTCCTGTCGGGCTTTGTTCAGGCTGGAGCCTTGGCCTGTCCCAAACAAGCTCAGTGGCAATGTGGCCAGAGGGAGGGGAGTCCTAGGCTAGCAGTTTCCCAGCATAATGCTTATAGAACAACAAATGGATGGAGGTAAATGTGGGATATGTTAAAAGGGTTTTACTTGGATTCAGTCTTTTCAGAATTTAGCTGGTGAAACACGATATTCTTTTTTTGCATGCCCTTCAGCATAAACTTAACTCCTTCCTATTAAAATATCTGTGTTTCACCCCAAATGTTTTGAGAAAATAAAAATTGCAACTCCCACCAGTAGTTCAATGCTCGAGTTGAAGATAATTGGTAAGAGATCCAGGGATAGATGAGGAGAAATTTTTTAAGGCGGCAAGTTGTTATGATCTGAACGCACTGCCTTAAAGGGTGGTGAAAGCAGATTCAATAAGTTCTGGTTTTTGGACCACGTGCAGCTCATAAGCCGTGGCATCTAGCCTACATTCTAACCTACATAAATTTGAGGTGATCCAAAAGTCGGCTAACCCGTGTCCTAACCCGCACCAAGTCCCGCTCACCCATCACCCCTGTGCTCGCTGACCTACATTGGCACCCAGTAAAGCAACGCCTCGATTTAAAACTTCTCATCCTTGTTTACAAATTCCTCCATGTCCTCGCCCCTCCCTATCTCTGTAATCTCCTCCAGCTCCACAACCCCCCGAGATGTCTGCGCTTCTCAAATTCTGCTCTCTTGAGCATCCCTGATTATAACTGCTCAACCATTGGTGGCCGTGCCTTCAGCTGCCTGGGCCCCAAGCTCTGGAACTCCCTGCCTAAACCTCTGTGCCTCTCTACCTCTCTTTCATCCTTTAAGACGCTCCTTCAAAACTACCTCTTTGACCAAGCTTTTGGTCATCTGCTGTAATTTCTTCCATTGTGGCTCGGTGTCAAATTTATTTGTTTTGTTTTATAACACTCCTGTGAAGCGCCTTGGGATGTTTTACTACGTTAAAGGCGCTATATAAATACAAGTTGTTTTTGTTGTTGTATCTCAGCCCATGAATCCCAGACAACTTCCTGTCAGTTCGGATTTATGTTCCTTACTCTCTGCTTCATCCTGTTTGAATTTGATGATATTCCTCATTGGTAGGTAAATCCTAAATCAGAACACCCAGATCAGTTAGTATCATCAATTTGTGATATGCACGAATTAACGGAAACATCATTTATGTGTCTGACGAGGGTCCACACCTAATGCTCCACAGAGAGACTCCTATGATTAAAGGCGCCATTGGGTGTAGCACTTTGGTATGCTCACTGTAGGTCACAGGTTCAGTGTGTGCTGAATTAGTTGATCAAGGGCGGCATCTGATGACAGCGGCATTTGGTTGGACTGCGATGCCCTCCAGGGTTGAACAGCCACCCAGTACCCAGGGGCCCATTTTAACCTCACCCACCAGGTGGGAAACTGAAGTCATGGAATGTAAAATCGGGCCGTGTGTGAAAACAGGTGGCCTATCTGGTCTGCATCGGAGATGTGGGGTGGGATTAACATGACCCCCTCAATGTCATGCCTAAAGGGTGGGCACATGTGTGAGGCACTGGAGGACCTCTGCCACTGCGGAACTGCACTTCGCCAAGAGTCAGAATGCTGCGTGTTTTTTCTTCTCCCGAATCCAGTGGTACGAAGACCAATTGAGATTTCCCCGACTGCCACCCTTGCTGAGGTTAGCTAACTAAAACACAAAAGCACAAAGCACACTGCGATTTGTGTGCGCACTAGGTCCATGCAGCAGAGCAGGTCTCCAGTCGTCCTGGTTAACCCTTGCCACTGGATAAAGGCCGAGCTCTGTCAAGCCCGTGTGGTGGCTGGTGTGCAACGGTCACCACACGTTAAAAAAATCCACACACAGGCATCTTCCACTCTCTCAATTGGAGCTCAGGACTGGAATATCGTGACCTTCATTGAAACATCCATGAACTCATCGCTTTTGGTGTGGAAGCGGTCACCCTTGTTCGAGGGACCACCTACGATGATGAACTCAGAGAGTTGGGCGTGAGACCTTCTTGATCAGTATAACTCAGCTACTCACCACTTAAACCTGCTGAGCCATTGGGGGAGTACTTTAGATTTTCAAACAGGAAATCCTGCAGCAGAGTATCAATTTAGCACTAACTGTATTGGGCAATGTGGTGTTTTTTTTCTACGTTTTGCTTGTCAGATTTCCAACCACAAACAACTGAAATTCAGGCTTTTAATGATCTTGTTTTGAATGAGTTGTTCTCAGGATGTGGGCCACGTTGACAAGGCCGCATTTATCGGCCATCCTGAGCAGGTGAGGGTGGGCCTTCTCCTTGAACCGCTGCAGACAATGTGGAGCCACTGCTCCCCCCTGTTCACTTTGCATGTTAGCCCACGAGGTGAGCTTATGGCAGAGAATTAGATGAGGTGAATTATAATAACGGAGTCTGCATTTGTGGCTACTTTGTTTCCTGAAAGCATGAAAACAAGGCTACGGGAGCGGATGGAATCCCTGCTGAGGCGCTGAAGTATGGCGGAGAGGCACTACTGGCGCGAATACACAACTTCATCTCTCTCATCTGGAAGGAGGAGAGCATGCCGGGAGATCTTAGAGATGCAGCGATCGTGACCATCTTTAAAAAAGGGGACAAGTCCGACTGCGGCAACTACAGAGGAATCTCCCTGCTATCAACCACTGGGAAAGTTGTCGCTAGAGTCCTCCTCAACCGTCTTCTCTCTGTGGCCGAGGAGCTCCTCCCGAAGTGGCAGTGCAGATTTCGTCCCTTCCGGGGCACAACGGACATGATTTTTGCAGCGCGACAGCTGCAGGAAAAATGCAGGGAACAGCGCCAGCCCTTATACATGGCCTTCTTCGACCTCACAAAGGCCTTTGACACTGTCAACCGCGAGGGTCTATGGAGCGTCCTCCTCCATTTCGGATGCCCCCAAAAGTACGTCACCATACTCCGCCTGCTCCACGACGACATGCAGGCCGTGATCCTTACCAACGGATCCATCACAGACCCAATTCATGTCTGGACCGGGGTCAAGCAGGGCTGCGTCATCGCCCCAACCCTCTTCTCAATCTTCGTCACTGCTATGCTCCACCTCACGGTTGATAAGCTAGCCGCTGGAGTGGAGCTAACCTACAGAACCAGTGGGAAGCTGTTCAACCTTCGCCGTCTCCAGGCCAGGTCCAAGACCACTCCAGCCTCTGTCATCGAGTTACAGTACGCGGACGATGCCTGCGTCTGTGCACACACAGAGGCTGAACTTCAGGACATAGTCGACGTATTTACCGAGGCGAATGAAAGCATGGGCCTTACGCTAAACATCTGTAAGACAACGGTCCTACACCAGCCTGTCCTCGCCGCACAGCACTGCCCCCCAAACATCAAGATCCACGGCGTGGCCCTGGACAACGTGGACCACTTCTCCTATCTCGGGAGCCTCCTATCAACAAGAGCAGGCATTGATGATGAGATCCAACACCACCTCCAGTGCGCCAATGCAGCCTTCAGCCGCCTGAGGAAAAGAGTGTTTGAAGATCAGTCTCTCAAAACTGTCACCAAGCTCGTGGTCTACAGGGCCGTCGTAATACCCGCCCTCCTGTATGGCCCAGAGACGTGGACCATGTACAGTAGACACCTCAAGTCACTGGAGAAATACCACCAGCGATGTCTCCGCAAGATTCTGCAAATCCCCTGGGAGGACAGACGCACAAACATTAGCGTCCTCGTCCAGGCCAACATCCCCAGCATTGAAGCACTGACCACACTTGATCAGCTCTGTTGGGCAGGCCACATAGTTCACATGCCAGACACGAGACTTCCAAAGCAAGCGCTCTACACGGAACTCGTCCACGGCAAACGAGCCAAAGGCGGGCTGAGGAAATATTACAAGGACACCCTCAAAGCCTCCCTGATAAAGTGCGACATCCCCACTGACACCTGGGAGTCCTTGGCCATAGACCGCCCTAAGTGGAGGAAGTGCATCCGGGAGGGTGCTGAGCTCCTCGAGTATCGTCGCCGAGAGCATGCAGAAATCAAGCGCAGGCAGCGGAAGGAGCGTGCGGTAAACCAGACTCCCTGCCCACCCTTTCCCTCAACGACTATCTGACCCACCTGTGACAGAAACTGTGGTTCTCGTATTGGACTGTACAGCCACCTAAGAACTCATGCGAAGAGTGGAAGCAAGTCTTCCTTGATCCCGAGGGACTGCCTATGATGATGCTTCCTGAAAGCATGTCCCATGTCTAGGGATTTCTTTGACCAAACTTTTGGTCACCTGCTATTATTTCTTCTTATGCGGCTCAGTGTCAAATGTATTTTTTTTGTCTGAGAACACTCCCATGAAGCACCTTGGGATGTTTTACTACTTTAAAGGTGCCATATAAATACAAGTTGTTGTTGTTTTTGCTGGTTTATCGGGAGTTCAATGGCCAGTTGGCACTGGTCAGTAAGCCCACACGCTTTCTGATGAAGGGGAGCATTTTCCTCCCAACATTCGAGATCGCAGCAGAAACGATGGGAAAAGGGGAAGGCTGTCATCCCGACCAGGGTTTCCCACCGGGATCATCATCATAGGTGATCCCACGAAGCAAGGATGTCTTGCTTCCACGCCAAAAAGGGATGAGTTCTCAGGTGTTTCAATGAAGGACTTGACATTCCAGGTTCTGAACTACATCTTGAAGGGTGGAAGATGCTGTGCGTGGATTTTTTTAACGCGTGGTGACCGTTGCACACCAGCCACCACACGGGCTCGACAGAGCTAGGTCTTGGTCCAGCGGCAAGGGTTAACCAAGATGACTGGAGACCAGCTCTGCTGCACGGACCCAGCGCGCACACATATCGCAGTGTGGGCTGGCCCTTATTGCCCCAGGGCCCTCGCCTCTTCTGAGCCCCAAACTCCCGCCTCTCCTGGGCCCCGGTCACTTCGCTCTACAAACTCTAGCCTGCCCACACTTCAATCAGCGACCTGGCTTCGCAGCCGTCGCCCTCCTGCAGCAGCACGCGCTGCTCCCTGCAGTGGTATGCCGCCACACACTGCTCCCTCCAATGGCCCCGGCCTGCTGATGGTCTTGCAGGGCGGGACCGTGCCAATTTTCGGGCCGGGCCACCGCACGCTGCTCGCCCCACCAGGAACGCTGCTGCTCGCTTCTTCCCTGCCCGCTGTCTGCAAATGGTGATGGGGGGTGGGGGGCAGGTCCTGGGGACTTCATCACGTCTTTCTGCCTGTTTTATGGCCGCTTCCCAGAGCTGCCTAGTGGGAGGTGGCGATGGGCCAGTAACTGCCCTAAGGTGCCCCTTACAGAGGCCCAGCAGCAGTCTCCTTACTCTCCACTCTGTCTCCAACAACTTACCTAGTCAAGTACCCCAGTTTCCAGCCCGTTTGCATCACTTATGCTTTTCGCCTCTTCTGCGACTGCCCTCTCACTGTGGTCGACTGAAAGAATCTCTCACTCAGCTACTGTGCATTTTACCTGCCAATCCCTTCTAGCTGATCCTTCAGCCCCCACCTTCAATACCACCTTCCTATGAATCAAATCTTTTGAGGGTACCACTGCAAGGGAAAATTTATCTCCCTCCTCCCCTCCTGAATCCTTCCGCAGTCAACGGTTTTCATGGTGTTAATCAGCTGAGTTCGGAACTGAGGTCCTTTTGACAGCAGCTCGACAGGGATGGGACTAGACCCTTGTAGTCTTTGCTGCTGTTGGGTATTCTGGTTCTCTCACCTTATACTGGAGACCATTCAGTAGAATACAGCACATAGGGAGACCATTCGGCCCATTTTGCCTGTGCCAACTCTTTGAGAGAGCTATCCAATGAGACCCTGCTCTTTCCCCATAGCTCTGCATATTTTTGTTTTTCCTGAATATATACAATTCCTTTGTGAGAGTTATTATTGAATCTGTTTCCACCATCCTTTCAGGCCGTGCGTTCCAGATCATAACAACTCGCTGCGTTAAAAAAAATTCTCCTCATCTCCCCCCTGGTTTTTTGCCAATTATCTTCAACATAAGAACATAAGAAATAGGAACAGGAGTAGGCCATACAGCCCTTCGAGCCTGCTCCACCATTTAATACGATCATGGCTGATCTGATCATGGACTCAGGTCCACTTCCCCGCCCGCTCCCCTTAACCCCTTATCGTTTAAGAAACTGTCTATTTCTGTCTTAAATTTAATCAATGTCCCAGCTTCCACAGCTCTCTGAGGCAGTGAATTCCACAGATTTACAACCCTCTGAGAGAAGAAATTCCTCCTCATCTCTGTTTTAAATGGGCGGCCCCTTATTCTAAGATCGTGCCCTCTAGTTCTAGTCTCCCCCATCAGTGGAAACATCCTCTCTGCATCCACCTTGTCAAGCCCTCTCATAATCTTATACGTTTCAATAAGATCACCTCTCATTCTTCTGAACTCCAATGAGTAGAGGCCCAGCCTATTCAATCTTTCCTCATAAATCAACCCCCTCATCCTCGGAATCAACTTAGTGAACCTTCTCTGAACTGCCTCCAAAGGCTGAGGCCTCTGGTCACTGACCCTGCTGCCAGTGGAAAGAATTTCTCCCCATCTACACTATCAAACCCCTCGTAATTTGGAACAGGATCAGCTGATTCAAACTTTTACCAAGATTCAGAATGTGTTCCATTTGTTAATAACCAGTTGTTCATATTTGATAACTGCAAAGAAGTTCAGAAACGTGAGTCAAATGTTAACCACTGAGTTGTGGGAACCTTATTATTCAGAATTTTAATATGGATGGTAGAGCACAAATTACCACATATAAATATGTATTTTTATCTTCCATTTCTAAAATAATTGTGACATTTGAAATTTATTTTTTATTTCTTGATTTGATGTTAGAAAAGTAAAAGGAAAGATAAATTGGAATGACCTGATTGGCAAAATCAATCTCCAGCTTTCTTTAGCGGTGAAAGCAGCACTTCAATGTATTCCAGGCCTCAGTGAACAAATCTACCTAACAAGCCTCTGAGCCAGTCAAGAACTAAACACTGGTACTGACTTGTAAAACTAGGGATAAATGTGGAACTAGAAAGCAAAGCCTTTGTGCTGATATGTTCTCAAGTCAATAGTGAGTACTGTATTCAGAGCATGAGTTGCAGTTATAGGGAGAGCACCGGTTCACCTCAGGAGCAACAGACTCAGGCAAAAGTCAACGCTGTGATATTCCCACACTCACAAAGTACTCGGGAATGAATGCTGCAGCTATACTGTAATCTTTACTTTGATGTGAAGCACTCCAAGTTGTGCAAGGATGTAAAAGTGGCAGTACATTTCCCAATTCATGTCCCAGTCTGACTCCTGCGCACGCTGAAGCCAACTGATGTGAGACCCCCCCGGGAGGCATCTCGCGTTGGATCGAAACTCGCATCAAGTGGGGTATGACTGCAGTCCAGTGTGGTGAGGTCTGAAAAGTGCTCCGATGATCCATTTGCCAGCTGTGCTTTATATTTTGCAGCTACCAGTCTCGTGCCGACGGTGTGGTATAACTGCACTCAGATTGAGGTTAGCGCGATGAGATTTATGTGTACGGGGCAACGGTTAAAAATTGTTTGGTAGTTTATCAAGCTCACATACATTGTGAAGAGCATTTTAATGCTTAACTGTTCATGTCTGGGCGATATTCCGTTTTTCGCACCATCTAATTGTTCAACTGCTGAACATCTGCCTTCAAAAAGTCAGAAAGCTGATTTATGGGAAAGTGGTCTGTGAATTTCAGCCCCTGATTTGTGTTGTGTTAAGAGAATCAGTTGTTCAGATTGTTAATAGAAGAGGAATAAGTCACAAATTTATAAACGGGTACAATATTTTCCCTGAAATTCAGTAGTGAATCTCCATTCATATTAACCCTCACAAAGCACCTCTCCGATGTGTTACCTTTTGTCGTTCCTTGTCTTTGTCCCTGGATTCAGTTTAGTTCTATTTTTCTTTAGGAAAGCATTCCGTGTGAAAGGAAAGAAAGAACGTTTGTGTCAAACTTTCTCTGCGCGTTAATTTTAAGCAACAGTAAATGAACAAAAGGCAATATTCCACGTCGGGCACCATCTCTTTATTCACATCTATTTTTCTCACAAAAATTAGTATTGAGAAGAAATTTTGACAGGCAGAAGATCAGACCTAGTAATGCTGGTGCCACCTACTGGGATCTGTTAGCAGAGGTGCAGCCATGTATCAATGTTCGGGCAGTTCCAAGATTTGGAGCAGGGAGAAGAGGGAAACCTATCCTATACCAAAAACATTGAGGGACAATTCCTCCCTGGTGGTTGTGCCTAATCCTCCTGTGGAACTCCTGTCATTGCCATAATCCTCCTCGCCCTTGGCAGCTGATTGCTGCTCATGGTTTGCCTGTACTCTATTTGCATTGTTCAGGTTGAAATTTGATATCGCGTTCATGCTATACCATCCATCATGTTTCCAGCTTTCAGTCCAATAAGCTTTACTCCTAGTTTTTCACGTGGTGCTTGTGGTGGTGAAATTCGATGAGGCGCAAGATGGCCGGTAGGGCATCGGTAGCCCATTGTACAACCCCCCCACCTCCCCCCCCCCCCCCCACCACCACCTGAATTAGCTGTGTATTGAAGTCAACAGAAATGAAAGTCGGACGGGGTATATATAATGGCCATCTGATCCTCTACCACCCGGTTCCAGGGACGAGGGACTTCGGTTACGGGGATAGACCGGAGAGGCTGGGGTTGTTCTCCTTATCCAGGGATGAGGGACTTCAGTTATGGGGATAGACTGGAGAGGCTGGGGTTGTTCTCCTTATCCAGGGATGAGGGACTTCAGTTACGGGGATAGACTGGAGAGGCTGGGGTTGTTCTCCTTATCCAGGGATGAGGGACTTCAGTTACGTGGATGGACTGGAGAGGCTGGGGTTGTTCTCCTTATCCAGGGATGAGGGACTTCAGTTACGGGGATAGACTGGAGAGGCTGGGGTTGTTCTCCTTATCCAGGGATGAGGGACTTCAGTTACGTGGATGGACTGGAGAGGCTGGGGTTGTTCTCCTTATCCAGGGATGAGGGACTTCAGTTACGTGGATGGACTGGAGAGGCTGGGGTTGTTCTCCTTAGAGCAGAGAAGATTGAAAGAAGATTTGATAGAGGTGTTCAAAATCATGAGGAGCCTGGATAGAGTAGATAGAGAGAAACTGTTCCCATTGGCGGAAGGGTGGAGAACCAGAGGACATAGATTTAAGGTGATTGGCAAAAGAACCAAAGGCGACATGAGGAAAAGCTTTTTTACGCAGCGAGTGATTAGAATCTGGAATGCAGTGCCTGAAAGGGTGGAGGAGGCAGATTCAATTGTGGCTTTCAAAAGGGAATTGGATAAGTACCAGAAGGAAAAAAAATGGCAGGGCTACGGGGAAAGGTCGGGGGGGAGGTGGGACTGGCTGAAGTGCTCTTGCAAAGAGCCGGCACGGGCTTGACGGGCTGAATGGCCTCCATCAGTGCTGGAACCGTTCTATGATTCTATGGTTCTATGATAGTGGGCAAAGTTTAAAACATGTACTGTAATGCTGATTATTACATTTAAAGGGACATTGGTGTTGCGCTGGAGAGTTTTGGAGACGGAGGTTAAGCAGCTAGAAATAGCTTAGTCCTATAGCGCGAGCTGTGTTGTATTTGACACCAGGGTAAGTTCATACAGCAGCATATGTCATGTCTGCTGCAGTTCATTTTTCTGAAATCAGTCTTTTGATGTTAGTTGTCAAATTAATATATTTATAAACAGATGTAATTATAGGTGCTGTATGTGCTTTTATATTTAATACACAATCCCAGGTCTTTAGCTAACTCAACTCAGATCAGAAATTGACTTGGAGTTTTCCTGACCTATATGGCTCTCAAATGAAGCCTTCACTTCTGAAGCATCAGTGAAACATTGCTGTGACTCTTACTAAAAATATTTAGCCTTTAAGAAAGAGAGATTTGCATTTATATTATGACTTACAGCCAATGAAGTAATTTTGAAGTGCGGTCACTGTTGTAATGTAGGAAACACGGCAGCCAATTTGAACACAGCAAGCTCCCACAAACAGCAAATTGAAAATGACCAGATAATCAGTTTTTGTTATGTTGATTGAGGGATAGATCTTGGCCAGGAGACCAGAGATAACTCCCTCACTCTTTATCAAAATAGCCACATGGGATCTTTTACATCCAGCTAGAGAGCAAACGGAGCCTCAGTTTAGCATTTCATCCAACAGTGAAGCACTCCCTCAGCACTGCACTGGAGTGTCAGCCTAGGTTTTTGTGCTCAAGTCCCTAGAGTGGGATTTGAACCCACAACCTTCTGACTCAGAGGTGAGTGTGCTACGCACTGAGCCACAGCTGGCACTGTGTTATGATTTGTTTTTGATCAATATTGAACTTTAATCTTTATTCGATTTTTATTTAAGGTATGATAGTTTTGGATCTCTAAAATTAATTTCTCAGCGAATTGAGAAACACATTGTACTGCATTGATTATTCTATTTTACTTCACTGGTCAGCTAATGCTCAGAGTTTTCATTGCCTCTCATTGTCATTCAGAGCATTCTCTAAAAAGAGTTTCAGTGCACGTGAAATATTCCTGAATATTTCTGTTGATGCTTTCTCCTTTTGCGTGTGTTATTCAGTAAAGACACTAAGCAAGGAGCTGCCAAACATTCATTGTCAAATGTGCAATGGAACCTCAAAGTAGGGATTCCTTACCACGGGAGCACATGAGGCGAACATCGATAGGAATCTCAAGCCTAATAATGGTGATATATAACTAAAAGCAGCGGGAATATCTGCGTTGGGTAATTCTTGAAATAAGACAATCATAATGATGATGGCACTGCTCCTTGTCTGGCTGCTGCTATGACATCCAATAGACATAAGAAGCCGGGAGTGTTACCCATTGTCAAACTTTTGGTTGGCAAACTGGAAGTGACTATGTCAGGAACACACGGCATAAATTTTTAATTGTTAATAACCTGGCGGATTTCAAACTCTTATGTCAGTCGACATGAGATGGAAGCATTTTATTGCAATTACTGAGCTTGAGTCACCACACGAAAGCACTCTGCTATTCTTTTTTATTTGTTCTCAGAGTGGGAGTGACACTGGCAAGGCTGTGTTTATTACCCATCCCCAGTTGCCTTGAGAAGCTGTGTTGTGTTGTCGAGATTCACCCTGGCTGTCAGACACATGGGGGACAGAGGGCATTGCGTTTTAATTCGCAGGCCTCCCTGATTTTGAAAAAAAGTCTTGTTTTATCCTGCGAATGGCAACTTTCAAGTAAGCAGCTTCAAAGTATTCATGCAATTTAATCACATTTTACCAGCCACCTCTAAGTCCACAAAACCTCAGCACAGATCTGGATGTTCGGGTTGCTGTAAGGTCTCTTTGAACGTTACTTGTCTGTTCAGAAGGCTGTGGGTTCAAGTCCCACTCCAGGGACTTGAACACAAAAATCTAGGCTGACACTCCCAGTGCAGTGCTGCACTGTCAGAGGTACCATCTTTTGGATGAGATGTTAAACTGAGGCTCCGTCTACTCTCTCAGGTGGATTTAAAAGATCCCGTGGCACTATTCTGAAGAAAAGCAGGGGAGTTATCCCCAGTGTCCTGATTAATATATATTCCTGAATCAACATAACAAAAACAGATTATCTGTCATTATCACATTGCTGTTTGTGGGAGCTGGCTGTGCACAAATTGACTACTGCGTTTCCTACATTATAACAGTGACTACACTCCAAAAGTACTTCTTTGGTTGTAAAGCGCTTTGAGACGTCTGGTGGTGGTGAAAGGCGCTATATAAATGCAAGCTTTCTTTTTCTTTTTTTCTTTACCGCTAATTATCATATGCTTATACTTGAGGGGGTTTCCAGTCTAATTTTTTCCTCTCCTCCCTAGAAGAAATTCAACTTCGGCAGGGGCACAAACGGGTGGAAGCGAATGGGTCGCCTGTTGTCCAACTTTCCTTTCCGTTGACGTCACTCGAATGGATGCACACTTCCGCCCTAACTGGAGGAAGTACATCTGGGAGGGCGCTGAGCACCTCGAGCCTCGTCGTCGAGAGTGTGCAGAAATCAAGCGTGGGCAGCGGAAAGAGCATGAGGCAAACCAGTCCCACCCACCCTTTGCTCAACGACTATCTGTCCCACCTGTGACAGAGACTGTGGTTCTCAAATTGGACTGTTCAGCCACCTAAGGACTCACTTTAAGAGTGGAAGCTAGTCTTCCTTGATTCCGAGGGACTGCCTATGATGATGATGATGGATGTACAACAGGCGGCCGATCTTGCTTTGTACGCCCACCAACGTTGAGTTCACCTCCTTGCTGCGGTGTGGCTCCACGGGCACGATGTGCTCTCTGCTAACAGTGTCCCGCACTGATGACACTGGAATAGCCTTTCACATTGTTAAATCCGTGCAATTCCAGCCATGCTTCCACTTCCATCATAGCCACTTTTATAGTCGCTCAGCTAGACTCAGATTACGGGTGTGTACGAGCTGGCTCCCAGCATTCATACTGCTAAATCCATCTCCCTTACCCTTGCAGCAGACTCTTAGCCCCATGAAAAACCAGGCCTACAAGTCTGTCGCTTGGACAGGGGAGACAGGTTTACATAGAAATATAGAAACATAGAAAATAGGTGCAGGAATAGGCCATTCAGCCCTTCGAGCCTGCACCACCATCCAATATGATCATGGCTGATCATGCAACTTCAGTGCCCCACTCCTGATTTCTCTCCATACCCCTTGATCCCTTTAGCCGTAAGGGCCACATCTAACTCCCTTTTGAATATATCTAACGAACTGGTCTCAACAACTTTCTGTGGTAGAGAATTTCACAGGTTCACAATTCTCTGAGTGAAGAAGTTTCTCCTCATCTCGGTCCTAAATGGCTTACCCCTTATCCTTAGACTGTGACCCCTGGTTCTGGACTTCCCCAACATCGGGAACATTATTCCTGCATCTAACCTGTCCAATCCCGTTAGAATTTTATATGTTTCTATGAGATCCGAACTAAAACAATCGCTTCTCGGCCTTTTGGCTAAGATCATGCGTAACTGACCTGACAGGGGAGTAGCCACCATGACCTCCAGGTGGTTCTCCCTGGATCAGGAAGGTATATGCTTGCTTTTTTGGAAACAGGAGGTGGGTGGCGTGGCTTGACCCATCCACCTCCACGGAGGTGTGTGGGGGACCTGACCCATCCACCTCCATGGCACGAACCTGGTATTGCAGTACTTCCAGGAACGGTGCAGTGGCTCTAGGCCTTTTGGCTAAGAGCATTGGCGCAGAGTGATCCTTGGCGTGTGCAAGGTGACCTCTGGCGTTTGTGATTTGACAAAGAATTGGAACGATTGGCTACGAATTTCAAAAAAAAAAAACAAGGGCAACTTAATCATGCTTCCATTTATTGAGACTAATTTAGCTCTTAGATAGTTCATGTAAGGCCTATGAAGTCATCTGAAACACATTTCAGCCTTATTACTGCCTCCAGCCATGCGTCATTGTAAATATGTGTTTCCCTACATTATAACAGTGACTATAAAAGTACTACATTGGCTGTAAAGCACTTTGCAATGTCCTGAGGTCGTGAAAGGCGCTATATAAATGCAAGTCTTTCTTTTTTTCTATTAATTCCGTAAAACGCTCTTCAAATTTTTGTTGAATTCAATCTATTTCATTTACAAATTATTCACAGAATGTCATGAAACTGTGATCTTTTATTTGGTAGATGGAACAAATAAAACAGTTATTTTAAAGAGAAATATAGTTTACTGCCAGGTGTGTTTTGTTTAACCCCAAAATGAAAGCATAGGAAGTGTAGGAAATTAGTCTCTGAAAGAGGAAAGACAGTTTGACGTTTTGAGTGTGCAGCCAGGATTGACGAAAGGAACATCCCTAAATGTAGCATTAGGCCTGTGAAAAGATTAAAGCGAAAAATGACTCAACCATCGGTGGCCGTGCCTTCAGCTGTTTGGGCCCTAAGCTCTGGAACTCTCTCCCTAAACCTCTCCGCCTCTCTTTCCTCCTTTAAGACACTCCTTAAAACCTAGCTCTTTGACAAGCTTTTGGTCATCTGCCATAATTTCTTCTTATGTGGCTCAGTGTCAAATTTTTTTTGTTGTCTTCTAACACTCCTGTGAAGTGCCTTGGGATGTTTTACCACGTTAAAGGCGTCATATAAATACAAGTTGTTGTTGTTAACTAAAGAGTACGGCGTAAAACAAATAACTGCAGGTTCCAGTGAGACAGGGCAGCAGGAATTCCTCATACTTACCGTCATCATCATCATAGGCAGTCCCTCGAAATTGAGGAAGACTTGCTTCCACTCTGAAAGTGAGTTCTCACGTGACTGAACAGTCCAATACTGGAATTACAGTCTCTGTCACAGGTGAGACAGACAGTGGTTGGAGGAAGGGGTGGGTGGGGAGTCTGGTTTGCCGCACGCTTCTTCCGCTGTCTGCGCTTGATTTCTGCATGCTCTCGGCGCCGAGACTCGAGGTGCTCAGTGCCCTCCCGGATGCTCTTCCTCCACTCAGGGCGGTCTTTGGCCAGGGATTCCCAGGTGTCGGTGAGGATGTTGCATTTTATCAAGGAGGCTTTGAGGGTGTCTTTGAAGTGTTTCCTCTGCCCATCTGGGGCTCGCTTGCCATGTAGAAGTTCCGAGTAGAGCGCTTGCTTTGGGAATCTTGTGTCGGGCATGCAGACAATATGGCCCGCCCAATGGAGCTGGTCAAGTGGGTAAAGGTAATGTCAGTGAGCCTACACTCCCAGCATTGAGCCAGGCTCATGGATCAGAGCTGGGGCTATGGCCCTGTTGCCTTAATCTCCACATTCATCTTCTCTTTTGAACAGAGCCCGGCGCTGGGAATGGGGGATGATTGAATTAACCCTGTAGAATCAGATTTTCAAATGTCACACTGCAATGAAGGGTCCTAATGCTGCACCGGATTGGACCATTCTTCATACTGCACCCAGGCCTGGCATCCTCTTTCTCTTTGCTTAACTGACAACAAATTACTAAAAGAGATGCCTGTGTTTCACAGGATATAACGTGCGGGTTCCGGCCTCTCAACTTTGACATAGCATGTGTATAATCAAAAGCTTTTAATGCCTTTCATGGTATCATGGTATGGCCACGCACCTCAAAACTCCACCGAGGTATCCTAATGTAAATATTACTACTGTTGGCTGAGAAACCTGTTCTGTTCTGTGCTCTTCTGAACCTTTTGGGGGATTCTAGCATGTGGGGTGCTGAAAAAAAAAGTGGCATTGCGTCTACTGGCATTGTTGAGCAATGATGATATGTCCCGCGCCATGACGACTGAATAACATAAGAAAGTTTAGGGGTGTGTTTTAGTAAGAGGAAAGGCTGCGGTTTTCACAGCCACTGAACCAGGCATCAGACTACAAACTCCCCTCTGTTCGGATTGACAGGATTAGCAACTATCGTGCTGCAAAGACAAGTGCGTACACAGAGGGTTAATGAAATAAGAGGAGAGGGAATCACAGAGCAGGTTATAAAGGTAGTCTGTAATAAGTATTCTGTTGTGATGAACTAAGTACATGTTTGAGCCTGAGTGACAGGATGATTTACGTCAGGCGTGGTATTGTACAGCAGGCTCCCACAGTGAGTCTGTACACAGCCAATCCTTACAACCTTCCTCAAAGGAACACCAACCTGCCACCGTCTTAAATTATTCAAATGTCTTCACACAGTTTACAGCACACTAAAGAGCCAGCAACGTGCAAATTGCTCAATTTTCCTTCATTTAGGAGACCGGGGAAGACAAATAGCTAAAAGGGGAGCAGGTTTACAATATTTTATCCCATGTGCCAAAACAAGCCAATGTTCGCCTTCCCGAGCTGGCCTGCTCGGCGAGCTCCGACGGGAAGTCTCATGCTGAGGCTGCATCCATCATGCCTTGCTTCGAGGGCTGTTACAGAAGACAGCAGCGGTGTGGAAGCCCCAGGTCAAACAGATTGTGAGATTTATAACGGCCTCTCGACAGCCTAATAAAGCAGCTGAGAGGTGTTTGCCAGTGCAGGGGGTTTGGGGGTGTTGGGAGCGCAGGGGGCTGCACACAAAACCTGTCTAGAAAATAAATTCATTGAGCTAATTCATCGGAGCTAAAGCAGTGAGCCACTCACCTCCAACCTCTATTGTACTATTTACATAGAGCTTTATAATCCAGAGGGAACCAGGACTTGATTCAATTCCATAGTAAAAAGCCAGATGAAGGCAATGTTTAGATTCGAGTCGTCTGGTGAATTTAGATCAGCATATTATTACTTCACCTCAATCCCCAGTCTATTCACACACGTCAAATTGATTTGGATAAAGAAATGTCCGTGTTTGTGTAACCTGGGGCTAAAGTATTTACCACTTTTTTTGTCAATTTTGCCTCGTTACTTCTCTCTCCCCAAATGCACCTCCCACAATCACGCTGAATGGTCTGGCACTGTCTGCGAGCGCTGAGGATAAGGACATAGCTCCTTGGAAACACAGTAACATAAGGGCAGATTGCTAGAGCAAGAAATGGACTGAGGGCCCCTCGGCATTCGAAGCTACCTTGGGATAAATGGATGTTCGCCCACAAACTAAGCATTCCACATAACGTCGAGAGGGAACTCGATCTACGGCCCTAAGCACAGCACTATCCTTCGCCTTCACAGACCTGCACTTTAAGGTTAACGCAAGGAAGGAGGGAGAGGCCAGCAGTGGTCCTGGCAAGGGTGGGGAGGGGGCAGAGGGAAATATGTGTTCGGCACTGGTGGTCCTCACCATTCTCACTTTCCTTCATTCTCTGTCGAGTTCCCATCCAACTTCAGAAAATGTTTGCAGAGGAAGGTCTAGGCTTGTCTGGGCTCACAAATGAAGAATAACCACTTGAATGAGGTAGAGGAGGGCTTCAAGTGACCATGGAATTGTAGCCCTGCACAGAGTCAAAAGTCTACAGAGGAGAACAAATTTGTCGGGAACAATCAGAATCTACTTTTGTGATTCACAAGGGCGAACATATTCTGAAAGTAGCACAGGCGATGAGCTGACCTAAATCCAGGCTCTCCAGACTTGCAGAACCAAAGTTGTGGTATTTTCCGTTGACAAATGCTGGAAGCTTGCACACCCTTTCACCACCCCACCGTCAAGTGAAAATAAGCCGCATTTGTAACCCTCGAAAAACAGAAGTCACAGATCACCTTGTGTAGTCTGAATTCGCTCAAAGGTTGGCCCCTGAGCTATTGCAGGGAAAACTGCAGGGCACTGATTGTTTCAGAGAGTGCCTGCTCCAGAATGAGCTGCCCCCCCAAAAAAGAAATTACATGCAGACAATCGGGAGATCCCCTGTGGGAATTCAACCCCATTGTGACTTTCAAGGCACAGCCTGCTCCTGTGAGAACTTCCTCTGCCCACAGATTCCAGAACTGAGAATGGCCATTTAAATGCCGTTGTAGCTTCCATGAAGTTTTAGGTGGAATGAAAAGGCATTGGTTAAAGTGCTGATGACTGAATGACTGATATCTTAAATGTGTATGTGTGTGTGTGTGTGTGAGAGAGAGAGAGACAGACAGAGATTATCATGTTTTCTAATTGGCTAAGCATGATTTCCATGGGGATGACCAATCACAACAGGGCCTCTGGTCATCACCATGGAAATCATATCTAAAACAAACACTTAATGAACCCATGTGATCACTCAGTGTTTCTGTGAGCTTATAATTAAGATAGAGCTCTAATGGGACTATTATATGAGTCTGAGTTTGGATGTTGGTGAAATTCAGTCTCCCAGAACAGTGTGCTCTCAACAGTGAGAATAAGGAGCCACCAGCAACATGCTGTACTGCTGATATGAGTGGATTTGCAATATTGGAAACTCTGTATTCAAAGCATGCCTACCTAAACAGCTCTCAGAGATCAACGAGAAACTACAACATCTTGCCTTGGAGAGCACAGTTTTATGCTCTTTATCGCATCATAAAGAGAGGAAAGCACTTTGAATTACACATTACATTTTCACTATGTATGTACAAGCATAATTCAGCACATAAACACATGCAAAAGCAGATATGGCTGACAAATAAATTGCCTTCCACTTCCATTATTGCCCAGGCAGTTAGATTTCTCCTTTAATTTGCATTAAGTGCTTTCGCAGGAACAGTCTGTGCGTTTTCTTTTTCTCTGCCGAAGCAGAGGCAGGTGTTTCAAAAAATGTGGATCAACTCTCCTCAGTTCGAAGACAGGCTGGGACGATCTACCAGGTGGGAGAGAAAAAATAACAGTCTGTCCACCTGCTTTCACAAGCTGAGCATCGCAGAGAAAAGCATTGTGCGGTCTGGGGCAGTATTCTGACAGGACATAGTTCTCTCACCTCAGGGACCTGGGCTCAAAGTCCTGCCAGGAGAGGACCGTGAAGATCTGGGATTCCTAAACCTTTTAAGGATTGTACGCTTGACGTGTTTAAATCGTCACAATCCAGTTCGGATTCCGATTTTTGCAGAAATTTTAAATAGTTTTCCGTTAGGTCACATGAGTTAAGGGTCATCATTATCCTAGGCAATCCCTCGAATCGAGGATGACTTGCTTCCACGTCAAAAAGTTCACAGGTGTTTCAATGATGGACCTAAAATTCCAGGTCCGAACTAAATCTTGAAGGGTGGAAGATGCCTGTGCGTGGATTTTTTTAACACGTGGTGGCCGTTGCACACCAGCCACTACACACGGGCTTGACAGAGCTAGGTCTTGGTCCAGTGGCAAGGGTTAACCAAGACGACTGGAGACCAGCTGTGCTGCATGGACCTAGTGCGCTCACATATCGCAGTGTGGGCTGGCCCGCGCTGCCCCTGGGTCCTCGCCTCTTCTGGTCCCCGAACTCACGCCTCCCCTAGGCCCTGATCATGTTCCAGTCTCTCGCCGCTCCTGCTGTACCTGCCCACACTCCAATCACTGACCTGGACCTTGATGATGTCACTCTTCACTGCTGTTGCTCTCCTGCTCCAGCACATGCTGCTCCCTGGAGTGGTATGTAGAAAACGCTGCTCATTCTGCTCTCCAGCCTGCTCCAATGATGCTTGTAGGCTAGAGTAAGGGGATGGTAGCATAGTGGTAATGTTACTGGTCTAGTAATCCAGAGGCCTGAATTTAGATCCAGAGGCCTGAATTTAGATCTAGAGACCTGAGTTCAAATCTCCCCACAGCAGCTGGGGACTTTAAATTTAGCTAATTAAATAAATCTGGAATAATTTTTTTCCTCACTCAGAGGGTGTTGAATCTTTGGAATTTTCTCCCCCAGAGGGCTGTGAATATCATCATCATCATCATAGGCAGTCCCTCGGAATCGAGGAAGACTTGCTTCCACTCTTAAAATGAGTCCTTAGGTGGCTAAACAGTCCAATACGAGAACCACAGTCCCTGTCATAGGTGGGACAGAGGGTCGTTGAGGGAAAGGGTGGGTGAGACAGGTTTGTCGCATGCTCTTTCCACTGCCTGCGCTTGATTTCTGCATGCTCTCGGCGATGAATATTAAGGGAATCAAGGGATACGGGGACAGTGCAGGAAAGTGGAGTTGAGCCATGATCTTATTGAATGACGGAACAGGCTCGAGGGGCCGAATGGCCAACTCCTACTCCTAATTCTTATGTTCTTACGTTCTTATGTTAAGAAACTATCCCGCCGATATAGGTTGGGTGGAGGTGGAGGTAGATTTTCAACTTGCCCTCTGAGGGCATAAAACTGGCATTACGCATCAGCCGCCCATTGCGGAAACTACCCGATTATCCTTCCCATTGATGGCCGGGGGAACCAGGGCCCTAACTTTACAAAAGCACACTCCTGCAGCAGAGCCGCACCCACTGGGAACAGGTTCGGGAATCGAGGCGAACAACCACCATGATCTTCCTTCAATCATGAGGAGCGTGGATCAGAATTCCCGGTTCTGGCTTCCAGCAGATGAAGCCCTGCTCCAGGGGGTGTGAGTTGGTAATAGCTTCCTGGTTTGTTCAGATTCTCTAAGGCTGTCTCGCTACCGTCCCTGTAATTATCAACTGCCGCTCTGAAACTCAAGCAGGAATATCCTGTGTGTAGAACACCAATGTTGTTGCCTATCTCCAAACCCATGTCTGTTTGTGGAATGTGCACTGTAATTCATAGATAGAACTGGAATGTGAGATTTATTCTCCTGACCATTGGCACAGGCCTGAGGGGGGGGGGAGGGGAGTCTGGAGTGCATATGACCCGTGGCGTACCTAACCCAAGAGTGCTTGACGCTGTCACTTGTTGAGCACATGAGAACACACAAAAATTAAATTATCTGAAACATGAAAGGGTGACAGCCTGCTTTCTCACGCTCCCAGAGGGAACAGGTTGCCGTGGAGCAAGGAATGAGAAAGAGGTTCGTATTTAACTGATTCCTGTAAGTGTTACTGACTGTCTGCTTTTGTTTCCCTCTCTTTTTCAATGCTCTGGTCAAGGCCCACATGCCCTGCGGGAACAGTATTGTTTGACCAAATAGCTCCTGCATCCGTTTATTATTCAGAAGATAGGAGGAAATCTGAAAATGAAACACTGTTCAAAGTGGTCAAAGGAGTAAAAATAAGCTGAGAGTCTGCACAGGGTCATATTGAAAACGTCACCAGATCCTTTCTTCCCAACAAAATAGAAGCTGTGTGATATTTGCTAAAATGAGTCAGGGTTTTCATCAGAATTAATTCTTTGACGTGAATATTTCGAAATATCAAAAAGCACAAAGAACCACCCTGCTTTTAGCTGTGAAAACCATCCATTATCTGTTCTTCCTCACTGCTGACAATGAGCCCAGGAACACCCAGTAAAGAATGGTAGCAAGTTTACCTACTGATGATTTCACTCCCTTACACTTAATTCTAGACATTGGACATAGTGTTCTCCTACCTTAATGGATTTTGTTTGTCTGTAATCCCCTCCATCTACAGATCGGTGTCAGCCGTGGCACAGTTGCTAGCAATCTCGCTTCCAAGTCCCACTCCAGAGACTTGAGCACATAATCCAGGCAGACACTTCGGTGCAGTACTGAGGGAGTGCTGCAGTGTTGGAGGGGGCCATTTTCTGGATGAGGCGTTTGCCTCTCAGGTGGATGTAAAAGATCCCACGGCGCTTTTTCTAAGAAGAGCAGGGGAGTTCTCCCTGGTGTCCTGGCCAATATTTATCCCTTAACCAACATCATTAAAACAGATGATCTGGTCATTATCACATTGTTTTTTGTGGGAACTTGCTGTGTGCAAATTGGCTGCCGCGTTTCCGACATTACAACCGTGACTACATTTCAAAAGTACTTCATTTCAAAAGTGCTTTGGGACGTCCTGAGGTCATGAAAGGCGCTAGATAAATTGAAGTCTTCCTTTTCTTTTTATTGTGTTTACCCCTCTCTTTATCAGTAATGAATATTTTTCCAATTTCTGCACCTTTTCTTCTTTCCTCCCCTTCCCTGCTCTCCTCTCCTCTCCTCACTGTCTCTTGCTGGTGTGCAGTTGACAGCCAGTGCCACCTCTATCCAGACTGCTTACACATCCTTTTTCTGGGGCATAACTCACTGGGTGCCAAAGGACCTTTCTATTCTGGTCCTTATCTCTGGCAGCATTATCTCCACCGCAGTTTCTGACAATCTTGGGGCCTTGGTAATCGCAGAACCCCTGGATGGAGCACCTGGACTGTATTGCAGGCCTCCCCCTGACCGCTGCAGATACTGGGGATGGGTGTTGAGAGTTCTGATGGTCCCCACCACAGTGAAGACCACAATTTCACTGAATCTGCTTTCAGCCTCTTTCCTTGGATTCCATAAAGATGTCACTGGCCAAGGTTGAAGCAGGTACCCCGGGTCTCCTGCCAGCCAGTCGGCCACATGGCTGAGGCTGAGCGGTGCAGGTATCCCCTGGATTGCCTGCAAACTGAATGCATGGTTCCCTGGGTAGTATGCATTGACATGATTAATAAGGTGGCTATATCTGGAGATCCAGGGACTGGAATCCCTGTTGATGAAGAGCTTTCAGAAGGGGCCTTTATAACCATATGGGGCCATCAATGGCACCCTGCACGTGTGGGAATGCAACCACTTGGAGGTTGATGGTTCGCTCTCTCCGCTTCGCTGGTTTATCCGAAATTGAATGAACTCAGAGACAAGCCTGAACAGGCCATGCGAGACGTGTGTCATACATTGACGAACTGCTGACTGACTGATGTGAACAATGTCACCAGAGGCCGCCTGGAAGCATCCAGATGTAAAAAAGTTAAGTGCTGTTGTCACCTTCACAGCCAATGACAAGGCAGATGGAAAGAAGCTGCAAATCAGGTTCCAACAGCTGGCATACCTCCACCACGCGGTGAGGGGGGAAATGCAGCCTTGTCAAACACTGCCTATAGGGAAATTCCAGATAGGTCCTCCGTGGTCTGTAGACCCTGCGGCGTGGATACCTGCAGGTTGGGTGTTGACTGTACGCACGCCGTCACACTCTCCTGGCTTCCATCCTTCCTTCCTCTGTCTCATCATCATCCCCTTCCTCAAAGTACGGGAGCACTGGAATCCCCAGGGGGAAATCCATGGTTTCACAATGTAAACGACCCTTTAAACTGTCAACAAGTTTCACAAAGTGAATTTAAATGCTCAGAAACAACAGCAACAGACTAGTGGAAGTGGCTCCCAGTGAAAACAGTGTTGCAGAATAGTGGTCGCGTGTGACCTTTCACCTTCCGGTTGATTGCACAAAAGTCAAAATCCACCCCTTTGTCTTCGTGGACCACTTGCTCGCAGCCGGGGCAGGTCAGTATAGGCTGGTTTTAATCCAGCGAGCTGCATCAGGACATCTGTTTGCCGCGGATATCGGCAACCGGTCAGTGCTCCGCCCGTTAGTCGCCTAAAAATCAAATCAGTCCCAGGGGGTCAAACTGATCCTCAGCAACAGCGCAAAATGGGACTAGAAATGAAAATCAGGCGGGGTGTAAAATGGCCGGCCGGTTCGATACCGCCCGCTTTGCATCACTGCCGGAGACCAATTTCAGCCCCATCGTGTCATCCAGTGGTGTAGAAGGACATGATTGTAGCAACCATTGTAAAACAGAGCGGAAAGTTACTGGCAATGAACTCTCTTCAAGAGCAAATCTGCCAAGCTTCAACATAAGGGGCTGGATTTTTGCTTTGATTGCGCCTCTGTTCGCTCTCCGGAGGGGTCTGGAAATGATTACCGCCTGGGCGGCCAGCTTGCAGCGTCCCACCAGGAAATTTTGGTGCCGGTTTTGCCACGGCACTGAGTATTACCGCCCGGGAGCATTACGCTGGTGTGCAATGCCCCCGGTATCATGTGAAAATTTGTTTCACGCTGACCCCATAGCGCCCCATAGCCAAACCACCAGAGAAAGCTGGTGCTCAGAGCTGTACCGGCAACGGGGTGAAGGGAGGAATGACTGCATGAGATGATTGTTCTTTTTTGTTTTATTTTTGCGATTTATCTTTATCTGGGGTGAGCAAGGTATTGGGACTGTTTTTTGTGCCAATTTTTTTTTCCCCAGGGAGGCCTCACTTAGGGCGCTCCGAGTTTGGCTCTTTAGCTCGGGATTTTAAGTTGCTCACCCGGCCTAGCGCCCTATGAGCCCCACTCTCAAGGCGCAGCAACCGAATTTGTTGGCTACCATCGCAAACCATTTCCCGGCGCAAAATTTACCGCCCCACCACCATTAGCGCCCGAAGAATCCTCCAACCGAAAATCCAGCCCAAGGTGTTACGGGAATAAAGCTCACAGTCTTGCTGCGTGTTAATCCAACTTCAAGGTACTTTCTACAGTTTCCTCTGCAGAAGATGCATAATTAAACAATGCAACTTTACACATGGATTTCAGCCACATCCATTTTCTCTTGTACTTGATCGCAAGCTCCTGTAATATTTACTCAACAACGATAGTTAGAATGCAGATGGTTAATGGTGATGGCATTCCGTAAAATGTAAGTACCCTGCCGATGTGTTATATTGTAGGGGTAAATTTATGTAGTAAGCATTGGTGGGTGATTAAATTGATTGTGATAAGTAACTTGTGGTTAACGTTCTTGATTTATTTACAGGGAGGATTTTATAAAATCTCTCTTTGTGCACACAATGATTGGCCTGCTCTGAGAACGAAAACCACAATTTCCTGTTGCTCCCTGCAGCTAAGGACAGTCAGTGTCCCTCACAAATATGCCTGTCAGACATCTGTCACACAGATATTACAAGCGAGCTCAATAATCGGAGCCCTGCCCCTCACAAACATGCCACGGGGTGTTTCTATCCCTCTAATGCATCACACGTGCCAACCTTTCCAAGCAGGATAGTGAAAGATTTTTGGTGAGATGTCATGGAGCTGGCCAGTGCCTGCCTCGTGGGTAATCTGAGAGGAAAGAAAGAAAGACTTGCATTTATATAGCGCCTTTCACCGGACGTCTCAAAGCGCTTTACAGCCAATGAATACTTTTGGCATGTAGTCACTGTTGTAATGTGGGAAACGCAGCAGCCAATTTGCACACAGCAAGCTTCCACAGACAGCAATGTGATAATGACCAGATAACCTGTTTTTGTTATGTTGATCTGGCAGGAACCTGCCCTAACACTCAACTCTGTGGCCACTGATGGCACTTCCACAGACCAGAAAAATGATATTTCACACCAGTAAAAATGAAAATATTACACTGACATGATAAATCACACAATAATATAACATAATAATGCACAATAATATCACACAATAATATAACATAATAATGCACAATAATATCACACAATAATATAACATAATAATACAGGCCACGTCACTTTCTATAGCTCTTCTTCGTGTTGTTTGGTCTAACTTGTCCTGTCGTTAATTACCTATGACTTTTTGCCTTTTGTTTTCTTGCTCTTGATTGAAAAGTTGAACAACATGAATGGATGTAAGATTGTATTTTTTAAGTAATATTATTACGTTATGTTCAACACTTATCTCATCATCATAGGCAGTCCCTCGGGGTCAAGGATGACTTGCTTCCACACTAAAAATGAGTACTCAGGTGACTGATTAACTCATTTCAAATGGTGTAAGATGCCTGTGCATGAATTCTTTTAACGTGGGGTGGCCGTTGCACACCAGCCACCACACGGGCTTGACGGAGCAAGGTCTTGGTCCAGTGGCAAGGGGATCCAAGACGACTGGAGACCAGGCCAATATATACACACAAACTCAAACATACTCCTGCATAAGAACATAAGAAATAGGAGCAGTATTAGGCCAAACGGCTGATCTGATCATGGACTCATGATACTATTACTACAGTGACAGGCACCAAGCAAAACCCTGCATAACAGGGACACTGCTGAGGGAACATTCTTCTTTATAGAGACTGAAGCAGATAATCAGCAGCACCAGATTGCAAAACACTTCCTACATCCTACATCCCGCTACCCCCTTCACCACCCGCCCCCGCCCCCTCCCCCAATCCCACACACACACACGACAGACAAAAAGAGAATTCACTTTCCTGCTAGCTGGCTGATCTTTATATATGACCAGAGGAAGATCTCTTTGCTCCGTTGGCGCCCGAGGAGTGTGGAGTGCATCTCTTGGTGCTCCACTCTCCTCTTGGGGCGATGCAGCTGGGTGTCCCACTTTGGGGTGGTGGAGGTCGACTGGCACTGGAGGTGGTGCCCCAGTGGCTTTACCGCTCAAAGCGGGCGAAATCGAATTTCTAGCCCCAAATGTTTTAATTCAGTAATGATTCTTTTCAAATCTACTGTTTCACCTTTTATGAAACGAGCTGATAAATCTTTGCAGTTTAAAACACTTGCTGGACTTTCAAAGGAATATTAATAACTTCAGAACTAGCTTCCTTCATCGTCGCTGGGTCAAAATCCTGGAACTCCCTCCCTAACAGCGCTATGCAGTACCTTCACCACACGGACTGCAGCGGTTCAAGAAGGCGGCTCACCACCACCTTCTCAAGGGCAATTAGGGATGGGCAATAAGTGCTGGCCTTGCCACCAATGCCCACATCCCAAGAATGAATATATAAAACACTTATCTAGGTATCTATTAAACACCTCGATTGTAAGAGAAAATATCAAATCTGAAAAAGAATGGCAATACCAGGGAATGGCCAGAAAAGTAATTTCAACAGTGACTGCACTTCAAAAAAAGTACTTCATTGGCTGTAAAGCACTTTAGGGCGTGACAATTGAGGCGTTTAATAGAGACATAGATAGGAGTTGAACATAACATGTAACAATATTACTTAAAACATACCACCTCACATCCATCAAAGTTGTTCAACTATGGCCCCAATACTCCCGGTGCTAGAGAGGATGCAGCCTGGAATTTAGAGCAGAATCCAGCTCTACCAGGATACAGCCCCATTGACATTGGCCCTTTAAATTCCAGTGAGTGCCGCTGTAAGATCTTCTGCCTGCCCCCGCCCCCCCAAACTACCCCCCACTTCAAGGAGGAATCTCAGAAGGGGTTCAAGATTTACCCCAGGAATTCTGCCCTTTATCCCCTTGAAGCACCTCAACAAAACTCATGCCAGCTCATCACTTTGAGGCCTCCTGAAGGGCCTGTAACCTTTAAAGGTAATGACTTGCATTTATGTAGCACCTTTTCTGACCTCAGGATGTCCCAAAGTTCTTGACAGCAATGAAATATCTTTGCAGTGTAGGCACTGCTGTAACGTAGTGAAACATCAGGGCAACCAATTTGCACACAGCAAGATCCCACAAATAGCAATGAGATACATGACCAAATCATCTATGTTAGTGATGTTGGTTAAGGGATAATTATTGGCCAGGACACTGGGGAGAACTCCCCTGCTCTTCTTCAAATTAGTGCCATGGGACCTGTTACTTCCAGCTGAGAGAGCACCCTTACAGGCTCTGGAGGCCCACAACAGCCAAGCAAATGACACGAGCCGCAGGATTTGGGATCAGTCTCGAGAGTGGGCAGTTGCCGTAGCCTATAGATCCCCAGGAATTTCAGGGCCTATGTTTTCAGTACTGCTCTGATTAGATTTTTCCTTGTTGCAGTTTTTAAATATGACTCAAAACCATAGTGTTCTACTTTTGTGATGCATAACCTTTGATTGTCTGCAACAATAGCTTGAAGGAGTTTAAAGTGTATGGAATGTTTCAGTCTAATCTTTAAGTATGGAATTCCCTCCTTAAACCCATTTGCCTCTCTTCCCACACTGCAACAGTGACTGTACCCCTTTCTTACCTTTTTTCTCTCTTTCTTTCTTTTTTCTTTTCTTTCTTACCCTTCTTACTTTTCTTTCTCTCTTTCTTACCTTTCTCTTCTTTAACACCCTCCTTAAAACCTATCTCTTTGGTCAATTCTTTGGTCACTGCTCCTAATATCTCCTTCTTTGACACAGCATCTATTTTTGTCTGATTATGCCTCTGTGAAGCACCTTGAGGCATTTTACTATATTAAAGCCACCATATAAATGCAAGCTGTCATTGCTATATTTAATAAAGTGTGCTAAAACTGTACAGTTGTCTATACTGGTCCTAAATTTCACCTGCTTTCTGGTTAAGGATTCCAATAAGAATGCAGTTCCACTCAGTCTGTGCTAAGTCAGCTGATCTCTGCCGGGGGTAACCATTGCTTTCTGCAATTAGCCTTGGTGTCCTGGGCTCCTAAGGAGAAAATCATCAAGGGTTTCTGCTCCTTCTCACAATCCAGTGACCTCTGCCGGAATGTGCGCCTGTGTGGATGTCGGGTGAAGACGGGATCAGGCTCCAATATGTTGCTCCCAGTTTCCGTGGATTGGACCCAAGCAGGTGTGTATGGCTGGGAATTTCCTTGGAGTGAAACTGCTCCGCCACCATAAACATAGAGGGAGTGCAGCGGGAACCCTGTTTACATGTAAACGGGGTTTGCGACACACGTCCGATGAAGCAACGGCAGCAGATCGTGAGTAGCTCCGATCAAATTCTCGACCAATGTCTTTAGGAAAGAAGGTAAAGAAAATTTAAATATTCCAGACAAATGCAGAATTCAGCTGACCTGAATATTCAAACAAAGGGATATACACAACTGGATTATTAATTATGTTAATTAGGACTGTGTCTAAAATTGGGCAATTCAAAATTCAGCCTTAAACATTCCAAGTCAGAATATTTCAGAATTAAGTGCTCACTACTTATCAGCAAGTGTGTTTTCAACTGAAAGGGGTTTTACTTTTTTTTCTCTATTTCCTCCTTCCCTCCAATTTTCTCTCCTGATGCTGAATCAGGTTGGTGCATGGTTTGAGGCACCAGGCGCCTTGCAGTACCTTGCCCAAATGACCACTCTTAAGGTGTGAGCGCAGAGGGTCAATCTGGGAAGGAATTCCGGAGCGTGGGGCCTCAGCGGCTGAAGGCGCGGCCGCCAAGATTGGGTGAAGCGAGGGAGGGAATGCACAAGAGGCCAGAGTCAAGGTGGAACGCTGAGTTCTGAGAAGGTTGTAGGGCTGGAGGAGGTTACAGAGATAGGGAGGGATGAGGCCAGGAGGAATTTAAAAACAAGGATGAGAATTTCAGTAGTGTCAGCCAGTGGCTCAGTGGGTAGCACTCTTGCCCCAAAGTCAGAAGGTTCAAATCCCACTCCAGAGATTTGTGCAGAAAATCTAGACTACCACTACAGTGGAGTGCTGCATTGTTGAAGGTGCCATTTTTTGTATGAGACGTTAAACTGAGGCCCTGTTCTGCTCTCAGAGCAGATTATTTGGTCATTATCTAATTGCTGTTTGTGCTGGTTGTGCAAATTGGCTGCCACATTTCCTCCATTGCAACAATGACTACATTTCAAAAAGTACTTCATTGGCTGTAAGCCTGTCTGCCCTCTCAGGCGGGCATAAAAGATCTTATGGCACTATTTCGAAGAAGAGCAAGGGGGCTATCCCTGGTGTCCTGGCCAATATTTATCCCTCAATCAACATCACTGAAACAGATGATCTGGTCATCACATTGCTGTTTGTGGGACCTTGCTGTGTGCAAAATTGACTGCCGTGTTTCCTACATTGTGACAGTGACTACACTTCAAAAAGTACTTTATTGGCTGCAAAGCGCTTCGGGATGTCTGGTGGTCGTGAAAAGCGCTATAGAAATGAAAGTATTTATTTTTAAATTGGAGGCGTGGGGGGACCGGAAGCCAATGTAGGTCAGTGAGGATGTGTTGGCAGGACTTGGTGCGCTACAATACGGCCGTCTATTAAACTCTCCGAACAGAAAGGAAAATACTGCACAAGCTGGAAACCTGAAAGAAAAGCATTACCTTCTGGAAACATTCGGCAGGTCAGCATAAGCTCTCAGGCAAGGTATGAATCCTGTAAAGGTGTATAACAGCAAAACAAGCACCACTGCCAGTTCAAATAACCTTCCCCCTCCCCCTCCTCCTTCTCCGCAAGGTTAAAATTCTCTTTGATTCATGGTTGTCGAAGCTTTGTAGCGTCAGAATTGTGTTTATCCAAGGACACTTGTTGTTAATTTTCCCATTCACCAACAGTGATAATTCACACTTCACTGAGTACAAAAGCGATAACACTGTGCACACATGTGAATCATCACTTAACGCTCCATCCTGCATGAAATGTTTCAGAACCATTTGAAAAAGCCATTCCCCAGTCTCTGTAGATAAACTGATGGCGGTCGGCATCCATTGTTCTTTCACTCGTGGGGTACAGTATTGTGAAGCAGCCAAAGATATTTCTTAAAGCTCATTGAAAGAGATGTCAGGATCTAACAGTAACCGTACAGTATTGTGAGCTATATAGATGTATTAAGATTCTTTTTTAAACATTTCTTATTGCGAGATATCTCAAATATAATTTCAGGTCCTGGTAGAGGGGCAAGAGTGATACAACTTTCCCTTTATTCTTTTCAAACTGTGGCTTAATTTTTCAGCTTTTGGCAACGTAATCAGAAGATTAATTACACCGCTGATCATACCTGCTCCTTTAAGACATTTTTATATTGAAGCAGATGCTCTATACCTCCTGTTATCAACAACGTGCTTTAATATAAAGGAGTTGACCATCAGTGAACCCAACAACATTGTTGTTGCAGATTCTGGTGAATGGCACAAGCTAAATGGGCTGCCTCCATTTTAACTCTGGGTATCCTCAGTCCTTGCTTTTCTACAGGCTTTGATTTGAGTGGCAGTGGGGGAGCAAACTAAATAAGGGACAGCATCGTACAGAGGTCATGGGTTTCCGTTTGAGCCCCAATGCCCCCTTCCTCTCCCGAGACCACTTAAGACAATGTAAAATATTTCAATCTCCCCTTCAGTTTTCCTGTGAGCATTTCCAGCTAATGCTCCGACGTCTTTTAACTAAGGGAATAAATTGTACTGAGGGTATTTCTGATACTTTCTCAAGATGTTTTGTAAACGATGACAATCTTCTGAACTGATTTAAGGGCCAGCGATCACACTTCAGTTCCACTTTGTCACATCCTGTTTCATTCCCACATTTTGGGGGTGGGTGAACACAGAGTGACAATAGCAGGATGGACTGTATCTGGAAACGATTTGAAGGTATTTCAAATATTTCAAGCTATCTCGAAACGAATTTAAAATATCACTAAATGAGAATTTGTCTTGCCACCAAAGCATAGAGGCGTTCAGCTGAGTGCAAGTAACAGGCAAGTCAAGCTGTCTGGGGTTGAGGTGCTGTGTAAATAGCTGGAGCTAATCTCGCCCCACGTGGCTTTGACATACCCACCCTCTGCATCTTCATAGGGCTCTTTCCAACCAATCACAGCGCCTCAAAACCTTGGCAAGTTTTGATTGGCTGTAAAATCCTTTTGTTCTCTCCTCTCCGAGCTTAACTCCTGCAGTGCTGAAATCTTGGCTGGTTTCCTATTTAACAGCACTCCTGTCCCAATGAATGATGTTAAATTTTTTTCACTAGTTCAAACCTATAATAAAGATTCGAACAAGATGCCCCCAGGACAAAGTTAACCTTTATTTAGGTTTGTCCTGCTATTTTCTTTCTTTCTGCAATCACGAAAACCTTTAATCTGTGTGGCAGGGTGCTGTGACTCAGGAATAGGAAACAGATGATGCTCAATAAATGCTAACTTTTTTCATTAATTAAGATATTCATAATAAGAACATTTCAAGTCTAAGTCAGAGCTTCTGCCATGCAATGGGGGAAAAGGGGTGTGGGTGTGGGACAAATAGCCTGTGTCCCCACAAAATAATATTTATCTGGTATAATCTTTTCAAATGTTATTCATTTATTTATGGTATGTACTATAGGGTAAATAAACTGTAATAGTATTGGCATAATAAACCCTTTTACTAGCCTTGCGTCTGCACACAATGCTGCACATTACACCACAAAGGGCAATGGCATGTCCCTCAGTGCAGTCTCCAAC
This sequence comes from Pristiophorus japonicus, assembly GCF_044704955.1. Lineage (NCBI taxonomy): Eukaryota > Metazoa > Chordata > Chondrichthyes > Pristiophoridae > Pristiophorus > Pristiophorus japonicus. The sequence continues at coordinate 112,999,778 of NC_091992.1, forward strand.
CCTCAGACAATGACTTCTCTATTGTTCCCCACTCCCTACCTTCCCTTATTGTTGGCCGATTCTTTGGCCATAGCCCCACCCTTTGGAACTTTCTCCCTTAGCATCTCCAACATCTGCCTCCAATGCCTCCTTAAGAATCTTCTTTTTTCCCCCCTCCTGACCCTCTTCCTTTTCACTTTCTCGTTTAATGTCCCCTAGTATCCACCACGCTGTAGAGAGCTCTGAGATGTCACTACTGATATAATGAGTGCTATCAAAATGTCATTTTTGCCTCTTACATTATGCTTGGCATTTAAATGACAGTGAGGACATTGTTATACTATGGGAATCTATAACACAGCACCACTAGACCATGCTGGGGAATCTAGAACCAGGGGTCACAGTCTCAGAATAAAGGGTCGGCCATTTAGAACTGAGATGAGGAGAAATTTCGTCACTCAAACGGTTGTGAATCTTTGGAATTCTCTACCCCAAAGGGCTGTGGTTGCTCAGTCGTTAAGTATATTCAAGACAGAGATCGCTAGATTTTTTTTGATGCTAAGGGATATTGGGATAGTGCCAGGAAGGTGGAATTGAGGTAGAAGATCAGCCGTGATCTTGTTGAATGGTGGAGCAGGCTCAAAGTTTATGCTGCCAGCTCTACAGTGCTTTATACCAAGGGAAACGGGAGTTCTGTGGCTGCATCACGATTATATCCAAATAATCAGTTGGGTTGGAGTGTAGATGTTTTTAGTATCAGGGGTGTTGTAGTTGTGTGGGGCGGACTGGTTGGGCTGGGTGCTCTTTGCCTTTCCATCATTGTTTACAGGTTTATATGTAACCTTTAGGGCTGCTGACCAAGGGCCGTGCGGCTCTGTGTCGGCCAGCGTGGACACGATGGGCCAAAATGTCCCCCTTCTGTGCTGTAAATTTCTATGTTTCTATGTTTCTAAAGGTTAAACATTACCATTATTAAGAGATGCCTAACCTGGCAGCTCTCTTCTTGGATTTAAAGATTAAAAATTACCATTAAAATTTTCCGAAGCCTTCTTATTTAAGTTCACTTTGCACTGGTGGAGGTTGTACTGCAGTGTGTCTGAAGTAGAGTGGCGGGAAACCTAAGTTCAGTTGAGGTTACTCCACACAAGCATTACACTGCACGGTTGCGTCAGTAGGAAGTTGCAACTGAAACTGTGAGGTACAAGCAGCCTGTAAACTGATGCGTTTTGAAACAAGCATGGTTAGTAGAATTTGTCGTGAAAAGTGAAATTAACAAAAGAGAGTTAAGACCTAAACCTGGGTCTCGAGATTTAGGTTATCGCCCAAAATGGCTAAAAGTCCGCTGTTGTGGTATATGATGTCACCTGAACTCCTGGACTGGGTTACAGGTTTGTGAATTCCCCATCCCAATTTTCTAGTATTCTTTTTCTAATGTACAAGATAATGAAGAACCCATCTCACTAGGGAACAGCCCCTTGTAAAACCCTTCAACCATTCACGTGATTGATATCTTGCATTTACTTATGTCAGAAAGTCTTGTATCTTTCATTTGGTAACATCGCAACACAAAAGAGATTTATATACTTAAATAAATCATCTTAGATTTTAAGTCTTTTATGCTCAGCACATGACCACTGTGTAGACTCGAAACAAAACTAGAGGTGTAAAAGTGAACGGCAAAGAGGCCTATACGAACGTAGGCAGCATTAAAGATTGTAAATGTGAACGGTTTATTATTTTCCATTTCAGTGTGACAGTTCTCAAGGAGCCATTCATGCTGTCGGAGAGGAACAGCTGCCCAGAGTCCTATCCTCCGCCCTCCCTCAATCTGGCTATTTAACTAAATATATTACAAAACCTTACAAAAGGCGCAAATGCTAATGGATTTGTGTTCCACCTTTCCTAACCCTTTTTATTTTCCTATGTGTAAAAGTCGTTATTCTGTTAAAAGGTAGTCTTGTTTGTGATGGTTAGCAATTGGGTATAAGGGCAGCTTTAAAGGAGATCATGATTTACTGTAAATAACTTCATTTTACTGTCACGATCCATTCCACCCCCCAAAAAACCCTTGCACTGCTGCAATGAGTTAGGAATAATTTTATCTTTGGTAAGAGCAAAAAACAACAATATTATGCCCAAAGATTATCCAATTTATTTGAAGATGTATTGTGCTGTAACATCAATGAATGTGCCATGTACATTTGAGCATGTGACTTGATGGATCGCCACATGAGATGCTTACCATTTATTTATTGGATATTAGCATGTATTTAAAAATATTTTTGTTTCCCCAATTTTACCTTTCATGACCCACTATTGTGTCTCACCAATGTCATCCTCACCACACAACCTGGTACAGTTTGGGATATAAGCCTCTCTGTGGCAACCATTGAGATCATATGGTACTTATAGCTGAGGGAAGGCCATTCGGCCCATCTTAATTCATTCATCCAGAACAACCCTACATCCTCCAATTGTTGCATCTGGTTTCTTAAATGACTCCAGGGTCTTCGACTCCACCACAAGTCCACTCCAAGTGTTGATCACTCTCTGCATGAAGAAGAATCTCCCGATATCTGTCCTAAAGTTGCATTTTACAAGTTTGAGCCTGTGTCCCTTTGCTGTACTCCCACTCTTTTATTTAAAATAGCATTCCAGATTATTCTTTTCCATACCATTTACTGTATTACATACTTCTATAGATCACCTCTCAAATGTCTATTTTCCAGGCTGAAAATTCCAAGAGTCTCCCACCTTATGTTCTTCGCTCATAAATTACAACCCTGACACTTGACATCAACCTTGTCTGCACTGGCCCCAGCATTTCAGTGTCCACCTTGTATGTCGGTGACCAGAACGGGACACAGTACATAAGGCGTGTTCTCTCTTTCTTTCTCTCTCTCTCTCTCTCTCTCTCTCTCGGATTGTACGTTTTGATCACAACTTCCTTCGACATGTATTCTGGTCTGATTATGTAGTTTAACATTCTATTGTCCTTAACGGTGTTGGTCAGACAGCTTGAAAATTGAGTCTACGAAGACTCCCAGGTGCCTTTTAACTTCATCTTTAGTTATTTCAGCAACATTCATGGAGCATGCCTATTGCCCATTTTTCCTTCTGATGTGCAACACTATACATTTGTCGGTATTACATTTTACTTGGTATTGTTTGACCCACTCATACTTTGTTTGGCTCACTCAGTAGTTTCTGATCTGCCTCCTCTGATTCTGCTGGCCTTCCTAATTCACTCTCACCTGTAAATAGCACTAGAATCAACTGGCATGAAGTGAACAGTGGTGGTGTTGAGCGACTGCAGACAATCCAACATCATGCCTAAGATGGATTATTCTATTATTGCGGAATGCTCCTTTTATCATTTCTTCCAAAGACCGGCAAAGCCGATCCTACGATGGTATCAGAGTTTAAGTCAGTCAAGGTTGGGACTCGCCTGAAACTCCTGGGGACTCATCCACTAGTGCAACTGTGGTGGACTGAGACCCCATCCCCCGAGAAAGAAAATCTTGCATTTATATAGTGCCTTTCACAGCCACCGGATATCTCAAAGCACTTTACAGCCAATGAAGTATTTTGGAGTGGCTTTATTTTGTTATGTTGATTGAGGGATAAATATTGGCCAGGCCACAGTTCAATAAAGGTGAACTTATAATAACAGAAAAGAAGCAGTGATAAAACAATCACAGACTTATAAGTATTGCACTCCAACTGGAGGGTAGAAAACATTTGACCCCAGATTTTATAATATATGTTTGCAGCTGATTACCTGACTTGAATTTGAGAATGACATAATATGACACAGCCTTCGAAATTCGTCTTGGCGTCTGAGGAGCTCCGGATTTTGGTCCTCGCACCTCATCACAATGTAAATGTTGCTGTGGTAGGGGCCTGTTCAGGTTAGTGCTCCAATTTCCAGGTAAATGATTGGGTGGGACTGTGGGAATCTGGAGGAGGAAGGAGTGAGCCTTGGAGTCGGTGATTGGGGTTCGGGTAGGAAGCTTGCAGGCCTCTGGAGCACTATTGTGGTGTCAGGAGTGCTGTTGGGGAAGGGGGCGTCTATGAGGTCGGGGTTGGGTCTGGAGGGGGAGATGGGGGGGGGGAATGGCTGGAGGTCAGGGGTCAGGAGTGAGGTTGGAGATCGTTTACCTTTTTTTAACTTATGTGGTGTTGTGGTGTTTAGTGTTGGTTTTCCCCGAGGCAATCAGCTCTGGCGCTGGCTGCCGCAGGCCAAACCAAAGTTGCAACATGGACCAGAATCAGGCATTAGGCCTCTTATTTGCCTTTGCAAATTAACTAATGCCTGCTTCAGACCTGCGTAAAGGTGGCTCCTGTTTGTCCTTTACCAAGATGGCGTCTGGCGCGATTCACAACAGAAATTTGCGTGGCGTGCATCAGATGACATTTTGGTCCCCAAATGGCGCCCGGAGTGCCCAAATGGCCGCTACCGATCCCAATTTCCTGCCCGAGGAGTTTTATCCTTTTTCAAAATGTCTAAAGTTTGGCAGCTTATCTCCAGCCTGGCTTGTTATAAATCATTCAGTAGAGTATGGCTTCCTGTATAATCGCATATGTCTGATCTGCGAAAAAAACCTGTGTTTTGGTTTGATGTAGGTCTGTGTGAAAAAGTTCTGTTATGTTAGGGTTTGTCTCCCTTCCTGCAGTATTTTCAGCATACATCACAATTCTGAATATTGCACATCTGGTATTTGAGAAGAAGAGGTTAAATAGAATGATATACAACATGGAATGCTTAGTCTGAAACTGGGTGTGGAAAGTTTGATTACGTTGAGAAAAACAATGTACAGGCTATTCAAGAAGTTCTGAGTGTAATACTCAATGGGCTTTTTTTTTTTAAGAGTACTGCCCTCCCACTCCAATGGCTTAGATGTAAAACATCCATCACTAAGCCACACAGATTCATGGTTTGATCCATGATTTCTACTGAGTTCGTTGATCTCAGCCAGGCCCGCAGTATGTGCACTCTGTGCGCAGTTTCTGGTTTAGAGAAGGGAACAATTGGCCAGGGTTCCCATTCCTGATCCAGCGACCTGTGCTGGAAGTGCATGTGCGTGTGTGGCCACCAGTCAGGATCAGGCTCATCTCAGATGTCCTCCACAGCCCGAAAGCCTGCCAACACTCAGCATCAAGGTTCAGATGTGAAGACTGGGGACTTGGAGGAAGGATGGGAGGGTGACTACTGCCCGTGAAACTATCCAAAAACTTAGATAAAAGAAGAGAACACTGTGTAAAGTATGACTAAATTATATATCTGAAGCAGCAATATTAAGGAGTAATATTTTTCAATTTTTGATGTATTTGTACGTCTAAAAATTTGAAGTAAGATAAATGTTTGTTGATATAACTTACTCATCCAGTTTCACACATCACCTTCTGGGAGGGGGCTGCCGGGAGGGCTATTGCCTGAGCTCCCCCAACCCCCCCACTCTTGGTTTTAAAGAAATTATTCTACTTTTCCAGTTGAAGGAGGAGGCTCTGTGGAATTAAGTGACCTGTGGGAAAATGATGGGGAAAAATGCTTATTTTTGTGAAGACAAATTCTGAAAAGCTGAAACTTTTGATCCATTAATCAGAACAAAATCTCCTTTCTGCAATTATTCAATATTTCAATATGCATTCTGGATTATCTAAATGAAAATGATATTCTTTAAAAAAAATTTTTGAGCTAATACTTGGTGCAGGAAAAGCAAAATATGCAATGAATCAGTGAAATGGCCGACCAATATAAAGTCTTGTCTGGAAGGCCTGGCAGCAGTCTGGCACAATTTACATTTTATTTGCTCGCTAGCACAAATCAAATAACCATTCATTAAACAGTCTGTATTTTGTGGGTGTTGTTTCTAGGAGCAGGAGCAGGATAATCTCAGGCATGTACCTTCGAAAGCTCGTTTGGGATTCTGGAGTGAATCTTTACACAGGCTATTCACAGCAGCACGACACTGGCTCTGGACATGACACAAACACAGCCCTGGTGTGACACCGCAGCCGACCTTTGATGAACACTGCCAATCTCCAGGCAGCACAGGAGACAAGTGTGGTCCCACTGCTCTGGTTTGCTACCTCTGTGGTCACTGCACAGCCGGACCCTGCAATCCTAGGCCTTGGATTGAGCTGTATTGCGGATCTAAGAAAGGCTTGCATTTATATAGCGCTTTTCACAACCACCGAACGTCTCAAAGCACTTTACAGCCAATGAAGTACTTTTGGAGTGTAGTCACTGTTGTAATATGGGAAACACAACAGCCAATTTGCACACAGTAAGCTCCCACAAACAGCAATGTGATAATGACCAGATAATCTGTTTTTGTTATGTCGATTGTGCGCTAAATATTGGCCAGGACACCAGGGATAACTCCCCTGCTCTTCTTCAAAATAGTGCCATGGGATCTTTTATGTCCACCTGAGAGAGCAGACGGAGCCTCAATTTCATCATAGGCATCCTATGATACCTCTCAGTTCCACATCTCATCCGAAAGACAGCACCTCCAACAGAGCAGCACTCTCTCAGACCAGCACTGCTAGTGTCAGCCTAGATTTATGTGCTCAAGTCCCTGGAGTGGGACTTGAACCCACAACCTTCTGACTCAGAGGCAAGTGTGCTGCCCACTGAGTCACAGCTGACACAGAAGGCAATGTGTTCGCTTGGTGACCTGCCTATTCTGCCTTCCCATAGCTAGCCTGCCCTTCATGTACCTCGACTGCTGCTGCACAGGAGCTGCCAGAAAGGAAAATAGAATTAATTGCTGAAAATTACATTTAGAAAAAAAATGCAGTTAATACTCTTGGATATCGCATGGATTCCTGCTTATAATGGGCAACCACAGCCCTTCCCCCTCCAGTGGTCTGGGTCAGTCTTTCCTCAGCAGCTGCAACATTCCACACCAGGGCTAATGGACTATAGATGATCCTGGAGGTTGGTATATTCCAGGACATATTAAAAATCACTGAAACAGCCAGAATTTATCTGGTAAAATAACACAATTGCAACATTTCCACACATAGTTAGTGTACACTTTAGTTTCTGAAAATAGTGTTACACTGAGATCGTTTAGTTGAAGACCAATCAGTAGCTGGGAGTGCGGTAATATACGCACGCATGGGAGGGCAAACCCAGCTCCGAGAGGCAGGAGTGATTTTTGATAGACATTTATTTTCCTACCTAATAAAATCATCCTAGTATGAACAGAGTGGGTTAACAAGCTGACAGAAGCACCGAGGTTAGATTCATCAGATGAATTCGATGGCCAGTGCAATACTAAATGGGTGACACCAATACTGCAGGAGTGTCACACTGGTACAACCCAATCAAGAACTTGCATTTCAGGATTCAACTGGATAGGAACCAAAAGGGACTGCAAACTTGTGAGACTGGTAATACAACAATACAATTTGTTGTATTAATCTCCTTTACCCTCAGAGAAATTAAAGTAATTTAACCATTAACTAATGAACCTTTTCATTAATGTAAATGAACAAATATTTTGGGATTCTACAGGTTTACAACAAAAAAATGAAGCAAATGTGTCCATCGTGTTCCTTCTTTATTGTTGCTTTTCTTGTTTCCTGATCTGTTGCTGTCTAAGATGATATCATGGAGGAATGGCCTGGGCACACTTACATGGTCTGTCACAACTGATTCTACCAGACATGGTACGCTTGCTGGTCACCCACCCCACCCCATCTCACCTCACCCCACCCCACCCTGCCCTACCACACACCACCCCCCACGTCACCCCACCTCCACCACACCCCACCTCACCCCATTCCACCACACCCCACCTCAACCCACCCCACCCCATTCCACCACACCCCACACCCCACCCCCCACCCCACCCATTTCACCACACCCCACTTAACCCACTTCCATCTCAACCCACCCCACCCCGCTCCACCACACCCCACACCCCACCCCCCACCCCACCCATTTCACCACACCCCACTTAACCCACTTCCATCTCAACCCACCCCACCCCGCTCCACCACACCCCACACCCCACCCCCCACTTCACCCCATCTCCACCACACCCCACCTCACCCTATTCCACCACACCCCACTTCACCCACTTCCATCTCAACCCACCCCACTCCATTTCACCACACCCCACTTTGCCCACTTCCATCTCAACCCACCCCACCCCACCCCCCACTTCACCCCATCTCCACCTCACCCCCACCCCACCTCCACCCCATGCCACCCCATCCCACCCCACCTCCACCCCACCCTGCCCTACCACACACCACCCCCCACATCACCCCACCTCCACCACACCCCACCTCACCCCATTCCACCACACCCCACTTCACCCACTTCCATCTCAACCCACCCCACCCCCCACTTCACTCCATCTCCACCTCACCCCACCTCCACCCCATGCCACCCAATCCCACCCCACCTCCACCCCACCCTGCCCTACCACACACCACCCCCCACGTCACCCCACCTCCACCACACCCCACCTCACCCCATTCCACCACACCCCACTTCACCCACCTCCATCTCAACCCACCCCACCCCATTCCACCACACCCCACCTCCACCCCGCTCCACCACACCCCACACCATCTCCACCTCACCCCACTCCACCCCATGCCACCCCATCCCACCCCGCCCCACCTCACCATACACCACCTCATCCCACCCCCACTCCATCCCACCACATCACCTCCTCACCCCACCCTGCCCCACCACCCCCCACCCCCCACTTCACCCCACCTCCACCTCACCCCACCTCACACCAACCCCACCCCACCACACCCTACTCCACTCCAACCAAACCTGCCCCACCTCACTTCATCCCAGCCCACCTCACCGCACTCTATCCCACCACACCCAACCCCCTATACCCCACCATGCCACACGACACACCAGAATATGGGTAAAAAGACAAACTGTGCAGTGGCTGGTGTCATACCTGATGCAAAGGAAGATGAGTGTGATTGTCAGAAACCAAACATCCCAGCCCAGGTCAGCACTGAGAATTTCCTCAGGGAAGCGGTCTTGGCCCAACCATCTTCAGCTGCTTCATCAATGACCTTCCTCTGTCATAAAGTCAAGAATAGGGCTGTTCACTGACAATTCCATAGTGTTCAGCTCCATTCACATTTCCTACTTTAATGAAGCAACCCATGTCAGCCTACAACAGGACTTGGATAACATCCAGACTTGGGCTAACTCATGGCAGGTAATATTTGTGCCACATAATAACCATCTTGAACAAGAGAAAGCTCAGCCATCCCCCCATTATCTTCAACAGTCAGCCACTGGCCCAGTGGGTAGCACACTCGCCTCTGAGTCAGATGGTTGTTGGGTTCAAGTCCCACTCCAGGGACTTGAGCACATAAATCTAGGCTGACACGCTGGAGTGCTGCACTGTCGTCGGTGCTGTCTTTCAGATGAGATATTAAACCGAGGTGCTGTCTGCTCTCTCTCTCAGGTGGACATATAAGATCCCATGGCACTATTTTGAAGAAGAACAGGGGAGGTGTCCTGACCAATATTTATCCCTCAATCAATATCACTAAAACAGATGATCTGGTCGTTATCACATTGCTGTTTGTGAGAGTTTGCTGTGTGTGAATTGGCTGCTGTGTTTCCTACATTACAACAGTGAATACACTTCAAAAGTACTTCATTGGCTGTAAAGCGCTTTGAGGTGTCTGGTGGTCATGAAAGGCACTATATAAATCCAAGTCTTCCTTTGATTAAAGACAGTTAAAGTTACGTACAAATTTCAAAACAATGTAGAAATCATACAAAGTTTTTTTTTAAAATCATGTACACTTAAGTGAGACTGTCAAAAGAAATGATGAAAGAACTGTGAATATTCTAAAACATCGCTGAAAGAAAGAACCACAAACATTCGCACAAGAGGCACCAAATAAACAGGCTCTTTTTAATGCTGACCAAACTTCTGTTGGTGTGTAAGATCACACCTATATCTAATATTTTATTAATAAATGAACCAGTGTAATATCAGGTTGCTGCACATCTCAAAATAATCTCTCATACAAGTTTCTTTATTTCTTTTAATCTTTCAATGTTTTCCACCTTAAGAAGATCATTAGAGCTTAAATCTCTGAATATTATCTTTAAAGCTTGCGTTTGGATTAATTCCAACTGATTGGATGCCCCAGATGTTAAGCTAGAATGCCAAGCCTGGCAAGCATATTTCATGCAGAATCTAGTCACTGTTCTTTAAAGGAATAATAAATCATCAGTACTGAGACGAGCATTTTAATACAATCCCTTGCTTTGCTTTATTTTCCATACAATGAATCTACATGTTTGTCCCATTTCATCATTAGACATTATGGATACTGGGTAATGTAGCGCTGGAGATATTCTTCAACAGCAAATTGCTTATTAAACTTGGAACTGCACTTATTTTTACGAAAGGCAACTTAGTTCTTTTATCTTTGTACAATTGATAGTCATGTCATTCGTTTCCAGGCTTTCAACTAACATATCAGGATGATCCTGGAATAAACTGTCTGAAAAATGATTGTAATTCTCAAATACTGAACTGCCATCAGTGTAGTTGAACAGTTGGCAATGTAATTTCAAATTATTAATAGAAACACATAAGCATCTAATACAATTTCCTGAGGTGTACATGAATTCTAGTCCAATTGATTTTTAATCCTTTAAATCTTCTTTGTTAGAAACATATCTGTTCAATTTACAAAAGAATAACAGATATAATCCTTCCACTTATTTAACAGTATGTAGTGATCAGTTAGATCAGAAACCTTATGATAGGTGATAAATGGTTGTCTGATACTTTTTTCTTTCACTTACTGAATAACGTTTGTACATTTAATTTACCAGAGAATGGATCTTGACTGTTTTTTATATATATATTAATTAATAAAAGGTATGGGTGCTTGTTAAAGACACTCTACACCTCATCAAAGATAAAACTCCCACACACTTTGTTAATAATAGGCCTCCGATACTATACAGGTCCCTTCCTATGGTCATTGGTGTATTCACCCTGACTAGGGATACAACACTGGCAGACTTCCAGACCTCGGGAGCCTGCCCTGGAAATCACTGAAGTATTAAGTAATAACGGTCATCTGGCTGTGCCAGACTGGGGAATTGAGGATAGACAGGTTGATTGAAGGACAGGACCACAGGTTGAGTCCTTCAGTTGTTCTGCTATCTTTAGTCCCTCAGCACAATAGACAGTCCATTCTAACTCTTTGATCACAGCTCCAACGACTATTATGCCTTGTTTCTCTGGTGCTTTGCAGCTTTCTAATAGTACACAGTTGGTTAGTGGTGGAGAATGTTCTAATGCTACAGATGACATGCTGATTGTTGATGGGGTGATTTTTGTACCACTCAGTTCATGAGGCCTAACTGTACTCAATCAAGGTTGAAATTACACCATTCAACCAGTCAGAATGTTGTATTTTCAGATACATAACACAAAGAGAGTGGCAGCACTTTCCTTATGAAATCTGTCGTGACCTACAATCAGGTCTGCTAAATTTCCTCACATTCTTTCCAGTAAGTATTAACCATACCCGCCCAGAGCAAGCAAGTTCCTCGGATTAATTTTATAAATGTTGTGGGATAGCCCCTCCTGCCCATCACCCTCTGGTGCTCCATGGGCTAACCACTGAAAGTGGTTTCCACAAATATTTCCCACAGGAAAAAATAATTTTCTATTGTTTCACTAGAATCAGAATGCTTTAAGATCTCATAATATTTCCATCTGAGCTTACTATTGTCTGTTTATATTGCCCCTTTAAATCTAAACCATTTTCCTGCCCAAATACTGGTCTTTTGGATATCAACGGTCTGAACTAGTTATAGACCCAAGATTTGGCTGTACAGTAGAATCCAAATGATTTCAGAAGTATTCAGTTGTCATAGCACTGCAGACTAGGAGGAAATGCAATTGTTACTGTGCTCGAGACCATCAGGAAGGCACAATCTGTAGTAGGTGTGACCCTCCTTCCAGACATTAATCTCTGCTGGGACACTTGCGTGATTAGGAACAGGCTGAGCCACCAGTGCCATGAAATGTGAAAGCTCTGTCGGAGCAACTAATAACTGGTAAACAGCCGCCATGTTTATTATCATAACATTTAACATACTGCCTCTATAGTTAGGGCATTTATGAGCTGTTTAAAGCAACAAATAAAATTCATAGAAAACCTTTTAAAACAGGCCATAATAATTACACCTTCAGAGGAGTGATGTAAATATGAAATGAATAAATGTATCAGCAGAATCGAGAACCATAATGAATCCAGCAACAAAGGGTTACATCTTCCTGGGAGCCTGGGAGGTCTTATTCTGACCCAGATTGTTTCTGTATTATCGCTTCAAAGAGACCCAGAAGTCTAGATACTGTGGACTGTAGAACAACAACACATTTATTTAGAAAACTGCTCTTTTGGGTTCGGTCAGTGAGAAAATAATGAAGCGTCAAACTGATCCATATAGAGAAGCACAATTAACTGATTAGCAAATGCGAAGGTAAAAATGGGGCATTAATCTGCTACTTAAAATGTGGCATTGTGTGCGCAGACTGGAAAGCAGATGCTTAAAAAGAAAATGACTCAATATTATATACTTAACAGAATGGGTATCTATGGAAACAAGTGGGGTGTTTGGGCTTCAAAAAACATGTTTAGAACAGAATTTCACTGAGCTTGGGTAGGTTAAGAAATATTGGATTGTGGTGTATTTATTTGTGCGTGTGTCTGTCCGCAAATGGAAAAAAAATATCATTTGCAATATTTCAACCTTGGGCTGCTTAATGATTCATTCTGCAACTGAATATAAATAGAAAAAAAAGGATACGACTTCAAAAAATCTATTTTGCTGCTGTATTACAAAAATAATGGCAGGAACCATCTTCCATATACAGGTGATAATGTGCGAAAGAATGGACTTCTAAATGTGCTGTTGCTATCTTGTGCAAAAATAGTCAATAGACTGCTTACAGTCTTCAGAACATTCAAAACTGCTAGGTAAATGTTATGCTTGGAAAAGGAATTGTGTCCAATGCAGAATCAGAAAGTCTGCCTGAAAGGGAATGAATGGGGCTGATTCGGAACGTGAATCCTATGCTTCGAGTAACATCCTATCTTATGTAATGCGTTGCAGCTACGAGGAGTTGGCCTTTGCAATTCATTCTTTAATTTTTAAATCATCCTGTCTCGACCCATTGGAAGGCTATCTCTCACGTGGTTAGAGGATCCGAGCGCTGTTTCCCATTTAGGCTGCTACGCAGAGTGAATCTCATGTAGACGGAAACCTTGTTGGACTATTGCAGGCTCAAGCTGCTAAAAGCAAAACATTCCATCCTACGAGTGGAAGGAGGAACATCGATGGCACGCTTGACTGCATCTGCAGTTGGCTGATCGCAGGGCACCACTGGCAGCAGCTGCCAAGAGAAGTCCTTATGTGTCCTCCCCGGCAGAGAGCAAAGGGACGTGTTTGAGAGAAATATCTATAAAGACAGCACAGTCTGGGCCCACTTCGGATTGACTTCACTGCAGCAGAATGAATGTGGCACATCGTTCAATAAGGGCCCAGCTCAAAATGACAAAATGACTTCAATCTGCAGTTCCTGCCCCCGTCTTCAAAAGCTTTTGATTAGCAATTCACCCGTCTTAATTTTTAAATATATGTTTTTATATATAACTAGCAAATAAACACACGGACAGTTTCAGGAGCTGCATAACAATGCTATGTTTCATATTAATGATTGAGAGGTTAGATCCCCTTACGCTCTCTGCGCTCATCCAATTTTGGCCTCTTGTGCATCCCCACTTTGAATCGCTCCACCATTGGCGGCTGAGCCTTCAGTTGCCTGGGCCCTAAGCTCTGGAATTCCCTCCCTAAACTTCTCCGCTTCTCTACCTCTCTCTCCTCCTTTAAGACGCTCTTTAAAACCTACCTCTTTGCCCAAACTTTTGGTCATCTGCCCTACTATCTCATTATGTGGCTCGGTGTCAGATTTTGTTTGCTAACAGTCCTGTGAAACACCTTGCGACATTTTACTACATTAAAGGCGCTATATAAATGTACCTTGTTGTTGTAGTTTGAAATACGGAGGGGTTTTTAGGGAACAAACTTTTCGAGGTTGCTGCAGCAGTTAGCAATTCATTCTGCTCCTTGTTTCCGTATCTTGCTCAATGAACTGCAATTGCTGCTCTCCTATTCTTCTTCCTCTCTCTGTCATCTTCCATCACGTTTTCTACACCATCAGCAAGATTGATAGAAGTCTTCTTCAAGACATTTGGCTCCAAACATCCATTTGTCTCCTGTGTGGAACAGTACATGGAATACTTCTATAGAGAATTGAACCTAACCGCAAATGCTGGCCGTATACATAGGTAAAACCTTCCTATTTGTTACAAAACTGCAATATATTGTGATTACCGGGCATAATGCTGGGTGTCGAAGGAAGGAAAAGACTTTACATTTATGTAGCACCTTTCCCAACATCAGGACGTCCCAGAGTGCTTTACACCAATGAGATACTTTTGAAGCATAGTCACTGTTGTTAGGTAGGAAATGTGGCAGCCAATTTGTGCACAGCAAGATCCCACAAACAGCAATGAGATAATGACCAGATAGTTTGTTTTAGTGATGTTGGTAAAGGGTTAAATGTTGGCCAGGACCAATGTGTCCACTAAGCTGCGAACGTTGAACATCTGAAAATTCCCGCGCAGGCCGCTCGCCGGCTTTTACGCTGTGAATACTGCGCATGCACAGAAATTTAAAGGGGACGCGCGTTAAAAGAAACAGACCATGCAGAACAAGGCGCAGCTTTGGCCAGGAGACCTGGCCAGCTCTTCTTCCAATCGTCCACCTGAGAAGGGACCTCAGGTTAAGGTGCAGGAGTCAAATGGCCACCCTGACCTCAGCTGGCAGCTCCTGCAAATGAGCTTACTCCCAGCAAGAGTGTGGTGGATGAAGAGAGAGACACAAACTTAATTTTCAACCAGTGTTGGCTGCAAACACCATTTGCCTGTGTCCCAGTACTGCCTGCAGCCAAATGCAGAGGAGATAATAATGAGCATGCAGTTCTAAACTAATCAAGGAACTCAAAAACTTGCTTGGCTCAGCTGAAGTACATCCATGTGCTAATCACTGAGAGTATTCCTCTGCTTGTATTCTTTTAGTCCCCACACTAAATATACTCTCAGCTTGTTTGAACAAAATCCATTTGCGACGTTTTTTAAAGATATATTTTTTTTATCTCTCATGAAACCTAGAATTTGTTCGAGGCAAGAGTCTGTTCGACCTCAGAGCGAACTGTACAGCAGCAATTTTGATCGGTGTACGCAGTTCTCCCCTGTCGTTTGTAAATTTCAGTGACGTATATAAGCTGTTTTGGTCAGGAACATCTCGGCAGCTGCAGAACTCCCCCGTGATCTGCGTGACCTTGCACCCTTTTGTTCTGCAGGCCATCCTATTAATCACCCGTTAACGGCCTACAAACCACACAGAATACCACGAGCGCCTCAATAAACTATTCATTACAGTAAGCCCATGTGTCATCTCATCCCCTGGCCTCTTTACATTGGAGTGCGGCCGGTGATGGCAGCCCCCCACTTTAGACCAGCCACGCTTGTAAATGGCTCCAGTGACAGCAAGACGCACATCGGGAGGTGTGGTTAGACCAGCACGTCTATGAAGGCAGAGTGTGCAGCCTTTCCCCATCTCTGGACTGAGCAGGCACTCAGAATTAAAGTCAGGCACAATGGCTTTCAATAAACCGTGCCAGCACAAACTTACACGAAGGGTCATCGACCTGAAACATTAACTCTGTTTCTCACTCCACAGATGATGCTGAGATTTCCAGTATTTTCTGCTTTTATTTCAGATTCCAGCATCTGCGGTATTTAGCTTTTGTACTAACTTACACGTACGTACTCGAGTTGTTGCCCTGTTGTCCCAGTGTTGTGGAATCTGTCCTCAATATTGCATACCTCGGGAGCCTACTATCAGCAAGGACAGACATCGACGACGACATTCAACACAGCCTCCAGTGCGCCAGCGCAGCCTTCGGTCACCTGAGGAAGAGCGTGTTCGAAGACCAGGCCCTCAAATCTGGCACCAAGCTTATGGTCTACAGGGCTGTAGTGATACCCGCCCTCCTTAATGGCTCAGAGACGTGGACCATGTACAGTAGACACCTCAAATCGCTGGAGAAATACCATCAACAATGTCTCTGCAAGATCCTGCAAATCCCCTGGGAGGATAGATGCACCAATGTCAGTGTTCTCGATCAGGCCAACATCCCCAGCATCGAAGCACTGACCATACTCGACCAGCTCCATTGGACAGGCCACATTGTCCGTATACCCGACACAAGACTCCCAAAGCAAGCGCTCTACTCGGAACTCGTACATGGCAAACGATCCCTAGGTGGGCAGAGGAAACGTTTCAAGGACACACTCAAAGCCTCCCTGATAAAGTGCAACATCCCCACAGACACCTGGGAATTCCTGGCAATAGACTGCCCTAAGTGAAGGAAGAGCATCCGGGAGGGCGCTGAGCACCTCAAGTCTCGTCGCCGAGAGCATGCAGAAAACAAGCGCAGGCTGCAGAAGGAGCGTGCGGCAAACCAGACTCCCCACCCACCCTTTCCTTCAACCACTGTCTGCCCCACCTGTTACAGAAACTGCAATTCCCATATTGGACTGTACAGCCACCTGAGAACTCACTTTTGGAGTGGAAGCAAGTCTTCCTCGATTTCGAGGGACTGCCTATGATGATGATGATGTGGAATCTGTCCTCAATATTACAGAACAACTTCCTCTTGATAATTCTCTGCCTTATCACTGCTCAGATAGTACAGATTATAAAGCTGCAACTTTCTGATGTCTGTGGTGTGTTAACTAACTGCCATCTATTTAATTTCAGGATGTGGGTTCATGCCCGTGATTTCCCACGTCTTGATTTACCAGGCTCAGTCATCCTGCCGGTGGTGCCATGTGTAGCCAGGTACTTCCCCACAGGGAGGGAGTAAGGACTGGAGAGAGTAGAGTGTCACCTCGTACTCTTTAATATTAGAACATAAGAAATAGGAGCAGGAGTAAGCCATTTGGCCCCTCGAGCCTGCTCCACCATTTCATAAGATCATGGTTGATCTGATCTTGGCCTCAACTCCACTTCCCTGCCTGCTCCCTATAACCCGTGACTCCCTTATTGTTCAAAAATATGTCTCTCTCCACCTTAAATACATTCAATGACCCAGCCTCCACAGCTCTCTGGGGTAGAGAATTCCAAAGATTCATGAACCTTTGAGAGAACAAATTCCTCTTCATTTCCATTTTAGATGGGTGACCCCTTATTCTGAAACTATGGCCCCCTAGTTCTAGATTCCCCCACAAGGGAAAACATCCTCTCGGCATCTACCTTGTCGAGCCCCCTCAGAATATTATACGTTTCAATAAGATCACCTCTCATTCTTCTAAATTCCCATGAGTATAGGCCCAACATGCTCAACGTTTCTTCATAAGACAATCCCTTCATCTCAGGAATCAGCCTAATGAACCTTCTCTGAGCTGCCTCCAATGCCTCCAATCCAATATAAAGTGTCTGCAGGGGAACAGTGCTCCAACAGAGACCTATGACCTCCATGTACCACTCTCCCCAATTTGCTATTCTTCCTGCTGCTGCTCCTAGTTAGGATGAGAGGGACCAACGATGCTCATCGTTCAAACGAAGGCTAATCCTGCTCCCTGTTTTTAGGGTTTTAACGAAAATGTAGTGTGCCAGGGTCTTCAGATATCAGTTCGTTGATATCAAAGTGTGTGGCAGGGCACAACACTACAGTGCATCTGCAGTCAATGGCAGTCCATGAATGGAAACCATCTTGAAGACTGCTCTCATACGTTGCACAGCCACTGGTCAAGAGCAGCCACTTACTCTTTCAGTTTCGGCATAGTGCTTGGACAGACAAGATGGGACAGAGGGGGAGAAGGAGAAAACAATTATTGTGTTTTACAAAGCTAGAGGCAAAAACATTTAAAAAATGATTTATTTACTAACCTTTGTGACAGTGAAATGCTGAATAAATGTAATTTTGTTTTAAGAACTAGGCTAATCCCTGGGATGCAAGGGTTGTCCCATAAGGAGAGATTGAGTCGATTGGGCCTATACTCTTTGGAATTTAGAAGAATGAGAGGAGATCTCATTGAAATATAAAGGATCTGAAGGGGATTGACAGGGTAGATGCTGAAAGGTTGCTTCCCATGTCTGGAGAGTGCAGAAGTAGGGGGCATAGTCTCAGGCCATTTAAAACTGAGACAAGTAGGAATGTGAATCTTTGGAATTCTCTGCTCCAAAGGCCTGTGGATGCTGAATCGTTGAGTATATTCAAGGTTGAGATAGATAGATTTTTGGACCCTAAGGGAATTAAGGGATATGGGGATAGGGCGGGAAAGTGGAGTTGAGGTTGAAGATCAGCCATGATCTCATTGAATGGCGCAGTAGGCTTGAGGGGCCGGATGGCCTACTCCGGCTCTTAGTTCTTATGTTCTTATGTTAGGTTTCTAGTTTGAATGGAGGGGAGCAATTCTATTCTATCTTAAGAATATTTGACTTTATTAAAAAAATGAACGAGGAATGTCACAGTACCTTATACAAAAGTCTAATGGGACAGGACTCAGCTACTTATAGGTTACTAAAAAGAAAAGCTGAATTGTTGAAAATTTGAACCGGGAGCCTCGGCAGTACAGTGCAGCACAGGTTCTGATTTCAAATCCCACCCTTGTCATTTAAAGTTAGGACTGACCCTGACGGGGAAGTATAACCAGTTCTTCGTCAGGTTTTGGTGGATCAAGCACTTTGCCGCAGCAGAGCATTCCATCTCAGGGCTGGGCGAAACTGCCAGGACCACTCCTGTTCCCCTGCTTTTAACTAGTCATGGATTGACATGAGCAGAAAGTGATTCTGCTGGGCTTTACTCCTGTTTGAGATCAACACTATCCATCTAACAGGCCTCCGGGAACAGGCACAAGCTCAGCAAATGAGGGCAAATGAACTTAAATGCCAGTCACGGCCAGGATTCAAACTCAGGGCCTCTGGTTTGGCAATCCAGTGTCTATCAATACTGTCACTGGCTGTCTTACCCGATTACTGTTGATAAATTGCACATCCTGCTGCATCATTGAGTTCCAGCAGCAGTGATCGCTTCATGAATCCCCATCCGTGATTCTGATTTAAGCCAAGCCAATGAGTGGAGACTGGGGATTTTTCCTGGGGAGGATAGGGAAATCAGACAGCAAGACATCATGTGCCACTTTTCTGACTCTCCAAGTCTGTCTCAAGAGGAGGTGCAATATTTATCCCTCAACCAACATCATTGAAACAGATTATTTGGTTATTATCAGTGTGGGAGCTTGCTGTGCGCAAGTTGGCTGCCGCGTTTCCTACATTACAACACTGACTACATCTCAAAAAAAAGTATTTCATTTACTTAAAGCATTTTGGGATATCTGGTGGTCATGAAAGGCACCATATAAATGCAAATCTTTCTCTTTCAATAATTTGCAGTTTCGATGCTGCTCTCCATATTACTGAGTTCTTTATTTCATCTGCTCCATTGTATGGGGGACTCCGATTAGAAACAGTTAAGGAAGTGACATCATGCCAACTCCATGAGTTGGTCTGGTATCACTTCCTTAAGCACAAGTATGTGTTTATTTCCTGAACTGAGACAGTAATGTTGCATTCAGACTATTAAAAAGAGGCAGCTTGATCTCTAATTGACCTGGGAGACAACTTGATTGCGAATTGAATTTGAGAGACCCCATGATCACTATTTAGGAGGGGCAAGGACACAAAATTGAAGGGTGGGTCATCCATATATTGCATTCATGCATTCTGGTTCAGAATCCATCTGGGAATAGGCTGCCCTCCCACCCACCACTCGTGGTGCGTAGTCCACGGGATTAGGAAACATAGCAGGAAATAAAAGTATTTACCATCATCAAAAAAGGATGGTATCATAAAAATCCTGGGAGCAGGTCTTCCACTTGCCCTTTCTGTCAGAGAATTATACACACGGAGAATTTGTATAAATAGAACTTACAAAATTGTAAATACAATCAGATGTTTAGATGTCAAATGTCAGTTTAACCTCGGTAGTGGAGAAGCTTTTAGAAACAGTAATCAGGGACAAAATTACCAGTCACTTGGATAGGTGTGGATTAATTAAGGAAAGCCAGTATGGATTTGTTAAAACGCAAAGCGTGTTTAACCAACTTGATCGAGTTTTTTGATGAGGTAACGGAGAGGGTTGATGATGGTAATGCGGTTGATGTAGTGTACATGGATTTTCAAAAGACGTTCGACAAAGTGCCATATAATAGGCTTGCCAGCAAAATTGAAGCCCATGGAATAAAAGGGACAGTGGCAGCATGGATATGAAATTGGCTAAGTGACAGGAAAGAGAGAGTAGTGGTGAACGGTTGTTTTTTGGACTGGAAGAAGGTATAAGAACATAAGAATTAGGAACAGGAGTAGGCCATCTAGCCCCTCGAGCCTGCTCCGCCATTCAATAAGATCATGGCTGATCTGGTCGTGGACTCAGCTCCACTTACCCGCCCTCTCCCCGTAACCCTTAATTCCTTTATTGGTTAAAA
This sequence comes from Pristiophorus japonicus, assembly GCF_044704955.1. Lineage (NCBI taxonomy): Eukaryota > Metazoa > Chordata > Chondrichthyes > Pristiophoridae > Pristiophorus > Pristiophorus japonicus. The sequence continues at coordinate 113,020,418 of NC_091992.1, forward strand.
ATCTATCTATTTTTGACTTGAAAACATTCAATGAGCCAGCCTCAACAGCTTTCTTGGGCAGAGAATTCCACAGATTCACAACCCTCTGGGAGAAGAAATTCTTTCTCAACTCGGTTTTAAATTGGCTCCTCTGTATTTTGAGGCTGTGCCCCCTAGTTCTAGTCTCCCCCACCAATGGAAACAACCTCTCTGCCTCTATCTTGTCTATCCCTTTCATTATTTTAAATGTTTCTATAAGATCACCCCTCATCCTTCTGAACTCCAACGAGTAAAGACCCAGTCTACTCAATCTATCATCATAAGGTAACCCCCTCATTTCTGGAATCAGCCTAGTGAATCGTCTCTGTACCCCTTCCAAAGCTAGTATATCCTTCCTTAAGTAAGGTGACCAAAACTGCACGCAGTGGTGTTCCCCAGGGGTCTATTCTAGGACCACTGCTTTTCTTGATATATATTAATGACTTGGACTTGGGTGTACAGAGCACAATTTCAAAACTTGCAGATGACACAAAACTTGGAAGTATAGTGATCAGTGAGGAGGAGCGTGATAGACTTCAGGAAGACATGGACAGGCTGGTGAAATGGGCAGACACGTGGCAGATAAAATTTAATGCAGAAAATTGTGAAGTGATACATTTTGGTAGAAAGAATGAGGAGAGACATATAAACTAAATGGTACAATCCTACAAGGGGTGCATAAACAGAGAGACCTGGGGATATGTGTGCACAAATCGTTGAAGTTGGCAGGGCAGGCTAAGAAAGCAGTTAAAAAGGCTTACCAGATCCGGGGCTTCATAGAAGTATAGAGTACAAAAATGTGGAAATTATGATGAATCTGTATAAAACACTGCTCCGGCCCCAACTGGAGTACTGTGTCTAATTCTGGGCACTGCACTTTAGGAAAGATATGAAGGCCTTAGAGAAGGTGCAGAAAAGATTCACGAGAATGATTCCAGGAATGAGTGACTACATTGATAGACTGAAGAAGCTGGGCTTGTTCTTCTTGGAGCAGAGAAGATTGAGAGGAGACTTGATAGAGGTGTTCAAAATCATGAGGGGTCTGGCCAGAATGAGATAGAGAGAAACTGTTCCCATTGCCAGAAGGGTCGAGAGCCAGAGGGCACAGATTTAAGGTGATTGGAAAAAGAACCAAAGGCGATGTAAGAAAAAGCTTTTTTACACAGAGAGTGGTTGGGATCTGGAATGCACTGCCTGAAAGTGTGATGGAGGCAGACTCAATCTTATCTTTCAAAAGGGAGTTGGATAAGTACCTGAAGGAAAGAAAATTGTAGGGCTACAGGGAAAGGGCAGGGGGAGTGGGACTAGCTGAGAGTCGGCACTGGCTCGATTGGCCGAATGATCTTCCGTGTGATAATCATGCTATGGTTCTATGATTCTATGTTACTTTGAAGCTCAGCCAGTTAAGATGACGAATAGCTGAGCCGTCGAGACCAGGAAGGATCAGTCGCAATTTTATATAGAAAGTATTACATTTATATAGCGCCTTTCATGACCACTGGACGTCTCAAAGCACTTTACAGCCAATTAAGTACTTTTGGAGTGTAGTTATTTTTGTAATGTAGGAAACGCAGCAGCCAATTTGCGCACAGCAAGCTCCCACAAACAGCAATGTGAAAATGACCAGATAAACTTTTTTAGTTATGTTGATTGAGAGATAAATATTGACCAGGACAAAGTTTAATCCCAATGTTTGTGATTAAGTTACCTGCTCACAGCCAGGATGGTGGTAGGATGGGGCAAGAATTGGCCTCAGCAGCACTGGACTAAAGAGACAGGAACTCAGCCAGGGTTCTTGTTTAGGGAGAGAAAGTGCTGAGGGTCCCTACTCCTGATCCATTATTCAGCAAAATCCAATAGGAAGTGCAAGTCTATGGATGGCAGGATTGGGCTGGAGTGTGAAGCCTGCTGTGACCGAAGTGCCTGCTGTCAGCACCTCTGGGCTCACACATGAAGACTGGCTGGTGGGGACCGGCAAGGAGAGGAGGAGGAAAGGAGAAAATTGGTAAAAAAGTAAAAATAAAATTGAAAAACACGTTTTTTTAAAAGGTGATGATTCTGGGATTAGTATCTTGCACGGGATCTCAGTCATGGGAGTGACTGCTTCCATCTTCCAGTGAAACCCTGCCCCAGTCCTGATGAAAGAAGAATCTATATGAGTGCAAGTGTAGATTTATCTGTCTGTGCCACAACAGTACATAGGTCGCAGTGCAATGAAATACAGCATTGCCCCCTGGAGCCAATGTATGTTACTACAAGTGAGAGATTTAGATTTTATTGTAAAGCGACGACAATCAATGCTGTTCGACAAGGTATAAGAATCAGGCTCTGCGCACAATTTTTTGCAAACAGTGAATTGTGTAGGAAATGCAGTGTGATGCGCCCATGATCACTAAAGTCTAGCTTGCATCTTTATTTGGGATTTTTTTCTCATCTCCAGAGAGACCTCCCTGTCTCTTCTATTAGTCCAACTTACTTAATGGCACCACCTGTGACACGCCAAAAACACTTCTTTTCCAAGTACATTGTTGCACATCTTTGAAAAGTACATTGTGGTAACTAATCATTCTTCATTGACAGCTTGGCTGTAAATAAAGATAAGATCTTTTTTTTGTTTCTGTGGAATGTGATAATTACTGTTTTCTCATTTATGCGCATTAAATAAATACACTAGGGCCTTAACACAGCTCAGTCTCATTTCACTCAGCACCAGTATCAGCCGTCAGGAGGAGAGGCTGTAATTCGAACCCAATACTGGAGGTGAGACAGCATTGTTCTACGTTAATGAATCTCCCCGTTCCTATGACAGGGAAGTTCGCTGTCTGTATGCTGCATTACTCTATTCAAAGCCAACTCAGAATGAAATTGCTCCATTTATTCTGACTCGGGGGGTATCACATCTGAGCCCAATTCTGCCCTTGTCCAGAGTCCGCGCATGCTCCCGGCAGGGGCCACATGACAATCCACCGCTTTTCAATGCGTTAACGGGTCCGTTAAAATGGCAGACAGAGGATAATGTGGATAAATGTGAGGTTATCCACTTTGGTGGTAAAAACAGAGAGACAGATTATTATCTGAATGGTGACAGATTAGGAAAAGGGGAGGTGCAACGAGACCTGGGTGTCATGGTACATCAGTCATTGAAGGTTGGCATGCAGGTACAGCAGGCGGTTAAGAAAGCAAATGGCATGTTGGCCTTCATAGCGAGGGGATTTGAGTACAGGGGCAGGGAGGTGTTACTACAGCTGTACAGGGCCTTGGTGAGGCCACACCTGGCGTATTGTGTACAGTTTTGGTCTCCTAACTTGAGGAAGGACATTCTTGCTATTGAGGGAGTGCAGCGAAGGTTCACCAGACTGATTCACAGGATGGCGGGACTGACATATCAAGAAAGACTGGATCAACTGGACTTGTATTCACTGGAGTTCAGAACAATGAGAGGGGATCTCATAGAAATGTTTAAAATTCTGACGAGTTTAGACAAGTTCGATGCAGGAAGAATATTCCCAATGTTGGGAAAGTCCAGAAAGAGGGGTCACAGTCTAAGGATAAGGGATAAGCCATTTAGGACCGAGATGAGGAGAAACTTCTTCACCCAGAGAGTGGTGAACCTGTAGAATTCGCTACCACAGAAAGTTGTTGAGGCCAATTCACTAAATATATTCAAAAAGGAGTAAGATGTAGTCCTTACTACTAGGGGGATCAAGGGGTATGGCGCGAAAGCAGGAATGGGGTACTGAAGTTGCATGTTCAGCCATGAACTCATTGAATGGCGGTGCAGGCTCAAAGGGCCGAATGGCCTACTCCTGCACCTATTTTCTATGTTTCTATGAATGCATCAAGCCTTCAGACACTAATATTGCAAACAGGAATTCCTAGGCATATGCTGCGACTAATTGTCCATGAATAATTGTCTGACAGAAAGGATAGCCAAATCACCTGCTGATGCCACTCTTTATCGTTGATGTTATGCAATATTTCTGTTGGGCTTATTTGGGAGAACTGTCACCTCTGGGTTAGAAAGCTGTAGCTTCTGAGCACCACAGTTGGATTGTGCTCAAAATGACACTTTAGCACATTACTCAGAGAGTGCTGCATCACTGTCTTTTGGAGGAGCTGAGATATTAACTCAAGGCTTCATCTGCCTTTACAGGTGACAGAACCCACAGCGATTATTTGAAGAAAAGCAGACTTTTCCCAGCAGCCCGGTCAACATTCCTCCCTCAACTAACACCACCCAAACAAAACAGATTTGCTGGTTTGTGGGACCTTGCTGTGTGCAACTTGTGAATGTTTTCATAGCAGCAGTGACTGCATTTCAAAGGTAATTTGTTGACTATGAAGCACTGTAGGGTGTTCTGAGGATGTGCTAAGTTGCTAGATAAATGCAACTTCTTTCTTTCCTTCCACATTTTCCTAACCTCCGTTGGTCACATTACGGGGCAGAAATTGGAGCTCATTGCGCCTGATTTACAGGAATACGGGCGTAAAACAGGTGCAACGAGAGCCAATGTCGGTGGTCAGCGTCCTGCATTCGAAGGATGCCTGAAAGACATCCGACCCAATATTATGTGGGGCTATTTTTTAGGCCGCATCTGTAAATGAAGAGCTCTTCGCCTGTTTTATGCTCCCTGGACCAAACTGGAAGGAAGAGCCAGGATTGCTCCGCTCAGGATTCTTTAGCAGCCTAAGCAGCTGCCGCCACCAAAAGGCTAGTGAGTAAAAATAAATGTTTTAAACATTCCGCTGAAGCGATGAGGAGCAGGAGTAGTCCTTGCCTCCACAGTATCCTGATCACCTCGCTTCCCTCCCCCCACCCCCCATTGCCGCTCCACCCTACCCGCCCCCTCCCCGCCCGGGACTTAACTTCAGGCCACCGCTAGCAAAGCAAGCGGCCCGAAATTTAGCATTTAAAAATGGGCGAGCTGCCTGTGGAGACGCCCTCCGTACATGGCGTCCGTTTTGTACCCAAAAAACGTCCTAAAGCAATTTCTATGCCTACATCTGTAGTCAAGGGGGAGAGCAATGTGCTGGCACATGCACACGGCATGCAGTGTTAATTTTTCGATTAATGTATTTTTTTACGCTCTTTTTCAGAACAACAGCACAGTGGTTTGAAAAATGTTTATAGAGAAACCTTCCAATTCCATTTTAACTAGATACGATAAAGCTACCCAGTATTCAGTTATTAAAAACTAATTATACTTATTTTTGTGCCATTTGCCCTCCATGGACCAGTAGAGGTTCATCAGGAAAGCCAGTTGGGGTGGAAATGAGTGACCAGGTTTTCTCGCAGTACGTGTTCTAAGTTTAGAAGATTCTTCAATAAAACCAATGGTTAGGAATGGGCTTTGTTGGCTTACAGATGATACACTGAGGGAATCAAATACTCCAGGGAACAATTGTTGAAACATTTTGTTGTACAGATGGTACATGAATATTCCATGAGTGGAAAGTGGCTAAATTTGAATAATGGTGTAGTTGTAAGCAGATATTTTGTCATACATCTACACTGCTTGACTGTGTTTGGGGTGGGGTAATATTAATGAAAAACTTGCCCTCAGCTGATTGAATAAATAAGCTAAAATTCATCATAGGAAAATGGTACATATTCTGTGCAAGCCATGGGATTGATAGGCCAAATGTGCTTTTCTTCTTACATATTGTGTTCCAATTTGGAATTGTTCCTTCTGATGTATCTAAATTCTCAAAGTGTATACAACAACAACAAAAACTTGTATTTATATAGCGCCTTTAATGTAGTGACACATCCCGAGGCGCTTCACAGGAGTATTATGAGCTAAACAAATTGACACCGAGCAGCATAAGTAGAAATTAGCACAGGTGAGCAAAAGCTTAGTCAAAGAGGTAGGTCTTAAGGAGTGTCTTGAAGGAGGAAAGAGAGTTAGAGAGATGGAGAGCTTTAGGCATGGAGTTCCAGAGCTTGGGGCCCAGAGGGAAATGGGAGCCAATTCACGCAGAGTGATTTAAAAAAAAATTCAATTCCTGTTTCCAACTACAAACAAAATACTTCATTGTTTTGTAAAAAGTGAAATACTGGAGATGCTGCAAATCTGAAATAAAACCAGAAAACACAGCAGGCTGTGGAGAGAACAGAGAAGTCAATGTTTTAGATGAGGAGACGGGACACTTTTTCAAAATATTGCGTTGTCTGGTCTGTATTTTGAATGCAGGCACCAGAGGTAAAGGACAACTATGGAATCACCCTTATTGTTCTAATACTATGAATCAGCCAGGTTCAGTGTGAAAGCACCTGACATACTGCACAATTGATCAGCACCCTTACCTGAGATCTTATCTGAGCTTTGAATCACAGCAATACAGAAAGAGGCTTCGAAAGAACCATGTGACCATAATAAATGCACATTTAAAATTATAGACTAATAATGTTGATAATTTATCTAGGTACTAGCATATCAAGGCCCATTTAGAATCACTTTATATAAAAGCAGTTTGGGACACTAAAGCTAGTTCAAAGTAAACCTCGAGTTTATTATTACTGCGATCTGCTCACTATGCCCTTTAAAGAGGTAATTCTTGTGTGATTATGCACCACAGGAACATTCAGTTCCTTTACTTACCTTTGATCTGTATAGCCTACAAGGTCTATTGAAAAAAAATGCCAATTTAATGTATTTAATGGGGCTATGTCATCTTTGCAAAGGGACTGGCAAAATGGGCAGTGATTCAGATGTGGGGGTGGGGGGAGGGGCATCCAGCAAGGAGGTGGGTCTGGAGTCCAATGACATCTGTCCAAAAATTGTGTTTTATTGACAGCCAGAAACATACATTGAGTTCCCCTCTTTGGAACTATGAAAAATAGTGTTTGCTGAAAACAACAGAAGACTCCATGGCCACCACTGTGTTGGATACCCTGAAGTGTTCTGGTGTCAGTTGTAAGAGTATCAGTGACATCATAGCCTCTTTAGAGAAGGATTTTAACCTCACTCTAATTTTAAGAGCGCGCAGCTCAAGTTGAGACCGATTCCTGTTGTTCAAGTACCAGCCTTCTGCTTTGAGGTTGCTGTGTTCCATTGTGGCTTGTCATCATTGAGAATAAAGTGATCTCCTCAAAGCACAGATCTGAAGATTCAAGGATTGCTGAGAACAAGGTTTTGACATGTACTCTTGTGTAATGATACTGGGATGATATATATTTTTTTAATAATATACTATGATATCTACCTCGCTCCCTTCCAATTATAGCGCAGTACAAGGGGGAACATGTCAGTAACACTACCACAAGGCTACTGACCAGACAGATCTGTTTCAGTGAGTGCTAGCTAATCAACGGGGAGAGAGTTAAAGACTATCATTAAAACATATTATAAATCACATGATGATGGGCAACAACAAAAAGAAATGTCTGGAAGTAATATATATACTTTCTTTAGAGACTTTTATTTTAAGATGCCAAAATATTTGCTTGAAAAGGCTAAAACGTTATTTTGTTGGGATATTTGTATTTTTGGCAGGTTTCAATAAAAGTGAGAAAAATAGAAATGTGGCACTGGTGGAGCTGGAAGATTCTTCTGAAGTTGGTGCTGTGCAGAGTTTCTCAACACTGTTACCCTGGCTCGAGGCAACAAAGTTAATTAGCTGTCTAATGGCTGGTTGTGCCATGGCTTCAGGGGAATGCATCTGTTTCCCTTTTCTTATCTGTCACCTCACCAAATGATTTTTTTTTTAGCATCAAGCTTCTGTGTTAGATCATTTTTCTGTGTGTGCTCAACACATATTGCAGGGAGTACAGCAGGGTCCATCCAGGCTGGTCTTTCTCTTCTCCGTACAATATTTTATATAATATTGTCCTGAGCCAATATTTATCCCTCAATCAACACAACACAAAACAGATTATCTGGTCATTATCACATTGCTGTTTGCGGGAGCTTGCTTGTGCGCAAGTTGGCTGCCGCATTTCCCAACAGCGACTACACTCCAAGAGTACTTAATTGGCTCTAAAGCTCCAGTGGTCGTGAAAGGCGCTATATAAATGCAAGTTATTTCTTTCTAATTCTGTTCACATGTGGACAGATGCTATTATTGCTGTTGCTTTTGCAGTCTGTACATTATGCTTGCATGCCAGCAGGTGTTCAGGAATTTAAACTCCCAATAAATTATGCTGTCCCTTATCCCCATACACTATAACTCAATAAGTAAATGTTGCTGTCTTCGCAGGCTTTTCATTGGCAGTAGCTCATGTTAATCTCCTTGATTTTAACTTCGTTATATAAACTGATGAATACATATTACATTGAGCATGTTAATAGTGGCATTAATTATGCTGCTTTTAACATCTACCTTGAAGCATTTTCCTCCTAAAATTTAGAAATTGTTACATAAGAATGCAATTAGAAAAACACATCAGTCAATGTTGGTATCCACATTGTATTCACATGAGACCACACAATGTTAGCTTTGTTTTTCTACAAAGTGAAGTTCAATTCTAATATATTTGTTTCCAAAAATGTGCAGAATTTGGACTGCCCAACTGTAGTATAGGCCACTGTGATTGGTTGCTTTTTTACAGTGGCAACAACTGAACCAATTAGAAAATTGGAACATAAACCTAAACTGAACCAATCGGAAAGCTCCTGTATGAGGCTGCAGACACAAAACAATTCTCAAAAGCTTATCTTGCAGGCACCAGCATCCACAATAATACAATCGTTTGATAAAATGGTTGGAAAGAAACCCATCCACCACAACGAGATGTTGGAATCACCCTGGTATTCAGGAATTAAAAACAAATTGTACTTGTCTTTTTTCCCCTTTTTCCCCATTGCCTAGTGGGTAACCATTGTAGTATAAAGTTATACACACCAGAAGGTCTAAGGTTCAATCATGGTCTGTGTTCAGTTAGCTGAACTTAGCTGGGGAGATATAAGGTACATTGTAATTGTCCTGAGAACCCCTGGTTCAGGAGAGGAAATTTCAGGCAAGTTTCCTGCACTTGATTACTATCCAGCAACCCTCCTGAAAAGTGCATGTCTGTGGACTTTAGATGAGATCAGGATTGGGCTTTGTTGTTATACCCTCCATGGTCAGATAGCTTGTCAACACTCACTGTCTAGGTGCATAGATAAAAAATGGCCGCTTTGACGAGATACTGGAGAGCTGTGACTCCATTGCAGTGTCAGCACTTTCAGGAGAGGAATAGACAAGCTAGGGTAAAACAAAAGAGGCCTATTTCAGAGATTGTTCAAACGCATTTCTGTTTGTTACATCGTAGGTGGTCCCTCGTGTTGAGGATGACACGAAAAAGGGATGAGTTCACAGGTGTTTCAATGAAGGACCTAATAGTCCAGATCCCGAATTACATGTTGATAGGTGGAAGATGCCAGTGCGTGGACTTTTTTAACATATGGTGGCCGTTGCACACCAGCCATCACACGGGCTTGACAGAGCTAAGTCTTGGTCCAGTGGCAAGGATTAACCAAGACGACTGGAGACCAGCTCTGCTGCACGGACCTAGTGCGCACACATATTGCAGTGTGGGCTGGCCCGTGCTGCCCCTGGGCCCTCGTCTCTCGTGAGCCCTGTAACTCATGCTTCTCCTGGGTCCTGATCACGTTGCTCTGCAATCTCTTGCCACTCCCGCTGTACCTGCCCACGCTCAATCACCGACCTGGGTTATGGTGATGTCCAATCCAGTCGCCCCCTTCACAGCCGTTGCCCTCATGAATCAGCTCACGCTGACTTACAGTGGCTATCCATCACAATATCTCAGCAAGTCTCTCCAAGTTATGACTTGCAATCCAGAAATTTTCCATGCTAACGTTCATATACTCCATCGTAACTCCACATCGTAACTTTTAGAGAATGAGCTAAACATTAAAGCTTTTTAAAAATAACTTTAATTAACAGAGAAATGTAACACCGGGAGGCACCAGCAACGAAAGAGTTCATGACTGGACAGTGATAAATCTGTCCAATGTCACAATATCTCCCTCTCAGTAAAAGGTTGGTGACAGCAGTGATGATGGACAGTCCCCAGTAGCAATAATTACATAAGTTTACTTGAGGGCCTCCTCAGTAAGGCTTATGCAGGTCCTGACAGAGTGACACAGAGCAGAAACTAAGATGGTGCGGCATGCAGAATAGGAAGGAATTCTCGTAATTATCAACCCGAGCTTCAGTAATGACTCTTTTCTCTTTAAGATGAGCAGTGGATCATCACGGAACATCCTGACTGACTGCAGCACAGCTCATTCCGGGTAGTGCTGAGGCGATATAACTGCACCGGATGGTTGCCAATGGTTCAGTGTGTGAATGTGTGTGAATGTACCGTGTGATATGGCACTAAGTCATAGAGACCAGGAAGGCTTCAGCATGGTCTTTGCCGGCTTTGACAGTCTAAGCCAAGCAGTGGAAGCAGAACATAAGATTTACTAGGCTCAGTCATCCTGCCGGTAGTGCTATGTGTAGCCAGGTACTTCCCCACAGGAAGGGAGTAAGGACAGGAGAGAGTAGAGCGTCACCTCGTACGCTTTAATATTAGAACATAAGAAAAAGAAGCAGGAGTAGGCCATTTGGCCTCTCGAGCCTGCTCTGCCATTCAATAAGATCATGGTTGATCTGATCTTGGCCTCATTTCCACTTCCCTGTCCACTCCCCATAACCCTTGACTCCCTTATCATTCAAAAATCTGTCTATCTCCGCCTTAAATATATTCAATGACCCAGTCTTCACAGCTCACTGGGGTAGAGAATTCCAAAGATTCACGACCCCCAGAGAAGAAATTCCTTCTCATTTCCATTTTAAATGGGCGACCCCTTATTCTGAAACTATGCCCCCTAGTTCTACATTCCCCCATAAGGGGAAAATCCTCTCTGCATCTACCCTGTCAAGTCCCCTCAGAATCTTAGAGGTTTCAATAAGATCATCTCTCATTCTTCTAAACTCCAATGAGTATAGGCCCAACCTGCTCAACCTTTCTTCATAAGACAACCCCTTCATCCCAGGAATCAACCTCGTGAACTTTCTAAAGAAGGGCAATCACAATTGGCCCCAGCATGTTTCTCTGTGTGTCAGCTGTAGTTCAGCTGAGTCAGAAAGTTGTGGGCTTTAAGTCCCAATCCAGGAACTTTAGCACAACATCTAAACTGTCACTAATGCCCCCCATAATTTGTTTTGCACCACCCCACCCCTTTAAGGGGCCGCACGGCCCATTCAGTGTCATCAGCATTGTCACTCCTGATGACGATCCAGTGACTCCTGACGGAGAGGAAATTGTGAGATGCCAGGTGGGGGCAGGATTGGGCTCAGCTCTAATTGTCAGCACATGCCAACACTGGCTCACACAAGAAACTTGGCCATTGTGCCGCTCTCCATCGAACTCTATCCTCGAGCGATCTGCCATCATCTCAAGAGCAGGCTTAAGGGAATGGGAGTGAATGAATAAAAGAAAGACTTGCATTGATATAGCGCCTTTCACAACTTCAGGATGTGCCAAAGCGCACTGCAGCTCAGGAAGTACTTTTATCGTCACTGTTGTAATGTAGGAAACGCGGCAGCCAATTTTCACAAAGCAAGGCCCCACAAAGAACCATGAGATAATGATATTATGGCCCTAAAATTCCATTCGAGCTCTTCCCGCGGACAAATGACAGAAAAAGAGAAAAAAGATGCTCACTTACCTGTTGCTGCTGCGCCCATTAGAACTTCCGAGCCTGAAGCCTCCCGTGACTGCGCGTCGCAGCGCGTGCACGTGGGGACGTGCGCAGGCCGGGATCTGGAGACAGCAGCCAATCTGGCAAAGTATAGATTCTCATTCATAGTAATAGGAGTTCCCTAAGTCCGGAACTCCTATTACTATGAATGAGAACCCCCCCCCACCCCACCAAACACCCAAAACACAATAAAAAATAGAAAATAAACCACATATTTAACATGCATTTAAATTAAAGTTCTTATAAAAAAAATATTTTCCCGACTTTTTAAAAGTTTTTTTTAATTAAGCCTTAAAATAAACTTACCATAGTGGGGAGGGTTTTTAAAAATAAAATGTGTTTTTATAACTTTATTTTTAAATGCTTCTGTGTATTTTTACACACTTGTGCCTGTAAAAGTAGGCTTTACACCTGCTTTTTCAGTCGCAAGATTTTAAAGGACATTTGCTGGGCAAGATAGTCGTAAATATTGGAAATCTTGCCCTGCAAGTGTCCTTGTTCACGATCTGCGGATGATCTATCAAGCCAGAAACTTGACAGATCGGAAAAGCCGGTTTTCAGCGCATGCGCATTGCGCGCTGAAACACAGCTGTTCCAATGCCTTCCCGGGTCCGTAGAAACTTCATACAGACCCAGGACATCGGAATTTCAGGGCCAATATGTTTTGGTGATGTTAGTTGAGGGATAAACGTTGACGAGGACACCAGGGAAAACTTCCCTGCTGTTCTTTGAAATAGTCATAGGGGCTTTTAAGCACACCTGCGAGAACAGAGGGGGTTTAACATCTCATCTGACAGTGCAGCACCTCCTCAGTACTGCACTGGAGTATCAGCCAATGTTCCCTTTAAGCTGTGCGGCTGCACGGCACTCCAGGGATCCCACGCAGCCGGCTTGCTGGCTTTTTAATGCAAAAATCGCGCATGCGTGATATTCTGAATGGGCCATGCAGCCCCTTAAAGGGGCCACATGGCACAAATAAAATTACGGGGAACATTCATGTCAGCCTAGATGTTGAGTTAAAGTTCCTGGAGTGGAACTTAAAGCCCACAACCTTCTGACTCAGAGGCGAGAGTGCTACCAACTGAGCCGCAGCTGACACACAGAGAAACAAATTGGAGGGGATAAATTGATGGATAGTAACAAAGTTACATTATATCATCACATTCATTTACTCTATTGTCAAAATGCATTAATTGATTGACAGCCCTAGTGAGGTGATTGTCTGAGGGTGTGAGTGAATAAAAATTAAACAGGATGCTATAAAAATCCTGTCTCCAGCGAGGCCTGTTGCTAAATTGATGATTTGATAACGTTAAATATTGGTGCAAGAGTAATGTCATAAATCTTTCTCTTTTTAACCTGCTGATCTGTCATTCTTTCAATATAAAACCCAGCATTAGTCACATAAAATTAAAAATTTAGGACGTGAAGTCGTGCAGGAGTCCTCCTGGTCTCTCACCCTATCCTCGGGAACACCCACTTGGAGTCACGGGAAAACCCTGACGGAATTTCAGGACTTTATTCTGCTTTGTCAGAGATCTCTGAAATTTGATCTGGGCTTTTGTTTCAGGAAACACCCAGTAATTCCATCCATGTGTTGTAGTAGGGCTAATAATACTTTCAAAATGGGAACTGGATATCCTCGTGTGCTAGTGTGGAATATTTTTGAAGTTAGCAAAACATTTGTTTATTAAAAATTCTATATAAGTTAGGGCTTAAATCGATGGTTTCTCAAAGAGGCTGCAAAGCAGCAGAATCTGACAACAAAGTTAGTGGTCGGGTCTCATGGAAGGGAAGCTGGAATAGGTAGCAATTAATTATTCTGTTACCTGATGTCTCTGTGCTGTTTGTAACAGGCAAATCCAACTCTCAGGTTAATGGTATAAATAAGGAGCCCGTTAGAAAGGTGGGACCCTCACTAAAAGGTAGAATGAATCCGAGAAAAATACTTATAAAATGATGGTCTGCAAAAGTGTATAACCTGTTTGTTGAGGGGAAATTCATAGTTAGGTCATAAAACACTGACTTTTATTTTACATGTTTGAAGACTATAACTCATAAATGTCAAAGAAACAAGCTTCAAAATGTATATATAGTCAAATCCAAAAATGTTTTTCCTCCAGTAACGTCCCTGTGTAACAATCTACAGTACAGGAGGCACTTGAATTTGCTTCTACTTCAGGGACTTGAGCACAAAAAGATCTAGGCTGACACTCCAGTGCAGTGCTGAGGGAGCGCTGCACTGTCGGAGGTGCTGTTTTTCTGATGAGATGTTAACCCGATGTCTGCTCTCTCAAGTGGACTTAAAAGATCCTATGGCACTATTTCGAAGAAGAGCAGGTGAGTTATCCCCGATGTCCTGGCCAATATTTATCTCTCAATCAACAGATCTCTCAAAAAACGGATTATATGGTCATTATCACAATGCTGTTTGTGGGAGCTTGCTTGTGCGCAAATTGGCTGCCCTGCTTCCTACATTACAACAGTGACTACACTCCAAAAAGTACTTCATTGGCTGTAAAGCGCTCTGAGATGCCCAGTGGTCGTGAAAGGCGCTATATAAATCCAAGTCTTTCTTTTCTTTCTTTTACAATATCTCTTTTTACAGCCTCCTCATTTCTTATGTATCAATTAGTTAAAGGGATATCATCATCCTTTTGGGGAATTTCAGGCAGGCTTAGCTCCTGTAACAAGCAAAAGGGGTTTATTCTGAAAAAAAATCCCTTTTGGCCCAACATGCTTCCATGAAAATTCTTTTAAAGGGGGTTAGAGTTATTCTTTCAAAATACTTTAAAAGAAAACATTTCTGCCTTCCTTCCCAGCAGGCGGTTTGAGTGTGGGTCCCACAGACACCCAGCGGCCCTCTGGAATCCTGCAGCTGATTATATCCAAAGACTCCTGCTGGCACAGTGCATGCATGTGGACAGCAGTGGGCAACAGGACTGGGCTTGGCTGCGATGCCGCCAGCAATGGAATAGCTCACTGATACTCACTGTCTGGGCTCAGTTCTGAAAGATGACCACCCGGGTGAACTTCTGGTACCTGTGGAACTGTATCTGAGGAAGAAGTGAGCACCTTCATGAGATGAGGAGGCGGAAATTGTGAAAGGGATTAGCTAGTATATCATCAATAATAAATTCTGGACAAGCAAATGTTGTGCACAGCTCCAGACATCATCAGCAGCACTTCCTGTACACTGGAAATAGGAAAACCCATTAGAATAATGCATCATTTGCAAAATTCTTCAACGACACTGGGAAAACCGAAAGTTGTGTGTGTTGTCACAGTGTCAGGGAAGTCGTGCTATAGCGCTGAAGGAGTTAACTGCATCTGTTCTATCAGAGCAGAAATGACAGCTCCCAGCTCACGGCAGTGCTGCCTGCCTCCTGTGAATGGAAGACCACAAATATGGAAGCCCTAACCTTGGGGTCACGCACACAGAGCCAGAACAGCTTGTTCGACATTTCTGTTTACAGATATCCCATCCCCTGCCCAGCAGCCCTCTATCAGACCGTCCTCCGCCATTGGCTACTAGCTAATCCCTTTCACAAATCACGAGAGGGCATCAGCTTTGCAGCTTCCAATGAAAGGAGGGCCTGGCTCAGAGGGATTAGATTCTGCAATCAGTGGGTGCTAACAATTTCAAATAGGTTTAACAAGAGATTACCAGCGTGGAATTCAACCTCACTCAATCGGCAAGCTTTCTTATAAATGATGATTGCTCCTCCTCTTATGAGAGTAAGTAAAAGGTTTGGATTTGACACATCCTTTGAAGCCAGGAGATTCATTTTCTGTTTAAAGAATTCAATATTTTTTTCTTTCTTCATGTTTGTCTGAAAAAGTGCCAGTGCACTGGGTTTAGTATTATTTTAATTTCTTCTCGTCGAAAGGCTCTTTATTGGACTTAATTCCTTCAATCTTGTTTTTAATGAGGCCTGCATGAACTCATTACCACAACAATCATCTGTGTGTGGGTGTATTTTTCTCTTTTAATTGCACAGGAAAAAAGTGATAACATCTTACTGAGGAGAGAGAACTGTGGGGCAGCCCAGTGAAAAGAGAAATAAAATTCTTCAGCAACAGTCAAAAGAATACTTCAAACATACTATAAATTTACCCCAGGGATTGGAATAATCCGAAAGAAATCAGTTCACATTTCCTGCCCACAGAAAAGAGAATACAGTCCACTCCACTTGCAGAAAGTCCAACATTCGATCCCTGAGCTGTGCTGGTCTCAGCAGATGCCTCTTTGGGAGGGGTTGAGTATGTCTGGGCTGGAGTGGAGGGGATGGGAAATCAGTCAGCATTCCTACTCCTGACCATGGTCCAGCAATGACTTCTGCTAAAAGTGTGCATTTGTGGACACTAAATAGTGAGAGGTAAGTTAGCATTTGGATTTGATGGCTTCCCCAGTCTAATAAGCTGCTTGACACTTAAAGGTGGGTTTTACAATTTTATGGAGCTTCACGCACTGAGATCACTTCAGGTGTGAAGGTCAGTGAGCTTTGCTCGACTCTCCATCTGTTCATTTAGGTGGATGAAAAATTCCAGCAGGGCCCATTAACCTCAGTGCCTGCAATCCCGATTTATCCTGCCAGTGTGCGAAGCTTTACACTGGGAACGTAAATACATAAAAACTACCCTATACTGTCCAGATTCATGATCATCGGGAGAAGGTATGAAACGGCTAAAAAGTTTTTGTCATTTTTACAATGATGAGAGTTGAGAAAATTAAAATAACTTGTTATTTGTGAAATGTGTTTTTAAAAACAATCTTTTAAGAATATGTTTCTATATTTAAGAGGATTTAAGAGTACTCTTAAATATAGAAACAAATTCTTAAAAAACTTTTTTAAAACACATTTTACAAATGCTAAGTGCTTTCAGTTTTCTCAACTCCCATTGTTATAAAAATAGGATAAATATTCCAGCCAGGGAACTGTTTCACAGCACATGTTATTACTTTCTAGAGAGGAAAGAAAGAAAGACTTGGATTTATACAGGACCTTTCACAACCACCGGACATCTCAAAGTGCTTTACAGCCAATGAAGTACTTTTGGAGTGAAGTCACTGTTGTAACGCAGGAAACACAGCAGCCAACTTGCACACAGCAAGCTCCCACAAACAGCAATGTGATAATGACTGGATAATCCTTTTTTTTTGCTATGTTGATTGAAGGAGAAATATTGGCCAGGACACCAGGGATAACTCCCCTGTTCTTCAAAATAGTGCCATGGGATCTTTTACATCTGCCTGAGAGAACAGTCAGCTTAACATCTCATCCGAAAGACAACACCTCCCCTGGAGTGTCACAGCCTAGACTTTCTGTGCTCAAGTTCCTGGAGTGGGACTTGAACCCACAATCAGAGGCAAGGGTGCTATCCACTGAGCCACAGCTGACACTGACTGGAGCAGTAAGGTGAAGAAAATCAGAGGAAAAAGTTGGTGGGGGAAAAGATTAGTCTGACAACAGCGCATTCATTGTCGGACGGTGATTTTACCCATATATACGGTCACATTAAAGGGGGGTATTATAAAGAAATATATTAAGGAGGAAGAATACAAATGAGAGTATGTTACATTTTTAAGCAGCGGTACACCAATCAAATGGAGTGTTAAATGGTATAGAAGCTGCTGTTGCTGTTATGAGGGTCCAAGTGTTCGGGGAGCCAATCTGTTTATATTGCAGGGTGGAATACACAGCCCTGCAGTGCAATGCATTCAATCTGTAACTCTGTTTCTGTCTGCTGCACCTGGCTTAATGCCTGGGGAAAATCCCTACAGGCCAGCGAGCAACAAACTGGATCGATTACCTTTTAAAATAATGTGTTTACGGGATATGTGTGGCGCTGGAAAGGCCCTAAGAAGGTAGTGGTAGGTCTAATCCTTGAACCACCGCTGTCCTAGTGGTGATCACACTCCCATAATGATGTTAAATAGGGACTTACCAATTGTTTGACTCAGCAACAATGAAATAATAGCGATATATGTCCAAGTCAGGTTGGAGCGTGATTTGGAGGCAAACGTGGAGGTGATGATGTTCCTAAGATCTTTCTATTCTTGGCCTTCTCAATGGTAGAGGTCATGGGGGAGGGAGACACTGTCAAAGTAACCTTGGTGAGCTGTTGCACAGCATCCTACAGGTGGTGTGTACTGCAGCCACACTGTGCCTATGTGGGACGGGCTGTCTCAAAATCCAGTAGCAGGGGCACCAGTCAAGCAACTTACATTCTGGATTGTGTTGAGCTTTTTGAGTGTTGTTGCCAGTAGAGTGGTGAGTATTCCACCACACTCCTGACTTGAACCTTGTAAAAGTGGTGGAGAGATCTCCAGGGATCAGGAAGTAAGTCACTTTCTGCAGTGAACTTAGCCACCATCTTTTTTTATAGCTGCAGGGCAAGGGAACAGTGCCTCCTACTGGCCTCAGCACCCTGGGCAAGGGAATAGTGCCTCCTACTGGCCACAGCACCCTGGGCAAGGGAATAGTGCCTCCTACTGGCCACAGCATCCTGGGCAAGGGAATAGTGCCTCCTAATGACCTCAGCACCCTGGGCAAGGGAATAGTGCCTCCTACTGGCCACAGCACCCTGGGCAAGGGAATAGTGCCTCCTAATGACCTCAGCACCCTGGGCAAGGGAACAGTGCCTCCTACTGGCCTCAGCACCCTGGGCAAGGGAATAGTGCCTCCTACTGGTCTCAGCACTCTGGGCAAGGGAACAGTGCCTCCTACTGGCCTCAGCACTCTGGGCAAGAGAACAGTGCCTCCTATTGGCCTCAGCACCCTGGGCAAGGGAACAGTGCCTCCTACTAGCCTCAGCACCCTGGGCAAGGGAACAGTGCCTCCTACTGGTCTCAGCACTCTGGGCAAGGGAACAGTGCCTCCTACTAGCCTCAGCACCCTGGGCAAGGGAACAGTGCCTCATATTGGTCTCAGCACCCTGGGCAAGGGAACAGTGCCTCCTATTGGTCTCAGCACTCTGGGCAAGGGAACAGTGCCTCCTATTGGCCTCAGCACCCTGGGCAAGGGAACAGTGCTTCCTACTAGCCTCAGCACCCTGGGCAAGGGAACAGTGCCTCCTACTGGCCTCAGTACTCTGGGCAAGGGAACAGTGCCTCCTATTGGTCTCAGCACCCTGGGCAAGGGAACAGTGCCTCCTACTGGCCTCAGCACTCTGGGCAAGGGAACAGTGCCTCCTATTGGCCTCAGCACTCTGGGCAAGGGAACCATCAGACCAGGCAGAGTTCTTGCTCCTGATTGCTACTCAGTGACTCTCACTAGAAGCGTTCATGTGTGGACATTAAATGATAAAAGGACCACCTTCACCTGTGATACCTCCCATGACTGTGTATCCTGCATGCACTCAAAAAATAACTGTTGGTAGCAAATAAGACCAGATTTAGGGTATTGTTAGGGTACAGGAAAGATGCAGCTGAGTTGGAAAAGGTGTAGAGGAGACTATTAGAATGGTTAGGAGACTAGAAAATAAAACATATGAGAACTGGGATTCTTCTCATTGGAGAGGAGGAGACTAATGGGGAACAAGATTTGAGGTTTTCAAATTAATGAAGCTGAGGGATACAGCACTCAGGGCTTTTATTTATTTGGAGCAGAATGAGAGCACACTAGCATAAGATGGAAATTCAGCCATTATTCAAAACTCAAAAATTACTTCACTGAGAGATTGGGTGTTTTTTTCCAATACTTAGCAGGGGAGATTGTCAGGGCTTCGATCTCTCCCTGGTAAACCCACACAAAGATCTTGCAACGATCAGATATAATCGCTTGGACACTAGGAAGATGGACTGGGTAGACCGATGATGTCTTCGAGCCTTGAGATTTTCTACATTTCTACATCATCGTTCATGTGACCACAACCCAAGCAAGCATCAAGAGAAATTTTCTGGGGAAAATATGAAGTATTCTGGTGTTGTCTGTTAAATGTGATAAAACAAATAGGTACATGTTAGCCTAGTCTCCCCACCACATATATAATGTGATTGGTCAGTTCTTGGCACAGCTGGTAGATGGACTATTCCACAGGAATGAAGCATTCATGTGCATTCCTTTGGCCAATTACAGAGCAGCGCTGAACACAGTTATAAAACTAAGAAGCATCAAGCAAGACTGGAGATTTTCTTTATGACAGACGTATGGAACAAACTCCAAACAAGAGTCTTTGGTGCTGTCAATGAACTCATTTAAATAAAAAGTCAGATAATTAAAAGTTATAAGGCTTCGTATAGGTCTAGATGGGTGGGCATGGCCTCAATGTGAAACAGGAGGTTTCAAGGTGACCTAATTGGTGATGTTTTAAAAGATTCTGTGCTCCGTGTTGCTATGGAAATGTCACCTGTGGGATGCAACTTGTCAGGGCAGAATCAAATAGGTTGTACAGTAGATTGATGTCCAGAGTCTGCAAGATTCCTTGGAGTTCAGGAAGAAATGTCGCTAAGGTCTCACCTGCGGTTGGACTGGGCACTTCCCTCAGGAGAATAAATGATTTTGATTAGAGCCTCTGGTAAGGCACATAGTCCATGAAGGAGGGAGTTAGATGAGCTAAAATGGCTTTTCTCCATATTGTTCTTAAATCGTAGGCAGAAGCTGTAAATAAAAATAACATTGAAAATATCTGAGTTGTGATCATTGCAAGGATCAGAAGCCACATGTCTTAAATATGCTTTTAATGAATTTATGAACGATAGACATTTAGAAATATGAGCATCCAATTCTCAACAAATTAAGTAGGAAAGGTCATGTGTGGTCAATTAGTTGTCATTGCTACAGATTTGCTGGCCCCTAGTGACTGAATGTTCTAATTACATCTCTGACTGTTTACAGCAAGTTTTACAGGTGCTCAGGGCTGATCCTATACCATTTCTCTATCTCTCACACTCTTTGACACAAAATCTGTGTCATTGGGTAAAAATGAGGTCCTCTGAACCCTTATATTTAAATGTTATGCAGGGAAACTGAAAGATGCCATTTATACATTTAGTGTGACCTGCACACCATTTATCGGTTTTCAGTGTTTTCAGTCAAGTGTGTAAAATGAAATAATATTGGTTCATAAGTTAAAAAACAAAGTCAATACTTTTATACAGTACCACAGAGAGCAGAATGGCACTTGTAAGTCACTACGGATGTGAGAGACTAATGGCACAATATGGTACGTTGACATCTAAATGAAGAAACTGGCCAAGCAATTCCAGATCAGTTAAGATTTGAATATTCACTTATTAGCCTGAAATGGCCAAATTCTGGATTACTTCTGGTTTTGAAGCAGCCTCATCTTTACCTAATAATGCCACCCTAGCCATAGACCATTAACAACACATACTGCAGCACCAGGGATCAGGCCCATGCTACCTCTGGTCAGCAGCAGTTGGTGATGGTTGGTATCCTCCGTACTATCAAAGAACAGTCTCAAGACTGATTGATTAACCGATTCTCTAGTTTCAGGCTAAAAGCTCTCTTTTGTTCTCGCGGGCAGATTAGCTGAAAGCTGTTCCGATGCGGTAGATCTCCAGCAGGTACTGGTCAAGCACACCCTAACTTCCTGTGATGCAAAGGCAAAGTTCACTGGAGGATTAACGGGTGTGTGCCTCGGGAGATACAGGATTGATTTTCCTGGTCTTTCCCGCCCTGCTGTAAAAAGGTGCCAACCAGATCCCACGGAGGATGTGTCACGAAAGGGAACTATGAAGGATGAGGAGTGGAGCAAGTTGGAATGGTCAACCATATTAAGGAAAGCAGAGAGACGGAGAAGGACGAGAAGGGATAATGCACCACTTTTGCAGTTACAAAGGATGTACGGGCTGATTCTCACCATAGGAAGTGCTATTGTTGGGACGGAAACCAGGTTGAAAGGATTTCAGTGAGTGATATGAGAGATGAGCACAGGAACTGAAAGCTGATAATGTGTTCCAGGAGAAGAAAGGGAGGTTAGAGAAAGAGTGACCTGTGCAATCCATTGGTCTGTGAGTGATTGCATAGTCTTTGTCAACAATAAAAAATGGAGCGACTCCCCTTATAAATTGTGGATGTCACGGGCTAACAGGTCCCTTCCATCCAATACTGTTCAAGTGTAAATTAAAGGAAATACATTGGAGGATGTATTCCCCTCATTTGCACCGGATTAAAATATGCTCATCCATATATGGTTAGGTGTATTGTACACCGCCAATGCTGCCTATGGAAGATTGAGGGACACAGAATGTAGGTGCGGATGTAGTACAGTGCACAACTGAGCAATAGTGCCACAAGGACCTTCCCATTGAGAATTCCTCAATATCTGTTTTTGTCAGAGGGAGAAGAGGAGGAACAACACAGGCTGCACCTGTGACAATTGGTGCACACCCATCAGTACTCCCACACCACAATATACAGGCCCAAGCACACATCTGTTCGCTTGTCCAAGGCTGTGGAGTTATGCGGCGTGTAGCCAAGCACCCCCGTAGCCACGGCTTTGCCAGTGGTTGTTAAAGGCACAAACCGACTCAACATTTTGTATCAGGGTCCTTTCAAGCTGCCAGCAGGGGATGTTGCAAATTATCAGACAATCAGCAGTGGACAGACATGTGAATCGTGTCATTATTTCTGTGTGTGTCACACACACTTCTTCCCCATGGACAACAGACAGTAGCATGAGAAGGTTCCCAAACATGCAGGACAGGAAGATATGAAACCAAATGATGGGCTGGATTTTCAGTCTTGTGCCGTCCCTGTTAGCACCTCGAAGGGGCGGTAATGGCGGCGGTAAGCACTTCCGGGCGGGTGGCCAGCATCCAGAGCCCCGCCGGGACTTTCTGTGCCGGTTTCGATGGGGTGCGGAGCATTACCGCCCGGAAGTGACGAGCCGGTGTGCTACGCCCCTGGTTGCGACACTGGTTATTGGCTGCCACCCGGCCCGTGGCACTGCAGCGTGCGCCCTGCTGGGAACGCCTGTGGAAGTGGGCGGTCCAGGTTGTAGCGGCCGCAGTGAGGTAAGTAACGTTGACTTCAGGTAAATGAGATTATTTTGTTTTGTTGCGATTTATGTTGTGGCAGGAGTTATGTAGTGGGAGTGTTTTTGGTGGGGTTTTTTCAGTTTTTTCCTCCCACGTGACCTCTCTAATGGCGATCCAAGGCCGGCTGTTTAGCTCAGGATTTTCGCTTGCTCAGCCGGCCTAGCATCCGAAAAGAGTGTTCAATGCCTCCCTTAGCACTCCGCACCACACTCGGGGCCCAGCTGATGAATTTTGCGGCGGCAGACTCAAAATGTACCGCTCCGCCTGGGACAAGGTCGCAACAGAGGCGTGACCGAATTTCTCCCCCCAGGTGTCTATTCATATTTTGGCAGAGAGGAAGCAAGTGTCCTTACTATAGAAATGCCAAAGCCAAACATAGAAAATAGGCTTTGGTTATTTGGATACTGATTGTACCTGTGTGGCCCCGATATGCAGCATTACATCGAAACATAGAAACATAGAAAATAGGTGCAGGAGTAGGCCATTCGGCCCTTCGAGCCTGCACCACCATTCAATAAGATCATGGCTGATCATTCCCTCAGTACCCCTTTACTGCTTTCTCTACATACCCCTTGATCCCTTTAGCTGTATGGGCCATATCTAATTCACTCTTAAATATATCCAATGAACTGGCATCAACAACTCTCTGCGGTAGGGAATTCCATAGGTTAACAACTCTCTGAGTGAAGAAGTTTCTCCTCATCTCAGTCCTAAATGGCCTACCCCTTATCCTAAGACTGTGTCCCCTGGTTCTGGACTTCCCCATCATCGGGAACATTCTTCCCCCCATCTAACCTGTCCAGTCCCGTCAGAATCTTATAAGTTTCTATGAGATCCCCTCTCATCCTTCTAAACTCCAGGGTATAAAGACCCAGCTGATCCAGTCTCTCCTCATATGACAGTCCAGCCATCCCGGGAATCAGTCTGGTGAACCTTCGCTGCACTCCTTCAATAGCAAGAACGTCCTTCCTCAGATTAGGAGACCAAAACTGAACACAATATTCCAGGTGAGGCCTCACCAAGGCCCTGTACAACTGCAGGAAGACCTCCCTGCTCCTATACTCAAATCCCCTAGCTATGAAGGCCAACATACCATTTGACTTCTTCACCGCCTGCTGTACCTGCATGCCAACTTTCAATGACTGATGAACCATGACACCAAAGGTCTTGTTTCACCTTCCCCTTTCCTAATCTGCCGCCATTCAGATAATATTCTGCCTTCGTATTTTTGCCCCCAAAGTGGATAACCTCACATTTATCCACATTATACTGCACCTACCATGCATGGGCCCACTCACCTCACCTGTCCAAGTCACCCTACAGCCTCTTAGTGTCCTCCTCACAGGTCACACCACCACCCAGTTTAGTGTCATCTGCAAACTTGGAGATATTACACTCAATTCCTTCATCTAAATCATTAATGTATATTGTAAGGAGCTGGGGTCCCAGCACTGAGCCCTGCGGCATTCCACTAGTCACTGCCTGCCATTCTGAAAAGGACCCGTTTATCCCGACTCTCTGCTTCCTGTCTGCCAACCAGTTCTCTATCCACATCAGTACATTACCCCAAGTACCATGTGCTTTGATTTTGCACACCAATTTCTTGTGCGGGACCTTGTCAAAAGACTTTTGAAAGTTCAAATACACCATATCCACTGGTTCTCCCTTGTCCACTCTACTAGTTACATCCTCAAAACATTCCAGAAGATTTGTCAAGCATGATTTCCCTTTTATAAATCCATGCTGACTTGGACCGATCCTGTTACTGCTTTCCAAATGTGCTGCTATTTCATCTTTAATAATTGATTCCAACATTTTCCCCACTACTGAGGTCAGGCTAACTGATCTATAATTACCTGTTTTCTCTCTCCCTACTTTTTTAAAAAGTGGTTTTACATTAGCTACCCTCCAGTCCATAGGAACTGATCTAGAGTCAATAGACTGTTGGAAAATGATCACCAATGCATCCACTATTTCTATGGTCACTTCCTTAAGTACTCTGGGATGCAGACTATCAGGCCCCGGGGATTTATCGACCTTCAATTCCATCAATTTCCCTAACACACTTTCCCGCTTTATAAGGATATTCTTTAGTTCCTCCTTCTCACTAGACCCTCGGTCCCCTAGTATTTCCGGAAGGTTATTTGTGTTTTCTTTTGTAAAAACAGAACCAAAGTATTTGTTTAACTGGTCCGCCATTTCTTTGTTCCCCATTATAAATTCACCTGAATCTGACTGCAAGGGACCTACGTTTGTTTTCACTAATCTTTTTCTCTTCACATATCCATAGAAGCTTTTGCAGGCAGTTTTTATGTTCCCAGTAAGCTTCCTCTCATACTCTATTTTCCCCCTCTTAATTAAACCCTTTGTCCTCCTCTGCTGTATTACAAATTCTCCCAGTCCTCAGGTTTGCTGCTTTTTCTGGCCAATTTATATGCCTCTTCCTTGGATTTAACACTATCCTTAATTTCCCTTGTTAGCCACAGTTGAGCCACCTCCCCCGTTTTATTTTTACTCCAGACAGGGATGTACAATTGTTGAAGTTCATCCATGTGATCTTTAAATGTTTGCCATTGCCTATCCTTCGTCAACCCTTTAAGTATCACTCGCCAGTCTATTCTAGCCAATTCACGTCTCATACCATCGAAATTATCTTTCCCCAAGTTCAGGACCCTAGTCTCTGAATTAACTGTGTCACTCTCCATCTTAATAAAGAATTATACCATATTATGGTCACTCTTCCCCAAGGGGCCTTGCACAACAAGATTGTTAATTAGTCCTTTCTCATTACACATCACCCAGTCTAGGATGGCCATCCCTCTAGTTGATTCCTTGACATATTGGTCTAGAAAACCATCCCTAACACACTCCAGGAAATCCTCCTCCACGGCATTGCTACCAGTTTGGTTAGCCCAGTCAATATGTAGATTAAAGTCGCCCATGATAACTGCTGTACCTTTATTGCACGCATCCCTAATTTCTTGTTTGATGCTGTCCCCATCCTCATTACTACTGTTTGGTGGTCTTTACACAATTCCCACTAGCGTTTTCTGCCCTTTGGTATTCCGTAGCTCCACCCATACCAATTCCACATCATCCAAGCTAATGTCCTTCCTTACTATTGCATTAATTTCCTCTTTAACCAACAACGCCACCCCACCTCCTTTTCCTTTCAGTCTATATTTCCATTATGTTGAATACCCCTGGATGTTGAGTTCCCAGCCTTGGTCACCCTGAAGCCATGTCTCCGTGATGCCTATTACATCATATCCGTTAACTGCTATCTGCGCAGTTAATTCGTCCACCTTATTCCGAATACTCCTCGTATTGAGGCACAGAGCCTTTAGGTTTGTCTTTTTAACACCCTTTGCCCCTTTAGGATTTTGCTGTAATGTGGCCCTTTTTGCTTTTTGCCTTGGGTTTCTCTGCCCTTATACAATGCTACCGCCTACATGAATCACAGAATATTCCATTCTCTCAACATGTGCTCTGTTTGTTAGCAGCAGCACTGCATAATGCAAGTAGTAATGCAATCAGGTGGCTGTCAAAATAATTCATTAGTCCCACCAATATCTCACCCTGCAAAGTAAGTCTCGGGGTGGCTTGGGGGAATCAAGGCTAGCCTCTGCTGCCGTGGCTTATGACATCTCTGCGTTTCCTAGGACAACAGATTCAAAGAGATGGTGCCTCCGCTGCTGTTATCAATGAGCACACCATTAGCATGCCTAAGCAGCTCTTCAGGTACCTAAGTTGACCTGGGGTCCAAACTACAACACAGCCCAGTTAGAAGCGTCTAGGATTGTTATTTGCTGCATATTGCACTATATCTCCCTGCAAAGAGATGACAATCAAGTGACGTAGCCTGCAGAGTTATGGACCTAGAGCTGGTAAGTGGGATTAGACTGGATAACCTTTTGTTGGCTGGCACAGATACGATGGTGAGTACTGCAGGGAATCGCATACAGCCAGGGTGATCTCCTGGACTAGTTTTGATCGCCTGGATGGGTTGGAGAGGAATTTTCCCAGATTTTTTTTTCCCCAATTGGCCTGGGTTTTTATCTGTTTTTTGCCTCTCCCAGGAGATCACATGGCTCTGGTTGGGGTGGAGTGTACAATGTTTCAGTGTAAGGGGTGTCACAGTTGTGTGGGTACCAGACTGGTTGGGTTGGATGCTCTTTACCTTTCCGCCACTGTTCATAGGTTTATAGGTTTAACCTTCAAGGCTGCTGACCGAGGGCCGTGCAGCTCTTTGTTGGCCGGCATGGGCCCGATGGGCCAAAATGGCCTCCTTCTGCACCGTAAATATGTTTCTATGTTTCCACAATGCCTTCCCTTTTCAACACAACTCACCAACCAGCTGTTCATGCCATAACACAAACAGAAAATGCTGGAAATCTCAGCTGGTCAGGCAGCATCTGTGGAGAAAAAAATCAGAGTTAACTATTCTGTCAGAACTGCCGAATGTTCGAAAAGAGCACATTGTTAAGCACTGAAAGGGGGAAGGGAAGGGAAGAAAGAACAAAAGGGAAGGTCTGTGATAGAGTGGAAGGCAGGAGAGATTAGAGACAAAAGGGATGATGGGCCGAATTGAAATGGTAATGACAGAAGTTGGAGAACGGTTAAGCTGGATAGGGTGTGAATGGCGGAGTAATGACCGGCTGCCATTAGAGACAAAGAGAAAAAAAAGAGAGAAATAAGATAAAAACATAAGATGGGGGGAGGGGAAGGGAGCCAAAGGTTGGCAGCGGTTACGGTCTGAAATTGTTGAATTCGATGTTGAGTCCAGAAAGCTGTAAAGTGCTAAATGAAAGATGAGGTGCTGTTCTGCGAGCTTGCATTGAGCTTCATTGGAACAGTGGAGGAGTCCGAGGACAGAGATATCAGAGAGGGAGTGGAGTGGAGAATTAAAGTGACAATCGACCGGAAGCGCACACTTACAGACTGAATGGAGGTGTTCAGCAAAGTGGTCACCCAATCTACTCCTGGTCTCCCCAATGTAGAGGAGATCACATCGTGAACAGCGAATACAGTATACTAAATTGGAAGAAATACATGTACATTGCTGTTTCACCTGGAAGGAGTATTTGGGGCCCTGGACAGTGGGAAGGGAGGAGGTAAAAGGGCAGGTGTTGCATCTCCTGCGCTTGCACGGGAAGGTGCCGTGGGAAGGTGAGGGGGTGCTGGGTGTGGCTGCGGAATGGACCAGGGTGTCGCAGAGGGAGCGGTCCCTTCGGAATGTTGAGAGGGGAGGGGAGAGGAAGATATGATTGGTGGTGGGATCATGCTGGAGGACCATGCTGGCGGAAATGGCGGAGGATGATCCATTGATCATGGAGACTGGTGGGGTGAAATGTGAGAACAAGGGGAACCCTGTCGTGGTTCTGAGAGGGAGGGGAAGGGGTGAGAGTAGAGGTGCGGGAAATAGAATGGACATGGTCGAGGGCCAGATTAAGCACGGTGGAGGGGAATCCTTGGTTGAGGAAAAAGGAAGACATGTCCAAGGCACTAGTGTGAAAGGTGTCGTCGTCAGAGCAGATGCGACGGAGACAGAGAAACTAGAAGAATGGAATGGAGTCCTTACAGGATGCGGGGTGGGAGGAAGTGTAGTCCAGGTAGCTGTGGGAGTCAGTGGGCTTTTAGTGGATACTGATCGAAAGCCTATCTCCAGAAATGGAGACTGAGAAGTCAAGGAAGGGAAGGGAAGAATTGGAGATGAACCATGTGAAGGTGAGGGAAGGATGGACATTGGATGCAAAGTGAATGAAATTTTCAAGTTCAGTCATCAATGTACCGGGTGGCATACTCAACATGTTGGGTGGAGATGAACCACACATTGCCTTACTTATGGTCAGGCACATGCCCAATCAACAACAACAACTGTATTTATATAACGCCTTTAACGTAGTAAGACATCCCAAGGAGCTTCACAGGAGTATCATGAGACAAAACATTTGACACAGAGCCATATAAGGAGAAATTAGGGCAGGTGGTCAAAGAGGTAGGTTTTAAGGAGAGTCTTAAAGGAGGAAAGAGAGGTAGAGAGGCGGAGAGGTTTAGGCAGGGAGTTCCAGAGCTTAGGGCTAGGCAACAAAAGGCACGGCCACCAATGGTTGAGCGATTATAATCAGGGATGCTCAAGAGGGCAGAATTAGAGGAGTGCAGATATCTCAGGGGATTGTGGGGCTGGAGGAGATTACAGAGATAGGGAGGGGCGAGGCCTTGGAGGGATTTGAAAACAAGGATGCAAATTTTGAAATTGAAGCGTTGCTTAATCGGAAGTCAATGTAGGTCAGCGAGCACAGGGGTGATGGGTGAGTGGGACTTGGTGCAAGTTAGGACATGGGCAAGCGAGTTTTGGATCTCCTCTAGTTTATGTAGGGTAGAATGTGGGAGGCCAGCCATTGGAATAGTAAAGTATAGAGGTAACAAAGGCATGGATAAGGATTTCAGCAGTGGATGAGCTGAGGCAAGGGCAGAGACGGGCGATGTTATGGAGATGGAAATAGACGGTTTTAGTTATGCTGTGGATATGTGGTCGAAAGCTCATTTCAGGGTCAAATATGACACCAAGGTTGCAAACAGTCTGGTTCAGCCTCAGACAGAAGTTGGGGAGAGGGATGGAGTCAGTGGCTAGGGAACGGAGTTTGTGGCATTGTGGCACAGACTGAAAACAATGGTTTCGGTATGCCCAATATTCAATATCTCAATCAGAACATCTAGGCTGGAGGGTCCAAAATGTAGATTATGCAAAATTGAACTTTGGGTGCACAAGCACAGAAGCCAACCTTTCCTGATCTGTTGGTTTTATGGATGCTTACAACTAGTGGTCAGCCCTCCCTCCAGACTCATTCCCAATAACTGAAAGAAATATGGATGCACTCATTAGTGTCTGTGATTTATATCAAGATATCAAGTCTCATGTTCTCTGCCCTCCATTATTTGCATCATTTTTGAATGATAAGAGAGTCAAAGGTTATGGGAAGCAGGCAGGGAAGTGGAGTTGAGGCCAAGATCAGGTCAGCCATGATCTTATTGAATGGCGGAACAGGCCCGAGGGGCCAAATGGCCTACTCCTGCTCCTATTTCTTATGTTCTCATGTCATTCCGAGTGCGCCAATTAATAAAAAGATTTGATTTACTGTGTTTAATTAAGCTTTGACACTGTCCATTAACATATTTTCAATAGTTCCGAGGGATACCACTCTCTCAAACACTTGCAGTAGGGTTGGGAGCGCTCTGAAATGCTGGTGTTGGTGGTGTCAGGCATGGTGTGGCATTAATGAGGTGGTGTAAACTGCTACAACGAACTACGAACTATAAGCATCTGTTGTTTCAACTTAAGATTTAGAGACCAGTGCTAGATCATAGAATTGTATTTCAGGACCACTGATTATATCTGATCAATGGAACCAGGAATGAACACTTAGATTGATCTTGGTTGCCCGCCGTAGCTCCAAAGCAGAGACCCCCACATCCCAAACCTGGGGGAGGTGACAACGTCCTGGTTGAATAGTCTGCCAACACACACTTGCTGGGATCACGAAGAAAGAATGGCCACTTTGATGAGCACCGACCAACAGACAGGGAGCAGGGAGGGTAATTTTCGGCTTAATCACTTGTGCAGCAAACCAACGGGGCAGATTGTCAGACCCTTATAGAACCTGCCTGGTTTCCACCTCCGTTGAAAGCAATCCCATTGTAAACCGGGCGGGTTCTGTAACGGGTAGACGGTTCGCTCTGCCAGCTTAGTGCCCAAGCGGTGACGGTGAAAATGACCCCCGGTGCCTTCAGGAAGAAAGCTTTTAAAAGTCTCTCAAATATATGGGTTTGTCACAAACAGCAGCAAGTCAGTTTAGGCTTGTACACACTAAAGGGCAACAGCAACATTGCAGCAAAGATACTAAAGCACCGAGTTCCACAAAAGAAAAATATAAACCACAAATGACATTCTTTATTAAATAAAGCAGCAGCACGCAAACATATTCCAGCAGTATGCACAGAAAATGTTAACATATGTCCAACTTCAATTGCAACAGAATCTACCTATGTAGCATATGACCATAATCACCAGGGGCATTGTCTGAATTCTGAAGACTGCCAGTTCCAGTGGAGGCACAACAATAATCTCCAGGGGCATCATCTTCATTGTGAAAAATGACAGCTCCAGAACGCTGACAACACCACGACTATCAGAAGAAGCTTGCAGCTTGCCGCATGGCTTTTACAGCTGTAATTGAAAATAGGATGACAAAGATGAAACAAAGCTTGTCAAAAATGTACAATTCTCACATAACTACAGCTGAAGGAGTAGAATTGTGCTCACATTAACATTTCGCTCCTTGTGTTTTGCTGTATATTTTATGAATAAACATCAGCAACTGATTAACAAACCAACATTGAACACACTATCAGCCTTTTACATATAACACATAGCTTGTAATGTCTGCACCATTCAGTTAATATCAAACTAAATGTATGGATCCTCTGGGGGACTTTTGTATGGTGGTATAACTATTTACAATGGTACATTATTTGGAGTATACATAGCAGGCCCCATTGGATACTGTGTTCATCTAATAAACAGGCCCATACAACACCAGTGGTGAAGTCTTAGCTGTGTCGAGGAGGCGGGAGCTCGGAGCAGCGCGAGTCCGGGGTCGGCGAGAGGCCTATAAAGGCCAGCGGGAGTCGAGCAGTCAGTCGAGGAGGCGGGAGCTCGGAGCAGCGCGAGTCCGGGGTCGGCGAGAGGCCTATAAAGGCCAGCGGGAGCTCGGAGCAGTCAGTCGAGGAGGCGGGAGCTCGGAGCAGCGCGAGTCCGGGGTCGGCGAGAGGCCTATAAAGGCCAGCGGGAGCTCGGAGCAGTCAGTCGAGGAGGCGGGAGCTCGGAGCAGCGCGAGTCCGGGGTCGGCGAGAGGCCTATAAAGGCCAGCGGGAGCTCGGAGCAGTCAGTCGAGGAGGCGGGAGCTCGGAGCAGCGCGAGTCCGGGGTCGGCGAGAGGCCTATAAAGGCCAGCGGGAGCTCGGAGCAGTCAGTCGAGGAGGCGGGAGCTCGGAGCAGCGCGAGTCCGGGGTCGGCGAGAGGCCTATAAAGGCCAGCGGGAGTCGAGCAGTCAGTCGAGGAGGCGGGAGCTCGGAGCAGCGCGAGTCCGGGGTCGGCGAGAGGCCTATAAAGGCCAGCGGGAGCTCGGAGCAGTCAGTCGAGGAGGCGGGAGCTCGGAGCGGCGTGAGTCCGGGGTCGGTGAGAGGCGTACCGGTGCAGCTACAGGGAGAAGGCAAAAAAACAAAGGTGACGTCACAGCCTAGGGGGTAAGTGATTGGCTGGTGATTGGTGAGTAGTTTTTCTTTTTCTTCTTATATTGGTCAGTAACTTTTAACATTGTTATTACCAGTTTAAGTGTATCTAAGGGTTAAGACATGGCAGGAGAGCTCAGTCGGGTGTTATGCTCCTCCTGTACCATGTGGGAACTCAGGGACGCTTCCGGTGTCCCTGACGACTATGTGTGCGGGAAGTGTATCCGCCTCCAGCTCCTGACGGTCCGCGTTACGGAATTGGAGCTGAAGGTGGATTCACTCTGGAGCATCCACGATGCTGAGAATGACGTGAGTATCACGTGTAGTGAGTTGGTCTTACCGCAGGGAAAGGGTCCACAGCCAGATAGGGAATGGAAGACCAGCAGGAAGAGTAGAGCAAGGAAGGTAGTGCAGGGGTCCCCTGCGGTCATCCCCCTGCAAAACAGATACACCGCTTTGGGTACTGTTGAGGGGAATGACTCATCAGGGGAGGGCAGCAGCAGCCAAGTTCATGGCACCGTGGCTGGCTCTGCTGCACAGGAGGGCAAGAAAAAGAGTGGGAGAGCGATAGTGATAGGGGATTCAATTGTGAGGGGAATAGATAGGCGTTTCTGCGGCCGCAACCGAGACTCCAGGATGGTATGTTGCCTCCCTGGTGCAAGGGTCAAGGATGTCTCGGAGCGGGTGCAGGACATTCTGAAATGGGAGGGAGAACAGCCAGTTGTCGTGGTGCACATTGGTACCAACGACATAGGCAAAAAAAGGGATGAGGTCCTACGAAACGAATTTAAGGAGCTAGGAGCTAAATTAAAAAGTAGGACCTCAAAAGTAGTAATCTCGGGATTGCTACCAGTGCCACGTGATAGTCAGAGTAGGAATCGCAGGATAGCGCAGATGAATACGTGGCTTGAGCAGTGGTGCAGCAGGGAGGGATTCAAATTCCTGGGGCATTGGGACCGGTTCTGGGGGAGGTGGGACCAGTACAAACCGGACGGTCTGCACCTGGGCAGGACTGGAACCAATGTCCTCGGGGGAGTGTTTGCTAGTGCTGTTGGGGAGGATTTAAACTAATATGGCAGGGGGATGGGAACCAATGCAGGGAGACAGAGGGAAACAAAAAGGAGCCAAAAGCAAAAGACAGAAAGGAGATGAGGAAAAGTGTAGGGCAGAGAAACCCAAGGCAAAGAACAAAAAGGGCCACTGTACAGCAAAATTCTAAAAGGACAAAGGGTGTTAATAAAACAAGCCTCAAGGCTTTGTGTCTTAATGCAAGGAGTATCCGCAATAAGGTGGATGAATTAATTGTGCAAATAGATGTTAACAAATATGATGTGATTGGGATTACGGAGACGTGGCTCCAGGATGATCAGGGCTGGGAACTCAACATTCAGGGGTATTCAACATTCAGGAAGGATAGAATAAAAGGAAAAGGAGGTGGGGTAGCATTGCTGGTTAAAGAGGAGATTAATGCAATAGTTAGGAAAGACATTAGCTTGGATGATGTGGAATCTATATGGGTAGAGCTGCAGAACACCAAAGGGCAAAAAACGTTAGTAGGAGTTGTGTACAGACCTCCAAACAGTAATAGGGATGTTGGGGAGGGCATCAAACAGGAAATTAGGGGTGCATGCAATAAAGGTGTAGCAGTTATAATGGGTGACTTTAATATGCACATAGATTGGGCTAGCCAAACTGGAAGCAATACGGTGGAGGAGGATTTCCTGGAGTGCATAAGGGATGGTTTTCTAGACCAATATGTTGAGGAACCAACTAGGGGGGAGGCCATCTTAGACTGGGTGTTGTGTAATGAGAGAGGATTAATTAGCAATCTCATTGTGCGAGGCCCCTTGGGGAAGAGTGACCATAATATGGTGGAATTCTGCATTAGGATGGAGAATGAAACAGTAAATTCAGAGACCATGGTCCAGAACTTAAAGAAGGGTAACTTTGAAGGTATGAGGCGAGAATTGGCTAGGATAGATTGGCGAATGATACTTAGGGGGTTGACTGTGGATGGGCAATGGCAGACATTTAGAGACCGCATGGATGAAGTACAACAATTGTACATTCCTGTCTGGCGTAAAAATAAAAAGGGGAAGGTGGCTCAACCGTGGCTATCTAGGGAAATCAGGGATAGTATTAAAGCCAAGGAAGTGGCATACAAATTGGCCAGAAATAGCAGCGAACCTGGGGACTGGGAGAAATTTAGAACTCAGCAGAGGAGGACAAAGGGTTTGATTAGGACAGGGAAAATGGAGTACGAGAAGAAGCTTGCAGGGAACATTAAGGCGGATTGCAAAAGTTTCTATAGGTATGTAAAGAGAAAAAGGTTGGTGAAGACAAACGTAGGTCCCCTGCAGTCAGAATCAGGGGAAGTCATAACGGGGAACAAAGAAATGGCGGATCAATTGAACAAGTACTTTGGTTCGGTATTCACTAAGGAGGATACAAACAACCTTCCGGATATAAAAGGGGTCAGAGGGTCTAGTAAGGAAGAGGAACTGAGGGAAATCTTTATTAGTCGGGAAATTGTGTTGGGGAAATTGATGGGATTGAAGGCAGATAAATCCCCAGGGCCTGATGGCCTGCATCCTAGAGTACTTAAGGAGGTGGCCTTGGAAATAGCGGATGCATTGACAGTCATTTTCCAACATTCCATTGACTCTGGATCAGTTCCTATGGAGTGGAGGGTAGCCAATGTAACCCCACTTTTTAAAAAAGGAGGGAGAGAGAAAACAGGGAATTATAGACCGGTCAGCCTGACCTCAGTAGTGGGTAAAATGATGGAATCAATTATTAAGGATGTCATAGCAGTGCATCTGGAAAATGGTGACATGATAGGTCCAAGTCAGCATGGATTTGTGAAAGGGAAATCATGCTTGACAAATCTTCTGGAATTTTTTGAGGATGTTTCCAGTAAAGTGGACAAAGGAGAACCAGTTGATGTGGTATATTTGGACTTTCAGAAGGCTTTCGACAAGGTCCCACACAAGAGATTAATGTGCAAAGTTAAAGCACATGGGATTGGGGGTAGTGTGCTGACGTGGATTGAGAACTGGTTGTCAGACAGGAAGCAAAGAGTAGGAGTAAACGGGTACTTTTCAGAATGGCAGGCAGTGACTAGTGGAGTGCCGCAAGGTTCTGTGCTGGGGCCTCAGCTGTTTACATTGTACATTAATGATTTAGACGAGGGGATTAAATGCAGTATCTCCAAATTTGCGGATGATACTAAGTTGGGTGGCAGTGTGAGCTGCGAGGAGGATGCTATTAGGCTGCAGAGTGACTTGGATAGGTTAGGTGAGTGGGCAAATGCATGGCAGATGAAGTATAATGTGGATAAATGTGAGGTTATCCACTTTGGTGGTAAAAACAGAGAGACAGACTATTATCTGAATGGTGACAGATTAGGAAAAGGGAAGGTGCAACGAGACCTGGGTGTCATGGTACATCAGTCATTGAAGGTTGGCATGCAGGTACAGCAGGCGGTTAAGAAAGCAAATGGCATGTTGGCCTTCATAGCGAGGGGATTTGAATACAGGGGCAGGGAGGTGTTGCTACAGTTGTACAGGGCCTTGGTGAGGCCACACCTGGAGTATTGTGTACAGTTTTGGTCTCCTAACTTGAGGAAGGACATTCTTGCTATTGAGGGAGTGCAGCGAAGGTTCACCAGACTGATTCCCGGGATGGCAGGACTGACCTATCAAGAAAGATTGGATCAATTGGGCTTGTATTCACTGGAGTTCAGAAGAATGAGAGGGGACCTCATAGAAACGTTTAAAATTCTGACGGGTTTAGACAGGTTAGATGCAGAAAGAATGTTCCCAATGTTGGGGAAGTCCAGAACCAGGGGTCACAGTCTGAGGATAAGGGGTAAGCCATTTAGGACCGAGATGAGGAGAAACTTCTTCACCCAGAGAGTGGTGAACCTGTGGAATTCTCTACCACAGAAAGTAGTTGAGGCCAATTCACTAAATATATTCAAAAGGGAGTTAGATGAAGTCCTTACTACTCGGGGGATCAAGGGTTATGGCGAGAAAGCAGGAAGGGGGTACTGAAGTTTCATGTTCAGCCATGAACTCATTGAATGGCGGTGCAGGCTAGAAGGGCTGAATGGCCTGCTCCTGCACCTATTTTCTATGTTTCTATGTTTCTATGTGTTATGGCATCTCAGCTGGATCAGTATTGCAGCAAACAGAACCCAGACTTATTTTTGTACATGCAATAGTGGTTTATGTTTTTTGAATAATTCTTTTTGTTCCATAGGGTGTGAGATAGAGGGTAATCTAGTGACAAGGCTACCCATAGTACTATGCATATCATTGCATCATTACATCGAGGGCATCGTGAGACAATATTGGGTACAGATCGGGGCTGGAGTAAGTACATGGGGAGTACATCAAACGTGGAATTGGGAGGGGTGATCAACAGATAAAAAACTAGCTTTGGAACTAAAGTGAGCTGAAGCTTGTCATTTCCAAGATAGGGGCTCGTCTGTTTTTAAATATTGCAATGGTGCATTAGTTGGTTATTCTCTTTATTTGTAATTCTTTTTTGTACTGGAGGTATTTACAGAATTTGTATTATTTTTTGGGGACTGTTTTCATTCTATTAGTTTCGGATGAGTTTTTAGGAGGGAATAGAAATGTTTGCGTTTCCATCTGGGAAATGATTTGTGATAAAAAGACAGTGGTGGTGTATTAGGCAGAGTAACAGTAGGAGGAGGTTACGTGTAGAAACAGCTCACAAGGATCAATTAGAGAGTCTGACAGTCATGTTGCACCTTTGAACTACTTATGGCATGAAGGAACCACTGTGCAAATTGTATACAACAGGTGTAAAGGCATGAACCACACTATAATAATTGTTAGATTTTCACACAGGAGGACTGAGCCAAATTCTACTATCTTTTCCTTCAGGGAGCTGTGAACATCTTTTTCTTCTGTAGCCATGGTAGAACTCTCACCTCTGAGTCAGAAGATTGTGGGTTGAATTCCCACTCCAGACACTTGAGCAGAAAATCTAGGCTGACACGCCAGTGCAGTGCTGCGGGAGTGCTGCTCTGTCGGAGGTGTCAGCTTTCAGATGAGATGCTAAACTGAGGCCTTCTTAAAAATTCGTTCCGGGATGTGGGCGCCGCTGGCAAGCCCAGCATTTATTGCCCATCCCTAGTTGCCCTCATGAAGGTGGTGGTGAGCCGCCTTCTTGAACTGCTGCAATCTGTGGTGAAGGTACTCCCACAGTGCTGTTAGGGAGGGAGTTCCAGGATTTTGACCCAGCAACAATGAAGGAACGGCCGATATAATTCCAAGTCAGGATGGTGTGTAACTTGGCGGGGAACTTGCAGGTGATGGTGTTCCCAAGCGCCTGCTGCCCTTGTCCTTGTAGGTGGTAGAGGTTACAGTTCGGGAGGTGCTGCCGAAGAAGCCTTGGTGAGTTGCTGCCGTGCATCTTGTAGAGATGGTACACACTGCAGCCAGGGGGCGCCGGTGGTGGAGGGAGTGAATGTTGAAGGTGCCAATCAAGTGGGCTGCTTTGTCCTGGATGGTGTCAAGCTTCTTGAGTGTTGTTGGAGCTGCACTCATCCAGGTAAGTGGAGAGTATTCCATCACACTCCTGACGTGCCTTGTAGATGGTGGAAAGGCTTTGGGGAGTCAAGGGGTGAGACACTCGCCTTATCTGCCCCTCCGGTGGACGTAAAAGATCCCAGGGTACTACTTGATGGAGAGCAGGCGAGTTCTCCCCAGTATCCTGGCCAATAATTATCCCACAACCAACATCACTAAAAAATATCTGGTCATTATCTCAATGCTGTTTGTGGGAGCTTGCTGTGCGCAATTTGCTGCCGTGTTTCCTACATTATAACATTGACTGCACTTCAAAAAAGTATTTCATTGGCTGTAAAGCACTTTGGCACATCCTGAGGCCATGAAAGGCGCTACATAAATTCAAGTCTTTCTTCTGGTAGATATTATAAGGAAATATTATAAGGAAATTCAACAACGCATTATTCATTCTTAATCTAAGTAGATTATATGTGACATTTCTAACAGTTCCCACCCTCACTATAAAATCCTTCCCTTTGTCGTGGCCCTCCCTCCCCTCTGATTCGCCCTCTTTTACTCTCCTGTTCGGACAGTGTCTGCCTTTCCATACAGCACTCTGCCGTATCAGTGCTGAATGTCTGCAGGGATTCTCCAGATTGTCCGCTATTTTCCAAGGGTTTCTGTAGCTCTTCTGCTGAAGCTATGGTGGATGAGCAACAACAACAAAAACAACAACTTATATTTATATAGCACCTTTAACGTAGTGAAAATGTCCCAAGGCGCTTCACAGGAGTATTATGCGATAAAAATTTGACACCGAGCCGCACAAGTAGAAATAAGTTGAGCAGGAGACCACCCCTCCCACTCCTGACAAAAATTCAACCCCTTGTTCTGTATGTGAGAAGTGCTGAAACAATGTAAACGTTTGTAACTGTTTGTAGGTATCTTTGATATGACTTATGCATATATATTAAAAAGCCTATTGGCCATCCTGTTTATACCTTATAGGAAACAAACTCAATGTAAAAACAGAAAATAAGTATAATATAAATAATAATCTCCATAAAGAATTCAGGAGAAACTTCTTTGCCCAGAGAGTGGTTAGAATGTGGAACATACTACCACAGGGAGTGGTTAAAACAAATAGCATCTTTGCCTTTAAGGGAAAGGTAGATAAGCACATGAGGGAGAAAAGAATAGAAGGATATGCAGATAGGGTGGGATGAAGAGGGGTGGGAGGAGACTCGTGTGGAGCATAAACATCAACACTGACCAGTTGGGCTGGATGGCCTGTTTCTGTGCTGTAAATATTATGTAATATGTCATGTAAAGATCATCTTAGCCATCAAACAATCTCCTGTTTCCCTTTTAAGCAGGTCACAGATTATTCCATCGCTGCACACTTGTAACATTAACTTCTCTGTTATCTCCACTGATACTGTGTATTTCCAGCATTCTCTGTTTTTGTTTCAGATTGACAGAATTTACAGTTCTTTGCTTTTTAATGTGAGGCTATCTGTCCAACTTATTAAGTAGTTAGATTATCAGCCAGTTTAAATCACTTGGAAATTCCTCAGCAATAATCTAAACTACTATACTCCTCTTACCGTTTCAGAAAATGATTCATTAACTTAACACCATTTCAGGCAGATATAACAAAACAAAGAGGCCACAAATAATAATAGCCAGTTGCAATATATACGAATTCCAAAGTAAAGCTAAAGTTAAAATAACAGTTCTTTTTTGCAACTTACGCCAAAAATATCCACATTGTTAAACTGGCTTCAGTTTCTTATTACTGCAGACATTTCAAGTTTGTAAACTCCAACAGAGTGGTTTCTTTGGGAAATGAAGTAAAATGACTTTATTAAGCTATACATATGCAATTTTCAGCAAATTGCCAATATGTTTGCAATCCCACTGCGTTAGAGTTAAGGTTAGTTAAGTATATAGTGAAAGAAATGTAAAATCCATATTATTATACACTAGTAATATCCTAATATGCCAGCATACCACAATGCAATTTGTAATCCCTATTGTTATATAAAAAGTGGATGCAGCAATTCCTTGATCTCAGCCACATCACTGACTTAGAACTGAAGACAGGACACTTTGGTTTCACATCCTCTGTCCTCAGCAGCCTTTTCCATATCCACTGACATACAGGGGCAGACAGAGGGAATAGCGTCACGGTCACCTCTGTCATTGCACAGGTTAGACTTACAGTGCATTATCATAATCGCTCCACAATAGCCTTCAAAATAAAAAAATAAAACATTTAGGAACATAGGAACGGGTGTAGGCCATTCAGCCCCTCGAGCCTGTTCTGCCATTCAATTAGATCATGACTGATCTGTATCTTAACTCCATCTACCTGCCTTGGTTCCGTAACCCTTAATATCCTTGCCGAGCAAAAATCTATCAATTTCAGTTTAGAAATCTTTAATTGAACTAGCCTCAATAGCTTTGTGGGGGAAGTTCCAGATTTCCACTACCCTTTGTGTGAAGTAGCACAAACAATACCCTCAGGAGAGCAGTAACTCTTACAATGAATTAAAATGTAGGCACACCACTAATATGTTGTCGAGACAGAAGGGGAAGTTTCTGGGAGAGGGTTCGATGAGTGGCTGTCGAAAGGGACAAAACGGGGATGCGGAGAATGAAGTGGTGCTGCGGCATCCAACTAAATTTGAGAAAATGGAGGATTGCCCAAGGATACAATGAAAAGTAAAGACATTTATTAGAGTAGTTAAATATGTTAAGTAATCAAGGGCAGTGAGTAACTCTCAATCAGTGATTTTTATGCAGTGGTTAATTTTTTTTCTCAGTGTTTCTCTTAGGGGTTTGTACCAGCGATATTCCTCTCCGCCTGTATCTCACATTATTGCCACACTGCCATCTGCTCTGGATCTGAATGCCGCATGAATTTCATTCAGTGAGTTTGTATTGTGTGGTTTTAAATGACTATGATGATCAGCTACTTACAAATAACCCTCAGCTGGGCCAGTCAGCTTTTTGAGGTACAAACCTGTTGTTACATATGCAGACTATAGATATACTCTCTATTTAGTCACTGTATAGTTGCATAAGATGGAGACTTGTTTACCTGATGTACTATCAATAAGGTTTACACTGTGTATATACTATGCTAGCACCACTAGAGGGTGCAACTGGTAGAGATCGGGGTTTCCGGACCTGGTGGCAGGGGCTGTATAAAAGGGTAGCTACCATGTGGCTGCCTCACTCTGGAGTTACGAATAAAGGACCAAGGTCACTACAATTTGAGTATAGCACATTGCCTCGTGGAGTCATTCATAAGTGCATTACAGACATAACACCTATTATATGGTTTGAATGACATATTTGTGAAATCGGGTGTTGGATTCAAATTATCATTTTTTACCACCAGATGGCGGTCTAAATGTCTGAATAATAAAATTTAGTCATTTATTTAAAATAGCAAATAAATATTCCTTTATTAGTCAGTTCTAACTACCAATTGAGGACCATAAAGGCCAAATATACTTAAATGTTCCTATATTATGGTAGTAATGGTCTGGATTTTGCAGTAAGAATCAGGGTGAGGCTGATCGTACTCACCGTCATTAAGGCGTAAATCAGACAGCAACTTCAGATGTCTGCACATGCGCAGTAAAATGCAGAAATCAGAAAGTTACTGTCCGGGTTCCCCTGCTCCGTCAGAAGTTTTGCTATAACAATATCTTGCTGAGAGAGTTGTTAGATACACACTTAACACGCCAAAAAAGGTTAGGGCTTGCCCATTCAAGTTTAGGTAAATTTTAATGTTGTAATGTCTTAATTACTGCCAAACAACCTCTCTAGCACTGAAAATTAACTTTTGGAGTATGGAATCTCATTCCTTCAGATTTTAATTATTGTTGGAGATTAAAAAAATTAAGAAAACTATTTTTTTAACTTTTTCTTTCTCTTTTTTTTAATCTCTTTCTCTCTCTTAATATCAACTTTCTGTCCACTCTATATTTTTCTTTCTGTACATGATTTGTCATTGAATTAAATATTCTAACTTACACTTCCTGGTTTAGACGCTGTGGGGCCAAAATTCAGTCTCCCAAAAATGCCACTTACTGCTGGAAAGCAGTGGCCATGTGACGGAGTCGAATGGCCATTGCTCACGAAATTCTCCTCGATGCTTTTTCTGGCGGTCCCCACTTCCACCCCATTGCTGCCTACCCCTCCTAAGTGCGTCATCAAAGCACGCACGGCTGATCTCCCGCACCTCAAGCTAAATTCAGGGGGAAAAATCTTCGGACCGCCGAGCTGTGCCCCCGACGGTTTTTTCTGTCGGTGCACTGCGTGGCCGTCATTTTATTTTTTTTGTAGGCAGACTGCCAGGCCAGGCGGCCAATTATGCCTCCGTGTTCGGACGGGCTGCCAACAGGCAGCCTGGCCCAGCTGAAACCCTCCCTGGTGGCCCAGTGGACCTAACTAAAATTATTGCAGAGCTTGCAGCGGTCCTCCCCTTATGTGCATGGGAGAGACCTGGCGACTGACAGTGGCAGAGACTCTGTTCCATAGAAACATAGAAAATAGGTGCAGGAATAGGCCATTCAGCCCTTCGAGCCTGCACCGTCATTCAATGAGTTCATGGCTGAACATGCAACTTCAGTCCCCCATTCCTGCTTTCTCGCCATACCCCTTGATCCCCCTAGTAGTAAGGACTACATCTAACTCCTTTTTGAATATATTTAGTGAATTGGCCTCAACAACTTCCTGTGGTAGAGAATTCCACAGGTTCACCACTCTCTGGGTGAAGAAGTTTCTCCTCATCTCGGTCCTAAATGGCTTACCCCTTATCCTTAGACTGTGACCCCTGGTTCTGGACTTCCCCAACATTGGGAACATTCTTCCTGCATCTAACCTGTCTAAACCCGTCAGAATTTTAAACGTTTCTATGAGATCCCCTCTCATTCTTCTGAACTCCAGT
Organism: Pristiophorus japonicus; assembly: GCF_044704955.1. Lineage (NCBI taxonomy): Eukaryota > Metazoa > Chordata > Chondrichthyes > Pristiophoridae > Pristiophorus > Pristiophorus japonicus. Next base: position 113,062,936 of record NC_091992.1, read on the forward strand.
GAATACAAGCCCAGTTGATCCAGTCTTTCTTGAATGTCAGTCCCGCCATCCCGGGATTCAGTCTGGTGAACCTTCGCTGCACTCCCTCAATAGCAAAAATGCCCTTCCTCAAGTTAGGAGACCAAAACTGTACACAATACTCCAGGTGTGGCCTCACCAAGGCCCTGTACAACTGTAGTAATACCTCCCTGCCCCTGTACTCAAATCCCCTCGCTATGAAGGCCAACATGCCATTTGCTTTCTTAATCGCCTCCACTTCCGCCCCTCTTGTGATCGATCTTCTGCTCTCCGCCCCACTTCTGCCCCCATTATGACCGACTTCCGGTCCGCTCGGAAAAAAATTACGCCACCTCATCCACCGTGGTAGTGAAAACACAACAAAAGCGGAAGGTGCGACTCATGTTGTGTGGCGGTGAATTTCGCCCCCTTCACGACTCAGTAAGGATTCTTCAATCTGATTAGTTAAGGCGACACGCAGTTGCTTGCCCTGTTCACCACAGATGTCAGATCCCCTGTTTCGACTGTCTGATAACCACAAATCGCACTGCAAAAACCCACAAAAAATCTGTGGGCAAGTGTAAGTCTAATGAACAACAAGCGCCATTCGTTTGCCGCTGACTGCAAAATCTGGGCCAATCAGTTTTGCTCGCTAGAACTCCACTCTGCCACCCATGTTGTAATAATCCTTCAAACAATAAACATCAGGAATAAAAACATCGTATCAAATTAGTTCGGATTAGATTCAACACTTCTGGTCAAGCCACTCCTGATTTCAGCAGCATGAAATCTGTCCAGCCCCACTGTAAGGAATGAGCTGCAAACACCAGTTTACTTGGGCTGATGCGAGTTCCTCTTTGCCTTGCTGATGAATGCTATGTAGGCAGAGCCACCTCATCTCCCATAGTACGACTGAAAGGACTCTATCAAACCTACAGCGTGGACTGTATAAGTGTGTACTGTTCACCTCAATATGGATGTTTATTTTAAATCAGATAAAGTACTAGCAACTAGCGTACAGTGTAATTTTAGAATAAGCTGTTTCAATTCGATTGAGGTTCCTGAATATAATGCTCATGAGAGGAAACTGATGGCTGATGACAAAAAAGGGACATTATAATAAATTATAAATCTTCTGGAAATATGTATAATAAACAAGCGTTACTGTGAATTCCTGCAAACTTTTGTACATGATAGCAACATTGTTAATATAAATGAATATATTGAATATTTAAGCAAGATATGACAATAACAGAGGGGCCACTAAGTAAAATTCAGTCCAATATGTCACCTGTATGGTATATGTATTTATGTTATTCACATAACCTGTTTTACGTTCAAGTCATTTATCCTACATTATGGGCAAATATTATTGACGTTTGTCATTTCTCAGCCAGACCACTAGGTGGTGCTTTCCACTAAATGGAAGAGAAAGTAAACTAATTACACTGTAAGTGAAGGATTGCAGTGAATATTGGCCTTTTCTGGGGACTTGCACCACTGTAATGGTGCATCTACAGCAGAGGAACTCCTTGAACGACAGGAAAGAAAGAGGAAATTATGGAGCCAGTGACGTACGCCATTAATTAGGTCACTCCATATTTTCCTGGAATTTTTGGGCCACACTACTGTTATCCTTGCTGAAAACAAGTTAGAAGGTAATTACTATAGGTCCGCCTCCATTAAAATCAATGACCATCACCAGTTTCCTGCCAGTTGTCATGTTTCTGCCACTTAGAATGAAAAATAATAAGACTGGTGATCTGGCAGTGGGTGTGACTGAGGTTAAATGTGTTGTGTCCTTAGATGCTCTAGTAATGACTCCACGAGGCAGTGTGTTGTACTTGAACTGTAGTGACCTTAGTCCTTTATTAGTTAACTGCAGAGTGAGGATCACACCTGGTGGCCTGCCTTTTATACTAGGCCAGGCACACCTGTATAGGTAACCTACAAGTCTCCCACTGCTGTGCCCTCTGGTGGCACACCTTGTGATAGTACCAACAGTAGCCATGTAGGATACATGATAAAATGTATTCTTTGATTGCGTTTAAATGACGTGTTAATGTGGTTGTTGATCGGAACTTTCTGAAACTCGGACTGCTCATCCGACATCTTAAACCACTGCATTGTCATGTCAATAAAAACGTATTATTAACAATGTTTTCTTTAAATTTTTTGTTAAATGATGTTTATTTTTTAAGCATTCATTGACTGCCACAGAAGGAATAATTTGGCACGGCGTAAAAGGGTGGCTAACATGCTGATTCCCACGTTCAACAGCAGTTCACATTGACCCCCATTTCTTTTTGGATACAGTATCTACCCTTAATAATAATAGCAACAAAATAACAATAACCATCACTTTAAGAAAGACTTGAATTTATATACTGCTTTATCAAGTCTCTCACTAAAGTATCAAAGCACTTCACAAGCCACCCTTCCCCCACCTCCCTCCCGATGAAAACCAGTGTTAAAGTTGGGGCCATAGAGTCAGCTTCCACATCATCGTCATAGGCAGTCCTCCCACAGGCATGATGACAACTCCCAGCTCTACCTCGCCACCATCTCTCTTGACCCCTTGATTGTCTCTGTGCTGTCAGACTGCTTGTCCCACATCCAGTCTTGGATGAGCTGCATTTTCCTCCAGTTATACTTTGGGAAGGCCAAAGGCCCTCACCACAAACTCCTTACCCTTACCACTTAATTCATCCCGGTCCTGGGCCACTGTTATTAGGCTGAATCAGACTGTTCGCAACCTCAGGGTCCTATTTGACCCTGAGCTGAGATTCGGGCCCATATCCTCTCCATCACGGAGACTGCCTACTTCCACCTCCATAATAGCAACCTCAGCCCTTCTCGCACTGAAACTTTCATCGTTGCCTTTGTCACCTTCGACTATTCCAAAGCGTTCCCGGCCAGCTTCCCATTGTCCAGCCTCTGGCAACTTTCAGCAAAGTCTGTGATATGTCCTTTCTATACAGTATAAATGCAGACGAGGCCCATACTTGAGAGAAGGTCACTCAGTGACCAGTTATCTTTATTACTAAGACCTCAAGAGACAGACGGTGGGTGGAGCTTCCCCTTTTATACCGGAAAGTCCAGGTTAAGAGTGTCTCCCACAAGATCGCCCTCTGTGGTCAATGTTCTCAAGGTGTACAACTTAGGTCAGCTTATACATGGGTTACAATGATAGTTGAATACATGACATCACCTCCCCCCCAAAATCTTATTGGGATCACAGGTTAAGTCTCTCTGGTGGTTTACGCTCCCTTGTAGAGCGCCTGAGTTGGGGCTCCGGTTGGTTGAGCGCTGGCCTGAGTGTCTGCTGTTTGCGGTGCCTCAGGCCTGTCCGGACTGCCCACAGTGACTGGGCTCTCCTCCACTTGGTTCCGGTGTTCGGTCACCTGTGGTGGAGTCAACTCTACGTTGTGTTCTTCCTCTATTTCTTTTATGGGGTTGCTGAGCCTCCTTTTAATTTGATCCACGTGTTTGCAGCAGATTTGTCCATTGGTAAGTTTAACTACCAAAACCCTATTCCCCTCTTTGGCAATCACAGTGCCTGCAAGCCATTTGGGCCCTGCAGTGTAATTAAGGACAAAAACAGGGTCATTGACATCAATACATCGCACCTTCGCATTCCTGTCATGGTAGTCACATTGTGACTGACACCTGCTCTCAACAATTTCTTTCATAGTAGGGTGTATAAGGGATAACATGGTTTTGAGCGTCCTTTTCATTAGCATCTCTGCGGGTGGAACCCCTGTGAGCGAGTGTGTTCGGGATCTGTTGGCCAACAGGAGGCATGATAAGCGGCTTTGTAGGGAACCCCCTTGGATTCTGAGCATCCCCTGTTTGATTATCTGCACTGCTCGTTCCACCTGGCCGTTTGAGGCCGGCTTGAACGGTGCCGTTCTGACATGGTTGATTCCATTGCCTGCCATGAAGTCCTGGAATTGTGAAGCACAGGCCATTGTCGCTGACCAAGACGTCCGGTAGACCATGGGCGGCGAACATTGCCCATAGACTTTCTACCATGGCAGAGGCTGTGCTTGAATTTAAAATGGCACACTCAATCCATTTGGAGTAGGCGTCTACTAAACCAAAAACATTTTTCCATGAAAGGACCTGCGTAGTCCACATGGATGCGTGGCCATGGCTTGGCGGACCAGAACCAGGGACTAAGGGGGGCTTCCCTGGGTGCGTTGCCCAGCTGAGCACACGTGTTGCACCTGCAAACACAAAATTCCAGGTCTGCATCTATCCCTGGCCACCAAACGTGTGACCTGGCAATTGCACTCATCATGACAATGCCCGGGTGCTCATTGTGAAGTTCTCTGATAAACACCTCTCTGCCCTTCTGGGGCATGACTACTCGGTTTCCCCACAGTAGGCAATCGGCCTGAATCGAGAGTTCATCCTTGCACCTATGAAACGGTTTAAACTCCTCAGGGCATGCTCCGTATGTGGCTGCCCAGTCCCCATTCAGGACACATTTCTTAACTAAAGACAGTAGCGGGTCTTTATTTGTCCAGACTTTAATCTGACGGGCTGTCACAGGTGAGCCTTCGCTTTCGAAAGCTTCAACAGCCATGACCATCTCAGCATCATGCTCAGTTGCCCCCTCAGTGGTGGCTAATGGGAGCTTGCTGAGTGCATCAGTCTCAATTTTCAGTGCCCGGTCTGTGCCAAATTGTGCAGTCATAGGCAGTTAACGTGAGTGCCCACCTCTGTATGCGGGCCGATGCATTCGCATTTATGGCCTTGTTGTCGACCAAAAGGGACGTTAGGGGTTTGTGATCTGTCTCCAGCTCAAATTTCCTGCCAAACAGGTACTGGTGCATTTTTTTTACTGCATATACCCATGCTAGCGCTTCCTTTTCTACCATCCTGTAGCCCCTTTCTGCCTGGGACAAACTTCTGGAGGCATAAACTACCAGCTGTAACTGACCTATAGCATTCAAATGCTGCAACACACTTCCCGACCCCACAGGACGATGCATCGCACATTAAAACTAGTTTCTTACACGGGTCATATAACGTTAACAGTTTGTTGGAGCATAACAAATTGCGTGCTCTATCAAAAGCCCTTTCCTGGCTGTCCCCCCAGACCCAATCGCGACCTTTGCGCAGGAACATGTGTAGCGTCTCTAGCAGCGTGCTCAATTTGGGAAGAAAGTTCCCAAAATAGTTCAGGAGCCCCAGGAACGAATGCAGCTCCGTTGTGTTACGGGGTCTGGGTGCTCTCTGGATCGCTTCCGTTTTGGACGCAGTAGGTCTGATCCCGTCTGCTGCTACCCTCCTCCCCAGGAATTCTATCTCTGGAGCTAAGAAGACGCACTTTGCCTTTTTCAGTCGTAGCCCTACCCGGTCCAGTCTGCATAGCACCTCCTCCAGGTTGTGGAGGTGTTCTTCAGTATCGCAACCTGTGATGAGGATGTCGTCCTGAAAAACCACCATCCTTGGAATCGACTTGAGGAGGCTTTCCATATTTCGCTGAAAGATTGCGGCGGCCGAACGAATCCCGAACGGACATCTGTTATACTCAAACAACCCCTTGTGTGTCGTGATGGTGGTCAGCTTCTTCAACTCACTCGCCAGCTCCTGGGTCATGTAAGCTGAGGTCAGGTCCAATTTTGAAAAAAGTTTGCCACCGGATAGCGTTGCAAAGAGGTCCTCCGCTCTCGGTAGCTGGTACTGGTCTTGGAGTGACACCCGATTGATGGTGGCCTTGTAATCGCCACATATCCTGACCGACCCATCCGCCTTGAGCACCGGCACAATCGGGCTCGCCCAGTCACTGAATTCGACTGGCGAGATGATGCCTTCCCTCAGCAGGCGGTCCAATTCGCATTCTATCTTTTCCCGCATCACGTACGGTACCGCTCTGACTTTGTGGTGTACTGGCCTGACATCCATGTTTATGTGAATCATTACCTTGGTCCCCAAGAAAGTGCCAATGCTGGGTTGAAATAATGTCAAATTTGTCCAGGACCTGTGAGCATGATACTTGCTCCACAGAAGAAATTGCATTGACATCGCCCCATTTCCAGTTCATGACAGCAAGCCAACTCCTTCCCAGTAGTGTGGGACCATCCCCCAGGACAATCCAGAGTGACAACCTGTTCTCCGAATCTTTGTGGGTCACGACTACCATGGCGCTGCCTAGCACCGGAATGATCTTTGTATTTGTCCGTAGCAGTGCGTCAATCGGCAATAATTTTGGCCTCCTGGCCTTGGACACCCACAACCTTTCGAACTGTTTGATACTCATCAGGCACTGGCTGGCCCCTGTGTCTAGCTCCATTTAATACTGGGATGCCATTGAAGAGCACTTTCATCATTATCGGTGGCGTCCTGGTATATGAACTGTATATGTGCTCCACATGAACTTGCTGAACTTCAGCTTCCAGTGATTTCCCGCAGTATTCATTTGGCCTCGTAGGGCTTACATCGGGCCCGTCCTCCTCATACATCAACCTGGTTGCAGGCTTCCTGCACATACGTGCCAAGTGACCGCTGACGTTGCAGTTTCTGCAGGTATATTGCTGATAGCTGCAAGCTCTGGCTGGGTGTTTGCCTCCACACCTCCAGCATGAGCTGGAGGCCCCGTTGTTGGAAACAAAAGGTCCATTACCAGTCGATCATCTCTGACTGTCTCTGTAACTGTCCTTAAGCGCACCATTAACAGGTGTTGATGGCCCCACTACTGGCCGCATTGTCCATTGCGATGGCATGAATCACCGTTCAGCTAGCCATTGTCTCTGTTGAATTCCTCTTTTGGGTTCTACTGCATGCTGGGGCATGTCCGATTGCCCTTGTCTGCCTAGAGAACTGTGTGCGCGTTAACAATGTTGACTCCCTGGTCGCTTGCCGCATTTGAGCCAAGATTTTTGCCATAAATCATTCTGGTCTCTTCCTCCCCTGAGATAATTGTCTGGGCTATCAGAGCTGCCGCTTCCAAGGTCAAGTCTTCGGTCTCAATCAGTTTCCTGAAAACCCCAGCGTGCCCGATGCCCTCAATAAAAAAGTCTCGCAGCATCTCCGCTCTGCATGCATCTGGGAACTTACATAGGCTTGCCAGTCGCCGGAGATCTGCCACGAAGTCAGGAACGCTTTGCCCTTCTCGCCGCCGGTGCGTGTAAAACCGGTGTCTCGCCATGTGCATGCTGCTCGCCGGTTTAAGGTGTTCCCCGATCAACTTACTGAGCTCTTCGAACGTCTTGTCTGCCGGCTTCTCTGGCGCTAGAAGGTCCTTCATCAGGGAGTACATTCTGGATCCACAAACCGTCAGGAGATGAGCCCCACGCTTGTCGGCCGAATCCTGTCCCAACCATTCCTTAGTGACACAACTTTGCTGTAGTCTCTCAATAAAGTCGTCCCAATCATCACCAACACAGTACCTCTCTTCTGTGCTGCTAGTGGCCATGCTCGCATGGTTTAAATCCCAGTTTCTCGTCGCCAATGATATGTCCTTACTATACAGTGTAAATGCACACAAGGCCCATACTTGAGAATAGATCACTCTGTGACCAGTTACCTTTATTACTCAGACCTCAACAGACAGACGGTGGGTGGAGCTTCCCCTTTTATACCGGAAAGTCCAGGTTAGGAGTGTCTCGCACAAGTTCGCCCCCTGTGGTCAGTGTTCTCAAGGTGTACAACTTTGGTCAGCTTATACATGGGTTGCAATGACAGTTGAATACATGACAGTCTGCTGCTCCTATCCTATTCCACACATCTCCTTCTTACCTACCACCACTCTCCTCACTGACCTACATTGGCTCCCAGTTTCACAATGTCTGAAATTTAAAAGTCTTGACCTCATGTTGAAATCCCTCATAGCCTTCCCTCTCCCCATCTCGGGAACCTCTTCCATCCCTACAGCACCCCCCTCTAGTTCTCTGCTCATCTGAGTCTGACCGCTTGTGCAGCAGCCCTCCTTCCCTGTTTCACCATTGGCAGCCATGCCTTCAACTGCCTAGACCACACACTCTGGAATTCGCTCCTTAAACCCCTCTGCCTCTCCTCCTTTAAGACCCTGCTTAAAATTGTTGTTGCTGCTGATGCTGGTCTCTCTCACTTTGAGTAATGATGCTGCTCACTTAAGAAAATAAGGAATAGGAGCGGGAGTAGGCCATTTGGCCACTCGAGCCTGCTCCGCCATTTAATAATAAGATCATGGCTGATCTTATTATTAAATGTTCCACTTCCCTGCCTGATCCCCATCACCCTTCACTCCCTTATCGGTCAAAAATCTTTCTATCTCCACCTTAAACATATTCAATGACCTAGCCTCCACAGATCTCTGGGGCAGAGAATTCCACAGATTTCCAACTTTCTGAAAGAAGAAATTCCTCCTCATCTCAGTTCTAAATGGGCAACCCCTTATTCTTAAACTATGCCACTTAGTTCTAGATTCCCCCACGAGTGGAAACATCCTCTCTGCATCTACCTCGTCGAGCCTCCTCAGTATTTTATGTTTCAATAAGATTACCTCTCCATTGTTTAATGACAGTGGTCCTTCTTCCATTGGCTAGTGATGCTGCACATTCTCTATCCTTGAGTGATGCTGGTCTCATTGTTAAGTAGAGATGGTCACTCCTCAATTGTTGAGGAATTCTGGTCTCTCTTCCATTGTTGAGTGACACTTATCTTGTGCGTCACTTACTTTCTTGCACTGCTAATAACAGCCTGACTTTCAGTAGCATCTAGTTAACGTAAAGAAAGAAGAAAGTCTTGCAGTTATATAGTGCCTTTCACGTCCACCGGATGTCCCCAAGCACTTTATAGCCAATGAAGTACTTTTGGAAGTGTCGTCACTGTTGTGATGTGGGAACAATACTTTGTCAACACCTCTGGAGGCAGCTCTCACCCCGGCAACAATATAAACACTATCATCAGAGACAAAAGTGACCAGATGATCTGTTTCTAATGACTGGCCATTTTTACCTCACCCACTCAGCCTGCAACCAGTCCAGCATTGGGACCTTTTCACCTGTCAGCATCTTTCCCGGCGACGCGGAAGGTATGGCAACCAGAAACGCACACTGCTTTTATGTGCGATATTTCCAGCCTCAGTGCTTTATTTTTCAGGATCGCTGGAATATCGCCCATTTTAAAAACTGCTAGTTTTGCCTTTTTCATTTGGGCAATAGTCTTAGCGATGTGAAATTGGCGATAGCGATGTATTCAGTCATGCAAGGCTGGCATCCATAGCAACGGCTGTTTTGCGCATGCGCGCTTTTTTTTTAAGCAAAGAACTTTTCCCGCGATTCGGGAGTTCAGGCATGCTCAGAAGAGTGAAAGAGAGGAAGAGAGATGGAAGCTGTCTGTGGGGGGTAAAAATTGTCGAGTGATCGTAGCATGCAGCAGGAGCTGTCAGGGAGAAGGAGGGCAAAAGCCTTCCCTGATGAGGCCAATGAGGCCCTCTTTAATGAGGTAGAAAATATGTGGGGCCAATTAACCTGGGGTGGGCGTGGGAAACCTGCCCCTTGACATATCTAAACATATGGGGTGATATCACCACCGTAGTCTCATCGGCAACCCACGATAGGCGAGAGGCAGACCAGTGCCGCAAGCCGTCTGGTTGCACCGGCAAGAGTAAGTATTAAATTATTACATTGTAATTAAATTATTAAATTATTAAATTGTAATGATGCACTGACTCATTAATTAGAATATAAATCTGCCGGATTGTAATTAAGCTGGGTAATCTTGGATAGCTCCCCTGCTAAGATTTGGACTTGGGTCGGAACCTGTGCTCTTTAAGTCTAATTTTGCTGAGATGCCTTACATTTAATCAATAGTATTAATTATTATTATTTAAAGGAATGACTGGAAACAGACAGACCGCAAACATTCGACATTTCTACTGTAAAGTCCTGACCCTGCAGTACAGACTTACACGAGGCACATGCTGAAGTCAAGGTCACTCAGGACCTGCACCTTTATTTCACAGCTCTGGAATGCCGCACTTGCCTGAGACCTGCCTTTATATACCTGTGTGGGACAGGTGTGCAGTGTCTCCTGCAAGTGCACCCCTGGTGGTAAAGTATGCTTGTGGTTACAGGTCATATCTAGTTACAGTCATGTATAGCATGGTAAGATACAGTTATATACAGTGGTGTGAGATACATGACATCACCCTCCCCCGAGGTCTTATTGTCTTTATAGATTCAGCCTCTCAGGTGGTCTACGCTCTCGCGTGGAGCATCTTAGTTGTGGTTCAGTTGTTTGCCTTGGTGCCTGTTTTTCTTTCGGTGTGATTGCTGGTATCTCGCCTGGGCTGTCTGTTTCGTTCAGTATGATTGCTGGTATCTCGTCTGGGCTGTCTGTTGAGACTGCCCTCTCCTCAGGTTGTTCCCTCTGTCTGTCCACCAGGTGTGGTGTGAGTTCCACATTGTAGTCTGCCTCTGGTTCTGCAGTGTTGTTGGTGAATCTACTTTTTACTTGGTCTACATGCCTCCGGCAGGTTTGGCCATTGTCCATTTGTACAACCAGTAGCCTGTTTCCTTCCTTGCCTGTTACTGTCCCTGCAAGCCATTTGGGACCCCTGCCATAGTTTAGCACAAACACTTTGTCCCCTATCTCATTCCACCTCCCCCTCGAATTTCGGTCATGGTACTCAGTCAGCTTACGACGCTTTGCCTCAACAATTTCATGCATGTCTGGGAGGATTAATGAGAGCCTAGTCTTTAAGGTCTGTTTCATCAATAGTTGCGCGGAGGAACCCCAGTCAACGAATGCGGACGAGATTTGTATGCCAGCAGCAGTTGCGACAGGCGGCTCTGCAGCGTGGGACCTTGGATTTTAAGCATGCCTTGTTTAATGATTTGCACTGCTCTCTCCGCCTGGCCATTTGAGGCCAGCTTGAACGGTGCCGTCTTAACGTGATTTATGCCGTGGTCAACTATAAAATCTTGGAATTCTATGCTGGTGAATCACGGACCATTATCACTGACCAATATGTCAGGAATTCTGTGCGTTGCAAACATGGTTCTAAGGCTCTCCACAGTGGTGGAGGTGGTGCTCGAGTTTAAAATGGTGCATTCGATCCACTTTGAAAATGTATCGACGACTACGAGGACCATTTTGCCCATGAATGGGCCCGCATAGTCTACGTGCACCCGCGACCACGGTTTGGTGGGCCAGGGCCAGGGGCTCAGGGGGGCCTCCCTGGGGGCATTGCTGAGTTGGGCACAAATGGTGCACCGTCGGACGCAGAGCTCCAAGTCCGCATCAATGGCAGGCTACCAGACGTGGGATGTGGCTATGGCCTTCATGAGAACGATCCCCGGGTGCTCGTGGTGGAGCTCCTGGATAAACGCCTCTCTGCCTCGCAAAGGCATGACTACTCGGCTGCCCCACATCAGGCAGTCTGCCTGTAGTGATAGTTCATGTATGCGCCTATGGAAAGGTTTGATCTCCTTGGGCAGGCATCGCGAGCCTCTGCCCAGTCACCAGTTAAAACACATCTTTTGACTAAGGATAACGTGGGGTCGCTGGTCATCCAGGCTCTGATTTGTCAAGCCGTCATGGGCGAACCTGTGGACTCAAAGGCATTGATTGCCATGACCATCTCACAGTCCTGTTCGACGGACCCTTCTGTGGTCGCCAGGGGTAGCCTGCTAAGCGCATCAGCACAATAGTCTGTGCCTGGTCTGTGCCTTATTTTGTAGTTGTAAGACGCTAGCATGAGTGCCCACTGTTGAATGCGCGCTGAGGCGTTGGCGTTTATTGCCTTGCTCTCAGATAGCAGGGACGTGAGGGGTTTGTGGTCGGTTTCTAACGCGAACTTGGCCCCGAAAAGGTATTGGTGCATCTTTTTGACACCGTACACGCACGCGAGCGCCTCCTTCTCCACCATACCGTACCCGCGCTCCGCCCATGAAAGTGACCTGGAGCCATAAGCAATGGGTTGTAATTTACCCACACCATTGACATGCTGTAAAACGCACCCGACCCCGTACGCTGACGCATCACATGTGAGAACTAGCTTTTTACCTGGGTCAAAAAAAGTCAAAACACTGTTGAAACATAGAAGGTTGCGTGCTTTATTGAAGGTGCGTTCTTGGGCGTCATCCCAAAACCAATCGCACCCCTTTCTGAGTAGCACGTGGAGAGGCTCCAGCAGCATGCTCAAGTTCTGCATAAAGTTCCCAAAGTAATTGAGTTGCCCGAGAAAGGCGTGCAATTCCGAGACATTCTGGGGCCTGGGTGCCAGACGAATTGCTTCGGTTTTGGATTCTGTTGGGCGGATTCAATCAGCGGCAATCCTTCTGCCCAAAAATTCAACCTCGGGTGCGAAAAACAGGCACTTGGATTTCTTAACTCTTAGGCCTACCTGATGCAATCGCTTTAGTACTTCCTCCAAATTGCAGAGATGGGAGTCGATGTCCCTGCCCGTGATGAGTATGTAGTCTTAAAACACAACCGTCCCCGGGATGGACTTGAGCAGACTCTCCATGTTGCGCTGGAATATAACAGCTGCCACCTGATGCCGAATGGGCATCGATTGTACATGAAAAGGCCTCGATGTGTGTTGATGGTGGTGAGTAGCTTAGACTCGTTGGTCAGTTCTTGCATCATATATGCAGATGTGAGATCTAGTTTCGAGAAAAGTTTTCCTCCAGCCAATGTGGCAAATAGGTCTTCCGCTCTGGGCAGCGGGTATTGGTCCTGTAGGGAGACTCTGTTTATGGTAGATTTGTAATCCCCACAGATTCGTACGGATCCATCAGGCTTCATGACGGGGACAATGGGACATGCCCAGTCGCTAAATTCCACTGGTGAGATAATGCCTTCCCGCAGAAGCCGGTCCAGTTCATGTTCAATCTTTTCCCTCATCACATAAGGCACAGCTCTAGCATTGTGATGGACCAGTCTAGCATCCTGTGTGATGTAGATTTTAACTTTAGCTCCTTTGAAGGTGCCCACACCTGGCTGAACGAGATGTTCAAATCGACTTAGAACTGTTGAGCAGGAGGTCCATTCCTCTAACGACATGGCGTGAATATCATCCCATCCTCGTTGCCACTGTAAAGTCCTGACCCTGCAGTACAGACTTACACGAGGCACATGCTGAAGTCAAGATCACTCAGGACCTGAACCTTTATTTCACAGCTCTGGAATGCCTCCCTTGCCTGAGACCTGCCTTTATATACCTGTGTGGGACAGGTGTGCAGTGTCTCCTGCAAGTGCACCCCTGGGTAAAGTATGCTTGTGGTTACAGGTCATATCTAGTTACAGTCATGTATAGCATGGTAAGATACAGTTATATACAGTGTTGTCAGATACATGACATCTACCACTTTAGGTTAGATGGAGAATTCTTGTGTGTTGTGAGCAACTCTTTAACTTGGGCACCATCTCCTTTCTGGTTAGGTTGGTGGATGGGGGCACGACTGAGCACTGAGGGGTGTGGTCACCTTTACCCAGACTGTGTGAGTCTCTCCGGCTGCTGTCACTCACACAGTGACCCTGGCTGGACTGGGGAAGAACTGCCCTGGCTCACTGTCTTCCCTGGGACACTTTGGGACATTGGCTCCAGCCACAGGGAGGTCTCCGAGCACAGCCCAGGGACACCGTGCCCCCTCCCATTATGGTCCTGTCATTGCCGAGCTCATCAGCAGTCCTGATTCCCCCCCCCCCCCCGGGGGAACTCCATCAATTCAAATAAACCGCCTACCACCCCTCAGGCGCCGAATGGCACGGCCCGTGGATGGGGCCTTTCCTGGAGATTGTACCCGAGATATTTGGTGTCAAGCATTCGTTCATAAACATGATCTTATTAAATATTTTCCTGAATGTAGATGTTATAACCATGCATCCATTGTGGATATAAACCGTATTAGCATATAACGTTAACATTAACGATGAATAGCATGTGGGGTGACTAATTGTGGATTACAATATCTGTTGCGTGTCCATAATGGTACCTAGTTAATTAGCTTATGCCATGCTCTTGTCATGTTTGCAGAGGAAGATATCTAAGGATCATGCCGAGCAGAGGCGGAGCGGAGGAGGGCCTGCTGAGCTGCATCCTCTGACGGATCTTGAAGAACGTGCCGCAGCCTCAGTGGGCACCCATAATCGTTCTGACACCCGTGGTAGTGCAGATCCCGTTGTTGCGTCACCTGAGTAATGTGTAAACCAATGATAATATAAAGTAGTTTAATGGCATTTCCTTATAATATATGAATGATGTAATGTTATGCATGCAGTTTCTGTACTCTGCTCTACTCTTATGTTAATCATATGTAACGTCACTCGTTTACATTTATTGCAGCAGTGTTGCTCCTCGTACATTTGCCAGTGCAGCACAAGCATTCTCACGTCTCCCCTGCTCTTCTAATAACCTCAATTATGTTTTGCAGCTCCCCAGGCACAAAGGGATGCCCCTGCACCAACAACTGTACTGCTACAGGTCGTCATCACCACGGGTGACGAACACCAAAGTGAGGAGGAGGATAAAACAGAGCCTGATTTCTCATGTGGTACCTGGGGCCACGTCATCCTCAATGGATAAAGTAGCCGGGCCAAGGGACTTGCAGCAGGGCACTCCGAAGCATCCAGTGCCCACACCAACCCTGCAGAGGTTGAGTCGGCGAGGTAGGCACGCGCTGCGACGGGCAGATGTCAATGAGGACATGGTCTCACTGTCAAGGGCGAGCATCGACATAGGTCGAGAGCTCCTCCAGGTGCTTGGTGGGTTGACCGGCAACATTGTCACATGGTCTGCGTGAATAACGGAGGGCATGGAGCAGATGGTTGCGGCAATGGGACGAATGACCGACTCTGTCGATGCCTTGCGGCATGCGATAGTTTCAGGATACGGCACTGCATCCCAAGGTGCTATACCACCATCTACCATGATAGATGCGAGGCAGGGGGAAGAACTTCCTCATGACTTGGAAGACATTTCTTCGCAAACGTCTTCTCCTCCAGCCACTGAGGGTCATTCTGCCGACATCACCTTGATGTGCTCTGCTGCATAATGTCTTGGTCCCATTACTCGGGGAGTATGTCGGAAATGGGGGGTTACGACAAGGGGGGTTCAAGGTATAGGAGGGAAGCGTGGTAAAAAATAATTGTTGAATGTTGACTGTTGGGGATGGTGGGAGGGTGTTGTTATATTGTTCTGTTAAAAATGTTGTTCACTGTTGGGGGTTGGGGGGGTTATGAATATTTGTTGAAACATTTTTAGATTACGTGTTAAATTAAAATTTTTTATTTAAGTTTACAATTGTTGTGAAGTGTCTTCTAATAACGTAAGATAAAACATCAGTACAATGTTTGGAAACAATGGCCAGGCCAGACAAGGATGAAATGTAACGCAACTGTAACTGTCACCAACGTAACTTCACGCAAAGCGTTCATTTATGAACTGCTGACGCAAGCGTTTTGCAGTTGCCTAACTACCACAGGGCTTTTCCAGTGGGGTGGGGGGGTGTGGAGGCATGGATTCATCGCCAAACTGATTGTCCTCCCCGAGGTCCTCGTCCTCCTCTTCCGCCTCCCCTCTCTCCTGAGGTGGACTGGCGGTCCCATCTGGCAATTGTTGTCCTCTCCTGATAGCTAGGTTATGCAACATGCAGTACACCACAATGAACTCAGCGACCTGCTCAGGGTGGTATTGTAGGTTGCCTTCTGAGTGGTCCAGGCAGCTTCAGAACTCCAATTGTCTTTTCGACAATATTCCATGTAGCTATGTGGCTTTTGTTGTAGCGCTTCTCGGCTTCTGTCTGGGGCTTACGCGAGAGGTCATGAGCCAGCTGGCAAGGCCATATCCTTTATCTCCCAGCATCCAACCGTGATCTTGTGGCTGACTCTTAAACAGGTCAGAGACAGTGCTCTCACTCAAGATGTGTGCATCATGGATGCTCCCTGGAAAATTTGCATTTACTGCCATGTGGTCGACAACGAGCTGCCCATTCAGGGAGTGGAAACCTTTTCGGCTCAGAAACATCTCTGCATCCTGTAAAGTTGCTCACAGGACGATGTGCGTACAGTCTATTGCTCACTGCACCTTGGGGAAGTTTGCTATTCTCGAGAAACCCAAAGCCCTCTCAGTCTGTACCTCCCTGGTCATAGGGAAGTTTATAAAGTCCATCCTGTGTGCATAAAGGGCTTCAGTCACCTGTCGAATGCAGTAATGTGTGGTGTGCTGAGAGATACCACAAATGTCGCCAGCTGAGGCCTGAAAGGAGCCTGATGCGTAGAAGGAAAGTGCCGCAGTATCTTAACCTCAACGGCATTGTGGTCCTGATGGTGCTGGTAGAATGTAGATCTACCTTAAGTTGCTGGCATATATCACTGATGACCTTCTTTCGGAATCACAGCCTTCTAACGCACTTGTTATCGGACAAGTCCAGGTATGATTGCTTATCCCTGTAAATGCGTTGAGTGTAATGTCTCATCCTCTTGAGCAGTCTGCCACCTCTTTGATTGAGCACATAATGCTCTTCAATAAACCTTCTCCCATCTCTATTTTGCAGCATGTGAGTAGTCATCAATACTGGTTGAGAAATTACAGGCCCCATCACTATAAATGCCCTTAATTTGTCGTCAACAAATACAAATATGATTAGATGATTGGCAAGAGTCAAAAACGCCCTTAAAATCACTCACAAATTGCTTCTCCTGACAAGCGCTTCAAGCAGCCTTTTATTAAAGATGCTCCGAGTTACAAAATGGTGTCCGTAGTGCTGAGTTAAGGTCAGGTGATTGCAGCTTATTTCAGCGTCTTTTGGGCGAGCGATCATTTGGGCGAATTATGGACGAAATGCCGAAAGTCGGTGATCATCTGGGCGATAATCAGGTGCTAGTTTCCATTATTCTCATATTCTTGGCCTTGCACGAGGATGACATCATATTTTTTTAAAAATAGGCTGGGGCTGGGCAATGAAGCTCATTCCTGTAATGCGAAAGTTGCGCCAGCGATAAATGGGCTATAATCGGGCGCTAGTTTCCATTTTTCATCAAAAATGGGCAATAGCCTGAATCTCAGCACTAAATGGGCGAGGATGTGCTGAAAGTCTAGCCCCATGGTGTGTTAGTGCTGCTGGGACCCACACAGGGTTCTCACACAAATTAAACCTGTGGCACTCACAAAAGCGAGCTCCTGGAACACCTAGTTCAAAAAAGAGAAGCCAACAGCAACAGCACTGCATGAAACCAATTGCGTATGCTCACTTTCATTGTTTCTATTGGTGCTATACAATGCACCCAATCCCTGTTCTATAAATGGGGAAGACTCCACAGCACTAGAAGCTCCAGCATGTTAGGTATCATTTCTATGGGAAGCAGATTTGTAATATAAGCAGCAGATAAAATAGGCCCCGAGTTGTATTAAAGGATGTCTGGCTGCAGAGTCCTCTTGCAAAATATATCCTTTTTTGTTCTGTGACAAAAAAATCAGAGTGATTATTTGCAATCGTTTTTTGAGCATCCTTCAGCGCCCTGGATTCAACCCCCGACGACTACCCATGTGCACCACCTGGACTCCCGCTCATGCAGAGACTCCTCGAACCCAATACCAGAAGTCAGCACTGTATCGTGAGCTGGAGTAGTGCCGTGTGTGTCTTCAGGACTTTTGCCTAGAATATAGCTGTAATTATCTACACAAACATTTTCGCTGCCTTCTGTGGGAGAGAAAACATCGGAAGTGGGAGAGAGAGACTGGGGGGAGGGAGAGAGAGACTGCGGGGAGGGAGAGAGAGACTGGGGGGAGGGAGAGAGAGACTGGGGGGAGGGAGAGAGAGACTTGGGGGAGGGAGAGACTGGGGGGAGGGAGAAACTGGAGGATGGGAGAGACTGGGGGTGGGGTGAGGGAGAAAGACTGGGGAAGAGAGGGGATGCGAGAGAGGGGAATAGAGGGGAGAGAGGGAACTCAGGGAAGGCGGACCACGTTCTTCCAACTCCACCCCCTTTACAGCCACACCTGATTTCTCAGAAAGCTCGGTGCATATGTGACAAGGGACATCATTGGAGTGGTGCTGAGCAGCGCCCTTCGATGAGGTGGTGAGAAAATGGAGACGCCGCTGTTGAGTGGGGCCAGCGGCCGGGGGGAGGCCAGAACGTTGCTGGAGGAAGGAAGGCCAGGATGAGGTAGAAAAGGCCATCCATCACCTCAAGAACAACAAGGCATCAGAAGCAGATGGAATCCCCGCTGAGGCACTAAAGTATGGCAGAGAGGCACTATTGGCTCGAATGCATGATGTCATCTCTCTCATCTGGAAGGAGGAGTGCGTGCCTGAAGATCTCAGAGATGCCATAATCGTGACCATCTTTAAAAAAGGGGATAAGTCCAACTGCAGCATCTACAGAGGAATTTCCCTGTTGTTGACCTATGGGAAAGTCATCGCTAGAATCCTCCTGCACCGTCTTCTCCCTGTGGCTGAGGAGCTCCTCCCGAAGTCACAGTGCAGATTCCATCCGCTACGGGGTACAACGGACATGAGCTTCATGGCATGACAACTGCAAGAGAAATGCAGGGAACAGCGCCAACCCTTGTACATGGCCTTCTTTGACCTCACAAAAGCCTTTGACACTGATAACCGCGATGGAATATGGAGCATCCTCCTCCGTTTCAGCTGCCCCAAAAAGTTTGTCACCATCCTCCGCCTGCTCAACGACGACATGCAAGCCATGATCCTGAGTGGAACTAAACTATAGAACCAGTGGGATCCTGTTCAACCTTCGTCGCCTCCAGGCCAGATCCAAAACTGTCCCATCCTCTGTCATCGAACTACAGTACGCGGACGATACTTGCGTCTGCGCACATTCAGAGGCTGAACTCCAAGCAATCGTCAACATCTTCACTGAGGCATACGAAAGCATGGGCCTTACACTAAACATCTGTGAGACAAAGGTCCTCCACCAACCTGACCACTCCACACAGCACCGGCCCCAGTCATCAAAATCCACGGTGGTCTTGGACAACGTGGACCACTTTCCATACCTCAGGTGCCTACTATCAGCAAAGTCGGACATCGACGATGAGGTCCAACACTGCCTCCAGTGCACCAGCGCAGCCTTCGGTCGCCTGAGGAAGAGAATGTTTGAGGATCAGGCCCTCAAATCTGGCACCAAGCTTATGGTCTACAGGGCTGTAGTGATACCCGCCCTCCTGTATGGCTCAGAGACGTGGACCATATACAGCAGACACCTCAAATCGCTGGAGAAATACTATGTCTGCGCAAGATCCTGCAAATCCCCTGGGAGGATAGACGCACCAACATCAATGCTCTCAATCAGGCCAACATCCCCAGTATCGAAGCACTGACCACACTCGACCAGCTCCGTTGGGCAGGCCACATTGTCCACATGCCCGACACAAAACTCCCAAAGCAAGCGCTCTACTCGTCCCAGGTGGGCAGAGGAAATGTTTCAAGGACACCCTCAAAGCCTCCTTGATAAAGTGCAACATCCCCATTGACACCTGAGAGGCCCTGACCAAAGACTGCCCTAAGTGTAGGAAGAGCATCCGGGAGGGTGCTGAGCACCTCAAGTCTCGTCGCTGAGAGCATGCAGAAAACAAGCGCAGGCAGTGGAAGGAACGTGCGGCAAACCTGCCCCACCCACCCTTTCCTTCAACCACTGTCTGTCCCACCTGTGACAGAGACTGTAATTCCCGTATTGGACTGTACAGCCACCTGAGAACTCACTTTTAGAGTGGAAGCAAGTCTTCCTCGATTTCAAGGGACTGCCTATGATGATGCATTGGAGTGGATGAGATGTGAAGTCACGACACTGTCACTATTCACTCATAACCAATAAACCTGTTAACAATCCGTGACCCACGCACAATGCCCCATCTATGGTGTGGTGCAGGGGGGGGGGGGGGCGGTAAGGTCAGAAACTTGGGCTGGGGGTGTCAGGAACTTGGGCTTGGATGGGGGAGCTCTATCCTGTCTGGAGACGGCATTCAGAATGGCTCGAATTACACTTTGCAAAGTTACTGAGTACTTGGGCTGGGCGGTTCCAATTATACATCCCAGAGAAACTGCTGGGTGTGTCTTTGGTCCCCTTGGAGGCTATCAACAATCAGGTCATGTGATCATGGAGAGCCAATCAGAGCATTTTTCTAGTGCAAATAAGCACGTCCACAAAAAATGGTCTGTGAGCACAGAACGTTAACTCCACCAGGCCTGTCAGAGGTCAGACAATTCCCTAACTCACAACGCTAGCAGCCGGTCATCGGTAGGGCTCCAGCTAATCAAATCACTAAGTTTAGAGATCAGAGCTCAGCACATTTACTTACAACTCCATCAAGATTCTGCTATTACCCCTCTCCTAAATAACAGAATCTGGTATCAAACCATTTAACCCTTTGCAATCACCAGTCTGATTACGATTTCAATTAGCCACCTCGCACTTTGATGATTCGTAGTCCAAGTATGAACAAAGCCTCCAATTCAAAATTTAAAACTCTGCTAACATTATAGTTGCAAATCTGAATTTGTTATAAGCTCTGTTACCTTACAATGATGACTTTACCCCTATAGTCTTCTTCTTAGACAGTCCCTCGGAGTCGAGGAGGACTTGCTTCCACACTAAAATGAGTTCTAAGGTGACTGATGAGACCAATGCGGGATCTACATTCTCTGTCACAGGTGAGGTAGATGGTGGTTGGAGGGACGGATGGGTTGATGATTTGTCGTACGCGCCTTCCGCTTTTTGTACTTGACTTCCGCGTGCTTCCGGTGAAGAGATGCGAAGTGTTCGGTGCCATATAGTCTACTGTTAATTCGAAAGCCTGTTTGCTTAAACGAAGATTGAATTATCCAGTAGTAGAAATGAAACAATTTTAATTATATAGCACACAGGGCTTTTTTTGATTGCATGATTTCAATTGAATTAACAGATAATCTAAATGAAGCCACTTTGAAATAGAGGAGACTGTATGTGGAAAGCTCATGTCTAGTGGAAGCAGCTTTGGAATTTGCAAAACTGCTGTGTTTTGGAATTGACTCTGTTTGCTTTGTGAAACAGATTTCTGAGCACTGATGACACTGAAACAATTGCAAGTTTGCTCTTCATCTGCCTGGATACCACTCTCTGAATTTTCCTCCCACTTTTTCCTCTCCTTCTTTAAGACCCAGCTCTTTGACCAAGCTGAAACAGAAGCCGAAAACACTGGAGATCTTCAGCAGTTGGGGCAGCATCCATCAAGAAAAGACAAGTCAGTTGACGTTTCAGGTATAAACCATTCCTCAAAACTGTTCCGAGGATTCATACATGAGACTTCGAGTGACTCATGTTTTCTCACCTGATATGGCCTGGCTCTTTGACCAAGCTTTCGGTTATCCTCTCTTGACCTCCCCTTTGACTTGGCATCCATTTTCCTCGTGCCTCTTTTGCCAGAAGCAGAGGCTGTCATCTTTACTGGCCTCTACTAGGTCTCGGGCAGCAGCAGCTGTAATATAAGTACATCATAGGATAACCAACTTCCAGTTAAGAATGCAGGAACAAGTGATCTAAGACACTTAAGGAGAGATTTTGCTGGGTCAATGCCCAGCCTCACTGGCATGCACTCCAACCTTCCCAATTTCCTGATACTGGCCGTGCCCAGACAAACCAGTGCACCTAGGAACAGGCCAAGGAAATCCCCCATTAAATTCACGACAATCCTAAAATTATAGAACATCTGCTGAGCCTACTGTAACTGGCGTCTGTGTATATGGCACCCTCAGCAAGCTCCCCGCTGGAGTGGAGCTAAATTACAGGACAAACAGGAATCTGTTCAACCTCCGCCGCCTCCAGGCCAGATCCAAGGTCGTCCCATCCTCCGTCATCAAATTACAGTACGCAGACGACGCTTGCGCCTGTGTACACTCGGAGACTGAACTCCAAGCCATCGTCAATACCTTCACTGAGGTGTACGAGAGCATGGGTCTTACACTAAACATCCATAAGACAAAGATCCTCTACCAACCTGCCCCCGCCACACAGCACTGCCCCCTGGTTATCAAAATCCACACCGAGGCCTTGGACAACGTGGACCATTTTCCATACCTCAGGAGCCAACTGTCAACAAGGACAGACATCGACGACGAGGTCCATCACTGCCTTCAGTGTGCCAGTGCAGCCTTCAGTTGCCTGAGGAAGAGAGTGTTTGAAGACCAGGACCTCAAATCCGGCACCAAGCTCATGGTCTACAGAGCAGTGGTGTTACCCGCCCTCCTATATGGCTCAGAGACATGAACTATGTATAGCAGGCACCTCAAAACACAGGAGAAGTACCACCAACGCTGCCTCCGCAAGATCCTGCAAATCCACTGGCAGGATAGGCGCACTAACATCAATGTTGTCGCTCAGGCCAACATCCTCAGCATCGAATCACTGACCAGCTCGATCAGCTCCACTGGATGGGCCACATCGTCCGCATGCCTGACATGAGGCTCCCAAAACAAGCGCTCTACTCGGAGCTCCAAGATGGCAAGCGAGCCCCAGGTGGGCAGAGGAAATGCTTCAAGGGCACCCTCAAAGCCTCTTTGAAAAAATGTAACATCCCCACCGACATCTGGGAATCCCTGGCTCAAGACCGCCTAAAGTGGAGGAAAGGCATCCGGGAACACCTCGATTCTCTTCGCCGAGAGCAAGCTGAAGCCAAGCGTCACCAGCAGAAGGAGTGTGCGGCAATCCAGGCACCTCACTCACCCATTCCTTCAACCATCGTCTGCCCCACCTGTGACAGAGTCTGCAGGTCCCGAATTGGACCCTTCAGTCACCTGAGAACTCATTTTAGAGTGGAAGCAAGACATCCTCGACTCTGAGGGACTGCCTATGATGTCTTTCTAATGTCTTCCCCTCCATTCCTGAAGTCACAATTCCAGAGGAACCGGCCACCTCTTGCACCTGGCACTATTGGCCATTCTTCTTTTGCAAGCCTAGATAGTGAATGCCAGCAATTGCAGTCAGATCACTGATCGGAAATGCAATATCCTACCCATGTGCTTCTGTGTCTTGCAGTTGGGTGCTCAGTAGCTATCCATTGAGCCGAAGTTAGACTTAAAGCCACTCCTACGCCCTGCAAAAACTTCCCTCATAAATGACTGCAATACATCTTCATGACCTGACAGCTCTACTTTCAGAACAGCTTGGAGCGTTATATTATTTCAGAGAAAGCCACAACAGTCACTGCACTCCAAAAAAGTAATCCATTCTATGTGAAGCATGTTGGGACATTTCTGACAGAAATGAAAACATTATATAACTGCAAGTTTTTCCTCACCAGGGTATTAACCTGGCTAGAAATCTTACCAGATAGCTATGGGTTCAAACCCCACTCCAGGATTTGAGCATATAATCTAGGTAATACAGTATTGTGGAAATGTTACATGTTTGCAGGAGCTGTCCTTTGGATGAAATGTTAAACTAAGATCCTGTTTTGATGATTCAGGAGGGATGTTAAAAACCCTATGGCACTATTTGAAGAACATGCATGCAATTTGTTCTGGCTACCTATTCTCTCTTCAGCCAAACACAATTAACTGGTTGTTAATTTCATTGCTGACATGATACATCACTGCATTTCAAAGTCATTCATTGTATGGTGAATGCCTACAGGTCAATTTAAAGAGCTTTTGGACAGAAGGGATTTGGAAAGAAGTTACATCTAAATGCTGGATCTTTAAAGCAACGCGTAATCAAACAAGTTTTAAAAAGCACTGTGATAAAAAGTGGTTAAAATGTTAATGACCCGAGTCATTTAAGTCATTTCTCAAAGAATGAAAATAATTATGCAATTTGTTAAGATTGTCTCAGTAATTGATAAACACCTCACATACATTATGCTGGGAAGTTTGTGGTCCCAGGAACATGGCAGTGGTTGTCCAGCTTTCTGGTTGTGAACACAAGGAGATTGATGTAAGCTGAGTGGACCTAGTGAAGTACAAGGTCGACGCTTAGCCTTGATACCCCTCTGGACGGACTAAGTGAAATACAAAGTCGACGCCCCGACTAGTAGAGATGACAGACTTCAATTGGAGGTTCAAAACGGTCTTTATTCACAGGCCTGGGGAGAACCTTCTGAGACCGCTCTCAGATCCGACTCCACCGAGATGTTAATGAATTTCATATTTATACATTTAACAGTCCATCACTTCCGTAGCTTATCCCGCGTGACATCTTATGGCTATTCCCTATATTCGTGGTTAATCTTGTTTCTTCTTGTGAGCTTATTTTCAGCTCCTTCTGCCATTGGGGCCTTCCTCTTATCTATTCTTGCAATTTCGTTGCTGTAACAATCGTCCTTTGTTTTTGCCAGATGGCCTTGTCCGATAGCATGTTTTCTTAAGGTAACATGCTCATGTTAATTCTGTAGGGCAAGCATATAGTGGTCAATTTTTTCAGACTTTAGCTGCAAGTCATTTATCGGAGTTAATTTTATCAGACTTCAGCTGTAAGCCATGTTGCTATCCACAGTGCATCCTTTACCGTTTAATTGTGCAGACTGGTGTCTTGCCCAAGCAAGTCCTCAAGTCCTTTTAATCATGGATCGATTTGCTACCTCTTGTCCTGTTTCACCAAGCACACTGGTGATATACTATAGCTCAACATATTTATACATAAATTTGGTTATTTCAGCGATAATCATCATCATTGGCAGTCCCTCGAACGAGGATGACTTGCTTCAACATGAATTCACAGATGTTTCAATGAAGGACCCGATATTCCAGTTCTGAACTCCAATTGAAGGGGTGGAAGATGCCTGTGCATGGATTTTTTTTAACATGTGGTGACCATTGCACATCAGCCACCACACAGGCTTGACAGTCTTTATCCAGTGGCAAGGGTTAACCGGGACGACTGAGACCTGCTCTGCTGTACGGACCTATAAGCGCACACATATCGTAGTGTGAACTGGCCTGTGCTGCCCCTGGGTTCTTCTGGGTCCCATACCCTCATTTGCCGTACCTCTGCCATAATCTCTCGCCGCTCCTCCGCCATAAAACATCGGTGTCTTAGCAGATCCTTTTTTCTTTTAAATCTCTTCAGTCAGAACATTTAAAAGGTCTCCAATCAGTGTGAACTCACAGGTGATTCAGCAGGGTGGATGCCTGAGTGAATCCCTTCCCACACTCTGAGCAGGTGAATGGTCTCTCTCCAGTGTGAACTCGCTGGTGTGTCAGCAGACCGGATGACTGAGTGTATCCCTTTCCACACTCAGGGCAGGTGAACAGCCTCTCCCCAGTGTGATTGCGTTGGTGAATCAGTAGACCCCTTGTGCTTTTAAAGCTCTTCTGACAATCAGAACATTTAAAAGATCTCTTATCACCGTTCACCTGCACTGTGTGTTGGGAGAGATTCACCCAGTTAACCAACCTCACTTCACACCAACTTGTTCACACTAATAAGATAATACAGACACAGATACGAGTCATGTTTTTAAACAGAAAGCTGCTAAAGTGAGCTTTCACCCAGATTTAGAAGGTTAGCATACAACAGGGTAGTTGTAAGTTGTTTAGTTTAACTCAAGCAATTCACTGATGTGAGAACATAAGAAATAAGAGCAGGAGTAGGCCATTTGGCCCCTCGAGCCTGCACCGTCATTCAATAAGATCATGGCTGATCTGATCTTGGCCTCAACTTCACTTCCCTGCCCGCTCCCCATAATCCTTGACTCTTTTATCATTCAAAAATCTGTCTATCTCCACCTTAAATATATTCAATTACCCAGCCTCCACAGCTCTCTGGGCATTGGGCTGGATTTTGCTGTAAACATAACAGTGAGGCTAACAGCGCTCACCGTTATTTATGTACAAATCGGACAGCAAATTTCCGCGAGCGCAGATGCGCACTTAAATGTGAAAATTCAGAAGTTGCTTTCCGAGATCCATTTTCACAGTACAGGAAAACAAAATAGCAGTGGTACAAGGGAACCTAAAATTAATTCAAGAGGAGGAACTTAATGGATTTAAAGTAAATTTTTAAAGTTGTATTGGAGAAAATAATGGGACTTAAGATAGATAAATCTCCAGAATAGATGGTTTGCACCCATGTATTAAAAATAGATGAGTAAATTGCAGATATGGTAGTCATAATTTTCCAAAGTTCTCTAGATTTGGGAATTGTGCCTTAAGATTGGAAAATTGCCTATGTTATTCCATAATTTAAGAAAAGGAAGAAACCAGAATACCATAGGCCTGTCAGTTTGACTTCAGTTGGGGGCTGTTTCTGGAATCTATCAAGGAAAGAGTGGATGATAAGTAAGAGTTGATCGAAAAGAGTCAACATGGATTTGTGAAGGGCAGATCATGTCATTTTTGACCTCACTAACATGTTGGGAGTTCTATGGATGTTGTCTATATGGACTTCCAGTAAGCATTAGATAAGCTTCTGCACAAGGATTAGCAAAAATAAAAGCACACATAATTGGAGCTAACCATGTGACATGGGTTACTAATTGGTTTGGAGGTAGGAGATGGAGAGTAGCGAAAAGGGAACATTCTCTGATTGGCAGGATAGTACAAGTGGTGTTCCCCGGGGATCTGTACTGGGGCCTTATTTTTCACCATATGTATCAATTACTCATGAAGGAATAGAGATTTGTTCATCCAAGTTTGAAGATGACACTAAGTTAGAAGGCACAGTAAATTGTGCAGATGGGAGCAGCAAGTTGCAACAGGTTGTAGACAGAATTAAGGGAATGGTAGCATAGTAGTTATGTGTTACTAGACAAATGATCCAGAGACATGAGTTCAAATCCCACCACGGCAGTTGGGAAATTAAATTCAGTTAATAAATAAATCTAGAATAAAAAGCTAGTATCAGTAATAGTGACTATGTAACTACAAGATTGTTGTAAAAACCCATGTCGTTCACAAATGACCTTTACGGAAGGTAATCTACCATCCTTACATGGTCTGATCTATATGTGACTCCGGAACTTCAGCAATGTGGTTGACTCTTAACTGCCCTCTGAAATAGCCTAGCAAGCCACTCAGTTAAGGGCAATTAGGGATGGGCAATAAATGCTGGCCTTGCCAGGGATGCCTACATCCCGTGAATGAATTAAAAAATAAATAAATAACTGAGTGGGCAAAACTATGGCAGATGGAGTTCAATGTGTGATGTCATTCACTCTGGATCCAAGAATGACAAATCGGACTATTTCTACATGGCAAGAGACTGTGGAGGAGGAAAGGCGTTTGGGTGTCCATGTACACAATCACTAATAGCTATTGCACAGGCATGAAAAGTTATCAAAAAGACTAATGGAATGTTGACGATTATCTCAAGGGGCTGGAATGCAAAGGGGAGGAAGCGATGCTTCAGTTGTAGAGCCTTAGTCAGACCCCACCTGGAGTACTGCATTCAATATTGGGCACCGCATCTGAGGAAGGAAATATTGGCCGTGGACGGGCCTTAAAGGATTAAATGATAAGGACAGATTGCATAAACCTGGCTCGTTGAGTCTAGACGGTTAAGGGGTGATCTAATTGAGGTGTTTAAAACGATAACGAGAGTTGATATAATAGATACAGAGAAACAATTCACTTTGATGGGGGGAATCCAGAACAAGAGAGCACAGTCTTAAAATTAGAGCTAGACCATTTAAGAGTGAAATCAGGAAGCACTTTTCCACACAAAGGTGGATGGAAATCTGGAACTCATTCTCCCAACGGGTTCTGGGTCCGATTGAAATTTTCAAGACTGAGATCGATAGATTTTTGATCGATAAGTGTATCGAGGGTTATGGATCAACAACAGGTTAATGGAGTTGAGGTATGGCTCAGCCAGGCTCTGATTGAATTGCGGAACAGCTGAATTGCCTAATCTTGTTCCTATGTCCTCCAGTGCTGTTCTTATATTGTTTCAGGAATGAGTGATCTCAGATGAGTTTGCTTGTGTCCCGGCTCAGTGAAGTTGTAACCCAAGAACTGGGTTTGATTGCTCCCATCCTGAAACTAGAGGCGGGTGTGTGTTGTTCTCTGATCATTGTAATTATTACATGACCTATAGGGTACTGCAAAAAAATATTTTGCTTATTTGGTAGCTGTTACATACATTGACACATATTTGGGTACAGTTCCTTAATTATGTTCATTATTCTGGAGAAATCAGTGGTTTCTTTGCTGCTGGCTTATGAGTCATTGAAGCTGCAAATCATTTCAGAGAAATTAGGAGACAGTTTCAATTAATCCAGTTTCATCAAAGGTCGGTAACAAACTGCATACAACTAAAGGTCCAAGGTGTTTTGCACTAGCATATGCAAAGCAGAATGCACCAGAAATAGAAGGCGCTTTGACTTGCAAATGACAAATGGAAGGAGGCATTATTTCCTGGCGCTGTCTATCTGAGTTTACATACAGATGAATTCGGGGGGCGGGGGGGCGGGGGAGAGAGGGGATGTTTCCGGGAATACCAGATTAACACTTCAGAAACTTGTGACAAATGTCAGCATCACAACCAACATCCAACCAATTCAATCTTAACATAGGTAGTCATCATCGGGTTATAGTCTGACTAATGGTTGGGTGGTGGAGATGGCAATGGGTTCTGCAGCCAGCTCATTTTCATATATTTGCAGCCAAAGCTGGCATTTAACGCAATGTATAATCTGACTCAAAAAACACAACTTTCCCTCCCTTGTTAGAATTGAGCCATTCTTTTCATTAGTTATGTGGTATTCTGTGACCGAAGTACATAAAAAAGACTTGCATTTATATAGCGCCTTTCATGACCTCCGGAAATCCCAAAGCGCTTTACAGCCAATGAAGTATTTTGGACTGTGGTCACAGTTATAATGTAGGAAATGTGGTAGCCAATTTGCACACAGCAAGCTCCCACAAACAGCTATGTGATAATGACCAGATAATCTGTTTTAGTGATGTAGATTGAAGGATAAATATTGGCTAGGACACCAGGGAGATCTCCCCTGCTCTTCTTTGAAATAGGATCTTTTACATCCACTTGAGAAAGCAGAAGAGCAGATGGGGCCTCGGTTTAACATCTCATCCAAAAGACAGCACCCGCAACAGTGCAGCTCTCCCTCAGCACTGCATTAGAGTGTCAGCCTGGATTTTTATGCTCAAGTCTCTGGAGTGGGACTTGAACCCACAACCTTCTGACACAGAGGCGAGAGTGCTACGCACTGAGCCACAGCTGACGTACAAGAACTACATTATAAGACACGTGTAGTTCGATAAGACTAACAATTTAAAACAAGTTGGATTAATGTTAATGCACAGAGAAATTTGCTGCTAAGCTGATGTTGTTATAATAGGCTAAAATAGTTATGTTGTAGACCACGTTTTAAATTTCCTTTCTGATTCCATCTAGAATCAGAGTGGTGTAAACCTATTTTAATACAATAAAAACATTATTAGCTTCTCACCATAGCAGTTGGGCTTTATTTTGCCATTTTACTTCCCTCCACTGCTGAAGGTGCTGACTTCTGCTGGAGTATAGCTCCACAGACACCCTCAAGTTCCTCTCCCACAGATCCTTTCTTTGTGTGTCATGATCGTATTAGCTACACGGGCCAGCCCACACTGTGATCGATGGATAGTAGGAGCATGAGTGCGCACTAGGTCCATGCAACAGAGCTTGGTGTCCAGTCGTCTTGGTTAACCCTTGCCACTGGATCAAGACTTAGCTCTGTCAAGCTCGTGTGGTGGCTGGTGTGCAGTGTGTAGTTCAATGTGTAGTTCGGGACCTAGAATGTCAGGTCCCTCATTGAAACACCTGTGAACTCATCCCTCTTTGCTTTGGAAGCAAGTCATCCTCAATATGAGGGACTGCCTAATACTATACTAGCAAGCTATTCAACTGCAAGAGCATTAAAGTTGAACCCATTACTGTCCACAGCCACAGTCCACACGTACAGGCACACTTTTTAGCAGGGGTCCCTAATAGCAATCAGGAGAGGGCACATCAGCTGTTTCTCTCCTTCCTGCACAAAGGACCTAACTCCGTACAGACCAGCTCTGTATGGCTTAGTACCCAGCCAGCAGTCTTTTTACCCACTGAGCTATCATGAGCCATACAGTCTGTTATGATTGGAATAGGCCATTGGCTTGCAAAATAAGATACATCAGTTTTTGAGGTATCACGTGTAAGTCCCTCGCCCGCAATCCAAATTTTCCAGATCCCTTTGAGGGCTTGACTACAGTGTTCCTGGAGGTGGCTACACTCTACAAGTTAGACTTCAGAGTACTGATGCACTGGGAGATGACACCATACAGCTGGAAGTGGACTTCTCCCTACTTTCAGCCATGGTGCTGAAGCTGCTTGGCAGGTCTTCCAATACCTGGTCTAACTGCTTGCATGAAGCAAATAGTTTTCTTCTCCTGGCTGGGGCCCTTGAAGTCCTCATCTTTGTCTTGCTCAGCGGAGCGGAGAATCTCACCCTCGGTTGAGCTCTTCTGGGCTATTTTTGCCACTACCACCTGCTCCTACCCACTAATGCTGGGTGCATCACCATGTTCAGACCCCTCCAACATTCTCTCACCCATCTGGGGTTCCAAACTCTGCGTGTGCTTGGCACATAATGGTGCCTCTTCTGAACAATTGTCATCCTCTAAGGATTCTTCTTTGGCGGGCTGTGGTTGTTGAGAAAGACCTAGAAGAAAGAGAAAAGGGACAATAGTTGGGATGGCCCTGAGAGCCTGTACAGTTGCAGATGACATGCAACACAATGCAGCTTGAGGTAGTCATCAACAACAAGAAGCATTTATATAGCACCTTTAATGTAGTAAAACATCCCCAGGCGATTCGTAGAAGTGTTATCAGACAAAATTTGACACCGAGCCACATAAGGAGATAGTGGGACTAAGTTTGTTGAAAGAGCGTCTTAAAGGAGGAGGTGGAGAGATTTAGGGAGGGAATTCCAGAGCTAAGGGCCTAGAAAGCTGAACGCATGGTCGCCAATGATGGGCCGAAGGAAGTCGGGGATACTCAAGAGGCCAGAATCGGAGAAAGTTCTTGGAGGGTTGTTGAACTGAATGTTTCAGATATAGGGAGGGGCGAGGCTGTGGAGTGATTTGACCGGGAACCAATGTAGGTCAGCAAGCACATGGGCGATGGGTGAACGGGACTGAGTTAGTATATGGGCAGGAGAGGTTTGGATGTGCTCAAGTTTATAGTGGGGGGGGGGGGGGGGAAATAGGAGGCTGACCATGAGAGCATTGGAATAGTGCAGTCCGGAGGTAAGCAAGGCATGGCTGAGGGTTTCAACAGCAGATGGGCGGAGGCACAAGCCGAGACGGGCGATATTAGAGGTGGAAGTAGGCGGTCTTGGTGATTATGAGGATTTGGGGTCAGACTCAGCTCAGGGTCAAATAAGATGCTGAGGTTGTGAACAGTTTGGTTAAGCTGACTGAATATGCTTTATTTTTGTGCATCAAGGGGTACAAATTAGAGATCCTATTCAGATAAGTCCCTAGGCTCGAAATGCCCGATGCACACAACTCTTGCAGTGTCACTTATTTCAAGAGCTTGCTGCTTCAGCAAAAGGTTGGCTGGTCCTTCTCCTCTCCCTTCCACCATTTGCCGTTTTCTCCTGCAGAGCACGAGTGCCAAATTCAGTGTCTCCTACAAAGGACAGTGTTGAATGGAAAACACGTAGCTAGTGTGAAGTGAGGAAAAAGTACTAAGAGAAGTTTTTGATCATACAATTGCTACCATGGGAGGACAAAATGTTGGTAGTGGCTGCTGCAAAGGGAGCAAGGAACAAGGAACAGGTGACTGTTTGAAATTAGAATGGGAAGTGCTATAGCGTGCCCTTGTGGGTGATTAAGGAAATGATGGAGGGGAGCGAATAGATCAGAGTGCTGAGGGCGGTGAAGGGTTATTGGCAGTTACGGAGAAAGATGGAGAACTGAAATGCTGTACTCACCCTTGCTATTGGGAGATCATTAAGTGCTTTCTGCAGTGAACCGAGGTTCCGGGAGGGTTACACACCTGGAGCTTTCAATCACTGCCATTTCTCGCTATGTGATCCACAATATGTTTGGGAATCCTATTGTTAGGATAAAGGACTTCCCTCCTCACCCCTTCCACCAGCATCTGAGAACCTGGGGGCTTGCCTATGACTCATTTCCATTCCTCCTTCCAGTTCCAGACAAGCTAGACAGAAGAGAATGCAACCTCCTTTTAAGAGCATTCACACTTTAAGGCGGCCACTGGAGGGCCTATTGGAAATTGTGCTTAAAATGTGGGCAGATTTAAATGAAGCCCAGTAGTTAAAATAACTAGGGTATTAAATTTTCAGCAGCAAGTGCATACCACTGGCTCTCAACCCCCCCACCCAAGCAATCCTCTGGTTAAGAATTGCCGTGAAACACACTGCAGCAAATACAAATCTATATGCAAAGTGAGGGGTCCTGCAAAACTCCCATATCTCACCAGCATTTGCCAGCTGTAGTATATACAATCATGGAGGGAAGTTATTACCTCCTGGAACCACTGTTAGAGAATAAAATTAAAGGGAAAACTGAAGTATATCGCCACAGAATTGCTTTTAGAAAATCATTGGCTACTTTTAAAATTAACAGCAAGTTAGAGATGGGAAGTGCAGCACTGATTTGAATTTTTGGGAAGACCCATTGTGAAGCTGGGCAGAATTATTTACAAACATGTGAAAATCATCTAATCAGTGTAATGTGGACTTGATAGATCACTATAAATCTGTAGGTATACAGGCTAATCAAATTATGGAATGCAATTTGGTTTAATCAAGCAGTAGCCCAGCTACTGATGCAAGTTTACTTCCAAGGGGCTTTGATAGATTTAAAAAGCCTCACTCCCACCCTAGTCTCTACTCCTGGTATGGTCCCCATCTTTGCTTCAAGTCCAAAAGGCGCAGACTTGAATGCATTGAGAGCATAACTAGTTTAGCCATCCATCACCATGTAGCTTTACCACATCAAGCACTATTAGGCTAGGCCCCCTGCTACCAAAACAGTTCACAACTCCAGGGTCATGCTGGAAAGCAAACATAACATCTGACACTTCAATATCCTCCTCAAACCCCTGTGTGTGAAGAGCTCATGGTCTTGTCACTAAGGTTCAAATTATCCATGCAGGTGTCATATCACTCCCTTCCCTAGTCAAAATTCCCCAGACCTAGTTTGGAGCTCATCCTATCGATTAGGCCCCTGTTGAACCAATTCCTAATAAATTGACCCTCTGTCTCTTTACTGTCTTTGCCAGCTAATGGAAATGGTTCCTGGTCTTATATGGTTCCCCCTCCTTTTCAAGACTAGTCATTACCTGCTCTTCCAAAAAAACCTTCATCCTAGGAAGCCACCCTATCTCCCTTCCCCAAACTCTTCTAACCAAATCCACCCATATCTTTTCTGCAACTCCAGGTTTGAATCTCTCCAATCATGCTTTTACCTGTCACAGCATTCAAAACTATCCCAATCAAAAAGTTACATCTTGACTGCAGCACTATCCTACCATGTCCTTTTGACTTCTCTACAGCTTTTCAGTCTACCATACCAGCTTTGTTTGGTCAGACATTTACCTGCCCAATCATCTCCAACAATGGCTTCTCTTGGCAGTCCAAGTTACTTTGAAGTCCAGATAATCTATTTGTGCCCCTTTTTCTAGATGCTGCCTTGGGTGACAGCATGCAAGGACATGGCAGACCAGGTGCCATGTATGGAAATGGCACTATACAACCATAACCTCTCCATTGCCAAGGTTCACCACCTCCTTGTTTCAACTCCATTCCTCTTCCATGGTCTCAACTCTCTCCAAGCCCCTCCAGCCCTACTATTCAGAACTCTACATTCTTCCAACTCTGGCCTCATAGCTCACCACTGTTGCTCCACCATTGGCAGCCATACCTTCAGTCTAGGCCCAAATCTTTGGTAACCCCATATCCTTTCACTTTAAGAACTTCCTTAAAACCAAGCTTTTAGTCATCCCTCCAATTGGCTGAGTCAATTTGTCTGGTTACACTTGTGAAGCAGCTTGGGTGTTTTTCTACATTAAAAGTTTGTAGTTTACTAACGTTACAAGGAGAGTTAAATTTTATATTACAGCAAAGTAACAGTTTCTAACTAGTTACACAAACTCAAAGGAACAGTCAACAAGCTACAAATAAACAACCAGAACACCCTACCCTAGTAGCAGCAGGGTAAAGCAGCACTAATTGGAATTTATACCCCTCACATCTCAAACATGTGCCACAACAATGGCTTAAAGAAGTCTGCAGTAAAGTTAACACATAGGCAACAAATGGACCAGTCAGTAAGTCAGTTTCTATATTTTTTTTTTTTACTTGGTTTTCCCTCAAAAATGAAATGTCAGTTGGGCATTACAATTGTCAACATCCAGATGACACAAATTTTGGTTTTCTACCATGTGAAATGAACATTAAGGCAACGTACAAAAAGAAATTTTACATAAATTAACTCCGATGCATAAATTTACAGGTGTAAATGCAACATGTTTTTTTGCAACTCAAGTTTCAGCCCCATGAACTGCTGAGAAACAGAACAGCAGGGTGGTAAGGCCTGAAATGCAATATGTTTCAAACCCTGCAAGAAATGGCAGCAAGACAGAGAAAGTGACTATTTGACAATCCAACAGTGCTCCTTCTAAAACACTTCATACTAGCTTTCTGAAGGGATGGTAATTTCTTTACAAGTAGGCTCTTTCTTCCAGTTTCATGAGGCTAGCATGAGGTGTAATTGCCTGGGCAAAAAAAAAAAATTCCTCCTTTTCAAAGTTATGCAGCAAATGCTGTGCATCTGCTTGCAGTCCATTTAGAAGCATTTGCGGTGCACAATGGATGGGCCAGACTCATCATATTCTTGCTTGCTGATCCACATCTGCTGGAAGGTGGACAGGGAAGCCAAGATGGAACCTCCGATCCAGACAGAGTATTTACGTTCAGGTGGAGCAATGATCTAATAAGGAAACAGAATGGAATTGCAAATTAGTGAAAGCTCAAGTTGAATACTTCATGCATATACCCCAATTCCAGAAAAGGGGAAAACAGCCCCCAAATGAAATTATACTATTGCTATATACTAAAAAAATATAGTACAATTGCCAATTAAAAGTTTGCTTCTCCTGCCAGTTGTAGTGTCTCACTCTTCTCTCCTTCACCCAATGTCTATAGCTCATCTCTTCCTCTCCCATCAGAAGAAAATTAGTCTCTAGTGAAGGTGAAAGGCTACTTGACAAATCCCTAAACAGTTGGAAATCTACAGACCTGGATCTGCATCCATCACTCCATGGTGTAGCGCATTTATCCATGATTGGCCTGTTAAGGCCATTACTTGGGACTGCAGTCTAAGTTAACTGCTACTTTAATGAACGATAACAGGAAAAACCTACCTTGATTTTCATGGTGCTGGGTGCAAGGGCTGTGATTTCTTTCTGCATTCTGTCAGCAATGCCAGGGTACATGGTGGTACCACCAGACAATACTGTGTTAGCATATAGGTCTTTACGGATATCAACGTCACATTTCATGATTGAGTTGAAAGTAGTTTCGTGGATGCCACACGATTCCATACCTAGAAGGCAAGAAAAAATTCCAGTTGAAACCATGCAAGAGTTGGTCCATCCCATTCCTACTCAGGAATACTGCTGATACACATTACAATCTGTTCCATCAAGATTATTATTATTTTTTTTTTTTAAAAACTAATGCCAGCCATAACATTTTGCATCATGTCATGTTGGTTTACCAATTCATAGAAACAAAAGCCACTTGTGTAACAAGACCCCATAGATGGCACCTCACTAGTGCTAAAGTTCTTGCACCAGAGGCCTGGAATTAAGCAGCCAAATGGCTACATTACCCAATGGTAACTTGGTAGAAGAGTCAATTTCCAGACCATTTTGACTTGAATACCTACCCAAGAAGGATGGCTGGAACAGGGCTTCAGGACATCTGAATCTCTCGTTGCCAATGGTGATGACCTGACCATCAGGCAGCTCGTAGCTCTTCTCCAGAGAAGAGGAGGAAGCAGCAGTGGCCATTTCTTGTTCGAAGTCCAGGGCTACATAGCACAGTTTTTCTTTGATGTCACGGACAATTTCCCTTTCTGCTGTAGTGGTGAAAGAGTACCCTCGCTCTGTCAGAATCTTCATGAGGTAGTCTGTCAGGTCACGACCAGCCAGATCCAGACGCAGAATGGCATGGGGAAGTGCGTAACCTTCATAAATGGGCACAGTGTGGGTGACACCATCACCAGAGTCCATAACAATACCAGTGGTACGACCAGAGGCATACAGGGACAGCACAGCCTGGATGGCAACATACATGGCTGGGGTGTTGAAGGTCTCAAACATGATCTACAAGGGCAAAAAAAAAGTGAATTTCAGTGGTACGAAGCAATCAAGTCCTGCACACTTGGAATTTGTTAGCATGCCAACATGCAGGAAAAGATGGAAAATGCAATGAAGAAGGTGGCAGACAGAAACCAAACAAAGATGAAGCAGAAAGAAACCTGGAGACTTCAGGGGAGAAATTCCAGAAACAGAAGAGCATCCTGGAAATATTGAAACAATCATTAGGTTCAGGAGAATTGAAAAAGAAAAATGTAGGAAAAGTTTATGGAATATACACAGATTTTATTAAAACAGTAAGTTACCTGTGTCATCTTTTCTCGGTTAGCTTTGGGGTTCAGGGGAGCTTCTGTGAGCAGGACAGGATGTTCTTCTGGAGCAACACGGAGTTCGTTGTAGAATGTGTGATGCCAAATCTTCTCCATATCGTCCCAATTGGTGACAATACCATGCTCGATAGGGTATTTCAAGGTAAGGATACCCCTCTTGCTCTGAGCCTCATCACCTACATAGCTGTCCTTCTGGCCCATACCAACCATAACACCCTGGAAGCAGGAAACACCAGTTATTACTACAGATAATACATCAGTGAATATCACATTAAAGTTTAAGTCTAAGAGCTGCACACTTTGACCATTTAATTGTCATGTGCAATTCAGAAAACAACACTAGGGCACGCAAGCTAAAAGCAGAATCCAGTTTGCACATTTCTACATCCATGCATTAAATATTTTGAATTTGTACTCTTAAAGCCTACCTGATGTCTTGGGCGTCCAACAATGGAGGGGAACACAGCACGGGGAGCGTCATCTCCAGCAAAGCCAGCCTTGCACATACCAGAACCATTGTCTATGACAAGTGCTGCAATCTCATCATCTGCCATTTTAACTAAAATGTAGAGGGAGGAAAAAAAAAAATCAGTGCTTATACCATTTCAAAAAGGCAGCATGTACAGCAAATTACACAATCTGATCACAAGCCTCTTCCCACAATTTCAACTATCTGCTGCTTCCAATTATTAGAAAAAAAGTTAGTGCAAGGACTAAATTAGTCACTGAAATTTCCTTTTACCACAAGTACAGAGCAACTAATTTCTAAGCAGCTGATTAGTAGACAGTTTTCCCTGTCCAATTCTGTGCAATAGTTTGCTGGGTAGAGAACAATGTCGTACATGGCTCAACTAATCAGATTGAACACTTCCATAAAAGGATATGGTTTGAGTCTAGTAAGGATAGACCACACCCCTCAAGCAGCTTCAACTTTACCAAGTGTCAGTCTTTAATGTATCCAAATTCCAAACCCCTCCCATTTACTGGGGGGAAAAAAATCCCAGTACCTGTCCTTTGTTATACTGCACCACTTTCAGGCTGGATTTAAATATAACAGATGTACATGAATAACTGTCCCTTTTCTTCCAGTTCGTGAGCCACACCTTCCTGCTTTCGTTGCCACATGCAATTTCGAAGAATAAAGCCAAAGTACCTGCCCCACCCTTACACCCGTTAGTTAAGATAAGCTTTGAGCATTCCACCCCAGTCAAAAATCAATCTGCCCACCTTTTCAAGGTGGGGTTTTCAAACATTTTGATCAACTGGCCATGGCTCATATGATCACATGAGGGGATAAAACTAGCATATCCATAATATACACTTTATAGACACATAAACCAGTCTCAAATCAGGAGCAATGGCACATAGGGTTCTGTAAAAGATGCTCACAAATCATTACGAAGTGAGTCTGGCTGGGATCAGTTCAGATTAGCCCAGAGATCTCACGAAGTATGAATAAAAGTGAAAATTCAGCCCCAGTGATAATTTTAAGGACACTACTCTCCCATGACAATACTCTCTTCCACTGATGCTCACCATTTTAGCCCAGTTTCCTAGTCAGCCACCATTTTACATTTTCCCTTCCCAAATTCACCATTTTAAGCTCCTCTTGCAATACTAGCACT
This sequence comes from Pristiophorus japonicus, assembly GCF_044704955.1. Classification (NCBI taxonomy): domain Eukaryota; kingdom Metazoa; phylum Chordata; class Chondrichthyes; family Pristiophoridae; genus Pristiophorus; species Pristiophorus japonicus. The sequence continues at coordinate 113,101,151 of NC_091992.1, forward strand.
TTTAAAAAAAAAGTTAGAACCAATAACGGTCACACCATGCGAGGTTTTAAAAAAAATTGTTGCAAGTAACCTGGAAGATGAGTGTAACAATTTCAGCTATTATATTTTAAATTAAATCTCAAAATCCTGTGCTAGATGTTACAATTAGATAAAATCATATTCCAAAATTTTACGACCTAAAAATCAAAAAAAGGCCAAATTGTTGAAAAAAAGCTTTAAATTTTTAATAGAATAAAAACAACATCGCATTCCAGCACAAATAGCTGACTTACAACGTTCTTCCCTTATAACAGCTTACAGGATTTTCTTTTCACCTGTTAGGTTGATCTCACGTCCACTCCTTCTCACTGTGTCCTCTCCCTGAAGCTGCCGGACTGACTGTGACCGTTCTCATCCGCGCCCCGCTCTCTAATGGAACGAGACCCCGCCCCCCCGGCCGCGCGCACACTGCACAGACATACCCATATTTGGGCATCTTTCACCAGCTCGCGCGGCCATTGGCCCAGGCGCCGCCGCACGCGCCCCTGCAAGGGAGTGTGGCGTCGCGCTCCGCCGCTTGACTCGTTCAACACATCGCCGTCTGCCATTGGTCCGCCGCCGCCGGCGCTCGCGCCCGCGTCCGCGCGCGTCACGCGACGTCGAGGTCCTGCAGTGCGAATTGCACATGTCACGGCCGCGAGCCGGGGAGCCAAGGCAGCCGACGTGCGCCCCGGCATCTGAATACGCCGCACTGTTCCCGTGAACGCCGATCGCAAAGGTCGCGCCGCAACCACGGTCCGGGGCCCCGCGATTGGACTCGGCCCGGTAATCTGATTGCGAAATAGCTCGAGTACGTTTAAATGACGGTTACGTTATATGGTATGCAGTCTTCGGGGACCCTGGCATCTTTTTGTGAGGCTCTCTCTTTTATAATCTGAGACTGTTTAACAACATTGTGTTTTAAAACAAATATATAAATCCCAGAAAAATTAAATGTCCAGAATCTTAGAGTAAGAATATGTCAATAAGTGTGTCCTAGTTCAATTGGCTCCTTGTAAACTGGCCGGGTGTGTATGGCAGTAGCAGACATAGTGCTCACAATCTGCTTTGATATTGTGGCGAGTGAAGGGCTCCAATTTACCATGGCAGGGACAATGCACACACACACATAACCTGCCAGGAAAAAATGAGTGAAAATGCACAAACTGTGGGTGTACCGTGTGAGCAACAGCTTTTGTGACCATATTTGGACTTTTTTCCCCCAGAGTATCAGATGGGAATGTCAACAAAATGAGTTTCAGCCCAATACACACCTCACCTTTAAACCAACCAGGAGGGTATGCCATTGAAACTAATCTGGGATTTATGTCGTATAATTTAGTAGCCTTGGATTAACATTGATATTGTTAACCATATAAGTAAATGCAGAACGTGGTAAAAGAGCAGAAAACAAAACGTGTACAAGTAATTACAACCAAATTGAAACCTGAACTCTGTCTTCTGTGTACATACAGCGTTATCTTACCTAATCGTTACTCTATATGAGCTACACTGAGGCTGAGTTGCTTTTTAAAAAAAAAACACATCAAATTTGAATGTGAAAAGCTTGGACAGAGCACAATGGTACATTGTGTTCATCTTCAGATGTGCTCTGCCACATAGGATGTAGGTTACTCATGTCACTAATTCCCCAGAGCCCAGGGACATCCCCCACAAAGATGAAAGGAAGTCTGAAGGTGGAACGCCATGGTCACTTAAAAAATCCAGTAGCCTTCGGCAAAGACTTGGGGACAGGTTACTTGTATGCCCTCACAGACAGGGAATAGTGTGTGACACAATAAAATCAAAAGAGGGGAAAGGAAAATTAAGTACATTTTAAAAGAGAACACAATAAAAGGATCATCATTTTTGTCGCCTAAAATAAATGGATGCTGGAGTTTTGGACAGTATTCTCCATGGCGTTTACAAGTGAACTCTTGTTGCACTGTGGACGGGTCCAGTCATCCAGGCACTGTTGGGTCGTAGGAGCCAGCAATGAATACTCAGCAGAACAATTGGATCGCATCTAACTCTCTAAACTCCCAAGTTTTTATTAGGCCCCTGGCATTACACCCCATCCATTAGCCATGTTCATGTACTGCCTGTATTCCACCAATCCAGCCCCAGCTCCGTGACAACGTGGGATTCATGCACTTCCTAAATTTGTTTACTGTTCTTTGCCACATTTGTTCATTCATGCTGATCTGACATAGTTTTGTATAGAGGGCAAATGTAAAACCAAAATGAAAAACAGTATGAAAAACTGATGGTCAGTGGGTATTCACTAGGATTTTGTATACAGACAAAAATCCTCGTAAACACCACAGAACATGCGTTTTCACCCTTTTTTCATTTCTGGGTTCATACTTGCTCCCATGCTTTTTATACATTTAGTTTTTTGACTGTTCTAACTCCTCTTGTGCACCATACCAATTTTTGTGCTTCTTTTTGGTTCCATCTGCACTCCTTTCTGTTATTCGTTATTTTCCATTCTTGATCCTTTATATCTTTCTCACTTTGTTTTATTATCTTCCTCCTTTGCTACCTCACTGGTTTGCTCAGAAAGAAAGAAAGACTTGGATTTATATAGCGCCTTTCATGACCACCGGATGTCTCAAAGCGCTTTATAGCCAATTAAGTATTTTTGAAGTGTAGTCACTGTTGTAATTACCCTCACATCCCTCACTGTTGTAATTACCACTTGCTTTACTGTTTCATCTTTAATATATTATGCAATTAAAGAGACTAGAGCCAATCATCTGTCAACAAACAACATATTGGTACAATATAAATATGAACTTACCCCATAGCCATGTGACTAATGGTTTACCCATTGTAGTACTAAACCATATAGACGAGAAGACCTGTGCTTAATTCCACGTTTGTGCTGAATTGACTCATTTTGTATGGGGCAACAATTGCTACCCAGCAACCCCTGCGAGACAGTGCATTGGTATACATGCCAAGTGGGGATAGGATTGGGCTTTACTCTTATGCCATCCATAATCAAATAGCCTGCTAACACTACGTTTACTATAAACTAAGTTACCAGCGGGCTACCAGAAGCTATGGAATTATAATCCAAGAAAGAGTCACTTCTTTCAGGAGAGGAGAGCGGCAGAGAAAATGTAAAAATAAACCACAGTATAATTTTCAAAGAAATTGCACATTCTAAAGAAGGTCGGCTGTATTTATACCACATTCTTTAATCTTATTTCAGGTCTTGTTGAGATGAGATCCAAAGTCCTTAGTGCTCGCAAGGAACTATTGATCCAACTTATTAAGAAGCTGTGTCATTTGGCTGTGTTGAGCTAAGTGTCACCAACAATGGCATCCCTATTGGTTCAGAGGTGGAAGATCAAAAGTAGAACCCAGTGTCGTTCTAGTCCATTTGATTACACACATGGCTTCCTGATACACATCTATTACAGGAGCTTTATTACAGGATTCAGCCTGGCCAGAATAAATGGAAGAATCAATCATGAAACCCAGGCTGATAAAATAAGATATCATAGTGTGGAATTTTATTTTAACATTCCTTTTCTTTTGTTCAGTATAGCGTATTTTTTGTAGTTATATGAAATAAGACTACAGTACATCCTGATTTTTCTTGTTTCTTCTCCACATTCCGAATACCTCACACTATGCCACCTCCTTACAGATCTTCCTCATCTACTGCCCCGCCGCTGAATTCATCAGTCCTCAAACTCTGGAATAATAAGAGTTCTTTCCAACTTCTATCAACTCAGCTTCTCCCAGCACAGCTGCCATCCTTGCCTTCTGCACTCTCACTCTCCAAACTGTCTCTGCCACCCACCCAGGCATAGACACCTGTTCGACCTTGTTATCACATATGGCTTTGAGATTCTAATGTCTCAATCACAAACAAGGCTCTCTCCAATCACTTCCTCATCTCCTTTTTCCTATGCATCCCCTGCATGCCCTAAATCTATGCACTATCACCTTCTGCCGCAGATAAAATTATTCCTTAACTTCTTCAAACATGCCCCCTCACACGCGAATCGCTGGCAATTCTCAATCAATATCCTCCACTGCACCCTCCATCCTCAAATCATGTACAAAACCGTTGGTACCTGCTCTGCTGCCTCCATTTCCCGTGCTCTCCCTGTCGCCTTATTCCATCGTTTTTCTTACATCTGCCCCTTCCCCAGCAAATCGATCTCATCACAAAATCCACCACATGCTCCCTCAACCCTCTCCTGTCCCAGATCCTGATTAACCAGTTTTTCTTCTCAGTTTATACTTGTCAAATTCATCAACCCCCTGTCTCTATCCTCTGACATGGGCCCTACTCTCAACCACTCCATTCTCCCCAAATTCTAAACCATCTCCAACCTTCCTTTTCTCCCTGAGCTTCTGAAACAAGTCATTGCCTTGCATTTACATTCCACTTCTCCCTGTTAAAGCCTTCTAGTCAGCTTTCTGCCCCTACCCACAGCATCGAAGCGGCACTGGTTAAAGCTACCTACGGCATCCTGTGCAACTGTGATTGCAGCCCCGGTCCTTCATCATCCTCCGTAACTCCTCTGTTGCCTTTGAGACATTAAACCCCAGATGAGCCAAAACTTCCTTCAGCTAATTGTAGGCAAAACCAAAGACATCCCTTGTTAACATCTACACGCCTCCAAGCTCGACTCCATTAACTGCCCCCGCTGTCATATTAGGTTAAGCCCAGGGGTGTGACTCTTGGCGTCTGGCTTTGCCCTTGAAAACCAGTTCCTCCTGCACATCCAATCTATCACCAAGATTTCCTCTGCCTCCACTTCTCCCTTTACCATCAAAACCCTAATCCACACCTTTATCACCTTAATGCTGGAGTTCTTTGATACTTTCTTTGCCGCGCTCCCTGCTTCAGTACTCCCATAAACTACATTCCCTGGATTGATGATGTCGACCGCAATAGATTCTTCATGTATGTAATACAAGCTCACATTACAGAGTCCTCCTGTCTGAATTCAGAAATGAATTGCTGAACTGGAACCCTTTGCAGATTTAAACGTGTTGTGGATCAGGAAATCTCCCAGCAAGGGTAAGTAATGACTCAATTTGCAATATGGGATCACTTTTGGAAATTGATCCCATGTAAATGGGTTTGAAAATAACAGACACCACTTACTAATGCAGTTCTAACAACTTTCAGATAAACACAGTGGCCCTGAAAATCCAGACAGGATGAACACAGCCCAGCATAAGTATTGAGATATGCCAACCGCTGCTGACCATGGCAGACTTTCCAGTATAAGGGGGTGGACTTCTGTTTTGTATATTTATGGTAGACGCTCGTACTTCTGGGGGTGCATCTGTGGTGACCACCTCGCCACCTCGTCCCATGAAAACATTCTTTAAAAAGTTATGCTCTTTTGGGGTGTCCGGGCCTCAATCCCAGCATCCCCCCCACCCCTTACACCCCACATCTGTTGAGGTATACTTGGCCTGACCAGACTTAACCTCTGCCGTCCATATGCTGTGTTCCTCAGAGCTTGGGGTGTGGGCACTCCGACATGCAGAGTCCCCCCGCTACCCATGATGATGATGACTATGTTTTTGGAAGGCTCTGCCCCCAACAGGCTATTGAGGAAAGTTCGGCACAAGGCTGCGATCCAGTGTATTGGGTTCTAGGCTGGTTTCCGAGCTTTCCGATGAACACCCGCCAAAGTCAAAGTGGAAGTGTGCTGGAACGGCCACACATTCTCAGGGCCAGTATTCTTACAGAGACTAAGATACAACCTCTGCTGCACGCCAGTAGACAAACACAATGGATAAATCATTATTTCCTTCAATGTACAGAAGCAATCTGTTGTTCACACTTAGGTGGCTATTGGCTGTTAAAAACCAGAGGATAGCATCTCAACTGTACTTTAGGCTACCAAAAGTAAATCAACACATTTGCAACATCAGCCAACTTTCATTGACTAGGTTAACCAAATGAAGGATGCAACTTGAGAGAAATGCCCGAGACATGCTGGTGCCCTTGCCAGAGTCAGCAACTTCAGGTGGTGAGCAGAGAAAATGAAAAAAAAATAATTCTGCGTTTCTTACTCAGGAGTTTCTTTAGACCAAGAACATAACATAAGAAATGGGAGCAGGAGTAGGCCATTTGGCCCCTCGAGCCTGCTCCGCCATTCAATAAGATCATGGCGGATCAGATCATGGACTCAGCTGCACTTCCCTGCCCGCTCCCCACAACCCTTTACTCTCTTATCGCTCAAAAATCTGTCTATCTTCGCCTTAAATAAATTGAATGACCCAGCCTCCACAGCTCTCTGGGGCAGAAAATTCCATAGATTTATAACCCTCTACGTTTTAAATGGGTGGCCCCTTATTCTAAGACTATGTCCCCTAGTTTTAGTTTCCCCTATGTGTGGAAATATCTTTTCAGCATCCACCTTGTCAAGCCCCCTCATTATCTTATAAGTTTCAATAAGAACACCTCTGATTCTTCTGAACTCCAATGCGTATAGGCCCAACCTGCTCAACCTATCCTCATAAGTCAACCCCCTCATCTTCAGAATTAACCGAGTGAACCTTCTCTGAACAGCCTCCAATGCAAGTATATCCTTCTTTAAATACGGAGACCAAAACTGTATGCAGTACTCCAGGTGTAGCCTCACCAATGCCCTGTACAGTTGTAGCAGGACTTCTCTGCTTTTATACTCTATCCCCCTTGCAATAAAGGCCAACATTCCATTTGCCTTCCCGATTACTTGCTGTACCGGCATACTAACTTTTTGTGTTTCATGCACAAGGACCCCCCAGTTCTCTCTGTACTGCAGCACTTTGCAATTTTTCTCCATTTAAATAATAATTTGCTTTTCTGTTATTTCTGTCAAAGTGGATAACCTCACATTTTCCCACATTATACTCCATCTGCCAAATTTTTGCCACTCACATCCCTTTGTAGATTTTTTTTGTGTCCTCACAGATTTGCTTTCCCACCCATCTTTGTATCATCAGCAAACTTGGCTACACTATACTCGGTCCCATCCAAGTCATTAATATAGATTGTAAATAGTTGAGTACCCAGCACCAATCCCTGCGGCACCCCACTAGTCACTGTTTGCCAACTGGAAAATTACCCATTTATCCCAACTCTCTGTTTTCTGTTAGTTAGCCAATCCTCTATCCATGCTAATATATTACCCCCAACCCCGTGAGCTTTTACCTTGTGCAATAACCTCTTATGTGGCACCTTATCAAATGCCTTCTGGAAATCCAAATGCACCACATCCACTGGTTCCCCCTTATCCACCTTGCTCATTAAATCCTCAAGAGAGATCATGTCCATATTTGTATCTGAAGTGTAATAAAAACATATACTCGGGCAGCCCACAAGGTGACTTCCTCTGCCCAGTCTCCAATGTTCAACACTTCCAAACATTTGTAGCTACCAATAATTGCTCCATTGTGAAGTGCAACTCTTTGGTTTCATCTAATTTATCATTTGATCAATACTTGATTTCCAGGATTCAGGGTCAATCTGCTAGATGCCCAACTTCCTTAACCTTTCTGCAGAGTTTAAATTCCTGATAGCTATAATCACCTTCATCGCTTGCCTCTGCACCTTCCTTCCATTTTACAAGTTTTCTCTGAATTTCAATTGTAGTGTAAAATATTCAGCTGAGAGAGAAAAGCTATTGCTGCTGGATGTAAAGGCATTATTTACAGTTTTTTATAGGAGGAAAAAGATCCATAAACCTTTTTCATGTGCCTCAGGTTTGATGATTATAAAACTGGCACGAAAAGCAGAACTTAATAATGAAGTGATGAACTTGGCAGCAGGAGTGATTGAACTTCATATTTAAACAACAGTGGCAAATTACTTACCTTCCTTCTTCTTGTGCAAAAGGCCCTTCTTCCACTCAACTGTGAAGTACTATCAGGGTTATAAACCTGACACTTACTGCAGATGCTGGAAATCTGGAACAAAGAGAGAGAACTGCTGGAAATACTCAGCAGGTCAGGCAGCATCTGTGGAAAGAGAAACAGAGTTAACATTTCAAGTCAATGACCTTTCATCAGACCTGACCGACTGAGTATTTTCTGCTTTTATTTCGCACTTATGTTTGAGGACAACAGCAAAAAACACCACCAAGCAGGGAACACCATTACACTTTGGGTGGGGTCCACCAGGAAGAGATGTTGAAAAGGGCTGTCTGAGGTCTAACGCCAAATTGCATCATGTTGCATATATTAATGAGATTTTTTTTCCTCCATTTTCTCCTCTCCTGAATTATTGCTGGCGTATAGCTATGTGGACACCAGCAGCTCTCCAGTACCTTGCCTGAGTGACCATTCATTGTGTCAGCAAGTTTCAGCAGGCTATTTTTTTTTTTTTCCTTTTTTTTCAAAGTAATCCCGCTTTTTATAGAAGAAAATAAAACTGATCATAAATGTCTTTGTTCTCCAGATCAGTTGAAGAAATAGTATAGGCATAGTTGCAATGGGCCCAATGGCCTCTTTCTGTGCTGTATTTTCTGGGACTCTGGGGTTAGTTGGTTCTCAGGGGGGTTTGACATCATAACCCCTGCAGTTTGTCATGGAGCTTCTTTTGGGATCCATGAGGATAGTCACCATATCAGTGAAGCAGCCAAGCAAGGAAAAAGATCCAATCTGAGGGTCCCTTTGCTTTTGTTCTCCATCTCGCCATCCAGCTGCAACCAATTTGATCATGGAGAGCAACACAGCTGAACATTATCCTGTCCTCATCCAATATCCATAAGCACTTTCCAGCATGGGTCACTCGTCAGCAATCAGTAACTTGAACCCTGGCTGATTTTTCTTCTCGTCTACAACAACAGTAACAACTTGTCCAAGAACGCCAAGGACAACCATTGCGCTCTCCACTGTTTAAAGTCTGTGCTGTCTGCTACTTTACCTTTACCTAGTGTGCAATCAGTGGAACATTAATAAGTTCTTTAAACATATTTCAGTCACTGACTGAGTGGATAAATCAACCTCCTAATGTGGTGCTGAGCCTGTTAGCTCATCCCAGCGGGAGCAATGGTGGTAATGGTGCAGTGGGCCCCAGTGTCACTGGACGAGGGAGGGGAAAGAGATCATCCTGCTCCTGATTGACATTGAGTGACTTCTGCTGGCAATATACCAGCTTGCATATGGATTTTTGTCACACATCCTGATAATTCCAGATATATTCAAAAACAGGAAAGTAAGAAACAATGCAGTAATGAAGTTTGTATCTGTTAAGAAAGAAATATATATAGAACCTTGTCAAAATGTCTGTCGACACTGTTATGTAGGCCTATGATAGTTTTTCACAATGCCATGGACCTGCTGAGATATTCTGCAGGCATCAACAATCCCGCAGTTTAATTCTACAGTGTTGTATGTGCCGTTGCTAAACATTAAATGTTGCTTCATCTAAATGTTACCTCCCCTATGAATTGTGTTTAGGTCATGTGACTCATCACGCACCTTTTCAGTGAAAATATTTATGTACATTAACTGGACAATAATTAAAATATGCATTTATTATTTGCCCAGTGTGATCAGTTATTATTCATTCACCCATTGACTTTTGAAGACAGATTTCAACTTGAATAATTTCCTCTCTTTTTAAAATGTTGTGTGAAGTAAGGTGCGGGATGTCAGTGCTGAGCCATGAATTGCCTTTCTCATTCGCAGTCAAAGCCGAATGCATAATGACATTTCCTCTATTCTACAAATCTCTGAAAAGCACCTCCTACTGCATCTGTAAGACTTTGCCACTTTCATACCATCCATCTTTTTGGACTAGGTGAGATTGGCAGTTTAATATTGGATTAGGAGTAACTATGTGCTTTGGACTCATGTACACCAGTAGAAACTGGGCTGAGACTGCTCAGACTTGATTCATATGAAGTAACATTTTCCAGACACACTAGAGAGTTTAGAAACACTGTCCCTTTAACATGTATAATATCATTTTCCAAACCGACAACAGACTGGAGCAAAAAGTAGAATCCCCATGATGCAGTGCGAGCTTGTGAGCACGTGGAGCTGAAACTAAAAAGTCCCATGAGAGGGAAAACCTAATCTAATGCCCCAAACTGGAAATCCCTTTTTATTATTTCTAATTACTACTAAAATGTGGACTTCCCCTGGTGTTTTTGCCAAGGAGGAAGAGGTTACACTTCACACAAACGGTCCACATGTTCTGTCTGCTGTTTATCTTTTTGTTAAAATTACAGTTTTGTGACTGACACATAAAGGATTAGACAAGTACCTATTTAACACGAAACCCGATGGCCTGGAATTTTCTTTGGAGGGAGATTGTGGCCGCATGCTGAAAATGGATTAGTGCTGGTGTCGGTAGAATAGGGTAATCAGGGCTGACTGAAGGAATTAGTGTTCAAATATCTGCCTCTTATATAACTACAGCTACATTAAACCCTAATAAACCATGAATGACATTTTTACAAAACTGCATTCCAATGTCATTTAAAATTGTTTAAAATTGTTTGAAAGGTATTCAATTTTTTTTGTGTTTTTTGAAAGAACATTGGCCGAGAAATTGAATGCTAATATTGCCAACAATAATTTCTAGGCTCATATTCTTCATGTGCTGGAGTTTTGCTATAAATGGTTGCAGGGTAAAATTATGAGCCACTGTATTTAAATCAAGGTGACATGAAGTGCAGAGGAAGATTGAGAGCGTCACATTAAAATCATGATAATTGCAAGTCCAAGGCAATGTTTAAAATTAAAACTTTATTTTGAATCTCGGCATTACAAATCAGTGTTGGCCAGTTAATGTTTTCCACTGAATTGATCTGGAAATGCAAGCATGTTTGGACAGGGTGGAGCTGTTTCTGTGGATGAAGGAGTCCCTTGCTTTTTGTGATGTACATCAATGATCTAGACTTGAATATAGGGGGTATGATTAAGAAGTTTGCAGAGGATACTAAAATCAGCTCTGTGGTTGAAAGCTGCGGACTGCAGGAAGATATTAATCAATTGGTCAGGTGGGCAGAACAGGGCAAATGGAATTTAATCCAGACAAGTGTGAGGTCATGCATTTTGGGAGGGCTAACAAGGAAAGGAAATACACATTAAATGGTAGGATACTGAGAAGTGTAGAGGAACAAAGGACCTGGGAGTGCATGTCCACAGATCCCTGAAGGTAGCACCAGTTCGATAAGGTGGTTAAGAAGCCATACCGAATGCTGGCTTTTATTAGCCGAGGCATAGAATACAAGAGCAGGGGGGTTTATGCTTGAACTATATAAAATCACTGGTTAGGCCACAGCTGGAGTACTGCGTGCAGTTCTGGTCACCACATTACAGGAAGGAAGTGATTGCACTGGAGAGGATATAGAGGAGGTTTACAAGGATATTGCCGGGAGTGGAGAATCTAATCTATGAGGACAGATTAGTTAGGCTGGATTTGTTTTCATTGGAACAGAGGAGGCTGAGGTGCATAAAATGTTGGGGCCTAGATATAGTGGATAGAAAGGGCCTATTTCCCTTAGCAGAGGGGTCAAAACCAGGGGGCATAAATTTAAAGTAATTGGTCGAATATTTAGAGGGGATTTGAGGGGAAATTTCTTCACACAGAGGGTGGTGGGGGTCTGGAACTCACTGCCTGAAAGGGTGGTAGAGGCAGAAATCTTCACCACATTCAAAAAGTACTTGGATGTGCACTTGAAGTGCTGTAACCTGCAGGGTTACGGACCTAGAGCTGGAAAGTAGGATTAGGCTGAATAGTCTCTTGTTGGCCGGCATGGACATGATGAGCCGAAATGGCCTCCTTCCATGCTGTAAAATTCTATGATTCTATGAACAGGTGAGTTTGAGGACAGGATACTGCAGTTACAATAAGCCACCACCAGACAGCACTGAGAAATCAGCTGTTTACCAGGACAATCTTATTATAAGCACATTACTTTGTGTAGGTGCTACTGTAGGACAGCTTTATGGGGAGGTAATAAAGTTAAGCTGTTTTTAGAATTCATAAAACGAGGCAGTAGCCAAGTTTAAATATTCAATTTGACAAAGACACAAATCAAAAGCAAAGCACTGCTAATGCTGGAAATCTGAAATTAAAACAGAAAATGCTGGAAATACTCAGCAGATCAAGCAGCATCTGTGGAGAGAGAAACACCCTATCACTCCTGCCCTCCATCCTATCACAGACCTTCCCGATTCTTTCCTTCTCCTTTCCCTGACTACTTGCTTAAAACCTGTTACATCTCTAACTTTTGCCAATTCTGCCAAAAGCTCATCGACCTGAAACGTTAACTCTGTTTCTCCAAAGACACAAAAATCTGTTTGAACAGATCTTCAAAAATGGTATGTTAATGACTAATGTGTAATGTTGGCCTTAGAAACTAAATTAAATACTCAGTTTTGTATAATTTGCACTATTTTGCAATTTTCTAGTTACATTGTGAGTTATGTTTCAACTTGTTTGTAAATGCAGTGTTTCTTCAAGTTTATAAAATACAGATTTATAATAATTATTTTCAAAAAACTTGGTATGGTGTACTACACTCGATTCACAATTAATGACCTACTTTGTAATCTGTCCTTTGGATGCGATGTTGAAGTGAGGCCCCATCTGCCTGTTGAGGTGGATGTTAAGGATCTCAAATGACATTGCATTCTCCCAGTGTCCAATAGCTGACTAACTGATTATTCATCTCATTGCTGTCAGTTGGATTCTGTTGCGTGCAAAATGGCTTCCATATTAGAACAACAGTGACTGCACTTCAAAGTAATTCATTGGATGTTACGCACTTTGGGATGTTTATGATAAGGTGCAGCATAGAAGCAAGTTCTTTCTTTTACCTAATACAAAATTCTATTCTAAGGATTATTTACATTGGTGTTATTCACAGTACAAATTCTGCAATAATCAAATGATTACAGTACTGTTGAATGAATTTGCATAATATGTAAAATGTTGACTAAGCATATATTTGTTGAGGCAGCCTAGTATAGAACCACAAATCATTGGTATCACAGCACTGTGTCATGTTTGAACCCATAATTTCCCTAAATGCTTCCCAGTCCCAGGGAGGGAGAGACGGAAGGGGAAGAATAACTCAAACATGGGGAAGGGGAAGACTAACTCTACGGGCCCAAGTTTCCACAAGAAAAAAAACGGGCGCCCCTCCGAGCTGGGCGCCCGTTTTTCGCGCCTAAAACGGCGCCTAAAAAAATCCTCGGTATTCTCCACCTACTTACAGGTCCTCTGGCCCTCGGCGCAGCCAGCACGAGCTGTGGGGGGGGCAGAGCCAGGTCCCTGCGCTGAAAACAGTGCCGGGACCTCTGCACATGCGCGCGACAGTCGGCACGCAAGTGCAGTAGCTCCAGGCGCCGAACTGTGTGGGAGGGGCCCGAAGCACGCAGCCCCTAGCCCTGGCCGAATGGCCTCACTGGGGCTGCGTGAATAAGGCTCCTCCCTCGGCCAGCTCCTGTTCCCCGACCAGACCCGACACCCGCTCCCCCCCGCGACACCCGCTCCCCCCTGCCTCCGGACCAGACCCGACACCCGCTCCCCCCTGCCTCCGGACCAGACCCGACACCTGCTTCCCCCCCCCGCCGACCAGACCCGACCCGACACCTGCTCCCCCCATCCCCCGCCGACCAGACCCGACCCGACACCCGCTCCCCACCCCCTCTCTCCCTCCCCCTCTCTCTCCCTCCCTCCCCCTCTCTCTCTCTCCCTCCCTCCCCCTCTCTCTCTCTCTCTCCCTCCCTCCCGCTCAGCGACACGAACAGCTTTCTCCCCCCCCCCCTCCCGCTCCCGCTCAGCGGCACGAACGGCTGCAGAATTCTCCCTGGCTGAAGCACTTTCACACAGGTAGGAAGATGGTTTATTTAATCTTTTCTTGGCTTATAAATGTTTATTCAGGTTGGATTTATTTGTATAATATTTGTAGAAGTATAAATAAGGATTTATTGTCGAATTTAATGAGTTCCCTTCCCCCCCACCTCGTTCTGGACGCCTAATTTGTAACCTGCGCCTGATTTTTTAATGTGTAGAACAGGTTTTTTCAGTTCTACAAAAATCTTCACTGGCTCCATTCTACTTTAGTTTGGAGTACATTTTCACTGTGGAAACTTTCAAATCAGGCGTCAGTGGCCGGACACGCCCCCTTTTGAAGAAAAAACTCTGTTCTAAAGTAGAACTGTTCTACCTGACTAGAACTGCAGAAAAAAAAATGTGGAGAATTGCGATTTCTAAAATAGTCCGTTCTCCACCAGTTGCTCCTAAAAATCAGGCACAAATCATGTGGAAACTTGGGCCCTATATGGGGTGAAATAAAAGAATAAATAAATCCAGTTGCCGAAATGTCAAAATGTGTTTGTATTGTGGCATTTATTGTAACATGATACAGAAGTGACTGATTAATATGCCATGTAAATATGATAAATATGCCATCAAGCTCAATAATTTCACACCACAACATTTTTAAACATCAGTTGGAAGTGGTAGTTTCAACCACTTTTTTGGGAGTAAGGTCTGTGCAAACTGGAGCCGTGAATCCTGAACAATTCAGGAAGGAAATCTCACATAGGTCTGGAAATAAACGATACTTGGGATTGCATTACTTGTACTATCAGGGTATCTTGAGACAAGATCATACATGTTGGCAATTTTTACTTCTTTGCAATATACATTTTCAATGAATCTACTTCATAAATTGATTAGGTAAGACACACTTCATCCATGCATTTGTTACCTCTAGACTTGATTATTCTCATCATCATCATAGGCAGTCCCTCGAGTCGAGGATGACTTGCTTCCATGCCAAAATGTTCACAGGTATCTCAATGAAGGACCCGTTATTTCAGGTCCTGAACGACATATTGAAGGGCCTCCCATCTTCCACCCTCCATAAACTTGAGCTTATCCAAAATTCTGCTACCCGCATCCTAACTCGCACCAAGTCCCGTTCACCCATCACCCTTGTGCTCGCTAACCTACATTGGCTCCCAGTCCGGCATAGCCTCGATTTTAAAATTCTCATCCTTGTTTTCAAATCACTCCATGGCCTTACCCCTCTCTATCTCTGTAACCTCCACCAGCCCTACATCCCTCCGAGATATCAGTGCTCCTCCAATTCTGGCCTCTTTGCGCACCCCCGATTTTAATAGCTCCACCATTGGCAGCTGTGCCTTCAGCTGCCTAGGCCCTAAACTCTGGAATTCCCTTCCTAAACCTCTCTGCCTCTCTACCTCTGATTCCTCCTTTAAGATACTCCTTAAAACCTACCTCTTTGACCAAGCTTTTGGTCACCAGTCCTATATCTCCTTATGTGGCTTGGTGTCAAATCTTGTTTGATAACGCTCCTGTGCAGTGCCTTGGGATGTTTTATTATGTTAAATGAAAGTTGTTGTGGGATACTAAGTACAGACCATGCTTATATATATACAAAGGCAAAATACTGCGAATGCTGGAAATCTGAAATAAATACAGAAAATGCTGGAAATATTCCGCAGGTCAGGCAGCATCTGTGGGGAGAGAAACAGTTAACGTTTCGGGTTGGTAACCTTTCATCAGAACTGGGTTCACAGCACTTTACATACAATGGGCATGATTTTAACCTTTGGCAGAGGGACAGTGGACAGTGCGATCGTGCCACATGTCTGATGTTCTTCACGAGAAGCCTGAGCCATTTTAATGGTTGGGCTCATTTGCATGGAATTGTTCAGCTGCGAGCGCTGAAGAATCACGTACAAGCAGCTCGCCGACCGAGGGGGCCTGGAAATGCAGCGGCTGAGCCAGCAGTTAGAGGTTGCGAGGGATGGGAGGCAATCGCAGGAGGGGGGCACAGAGGGGCTGGTAGCAGGTGACAAGATTTTTCATCCTGGCCTCACAAAAAACTTCTTAAAATAAAATGTACCTTTGCTAATTTTGTGAGCGGCTTGCAGTTGGCCTGTAAAGACCCGCTGGTTAGGCCACACTGTGCCTGATACCAATGGGCAGAGCATGCACAGGGCACACTCCACCCATTAATATATCAAAATTGCATTGGGGCCCTACATACATCATCATGTCTGCTGTGGCTCAGTGGGTAGCACTCTCGCCCCTGAGTCAGAAGGTTTGTGGGTTCAGGTCCAACTCCAGGAACATGAGCACATAAATCCTGGGCAGACACTCCCAGTGCAGTGTTGAGGGAGTGCTGTACTGTCGGAGGTGCCATCTTTCAGATGAGACGTTAAACCGAGGTCCCATCTGCTCTCTCAAATGGACATAAATGATCCCATGGCACTATTTTGACGAAGAGCAGGGGGGTTATCCCCGGTTTCCTGGCCAATATTTATCCCTCAATCAACATAACAAAAACAGCTTATCCGGTCATTATATCATTGTTGTTTGTGGGAGTTTGCTGTACGCAAGTTGGCTGCCACGTTTCCCACATTACAACAGTGACTACACTCCAAAAGTACTTAATTGGCTGTGAAGCGCTTTGAGTCATCAGGTGGTCGTGAAAGGTGCTATATAAATGCAAGTGTTTCTTTATAGGACCCCGCTATGCATGCCTTAATGAGGTCCCGGCCAGAAACAGATGGATGGTCTAATCACTCATTTCTAGGAGCAGCTGGAAATGGCAGCTGGTGTATAGGGAACGGGAATGGGGCAGTGGTTCCACGCTGTGATTTTTGGAGTGCTGCAGCTATGTTTCCATCCAGTAGGGACACAAATAATTGGCCCCAAAGAGTTGCTTTGAAGTGCATTGACTAGTATGTTTTGCAAATGCAGACGGTGATCTGACAAAGGGCTTTGGTTTTGTATGGGGCCAAACAATACTTTACAGCTTCAATTACAGTATTCGGTTGAGGAAGAAACGCAGCAGGTAAAGACAGAAAATGACTTTCCGCTATCAGTTCTCTTCACAACATAAATAATTAGGTACCTAAATGCAGTTCACTTCAGAGTCAAACAATGTTCTAAAAACTGGTCAAAGGAGAAAACAAGCAAAATGTGATACTGAGTAAGAAAGGATTAGAGCATCATATTCAGTAACTTTCAAGAAAAGTAATTTTCCTTTAAAATGCAAGTAAATGGTTTATATAGGCCAGAATCATAGTATTTTAGCAGTTCATATGGAAATATTTTTGGGATTACAATATACAGATGTTAAATTGTAGCAGGTTGTTCATTGCTATTAATGTTAAACAATTGACTTCAAATTTGTAACCATCTAACATAGTTGGAATGGTTGGATTATCAGTTCAGCATTTTTGCTTTAAATGTCAATTGCTGCACGTTCATTTTCAATTGATTAACTTTTATATGATTCCCCAGAGGTGGAGTTGTAATTGATAAATCATAATGGAACTTTTCTATGGAACTTGGCCAGGTCTTTTCTTGAGAAACCTAAGGGAAGAATTAAGATTCTTGCTGCAGAACATTATTGAGGCTAAAACAGGTAGGAGGAAAGTCAATGCAAATCAAGAACTGTTGACTGATGGTTATATTTTCCTTTGTGTATAAAGGTAAAAAGAACAGAACAGAATTTGCCGTCAAAGGCGTACAACAACAACAACAACGTATTTATATAGTGCCTTTAATGTAGTACCTCTTCCGGCCACATATCCGCAGTATAACTAAAACCGCCTATTTCCACCTCTGTAACATTGCCCATCTCTGCCCCTGCCTCACCTCATCTGCTGCTGAAACCTTCATCCATGCCTTTGTTACCTCTAGACTTGGACTACTCCAACGCACTCCTGGCTGGCCTCCCACATTCTACCCTACGTAAACTTGAGTTCATCCAAAACTCGGAAGCCCATGTCCTAACTCGCACCAAGTCCCGCTCACCCATAACCCCTGTGCTCGCTGACCTACATTGGCTCCCAGTTAAGCAACGCCTCGATTTCCGCAATACAAAGATGGGAGGAAAAGCAATGTGTGAGGGGGACACAAAAAAATCTGCAAAAGGACATAGACAGTCTAATTGAGTGGGCAAACAGTTGGCAGATGGAGTATAATGTTGGAAAGTGTGAGGTCATGCACTTTGGCAGAAAAAAAAATCAAACAGCAAGTTATTATTTAAATGGAGAAAAATTGCAAAGTGCTGCAGTACAGCGGGACCCGGGGGTACTTGTGCATGAAACACAAAAGGTTAGTATACAGGTACAGCAAGTGATTAGGAAGGCCAATGGAATCTTGACCTTTATTGCAAAGGGGATGGAGTATAAAAGCAGGGAAGTCTTGCTACAGTTAGACAGGGTATTGGTGAGGCCACACCTGGATTACTGCGTACAGTTTTGGTTTCCATATTTAAGAAAGGATATACTTGCTTTGGAGGCAGTTCAGAGAAGGTTCACTAGGTTGATTCCGGAGATGAGGGGGTTGAGTTATGAGGAAAAGTTGAGTAGTTGAGCCTCTACTCAATGGAATTCAGAAGAATGAGAGGTGATCTTATCGAAACGTATAAGATTATGGGGGGGCATGGCAAGGTGGATGCAGAGAGGTTGTTTCCACTGATAGGGGAGACTAGAACTAGAGGGTATAATCTTAGAATAAGAGGCCACCCATTTAAAACTGAGATGAGGAGGAATTTCTTCCCTCAGAGGGTTGTAAATCTGGAATTCGCTGCCTCAAAGAGCTGTGGAAGTTGGGACATTGAATAAATTTAAGACAGAGATAGACAGTTTCGTAAATGATAAGGGGTTATGGGGAGCGGGCGGGGAAATGGACCTGAGTCCATGATCGGATCAACCATGATCGTATTAAATGGTGGAGCAGGCTCGAGGGGCCGTATGGCCTACTCCTGCTCCTATTTCTTGTGTTCAAAATTCTCATCCTTGTTTACAAATCCTTCCATAGCCTCACCCCTCCCTATCTCTGTAATCTCCTCTAGCCCCCCACAATCCCCCGAGATATCTGCGCTCCTCAAATTCTGCCCTCTTGAGCATCCCTTATTATAATCACTCAACCATTCGTGGCCATGCCTTCAGCTGCCTGGGCCATAAGCTCTGTAACTCCCTTCCTAAACCTCTCTGCTTCGCTACCTTTCTACCTCTTTCCTCCTTTAAGATGTTCCTTAAAACCTACCTCTTTGACCAAGCTTTTGGTCATCATTGGAAATTCCTATGTGGCTCGGTGTCAAATTTATTTATTTTGTCTTATAACACTCCTGTGAAGCGCCTTGGGATGTTTTACTACGTTAAAGGCGCTATATAAATACAAGTTGTCGTTGTTGTAGTAAAACATCCCCGTGTCACAGGAGTATTATAAGACAAAAATTTGACACTAAACCACAAAAGGAGAAATGAGGAAAGAGGGCCAAAAGTTTAATCAAAGAGGTAGGTTTTAAGAAGTGTCTTAAAGGAGCAAAGAGAGTTAGAGAGGTGGAGGGGTTTAGAGAGGGAATTCCAGAACTTAGGGTCCAAGCAACAGAAGACACTGCCACCAATGGTTGAGCAATTAGAATTGGGGATGCTGAAGAGGGCAGAATTAGAGGAGCGCAGAAAACATGGGGGGGGGGGGTTGTGGGGCTGCAGCAGATTAAAGAGATAGGGAGGGGCGAGGCCATGGAGGGATTTGAAAACAAAGATGGGAATTTTAAAATCGAGGCGTTGCTTAACTAGGAGCCAATGAAAGTCGGCGAACACAAGGGTGATAGGTGAACGGGACTTGATGCTAGTTAGGACACGGGTAGCCAAGTTTTGGATGACCTCAAGTTTATGTAGGGTAGAATGTGGGAGGCCAGCCAGGTGTGCATTGGAATAATCAAGTCTAGAGGTAACAAAGGCGTGGATGAAGGTTTTAGCAGCAGATGAGCTGAGGCAGGGGCGGAGGCAATGTTACGAAAGTGGCAATAGGTGGTCTTAATTATGCTGCGGAGATGTAGTCGGAAAATCATTTCAGGGTCAAATATGACACCAAGTTTGCAACAGTGTGATTCACGCTTAGACAGATGTTAAGGAGAGGGATGGAGTCAGTGGCTAGGGAACAGAGTTTGTGGCGGGGACCAAAACAATTATTTTGGTCTTCCTTGATAGAGAATTGAAGCTCTGCAACCTGGCTGCAGTTTTGAGAAAACACAGACCACATTGCATTAAGTCATCAATCAACTTGACATTTTAGGATCTTGGGTAGCAAGCCAATTAAAGGTTAACAGACCATCAATTGAGCCAATAAGGTCAAAGAAGGCGAGTTCTTATCTGTAAATTGAACCAGGTATAAAAACAGCCATTTTGGCCATGTGGTCTCAGAAGGACAAAGGCCTGGCTTAAAGCCAAGAGCTTGTTGCTGCTGCCAGAATAAAGTTACATTAAAACTACAATCGGAGTTCGTATTTCATTGGAAATTAAGAGATCTAACAATTTTGGCGTCACAAACACGATCGCTGAGGAAAGGAACTGAATTTTGGACATCGGACCTACATACTGAGGTAAGGACTCTTTATAAAAGTCCTCGGTCAAAAGTCTAAATTCGCCTCTCCTTCTACGTGATTCCAAAAGCCTCCGGTTTGCGAACCCTCCGGCTGGTAGTCGGCTCGAGGTCCCATAGATGTCTAACTTCGGCGGTGTGTTAGTTAATTAATCACCGACGCACTGATCGGCTGGAAAGCTTACGACTCGAGACCCCAGTAAAGAAATCAGTATTATGGCAGCAAGAGATAAGAGCAAAGAATTGCCTACAACTGTAAAAGGTGGGCAGGCACCACCTGAGGTTTCGATAGATGAAATTCTCCAACAGTTGAAAGAATACATAGAGCAACAATTCGACTTATCTAAAACCTGTATTAAGATCGAACAAAAGTACAGAACCTCCAAAGGACAATGGTCCATGGACGAGATTAAAAGGGTCTGGGGAAAACGACCCATATGAAAAATAAAGAGCGAACTAGATGGTCCCTAGCCGTTATGGGACAGATCCGAAAGCGGAATGAAATTATAATGCATTCCCAACATGATCGAGAACTGACCAGTACAAAGGACCAATTGCAAGCTGTTTGTGCACAGCTGCGACAGAAAAGACTTGAACTTGAAAAGTCGGAAGCGAAAGTTAAAGATCTTAAAGGTGAAATTAAAGAATGGAAAAAATCATTAGGTCAAGAGACAGTAATAGGAAAAGGAAAATGTATCGGTCAATTCCCAGGGTACCCATGTTTGGATAAATTAAAAGCGCAAACCCGAAGACACGACCGAGGAATAGATACGGATATTGAGTCCTCTAATGATACAGGGTTGGAGGATGAAGAATTAGGGGTGCGCTTTGCCCCGTTTAAAAAAAGACGAGTTGTAGTCAAATCAGAAGAGACTGCGGATGAGGGCGGAACCAAAAAAACGAGGAAAAGGGTGTATGCAGAATATTTAGTTCATGATCCGGCAGGCCCAGAGAAAATTGATAAATGGTCCAAGGAATTGCCCAATCCAAAGAAAGGGGGAGTAAAAATGTGGGACCAATTGGACCGCTTAAGAAATATATATCAACTTCATCCCTGGGACGGAGTGCAAATTTTGACCATAATGGTGCCAAAAACACAGGGAAGAAAATTTCACGACAAGGTAGAAGAAGCTTTGGGGCAGGATGAGCAAGAATTAAACGCAGGGTGGGAGGCGATTAAACACTGGCTGCAAGCCTTCAGTCCAGCTAAGACAGACTGGGGAAAAATTGCAGCCTGCCAACAGAAAGGGACAGAGGAGGTCCTGGAGTATGACGAGCGGTTTAGATGCACGTGGCTAGAACATTCGGGTATAAATAATACGGATGAGGAAATGGATGAACAAGTGTTTGGACCCCTGAAAACAGCTTTCGTGGCAGGTCTAAAGCCAGAACTGTCCAAAATGCTTAAGATAGTGTTACCGGACTGGGAAGGTAGAGGAACTACCTTTGCAGAATTGGTGGATTGATGTGATTGGGATATGGGAGCTAAAGTCCGAGCTGTACAGGCTGTGGGATGGAAATCCCAGGATTCCGATAAACAGTTATTAGGAAAATTACCCAGAAAATGTCATTATTGTGGGAAAGAAGGTCACTGGACCAAGACGTGCAGGGCAAAACAGAAAGGTCGTGGCTGGGGAAGAGGACGCAGCCAGGGATACAATTCAGCCAACAAACCAGGCTTGTCACAAGATAACGACCTCATAGAAGAATTTAAGCGACTGACAATACAACAACAGAAGGAGTTACTTGGAATAGCAAAAACGATTAGAGCCCACCCTGGTCCACCTCCTCGCACTAATACAACAAAGGGGAGATGGGCTATATATAACTGTGAGGGTGGGCGATAAGGATGTGGACTGTATTTTAGACACGGGTGGAATTAACATGCTTACCCCTACAATATGGAGACTTTTTGCCGTTGGATGGTAGGGCACGTACAGCCTATGGAGTTGGGGGCCATAAAATGGAAATTAAAAGGACAACACCAGTACTTATAGGGCTGGGTCCACATGAACTAACCACGCTGGTCTGTATAGGCCCAGTAGATCAACCCCTTTTGGGAATGGACGTTATAATCCAAGTAGATTCATCGTTGCATTTCGAGGATGATCGGGTGACATGGTCAATTAGAACTTTGAAGAAAGAAGAATTGAAGGAACACCCGATATGGGCTAAAGATAAGAACGATTGTGGCCTACTCCAGATGGAGCCTGCGTCATTTACCGGGACCAAGCCTCCATGCACTAAACAGTATCCCATCAGTCCAACTGCCATCGCGGGAATCTTACCGGTTATTCAGCAATTGGAGAAACAAGGGGTGCTTATTAAAATGCATAGCTCCTCCAATAGCCCCGTGTGGCTTGTACAGAAATCTAATGAGACTTGGTGTTTGACTGTCGATTATAGGAAAGCTAACCAGTGTATTGATCAAAAAGCTCCTTTGATCGCAGATCCCTCCACCATTTTTAATGCCCTCAAACCAGAACATAAATATTTCTCGGTTATAGATATGGCCAACAGATTTTGGTCGGTGCCTCTGGCACCAGAGGTTCGACAGTGGTTTGCTTTCACGGTCCAAGGACAACAGTATACTTGGACCCGGTTACCGCAGGGTTTCCACAACAGCCCTATGGTATTCCACATGGCTTTACAAAGCCATTTGCGATAATTACCTCCCCTGTCATCCACAGTCATCCAATATGTAGACGATATCCTGCTAGCTTCAAACACGGAAGAACAGTATGAACAAGATTTACGAGCTTTGCTGGACCACCTTCTGCTGAAAGGACATAAAGCCAGCATCGACAAAGCACAAATATCCCAAGAAGAGGTTGTATACCTGGGACAAAAGATTTCACAAGGAAAGCGAGAAGTTACCCAGGATAGAACTGCAGCCATTCGGGCTGCTAAAAAACCCACCACTATTCAGGAACTAAGGTCTTTTTTGGGATTGTGTAACTTTAACAGAAATTGGATTGACTCCTTCACACAGCTTGTTCAGCCACTGAATTATATTTTAAAGGGGAAACGTGCCTCTAAAGAAGCCATCACCCTCACTAAGGAACAGCAAGAGGCCTTCCTGAGTTTGAAAAAGGCTTTGTGTTCGGCATCAGCTCTGGGAATCCCCAACAGTGGTAAGCCATTTACCCTGTTTGTCCATGAGAAAGAAGGATATATGACAGCTATACTGACACAAGAACATGGGGATCGGCAAAGACCTATTGGCTATTATTCGGCAAAACTGGATGCGGTAGCCCTTGGATGGGGAAGTTGTCTAAGGGCCATGGAAGCTACATGTCGAGCAGTAATGACCACTGCGGGTCTAGTCCTCACACCGTACACGTTTTGCTGTCTATGAATAGAATATGTCAGGTGACGGCAGCTAGATGGATCCACTGGACAGCAGTTTTGGAAGCTTCTAATCTCCATATCGTCCGAGCCAGCCCGGTTAATCCCGCAACGATGCTCCCGATGTCAGAATCAAGGGAGTAAGAGGGGGGAGAATGTGAAGAGCATGACTGCGTGGAGATTTTAAAAGAAACAGAAGAAGCAGCCTTAGCAACAGAGGAGCCTCTGCACAAGCCAGACCTCATCCTGTTTACAGATGGTTCCTCCTTTGTTGACAGAGGTACCAGAAAAGCAGGATGGGCAGTTACAATCTTATATGAGGTAGTGGCAAAAGGATGTTTACCCTCAGGAACGTCAGCACAACAGGCCGAGTTATGGGCCCTGTCAGAAGCATGTCGAAGAGCAGAAGGACAGACAGCTAATGTCTACACAGATTCGCGTCATGCTTTTGGAGTCGCTCACGACTTTGGTCTGTTATGGCGGAAAAGGGGATTCCTCACTGCTGCTGGTACACCTATTCGAAATGGAAAAGAAGTTCGAGACTTACTAGAGGCCATACAATTACCTCAGGAAGTGTCCATCCTGAAGTGTAAGGCCCATACCAAGGAAAATACCACGGAAGCACAGGGAAATGCCCTAGCCGACCAGGCAGCTAAAGATGCCGCCTCACAGGGCACTCCCCCAGAAGAACCAACACAGATGTGCAGATTGAAAGCACTCAGGACTCTGACACGAGACCTTCAAGCAATACAAGGCGAGTGCTCCAGAGAGGAAAAATGGACATGGATTGAGGCAGGAATTAAGCTATGTAAAGATGGTGTCTGGAGACAAAGAGTTACCGACAAGCCAGTCGCGCCACAAGCGCTTATGCCTTTTTTAGCCCAACAGATCCACTCGTGGGGACACTTGGCCTCACAACAGATGATGGCACGGTTCCAGAAAAGCTGGTGCGGACGAGGATTTAAAAAACATGCCCAGCTGGTAGCAGACCCATCTGGACCTATCACGGTAATGCCCTAACTGAGGCTCCCTGCCCCTGTCGGACCATTCCAGCATCTGCAGGTTGATTATATATCTCATCCTTCATGCCAAGGATACACTAACATTCTTGTCATGGTCGACAGATTCTCTAGATGGGTAGAAGCTGTCCCAACTAAAAGAGCCACAGCCTATCACACTGCAAAGGTCTTGTGTGTAAGGATTACATTCCCCGATGGGGAGTCCCGAGTAGCATTGACTCAGATCAGGGAACACACGTCACAGGTGCTGTCTGCCAAGAAGTCTGTAGGTTACTGAACATTACGTGGGATTTACACTGTCCTTATCCACAATCATCAGGACAAGTAGAGCGAATGAATCGAACTCTGAAACAACAGCTTGCCAAATATCACCAAGAAGGAACACCATGGCCCCAGGCACTACCAATAGTGCTATGTAGCATTAGGGCAACCCCAAACAGAACTACAGGTCTAAGCCCATTTAAAATTATAACAGGAAGACCCATGTCGCTGCCAGGAACTATCGATTTACGGAAAGCTGATGTTCACTTAATGAGTGACACTTTGTTATCATACTGTCAGAACCTAACCAATGCTATTAGTTCTGTTTCCCGACAGGTATCGGCAGCTTGGGGTAATCCACCCATCCCGGGTGTCTGGGTGTATGTGAAAAAGTTGCATAAAGAACCTTTGGGTGCCAAGTGGGAGGGACCTTATCAAGTGTTATTGACCACCCAGGCAGCTGTTAAAGTTCAAGGAAAGAAAGCCTGGATCCACGCTTCACACATTAAATGAACACCCATAACTGAAGCTGAAATCTAATAAGGACAATTACTTTTTGCCAAAATGTATAAATTTACTGTATTACTGACTGTAGGTATGCTTGGCATTTGCCTACTTCTTACTAGCCGACCCTTTGCACCAAAGGGAAATAGTAGGGTAGTAAGGGAATTACATGTAAATACCTTTTTATATATATCATACATTTATGCCAAACAAGGTAACATTTCTAGTTGTTGGGTGTGTGCACATATTCCTATTCACTCAAAGGGAGGGATTCCCTTGAGGCCAGTTCCCTTGAATATCTCGGAAATGGCTGAGTGGATAATTAATCAAAACAAAACAGGCAATGCGTTTCAGAATACGTAAAACTGGGCACGTAAATGGAAGTCAGCAGGTTACAATCTGACTACCTTTGAAGGGGGATACCAACCGTGCTACAATAATTCCAAACGGCCCCCATTTTTTGTTATCACTAATACAACGGGAATAGGAAGACCGGGGGAATCGGTCTGTCTGATTAGAAACATCAAAGGAGGCCAAAATATGGGGTATAGTAACTGCTCCCGGAATTATAATGTAATCAAGCCACGGAACTGCCCAAACTGGGCCGATGTGGGAATTTTTAACGTAACGGGGATTCTGAATAAAACAGATGGAAAAGCCTGGACAGGCCCCGGAGTGTTGCTGACAAAGAAACAGCTAACCTTCATTGCCTATAATGGCACCTATTGGGTGTGTGGCCACAAGGCCTACCCTTGGCTGCCCCAGAATTGGATGGGATCCTGTTATTTAGCCTACATTGTGCCATATATGTATCATATAGAGTCACTGTCAGAACATTTACACCGTCCTAAGAGAGCTATCATAGAAACAGAGAGGTTCTTTGCCATTCTGATCCCCAGGTATGGGACCACCAGACTGGCAAGGGAATCCATTAACATGGCATCCACTGTGGAATGGGTAGACAATGATACCTCAGAGGCCCTAGTTAAAATCAATGCAGAAATGGTAGCAATCCGCACAGTAGCCCTACAGAATAGACTGGCCCTTGATTACATCCTGGCTGAAAAGGGAGGTACTTGCGCCCTACTCGGAACTGAGTGTTGCACATATATCCCAGATAGCTCCAAAGAAATTGCCCACTTAGCGGAGCATATCCAAAAGGAGGTAGAAAAATTTAAGCAACCCCCATCATTCACTTTGTGGAGCGGAGCCACTGAATGGCTAGGTTCAATAGGAACTTCATTGGTGGAAGGTTTAATTCTATTTGTTGTAATTATTTTATTTTTATATTGTTCGTTTATGTTGATTAAATGTTGTTGCAACCAGGCGGCTGTAGCTGCTGTCCCGCATGTGAGACACCTTGCAGGTCCCAGCAGACCATCTGTACATGGCATAGGGGTATGTTATGCTTAAGGGAAGGTTGTTTACTGGTTGAATTAAGATATTGATTTGGATTAAATTGGAATAAGGTTAATTAACCTACTAAAACCAGACTTCCATTGTGGCCACGATGGAATTCGGGTTGGTGTAAATTTGTGTGGAAGCTACTAGTCCGGACATGTGGCGAAACACATCAACAAATTTT
Source organism: Pristiophorus japonicus (assembly GCF_044704955.1). Lineage (NCBI taxonomy): Eukaryota > Metazoa > Chordata > Chondrichthyes > Pristiophoridae > Pristiophorus > Pristiophorus japonicus. The sequence goes on from NC_091992.1 coordinate 113,128,260, forward strand.
GGAAGGAAACTCTATTAACATGTATGAAATTATTTTGTAGAATGTTTAACCAGTGATACCTGATGTTTTATGATTCAGTTTGTGAAAGAATCAAGGGGGGGATTGATAGAGAATTCAAGCTCTGCAGCCTGGCTGTAGTTTTGAGAAAACACAGACCACATTGCATTAAGACATCAATCAACTTGACATTTTAGGACCTTGGGTAGTGAGCCAATTAAAGGTTAACAGACTATCAATTGAGCCAATAAGGTCAAAGAAGGCGAGTTCTCATCTGTAAATTGAACCAGGTATAAAAACAGCCATTTTGGCCATGTGGTCTCAGAAGGACAAAGGCCTGGCTTAAAGCCAAGAGCTTGTTGCTGCTGCCAGAATAAAGTTACATTAAAACTACAATCGGAGTTCGTATTTCATTGGAAATTAAGAGATCTAACATTCCTAATATTTAATTGGAGAAAATTTCTGCTCATCCAGTACTGGATGTTTGACAAGCAGTCTGACAATTTAGAGACCGTGGAGGGGTCGAAAGAAGTGGTGGTGAGGTAGAGCTGGGTGTCGTCAGCATACACGTGGAAACTGACGCTGTGTTTTCAGATGATGTTGCCAAGGGGTAGCATGCAGATGAGAAATAGGAGGGGGCCAATGATAGATCCTTGGAGGACACCAGAGGTAACAATGCGGAAACTGGAAGAGAAGCCATTGAAGGTGATTCTCTGGCCTCGATTAGATAGATAAGAATGGAACCAGACAAGTGCAGTGTCACCCAGCTAGACAACGGTAGAGAGGCGTTAGAGGAAGGTGGAGTGGTCAACCGTTTCAAAGGCTGCAGACAAGTCAAGAAGGATGAGGTGGAATAGTTTGCATTTGTCACAGTCACAAGGGCTGTCATTTGTGACTTTAATGAGAGCCGTTTCGGAACTCAGGGCGGAAACCTGATTGAAGGGATTCAAACATGGAGTTGCGGGAAAGATGGGCACGGATTTGGGAGGCGACACTACATTTGAAGTGGAAAGGGAGGTTGGAGATGGGGCTGTAGTTTGCAAGGACGGAGGGGTCAAGGGTTTTTTAAGGAGAAGGAAGATGACAGCAGATTTGAGGGAAGGGGACAGTACCTAAGGAGAGAGGACCATTAACAATGTCAGCTAACATGGGAGCCAGAAAAGGAAGTTGGGTGGTCAGCAGTTAGGTGGGAATAGGGTCGAGGGAGCAGGAAGTGGGTCTCGTGGATAAGATGAACGTGGAGAGGTCATGAGGGAAGATCAGAGAGAAAGATGTGAGGTCAGGGCTAGGGCAGGGGGCAACATTAGAGGAAGTTTGACCTGGTGGGCTAGGGGAAGAAAGAAAGAACTTACATTTATCTAGCGCCTTTCACGACCACCAGATGTCTCAAAGCACTTTACAGCCAATGAAGTACTTTTGGAGTGTAATCACTGTTGTAATGTGGGAAACGCAGCAGCCAATTTGGGCTCAGCAAGCTCCCACCAACAGCAATGTGATAATGACTAGATAATGTTGATTGAGGGATAAATATTGGCCAGGACACCAGGTATAACTCCTCTGCTTTTCTTCGAAATAGTGCCATGGGATCTTTTACGTCTGCCTGAGAGAGCAGACAGGGCCTCAGTTTAACGTCTCATCCGAAAGCCGGCACCTCCGACAGTGCAGCACTCCCTCAGCACTGCACTGGATTGTCAGCCTAGATTTATGTGCTCAAGTCCCTGGAGTGGAAGGATGGGAAGTGGCAGAGTCAGCTGAATGGATGGTCTCAATCTTAGAGACAAAGAAGTCCATAACCTCCTCACACTTGTCGGAGGTGAGGGTGGAGGAGTTAGCTGAGAGAGCTTTAAGAAGATGGGTAGCAGTAGAGATTAGAAGTCGGGTTTATCTTTGCATTCCAGAATGATCCTGGAATAGTGAGCACTTTTGGCAGACAAGAGCAGGACCCGATAATGTTTTATGTGGTCTAGCCAGATCTGGCACTGAATGCCAAGGTGAACCTTGACAGATCGCAAGTTCCGGGTTTTCACGTATGAGCAGCGCATGCGGAAACCCAGAAGTTGCAGGGCCCTTTACAAGGCTTATGAAGTGTAGGCCATCATTGGTCCCGCAAAATCAGGATCCGTATTTCAGGGCAGGTGCTGTCTAGGAGTAATAGGGGCACTGCACACCAGAAATGTGCTGTGCTTCACGAAGGAATTAATCCTTTCGTGATATTCTCATAGTATCATAGAATGGTTACAGCACAGAAGGTTACAGCACAGGAGAAGGCCAGCGGCAGTTGATGAGAGGGGAGCGACCTGTCAAAAGCCCAGCGGGAGATCGAGAGCCAGCGGCAGTTGGTGAGAGGGGAGCGACCTGTCAAAAGCCCAGCAGGAGATCGAGAGCCAGCGGCAGTTGGTGAGAGGAGAGCGACCTGTCAAAAGCCCAGCGGGAGATCGAGAGCCAGCGGCAGTTGGTGAGAGGGGAGCGACCTGTCAAAAGCCCAGCGGGAGATCGAGAGCCAGCGGCAGTTGGTGAGAGGGGAGCGACCTGTCAAAAGCCCAGCGGGAGATCGAGAGCCAGCGGCAGTTGGTGAGAGGGGAGCGACCTGTCAAAAGCCCAGCGGGAGATCGAGAGCCAGCGGCAGTTGGTGAGAGGGGAGCGACCTGTCAAAAGCCCAGCGGGAGATCGAGAGCCAGCGGCAGTTGGTGAGAGGGGAGCGACCTGTCAAAAGCGTACTGGTGCAGCTACAGCGGGAGAGAAAGCAAAATAGAAGTAGAAAGTAATCAAAAAGTGACGTCACAGCCAATGTGGTAAGTGATTGGCTGGTGATTGGTGAGTAGCTTTTCTTTTCTTTTTATTGTTATTACCAATTTAAGGGTATCTAAGGTTAAGACATGGCAGGAGAGCTCGGCCATGTGATATGCTCCTCCTGTACCATGTGGGAACTCGGGGACACTTCCGGTGTCCCTGGGCGCTACGTGTGTGGGAAGTGTATCCGCCTCGAGCTCCTGACGGTCCGCGTTGCAGAATTGGAGCTGAGAGTGGATTCACTCTGGAGCATCCACGATGCTGAGAATGACGTGAGTATCACGTGTAGTGAGTTGGTCTTACCGCAGGAGAAGGGTCCACAGCCAGATAGGGAATGGAAGACCAGCAGGAAGAGCAGTGCAAGAAAGATAGTGCAGGGGTCCCCTGTGGTCATCCCCCTGCAAAACAGATACACTGCTTTGAGTACTGTTGGGGAGGATGACTCATCAGGGGAGGGCAGCAGCAGCCAAGTTCATGGCACCGTAGGTGGCTCTGCTGCAAAGGAGGGCAGGAAAAAGAGTGGGAGCGCGATAGTGATAGGGGATTCGATGGTGAGGGGAATAGATAGGCGTTTCTGCGGACGCAACCGAGACTCCAGGATGGTATGTTGCCTCCCTGGTGCAAGGGTCAAGGATGTCTCGGAGCGGGTGCAGGACATTCTGAAATGGGAGGGAGAACAGCCAGTTGTCGTGGTGCACATTGGTACCAACGACATAGGTAAAAAAAGGGATGAGGTCCTACGAAAAGAATTTAAGGAGCTAGGAGCTAAATTAAAAAGTAGGACCTCAAAAGTAGTAATCTCGGGATTGCTATCAGTGCCACGTGCTAGTCAGAGTAGGAATCGCAGGATAGCGCAGATGAATACATGGCTTGAGCAGTGGTGCAGCAGGGAGGGATTCAAATTCTTGGGGCATTGGAACCGGTTCTGGGGGAGGTGGGACCAGTACAAACCGGACGGTCTGCACCTGGGCAGGTCCGGAACCAATGTCCTAGGGGGAGTGTTTGCTAGTGCTGTTGGGGAGGAGTTAAACTAATATTGCAGGGGGATGGGAACCTATACAGGGAGACAGAGGGAGACAAAAATGAGGCAAAAGCAAAAGACAGAAAGGAGATGAGGAAAAGTGGAGGGCAGAGAAACCCAAGGCAAAGAACAAAAAGGGCCACTGTACAGCAAAATTCTAGAAGGACAAAGGGTGTTAAAAAAGCAAGCCTGAAGGCTTTGTGTCTTAATGCAAGGAGTATCCGCAATAAGGTGGATGAATTAACTGTGCAAATAGATGTTAACAAATATGATGTGATTGGGATTACGGAGACGTGGCTCCAGGATGATCAGGGCTGGGAACTCAACATCCAGGGGTATTCAACATTCAGGAAGGATAGAATAAAAGGAAAAGGAGGTGGGGTAGCATTGCTGGTTAAAGAGGAGATTAATGCAATAGTTAGGAAAGACATTAGCTTGGATGATGTGGAATCTATATGGGTAGAGCTGCAGAACACTAAAGGGCAAAAATCGTTAGTGGGAGTTGTGTACAGACCTCCAAACAGTAGTAGTGATGTTGGGGAGGGCATCAAACAGGAAATTAGGAGTGCATGCAATAAAGGTGCAGCAGTTATAATGGGTGACTTTAATATGCACATAGATTGGGCTAGCCAAACTGGAAGCAATACGGTGGAGGAGGATTTCCTGGAATGCATAAGGGATGGTTTTCTAGACCAATATGTTGAGGAACCAACTAGGGGGGAGGCCATCTTAGACTGGGTGTTGTGTAATGAGAGAGGATTAATTAGCAATCTCATTGTGCGAGGCCCCTTGGGGAAGAGTGACCATAATATGGTGGATTTCTGCATTAGGATGGAGAATGAAACAGTTAATTCAGAGACCATGGTCCAGAACTTAAAGAAGGGTAACTTTGAAGGTATGAGGCATGAATTGGCTAAGATAGATTGGCTAATGATACTTAAGGGGTTGACTGTGGATGGGCAATGGCAGACATTTAGAGACCGCATGGATGAATTACAACAATTGTACATTCCTGTCTGGCGTAAAAATAAAAAAGGGAAGGTGGCTCAACCGTGGCTATCTAGGGAAATCAGCGATAGTATTAAAGCCAAGGAAATGGCATACAAATTGGCCAGAAATAGCAGCGAACCTGGGGACTGGGAGAAATTTAGAACTCAGCAGAGGAGTACAAAGGGTTTGATTAGGGCAGGGAAAATGGAGTACGAGAAGAAGCTTGCAGGGAACATTAAGGCGGATTGCAAAAGTTTCTATAGGTATGTAAAGAGAAAAAGGTTAGTAAAGACAAACGTAGGTCCCCTGCAGTCAGATTCAGGGGAAGTTATAACGGGGAACAAAGAAATGGCAGACCAATTGAACAAGTACTTTGGTTCAGTATTCACTAAGGAGGACACAAACAACCTTCCGGATATAAAAGTGGTCAGAGGATCTATTAAGGAGGAGGAACTGAGGGAAATCTTTATTAGTCGGGAAATTGTGTTGGGGAAATTGATGGGATTGAAGGCTGATAAATCCCCAGGGCCTGATGGACTGTATCCCAGAGTACTTAAGGAGGTGGCCTTGGAAATAGCGGATGCATTGACAGTCATTTTCCAACATTCCATTGACTCTGGATCAGTTCCTATCGAGTGGAGGGTAGCCAATGTAACCCCACTTTTTAAAAAAGGAGGGAGAGAGAAAGCAGGGAATTATAGACCGGTCAGCCTGACCTCAGTAGTGGGTAAAATGATGGAATCAATTATTAAGGATGTCATAGCAGCGCATTTGGAAAATGGTGACATGATAGGTCCAAGTCAGCATGGATTTGTGAAAGGGAGATCATGCTTGACAAATCTTCTGGAATTTTTTGAGGATGTTTCCAATAAAGTGGACAAAGGAGTACCAGTTGATGTGGTATATTTGGACTTTCAGAAGGCTTTCGACAAGGTCCCACACAGGAGATTAATGTGCAAAGTTAAAGCACATGGGATTGGGGGTAGTGTGCTGACGTGGATTGAGAACTGGTTGTCAGACAGGAAGCAAAGAGTAGGAGTAAATGGGTACTTTTCGGAATGGCAGGCAGTGACTAGTGGGGTACCGCAGGGTTCTGTGCTGGGGCCCCAGCTGTTTACATTGTACATTAATGATTTAGACGAGGGGATTAAATGTAGTATCTCCAAATTTGCGGATGACACTAAGTTGGGTGGCAGTGTGAGCTGCGAGGAGGATGCTATGAGGCTGCAGAGCGACTTGGATAGGTTAGGTGAGTGGGCAAATGCGTGGCAGATGAAGTATAATGTGGATAAATGTGAGGTTATCCACTTTGGTGGTAAAAACAGAGAGACAGACTATTATCTGAATGGTGACAGATTAGGAAAAGGGAAGGTGCAACGAGACCTGGGTGTCATGGTACATCAGTCATTGAAGGTTGGCATGCAGGTACAGCAGGCGGTTAAGAAAGCAAATGGCATGTTGGCCTTCATAGCGAGGGGATTTGAGTACAGGGGCAGGGAGGTGTTGCTACAGTTGTATAGGGCCTTGGTGAGGCCACACCTGGAGTATTGTGTACAGTTTTGGTCTCCTAACTTGAGGAAGGACATTCTTGCTATTGAGGGAGTGCAGCGAAGGTTCACCAGACTGATTCCCGGGATGGCGGGACTGACATATCAAGAAAGACTGGATCAACTGGGCTTGTATTCACTGGAGTTCAGAAGAGTGAGAGGGGACCTCATAGAAACGTTTAAAATTCTGACGGGTTTGGACAGGTTGGATGCAGGAAGAATGTTCCCAATGTTGGGGAAGTCCAGAACCAGGGGTCACAGTCTAAGGATAAGGGGTAAGCCATTTAGGACCGAGATAAGGAGAAACTTCTTCACCCAGAGAGTGGTGAACCTGTGGAATTCTCTACCACAGAAAGTAGTTGAGGCCAATTCACTAAATATATTCAAAAGGGAGTTAGATGAAGTCCTTACTACTCGGGGGATCAAGGGGTATGGCGTGAAAGCAGGAAGTGGGTACTGAAGTTTCATGTTCAGCCATGAACTCATTGAATGGCGGTGCAGGCTAGAAGGGCTGAATGGCCTGCTCCTGCACCTATTTTCTATGTTTCTATGTTTCTAAGGCCTCACCTAGTCCCACAACCCCCCCTACCCCCTCCTCCCCCCCCCCCCCCGCCGCCACCACCACCCTTTCCCCATAACCCTGCAAATATTTTTTCTTCAGATACTTATCCAGCTCCCTTTTGAGAGTAGTGTTTGAGTCTGCCTCCACCACCCTTTCAGGCAGTGCATTCCAGATGCCAACCACCTCGCTGCGTAAAAAAGTTTTTTCTTACGTCGAATTTGCCAATCTCCTTAAATCTGTGCCCTCTGGTTCTCGACCCTTCTGCCAATGGGAACAGTTTCTCTATCTAATCTGTCCAGACCCCTCATGATTTTGAACACCTCTATCAAATCTCCTCTCAATCTTCTCTGCTCCAAGGAGAACAACCCCAGCTTCTCCAGTCTATCAACGTAACTGAAGTTCCTCATTCCTGGAATCATTCTCGTAAATCTTTTCTGCACCCTCTCCAAGGGCTCGATCTTACACTTTTGTGCATATCGCCCAAAAATGGGCGTTATTTCCGGCGTGGGCGGTAAAAAGGGGTTTTCAGATCGCCGGCTTCTCGCCCATTCTCAAATTTTTGAAATTGGGCGTTACCGCGAGCGATATCAAATGTGCGGCAGCGTTAAATCTCTCTGACCTTCTGAGTAACACGTCGCCGTCCTTAGCGATGGCATGGCAATGCTCGATTCCCGCGATTCAGGAGGTCAAGGGTCATCCTGACATGCGCAGAAGAGGAGACAGAGAGAGAGAGGGAGCTGAGAGGGACTGAAGGCGTGTGTGGCTGTGGTGTGTGCTTGTCTGGCTGTTGTGGGAGGCACGAGGGAGATTCACCAGCAGCAAAAGACCTACTAAGCACCAAGAACATAGTTGGCACCGAGTTTTTGTCCAACAAATAAGATATAACATGGAAGGGATGGTGGAGGCCCTGGAGCTGGAAGTCAGGAACACTGGTGGCACAGTGCTCCCAGTGGTCCCGGAGCACGGCACTGCACCCCAAGGTGCAACAACACATGAGAGCCAGCAGCAACATCTTGCTTCTGGCTCGGAGCACATTCCCACCTCGGGACCGTCCTCCCCCGTATCCGTCCAAGCAGCGGTTCGGTCGTCATCCCCCCCCCCCAATGAAGCATTGCCTGAGGAGCTCCTCGGCCAGGCAGCTTGGAGTCAGGAGGGGAAGGGGTAGAGGTGTGGAGGAGAAGCGGTGGGGGGGAGGGTTGGTTTTTACAAAAATACTGATGATTTCAGACAAATGTTCTGTTTATATGTTTTTTATTTAACAAAACCTTGTTGCGCATTGGCTCAGATAGCTGCACCATTAAACGCTGGTGATTCCTTAACATCAAAGGGTATAATTTACTTCAATCAACGTAAACTTTAACTGTCACCAAGGTGATGTCCACCATTGATGTATGACCTGCACACCCAGCAGTGTGTCAGCCTTGCAAATAACAACAACGTTCTTTCAGGCAAAATGCTCATTGATGAGTTCCTGACGTAAGGCTCTTGCAGCTATCATGCCACCATGGGCCCTTTGATCCGGTCTACAGGGGGGGTGGCGGGGGCATGGCTTCAGTGTCAGCCTGATTGTCTGGGCCGATGTCAGCATCCGCCTCCTCGTCCTCCTCTTCCTCTCTGTGGTGAGATGGACTGTCAGACACTTCAGGCAATTCTTGTCTCCTCCTGATAGCCAAGTTGTGCAGCATGGAGCACACCACCACGAATTGAGCTACCTGCTCAAGTTGGTATTGGAGGTCACCTCCTGAGTGGTCCAGGCATCTAAAGCGATGCTAATGCACTCCAATGGTTTTCTCCACGATATTGCGAGTGGCTCAGTGGCTCTTGTTGTATCGCCTCTCGGCTTCAGTGTGGGTGTCACGCAGGGGAGGTCATCAGCCAGGTGGCGAGGCCATATCCTTTGTCACCAAGCATCCAGCATTGACCTTGTGGCTGATTGTTAAACAAGTCAGATACAGTGCTCTCATGCAGGATGTGAGCATCATGGATGTTGTCCGGAAATTTAGCATTCACTTGCCATTATAATTTGCTGGTGGTCGACAACGAGTTGGACATTCAGGGAGTGGAATCCCTTGCGGTTCCTGAAAACCTCTGCATCCTGAAAAGGTGCCCGCATCGTGATGTGCATAGTCTATTGCTCCCTGCAACTTGGGGAAGTTTGCAATTCTGGAGAATCCTAGAGCCCGCTCACTCTGTGCCTCGTGGTCATAGGGAAGCTGATCAAGTCCCTCGACTTGCTAGACACCACCTGCCTTCGGAGACTGCGCTTCCACAAAGAGGTTATCACTGAGGTATGCCAGCTCATAAGGGCAGATCTGCAGCCTGCCAGCACCATCAGTACTGCACTGTCCATCGAGGACAAAGTCTGCAGGGCTTCAGTGACCTGTCTAATGCAGCAATGTGTGGCATGCTGAGGCAGACCGCAAATGTCGCCAGCTGAGGCCTGAAAAGAACCCGACGCGTAGAATGACAGTGCCGCGGTGACTTTGTCCTCGATGGACAGTGCAGTACTGATGGTGCTGGCAGGCTGCAGATCTGCCCTTATGAGCTGGCATACCTCAGTGATAACCTCTTTGTGGAAGCGCAGTCTCCGAAGGCAGGTGGTGTATAGCAAGTCGAGGTAAGACTGCTTGTCCCTGTACTTGCGGGGGGTGTAACGTCTGGTCCTCCTCATCAGTCTGGCACATCTTACATTGGGTACATAATGCTGTGAAGCGTACCTTCGGCCATCTCACATCTGCAGCATGTAATTGGTCATCAAGAGAGGGTGAGAAAGGTTAGGCCCCATTGCAATAGCTCTCAGTTTTCCACCGATTGGTCACAAAGAATGAATGTTCTGACGAAGACACCTATTAAATTCCAATCGGTCACAGTATGGTCAAGATGTTTATACAGATGTTCACATCACCTCCAAAGTACATCCGACCTCCCCTGAAGTTGAAGCAGAGCAGCCTTTTAAAAGATGCGACATGTGATGTAGAACATGGCATCCATAACGCTGTGATTAGTTCCGGTTAGTTCCACTTTTTCGGGGCGGTTTTTTGGGCGAGCGATATTGTGGGCGATATGTATGCGAGGTGTTGAAAGTGACACTGGGCGATCTCATGGCCACTAGTTTCGGCAAATGTGATCTTTACGACAAAAAAAAGTGGGCGGTCGGTATTATTGAATCTCGGCATTAATTCCGTGCAGAAAGTAACGCTGGGCGATATGGGCGTTGATTTTGCCCATTCTGATGATTCCGCCCCAAAAAAGTGGGCGGGCAGTATTATTTTTTCCTGGCAGTACGCACATGGGGAAAGCAACGCTCGGCGCTAAGTTTCCGAAAAATGCCCGTCAGTTTCCATTTTGTGGCGAAATGGACGATATATGGGCGTTATATGTCATTTCAGCGGTAAAATGGACATTAAGTGGGCCTTAAGCATGCAAAAAAAGTGGAAAATCTAGCCCCAAGGCCTTCGCATCCTTCCTTAAAAGTGGTGCCTAGAATTGGACACAATATTCCAGTTGGAGCCAGAGCAGTGTTTTATACAGGTTCATCATAATTTCCACACATTTGTACTCTATATCTCTATTTATGAAGCCCCGGATCCGGTAAGCCTTTTAACTGCTTTCTCAGCCTGCCCTGCCACCTTCAATGATTTGTGCACACATATTCCCAGGTCTCTGTCAATGCACCCCCTGTAGGATTGTACAATTTAGTTTATATGTCCTCTCCTCATTCTTTCTACCAAAATGTTTCACTTCACATTTTTCTGCATTAAATTTTATCTGGCACGTGTCTGCCCATTTCACCAGCCTGTCTCTGTCTTCCCGAAGTCTATCACTCTCCTCCTCACTGATCACTATACTTCCAAGTTTTGTGTCATTTGTACATTTTGAAATTGTGCCCTGTACACCCAAGTCCAAGTCATTAATATATATCAAGAAAAGCCTAGAACCGACCCCTGGGGAAAACCACTGTATACTTTCTTCCAGTCCGAAAAACAACCGTTCACCACTACTCTCTGCTTTCTATCACTTAGCCAATTCCGTATCCAGGCTTCCACTGTCCCTTTTATTCCATGGGCTTCAATTTTGCTGGCAAGCCTATTATGTGGCACTTTGTCGAACGCCTTTTGGAAATCCATGTACACTACGTCAACTGCATTGCCCTCATCAACCCTCTCTGTTACCTCATCAAAAAACTTGATCAAGTTGGTTAAGCATGATTTGCCTTTAACAAATCCGTGCTGGCTTTCCTTAATTAATCCACACCTATCTAAGTGGCCGTTAATTTTGTCCCTGATTACTGCCTCTAAAAGCTTCCCCACTACCGAGGTTAAACTGACTGGCTTGTAGTTGCTGGGTTTATCTTTACACACTTTTTTGAACAATGGTGTAACATTTGCAATTCTCCAGTCCTCTGGCACCACCCCCCGTATCTAAAGTGGATTGGAATATTATGGCCAGTACCTCCGCGATTTCCTCCCTCAATTCCCTCAGCATTCAAGAATGCACCCCATCCACTCCTGGGGATTTATCTACTTTAAACACAGCCAGCCTTTCTCAGACCTCCTCTTTTATCAAATTTTATCCTGTCATGTGTCTCCACTACCTCCTACTTCACTATGTCTATGATAGCATCCTCTTCCTTGGTGAAGACAGATGCAAAGTACTCGTTTAGTACCTCAGCCATACTCTCTGCCTCCATGCATAGATCTCCTTTTTGGTCCCAAATCAGCCCCAATAAGAACCGTCCTCCTAATAAGAACATAAGAAATAGGAGCAGGAATAGGCCAATTGGCCCCTCGAGCCTGCTCTGCCATTCAATAAGATCAAGGCTGATTTGATCATGGACTCAGCTCCACTTCCCTGCCCACTCCCCATAACCCTTTACTCCCTTATCGCTCAAAAATCTATCTCCGCCTTAAATATATTCAATGACCCAGCCTCCACAGCTCTCTGGGGCAGAGAATTCCATAGATTTACAACGTTCTGAGAGAAGAAATTCCTCCTCATCTCAGTTTTAAATGGACGGCCCCTTATTCTAAGATTATACCCCCTAGTTCTAGTCTCCCCTATGAGTGGAAATATCCTCTGCATCCACCTTGTCTAGCCCCCTCATTATCTTATAAGTTTCAATAAGATCACCTCTCATTCTTCTGAACTCTAATGTGTATACTCCCTCTTACTACCCTTCTACTATTTATATGTCTATTCCATTCCTATAATCTAAATAGGACCACCAGATTGCTTTTCTCAGTTCTTCTTTCATATGAGAGTAGCAAAAAACAAATTATACGTCAATATCTAAGCCAGATATCCAGGCCAAAGCTCCCAGTGTAACAGCGTGGATATCTTGTCGGCTGTCTGCAAATTTTCTCTGAGGGCCGTGTTCGGTGATGTGCTCCAGGGTCTGATTAGGAGCTCCGCATCGTATGATGGAGATGCTTTAATCTTCCATCTATGGAGAAGCTCTCCTCATTCATCAGAGAGGGTGATTGTTGCCCATACCCTGGGATAAGTCAATACCTCCAGGAGAGATGGGGAAACAATTACTCGTTCTTCTGACTGAAGACGGTTACATGATAGAGTTAAAAACCTTTCATTTCTTCTGCTAAGGGTTTCTAATTACCAGGGTATCAAGAGACAAGATCGTTTATGTTGGTAAGATTTGTTTTCATGTCCAGTACGTTTTTGATTGAACTATCTCAAGACTTGACTAGGTAATAGATGCCTGGCTGTAGTAGGAAAACCAAGTAAAGAAGAGTGCATTGTGTAAGCAAAACTAATGACATGAGCCTAGGTATGAAATAATCATTAGAAACCAATCTGCCAAGGCTGAGCAGTGTAGCATTCATTCCAGCACAGTTGAAATTTAATCTGTGCTGTTAGGAAAATAGGAATGTGACTTGGAAATCAGAGCCTAACCACTACTGCTTTAAATGGATTAAACACATCAGAAAATTCACAGATTCTTAAGCAGATATAGTGCTCACTGGGCCATAGGAGTTCCAACACAATGATACAATGTGTTAACTGAATAAACACTTGAATCAGGGCTATGATATTAATAATATAACAAGATGATAATTTTTACTTTAAAGAACTGTGAATTAAGACATCTTTAGGTTTTTTGGTATTATAATTTTTTTCTGGGTCGCATTCAGCTGCTCACTGACTGAGAGGGTGGGAAAACACCCCATTTGTAACTTTCTACCAGCTCTTGGAGATGTGATAGAGTGTTCCATGGTGAGTTACTCTCAATTGTCATGAGGTGGATTTTCCAGTGATTTGCACTTGTGTTTTCGCCCCGGAGGGCGAGTTGTTCTGGGCGGGTGTTCCAGCGCCCCGCCAGGGTTTTCGGGGCCGGTCTCAGTGGGGTGCGGAGCAGCACTGCCCGGAAGAGTTGAGCCGGTGTGCAACGCCCCTGATTGTGACACCAGCTCGCAGTTTGAATCCTGCCCGATCCATACACTCTGCAGCACCCCCTGCTGGGATCGCCTGTGAAAACGGGCGGTCCAAAGTGAGCTAAGTCATGTCCACCTCAGGTAAGTGTGATTGTTCTTTTCTTTTTCTTTTTGCGATTTACGTTGTAGTGGCTTGTGCTATGTATTGGGAATGCTTTTGGTGGGTTTTTTTCAAGTTTTTTCTTCTCCCCAGGCCTCTCTTAGAGCACTCTTGGGCCGGCTGTTTAGCTTGGGATTTTCGCATGCTCAGCCGGCCTAGCACCCTAAGCGAGATGTACAACACCTCCCTTTGAGCTCCATCCCACTCTCAGTGCCCAGCTACCCAATTTTGACGACTGAGGCGCAAACTGTTCCCGAGCGCAAACTTTACCACCCCGCCGCCATTACCGCCCCGAAATCAACAAAGCCGCAAATCAAGCCCTTTGCCTCTTTCTAAGTGAGAGAACTTTGACATCTCTTCCTAGCAAAGCAGGAAGTGATATTCCACCTATCGAGTAATTTCAGCAAAATAAAGTTTTGTATTAATGCCCATTTATTTAGTAAAATTATTGGCAGGAATAATTTCACCCACATAATGATACAACCAAGCTCATAGAAACATAGAAAATAGATGCAGGAGTAGGCCATTCGGTCCTTTGAGCCTGTGGAAGATTCATGGGTATGAAGCCAAACCTTGCTGTTCTGTGCACAGCATTCACCATTTGCAATGTTTTAGAAGAGGAACTACCACACTGGCAACTCTCCATTTGTTTAATTGTTTCTCATACCTTTAGCTAATCCACTTTTTATTAAAATATATGCATCTTCACCCATCATGTAGAGTGCTGGCAAGATATTCATGCAGATCCAGTCATGCTTCTGAGACATTTGGGAAAGTTGGTTCTATCCTCTGTGCAGAGTTGATGGCAGAACTCCAGAACTCGGCAGTATCTCAGGCTAGTGGGTCAACTGGAATCAATTGGACTACAGTTCAGTGCTTCAGAGTTTTTTTCCCTTCTATTGGATAGCAGATGTTTGAATATATTTGGACATCACACTTGTCCATTGACTGAATCATATTATGCCGATCAGCCATAGGCAGTTACTGTGTAAATCTGAGGAGGAAGCTAACAGATGGAAGCCGGGTCCCTCATGAGAAAGTAGAAACTTTAAAGTTAAACGTCAGACCCTAGCTCAGTTAGTCAAAATCTTTTGTATGTTACAATTGAAATCATTCTCCTATCCTAAAGTAGCCATGCCCCAGAGTGCTTTTAATCATTTTGATTTGCTAAATATTGCTTCATTTTAGCCCAAACGATTAATTAATTGTAATATAACCTCTCCCCTTCCCCCCCACAAAAAAACTGATTTAACAGGTCTTTAAAAAGGATCCAGTGGTTGTTTGCAAAAACAGGACTGTCGGACTTAATTACCATTGCTGGTTGCCAGCACTTTCTCCCCACTTGTTCAACGACATTTTTCTCCCATAAAGGTAGAGAATAGATAAACTGGAAAGATTCAGAATAACACTGATGTCACCACAATTAACATAACTTTTACTTGCAAAATGTTTCTGTCATAAAGAAAAATAATCTCAAATTTACCCTGTAGATAAAAATGTGTGAATTGGAAATTAAAAATCCAAAAGTACAGCAGGTAGAAATTGGTTTTGGCCTGTTTCCAGGCCCAAAATAGACAATGCACTACAAGTGCCCCAAAATTGGGCCTGGAGCCTCATTTCCTTAATATAGATAAGCGACCAGCACCTGCCAGGAGTGCTGTTCCCCCCCCCCCCCCCGCCACGCCCCCCCCCACCGCCGGCCCCAGTTCAGTAGAAAGGAACATTTTTTTTTAAACTTACTTTTTGTGGCAGCAATTCCACCAAATCCTGAGCCAAGCAGGCCCAAAGCCTGCTCAGTGTTAACCAATGTTGCTGAGGGGTCCTTAAATAGATGCTAGGCTCCTCAGTGGCATATATAAGGGGCCTAATGCCTGCTTAAGGTGGCCAATCAGAATGCTGGAAAGTCTTTCAGTGCCAGTAGGATGTCAGATGTATTTCAGATGTCCTTGAGGCACAGCGCATAGACCTGCACAATTGATCATTGGATCCCTCATTTTCTGTCCGGTGCAACAACGATCAATTTCTACCTCTGGATTTTTATGCACTTTGTAATGTTACATGGATTAACTTTACATTTTACACACTATAAAGGGGAATCTTATGGTTTGAGTACCTTTTAAACATATATAAATGTTACAAAAAAGTTATAAATCGTAAATACTTTTTAATGTAAATGTGGTCAATAGCTGCTTTAAGTTTTGTAAAACCACGTAGGATTTATTCCATTGAAGTGTACAGAAGGAGGAAATTAGAAGAAAGAGTTATGCCTTTACATGCACTGTGCCTATGTTCATTGTTTAGTATTGACAGCATAAAATGTTAGCACAGGCACTTAATTGTACAATAAGCACATGCCATTTGTACGGGAAAGTACATCTCATACATATAACTGGCCAATCCATCCCAGGTGCCTGTGGCTCTTATCATGCTCTTGTCTCGTAAATATCAGCTGCTCTGGTGGTGGACAAACTGAACTTTCAAAGCTTGTCCAACTCCTACATCTGGAGAATGATTAAACTCAGACCATAGCGCAAGGCTCTCATGCCTGGATGTTAGAAACATAGAAACATAGAAACATAGAAAATAGGTGCAGGAGTAAGCCATTCGGCCCTTCTAGCCTGCACCGCCATTAAATGAGTTCATGGCTGAACATGCAACTTCAGTACCATTCCTGCTTTCTCACCATACCCCTTGATTCCCCGAGTAGTAAGGACTTCATCTAACTCCTTTTTGAATATATTTAGTGAATTGGCCTCAACAACTTTCTGTGGTAGAGAATTCCACAGGTTCACCACTCTCTGGGTGAAGAAATTCCTCCTCATCTCGGTCCTAAATGGCTTCCCCCTTATCCTTAGACTGTGTCCCCTGGTTCTGGACTTCCCCAACATTGGGAACATTCTTCCTGCATCTAACCTGTCTAACCCCGTCAGAATTTTAAACGTTTCTATGAGGTCCCCTCTCATTCTTCTGAACTCCAGTGAATACAAGCCCAGTTGATCCAGTCTTTCTTGATAGGTCAGTCCCGCCATCCCGGGAATCAGTCTGGTGAACCTTCGCTGCACTCCCTCAATAGCAAGAATGTCCTTCCTCAGGTTAGGAGACCAAAACTGTACACAATACTCCAGGTGTGGCCTCACCATGGCCCTGTACAATTGTAGCAACACCTCCCTGCCCCTGTACTCAAATCCCCTCGCTATGAAGGCCAACATGCCATTTGCTTTCTTAACCGCCTGCTGTACCTGCATGCCAACCTTCAATGACTGATGTACCATGACACCCAGGTCTTGCTGCACCTCCCCTTTTCCTAATCTGTCACCATTCAAATAATAGTCTGTCTCTCTGTTTTTACCACCAAAGTGGATAACCTCACATTTATCCACATTATACTTCATCTGCCATGCATTTGCCCACTCACCTAACCTATCCAAGTCGCTGATAAAAATCAATCAAGCCAATAAAAAAAATATTACAATCACTGTACCTTTTAATATGCAGTGTAAAATTACTAAATAAATGCATATAATATTGGAAAGCTTTCTTACAATGTGCTGGGAAACTTAACTCTTGTAGATTATTGAACCAATTCCCCACCGAGGAGCGAAGCTTGCAGAGAGTCCTTAAATAAATGTTAGGCTCCTCAGTAGTATATACAAGCTGGGAAATTGCAGGCCCGCAGTGTCCGATTTTCTGTCCATTCATTTAAATTTAGAAAATCTACAATTCATTAATGGTTCCTGGGAGAAAGTTCATAATCTAAAAATTGACAAACAAGTATTAGAATATGTTTAAATTCATTTTAATTGAAACTGAAAGAAAGACTTGCATTTACATAGTGCCATTCACGACCTCAGGACGTTCCAAAGTGCTTTACAGCCAGTAATGAACTTTTGAAGTATAGTCACTGTTGTAATGTAGGAAACATACCTAAAATTGACTAAAAGCTTCTTAGATTTCTTGGTACGCTGCCTTAACTTAGATAATTCTGTGGTAAAAACTATAACAAATTGTCCTATCTCTTTATTTGATTCTCTTTGACCCCTCCTTGTTCTCTCAGAAGTAGTTTCTATCAAATGTCTCTTTACTACTCCATCTGATTCTATGTGCTTTTTCAGAATCAGCAGTTCCCACCCCAGAGGCCGTATACAGGCATGCTAAACATTGATACTTTGTAAAAGTTTCTATCTCTAAATTTATCTTTGTTTATCACTTTCCATTCTTTATGATATCCATTGTGTTTACTAATATTATAACATTTTTCCACTACTTTTCAGATACATGTGGTTGGTATGTGCAATGGACCAAAAAAAATCAATGTTTCTTCAAATAGCATTGGAAAAAAAATAACGGAATAGCATCAACATTTATAAATAGCATTGATGTTGAAGGTTCTCATTATAATTATAAGGATGTACGTTGTCTATTAATACATTAGTTGACCATGCCAGTCTTTCGACTGTTTTCTCATCCAGATAGTTCACTCCAACAAACAAAAATTCTCGTTATACTTATATAATATACTTGCTGCAAAAGTTCATGATCTAAATCTCAGAAACTGAAATTTGGTACTTCAAAATCAGTCAATAGTTTTCTGCAAAAAAGGTAATTTTTAAAATTACATATTTTACATAGGAACAGAAATAGGATTGAGCACCTCCAGCCTGTTCTGCCATTCAACTAGATCATGGCTGATCTGTACCTCAACTCCAGTTACCCACCTTAGCTCCATATCCCTTGGTACCGAATAAAAATCTATCGATCTCAGTCTTGAATACTCCAACTGTCCCAACATCAACAGCTTTTTGGAGTGAAGAATTCCTGATGTCTATCTTGACTCTTATTAACCTGCGTTGGTGCCATATCAACAACAACTTTCATTTATATGGCACCTTTAATGTTATAAAACGTCCCAAGGTGCTTCGCAGGAGTGATTATCAAACAAAACTTGACACCGAGCCACATAAGGAGATATTAGGACAGATGGAGGTAGGTTTTAGAAATGTCTTAAAGTAGGTGAGAGTGGTAAAAGGTGGAGAGGTTTGGGGGGGATTTCCAAATCTTATAGCCGAGGCAAGGCCACCACTAGTGGAGCGAAGAAAATCAGGGATGTGTAAGAGGCCAGATTTAGAGGAATGCAGAAGTTTCAGAGAGTACTAGGGCTGGAGGAGGTTACAGAAATAGGGAGGGACAAGGCATTGTAGGGGTTTTAAAACTAGGAAGGGAATTTTAAAATCGAGGCATTGCCGAACCGGGAGCCTCTGTAGGTCAATGAGCACAGGGGTTTTGGGTGAACGGGTTGGTGCGAGTTAGGATACGGGCGAGTTTTGGATGAGTTCAAGTTTACGGAGAGTGCAAGGTGGGGAGGCCGGCCAGGAGAGCACTGGAATAGTCAAACCTAAAAGTAACAAAGGCATAGATGAGGATTTCAGCAGCAGCTGAGCTGAGGCAGGGCAGGGACAGCCGATGTTATGGAGGTGGAAGTAGGCAGTGTTGACGACGATATGTGATCGGTAGCTTAACTCAATACCCTTACCGAACAAAAAATTTATCAATCTCAATTTTGAAATTTTTAATTGACCTGGCCTCAACAACGTTTTGAGGGAGAGAGTTCCAAATTTCCACTACCCTTGTTCAGCATCTTTATACCAGCTCAAGTTGTTTAGGTTCACTGCAAGTGCTCTGCAATGATAAGATAGATTTTCTGCATAGATTGTAGTATGTTGTTTGAAATTTATTGCATGTTCATTACTGCAGTGTGTTTATGGGTTAATGTACGTATGTCATAGCTGATTCTACTACAGCTGTTCCATTAACAGACCTTTGTTGTACATGAGCACTCAACTCTAATAGTTCTTTATCCTGCACACATCCGCCAAATAAATAATTAAATATTTGAAGCAGCCTCGAGAATAAATGGTTGCAAATCATCTGGAGCGATAACAAACGTACAGCTCATAGCCCCAATGTAAAGCCATGCATTATCGCTTTATTACCACGTGATACCTCTGCCACAGCAGAGGGCTTTTGTTACTGCTGCCTAGTATGAGTTAGCACCTTGATCAGGGGAGCGGAGGGTAGAAAAGAAAAGGAGATTGGAAAATAAAAACAATGAAGACAATATTCACATCGTAAGCTTACTGGTTGGGTTCAACTCAAGGTCCCAGAAGTGTTTACCCCAACAGAAAGGAGGCCTTCATATTTTAATTTGATTTAGAATTTGAACGCTCATTCAAATGGATCAAAAGCCATCGTATATTCTTTTCTAAAGTGACATCTAGGTTGGATCATATACAGTTGTACAAGAGAAAAAACATTTTTATAGAAAGGTTATTTTTCATTTATTAGCTGTATTAACAAACATATTTAGCACACCCTAAAGAGTGCGCGGAACAGGAAATGCTGGAAACATAATCGGGGTAATCAATGGGTTGAAAATTGGGCATGTTCTACAACGGGCGGATTATCCGCTCCCCTAGATTACCACCCAGGCAGTGAAGGTGAAAATGATCCCTCAAGTGTCCTTGACATAGGATGAGTGAATAGGCCTGAATTTTATTTACATTGACGATCTTGTCACTTGCCAATAACTAGTTAAAGGTCTCGTCACCGCAGGCATGCAGAAAACAGGCGCAGGCAGCGGAAGGAGTGTGCGGCAAATCAGTCCCACCCACCCTTTCCTTCAACGACTGTTTGTCCCACCTGTGACAGAGACTGTAATTCCCGTATTCGACTGTTCAGTCACCTAAGAACTCACTTTTAGAGTAGAAGCAAGTCTTCCTTGATTTGGAGGGACTGCCTATGATGATGATATTGGACAGTCCAAATAAGCTATCTGGTTCAATCCATCGGTTGTGCTGAGTTAGCTGATAGAACTTGCATTTATATACCTTTCACCTCCGACAAATTAAAATTGGCCGAAGCACTCCGAGAGGATTAATTATCACACTAATTTCTCACTATCCTGTGACCTCTGCAAAGTCGCTCATTAGTGGATATTGAGTGAGAGCAGGATTGGGATTGGCTGCAATATCCCAACCACTGAATGGCTGACTGATAGGATGCACACTTGAATGACAGGTGCTAGGTGTGGCTTGAGTTCTGGTGATTTTCTTTGATGCTGATGTAAGTTGATTTAGAGCGTTAATAACTTGAGCTGCCCCAATAGCCTGGTTGGTAAAGATACTGCCGGGTATAGTATTAAGCCATACAGACCAGAAGGACCCAGTTTCATTCCTGCTGTGTACTGAGTGAGCTTATCTCAAGCATGGGTAGAAATTAGATATTACAACTACCATCACCGTGGGCTAGGAAAGATTAAAATCAGGTAAAATAAACATAGTGAGAGAGGAGGTGTTAAGGGGTTTAGCAGCTTTGAAAGTGGATAAGTCCCCAGGCCCAGATGAAATGTATCCCGGGCTGTTAAGCAAAAGAGGAAATAGCAGAGGCTTTGACCATAATTTTCCAATCTTCTCTGGCTTCAGGTGTGGTGCCAGAGGACTGGAGAACTGCTAATGTGGTACCTTTGTTTAAGAAGGGAGAAAGGGATAGGCTGAGTAATTACAGGCCAGTCAGCCTAACCTCAGTGGTGGGAAAATTATTGGAAAAAATCCTGAAAGATGGGATAAATCTTCATTTAGAAAGATACGGATTAATCAAGGCCAGTCAGCATGGATTTGCTAAGGGAAGGTCGTGTCTGACTAACTTGATTGAATTTTTCGAGGAGTTAACCAGGAGGGCAAAACGTATGATGTAGTGTATATGGATTTTAGCAAAGCTTTTGAGAAGGTCCCACATGGCAGACTGGTCACAAAAGTAAAAGCCCATGGGACCCAGGGCAAAGTGGCAACTTGGATCCAAAATTGGCTCAGAGGTAGGAAGCAAAAGGGTAATGGTTGATGGGTGTTTTTGTGACTAGAAGGATGTTTCCAGTGAGGTTCCGCAGGGCTCAGTACTGGGTCCCTTGCTTTTTGTGATATATATCAACGATCTAGACTTGAATATAGGGGGTATGATTAAGAAGTTTGCAGATGATACTAAAATCGGCTGTTTGGTTGATAATGAAGAAGAAAGTTGCGTACTGCAGGAAGATAATGTATTGGTCAGGTGGGCAGAACAGTGGCAAATGGAATTGAATCCAGAGAAGTGTGAGGTAATGCATTTGGGGTGGGCTAACAAGGAAAAGGAATACACATTAAATGGTAGGACACTGAGAAGTGTAGAAGAACAAAGAGACCTTGGAGTGCTTGTCCACAGATCCCTGAAAGTAGCAGGCCAGATAGATGAGGTGGTTAAAAAAGGAGGCAGGCAAAAGGCAGGTAACTCTAGGCCGGTTAGTTTAACATCTGTAGTGGGGAAAATGCTTGAAGCTATCATTAAGGAAGAAATAGCGGGACATCTGGATAGGAATAGTGCAATCAAGCAGACGCAGCATGGATTCATGAAAGGGAAATCATGTTTAACTAATTTACTGGAATTCTTTGAGGATATAACGAGCATGGTGGATAGAGGTGTACCGATGGATGTGGTGTATTTAGATTTCCAAAAGGCATTCTATAAGGTGCCACACAAAAGGTTACTGTAGAAGATAAAGGTACGCGGAGTCAAAGGAAATGTATTAGCATGGATAGAGAATTGGCTGGCGAACAGAAAGCAGAGAGTCGGGATAAATGGGTCCTTTTCCGGTTGGAAATCAGTGGTTAGTGGTGTGCCACAGGGATCGGTACTGGGACCACAACTGTTTACAATCTACATAGATGACCTGGAAGAGGGGACAGAGTGTAGTGCAACAAAATTTGCAGATGGCACTAAGATTAGTGGGAAAGCGGGTTGTGTAGAGGACTCAGAGAGGCTGCAAGGAGATTTGGATAGGTTAAGCGAATGGGCTACGGTTTGGCAGATGGAATACAATGTCGGAAAGTGTGAGGTCATCCACCTTGGGAAAAAAAACAGTAAAAGGGAATATTATTTGAATGGGGAGAAATTACAACATGCTGTTGTGCAGAGGGACCTGGGGGTCCTTGTGCATGAATCCCAAAAGGTTAGTTTGCAGCTGCAGCAGGTAATCAGGAAGGCAAATGGAATGTTGGCCTTCATTGCGAAAGGGATGGAGTACAAAAGCAGGGAGGTGTTGCTGCAACTGTATAAGGTATTGGTAAGGCCGCACCTGGAGTACTGCATGCAGTTTTGGTCACCTTACTTAAGGAAGGATATACTAGCTTTGGAAGGGGTACAGAGACGATTCACTCGGCTGATTCGAGAAATGAGGAGGTTACCTTATGATGATAGATTGAGTAGACTGGGTCTTTACTCCTTGGAGTTCAGAAGGATGAGGGGTGATCTTATAGAAACATTTAAAATCATGAAAGGGATAGACAAGATAGAGGCAGAGAGGTTGTTTCCATTGGTGGGGGAGACTAGAACTAGGGGGCACAGCCTCAAAATACGGAGGAGCCAATTTAAAACCGAGTTGAGAAAGAATTTCTTCTCCCAGAGGGTTGTGAATCTGTGGAATTCTCTGCCCAAGGAAGCAGTTGAGGCTGGCTCATTGAATGTTTTCAAGTCAAAGATAGATAGATTTTTAAGCAATAAGGGAATTAAGGGTTACGGGGAGAGGGCGGGTAAGTGGAGCTGAGTCCACGACCAGATCAGCCATGATCTTATTGAATGGCGGAACAGGCTCGAGGGGCTAGATGGCCTACTCCTGTTCCTAATTCTTATGTTCTTATGTTCTTATGTTAAGAAGACATACGGAATGCTTGCCTTTATTAGCCGAGGCATAGAATACAAGAGCAAGGGGATTATGCTTGAACTGTATAAAACATTGGTTAGGCCACAGCTGGAGTAATGCATGCAGTTCTGATCACTGCATTACAGGAAGGACGTGATTGCACTAGAGAGGGTACAGAGGAGATTTACAAGGATGTTGCCAGGAGTGGAGAATCTTAGCTATGAAGACAGATTGGATTCTGCTGGATTTGTTCTCCTTGGAACAAAGGAGGCTGAGGGGAGACTTCATTGAGGTGTATAAAATTATGAGGGGCCTAGATATAGTGGATAGAAAGTGTAAAGTCCTGTCCCCTCAGTACAGATTCACACGAGGCATGTAGTGAAGTCAAGGTCACTCTGGACCTGCACTATTTCACAGCTCTGGAATGCCGCACTTGCCTGAGACCTGTCCTTATATACCTGTCTCTTGCAAGTGCACCCCTGGTGGTAAGGTATGCGTATGCTGGTAGTTACAGGTCATATCTTATTACAGTCATGTATAGCATGTTAGGATACAGTTATATATAATAATGTAAGATACATGACATCACCCTCCCCCAAGGTCTTATTGTTTTTATAGGTTCAGTCTCTCAGGTGGTCTACGCTCTCGTGTGGAACGTCTGAGTTGTGGTTCAGTTGTTTGTCTTGGTGTCTGTTTTTCTTTGGGTGTGGTTGCTGGTATCTCGCCTGGGCTGTCTGTTTCGATTGGTGTGATTGTTGTTGACTCGCCTGGACTGTCTGTTGGGATTGCCCTTTCCTCAGGTTGTCCCCTCTGTCTGTCCACCAGGTGTGGTGTGAGTTCCACATTGTATTCGCCTCTGGTTCCGCAGTGTTGTTGGTAAATCTGCTTTTGACTTGGTCTACATGCCTCCGGCAGGTTTTGCCATTGTTCATTTGTACTACCAGTAGCCGGTTTCCTTCCTTGCCCGTTACTGTCCCTGCAAGCCATTTGGGACCCCTGCCATAGTTTAGTACAAACACTTTGTCCCCTATCTCATTCCATCTCCCCCTCGAATTTCTGTCATGGTACTCAGTCAGCATACGGCATTTTGCCTCAACAATTTCGTGCATGTCTGGGAGGATTAATGAGAGCCTTGTTTTTAAAGTCCTTTTCATCAACAGTTGCGTGGGGGAGATCCCAGTCAGTGAGTGCGGATGAGATCTGTATGTCAGCAGCAGTCGCGACAGGCGACTCTGCACCGTGGGACCTTGGATTTTAATCATGCCTTGTTTAATGGTTTGCACTGCTCTCTCCGTCTGGCCGTTGGAGGCCGGCTTGAACGGTCCCATCTTGACATGATTTATGCCATGGTCAATTATAAAATCTTGGAATTCTGCGCTGGTGAAGCACGGACCATTGTCACTGACCAATACGTCAGGGATTCCGTGCATTGCAAACATGGTTGCGAGGCTCTCCACAGTGGTGGAGGCTGTGCTCGAGTTTAAATTGGTGCATTCGATCCACTTTGAAAATGCATCTACAACTACGAGGAACATTTTGCCCATGAATGGGCCCGCATAGTCTACGTGCACCCGCGACCACGGTTTGGTAGGCCAGGGACAGTGGCTCGGTGGAGCCTCCCTGGGGGCATTGCTGAGTTGGGCACAAATGCTGCATCTTCGGACGCAGAGCTCCAAGTCCGCGTCAATACCAGGCCACCAGGCGTGGGATCTGGCTATGGCCTTCATGAGAACGATCCCCGGGTGCTCACGGTGAAGCTCCCGGACAAATGCCTCTCTGCCTCGCAGAGGCATGACTACTCGGCTGCCCCACATCAGGCAGTCTGCTTGTAGTGATAGCTCATGCATGCGCCTGTGAAAGTGTTTTAATTCCTCAGGGCAGGCATCGCGAGCCTCTGCCCAGTCACCGGTTAGGACACATCTTTTTACTAAGGATAACATGGGGTCGCTGGCCGTCCAGGCTCTGATTTGGCGAGCCGTCATGGGCGAACCTGTGGACTCAAAGGCATTGATTGCCATGACTATCTCACAGTCCTGTTTGTCAGACCCTTCCGTGGTCGCCAGGGGTGGCCTGCTGAGCGCGTCGGCACAGTTGTCTGTGCCTGGTCTGTGCCTTATGGTATAGTCGTAGAACGCCAGCATGAGTGCCCACCGTTGAATTCGCGCCGAGGCGTTGGTGTTTATTGCCTTGTTCTCGGATAGGAGGGACGTGAGGGGCTTGTGGTCGGTTTCTAATGCAAACTTGGCCACGAAAAGGTACTGGTGCATCTTTTTGACACCATACACGCACCCGAGCGCCTCCTTCTCTATCATTCCGTACCCGTGCTCCCCCCGCGAAAGTGACCTGGAGGCATAAGTTATGGGTTGTAATTTGCCCGCACTATTGACATGTTGCAAAACGCACCCGACCCCATACGCTGACGCATCGCATGTGAGAACTAGCTTTTTACCTGGGTCAAAGAAAGTCAAAACACTGTTGGATCACAGAAGGTTGCGTGCCTTATTGAAGGCGCGTCCCTGGGCGTCCCCCCAAAACCAATCGCACCCCTTCCTGAGTAGCACACGGAGAGGCTCCAGCAGTGTGCTTAAGTTCTGCATAAAGTTCCCAAAGTAATTGAGTAGCCTGAGAAAGGCGCGCAGTTCTGAGACATTCCGGGGCCTGGGTGCCAGGCGAATTGCTTCTGTTTTGGACTCTGTTGGGCGGATTCCTTCAGCGGCAATCCTTCTGCCCAAAAATTCAACCTCGGGTGCGAGAAACAGGAACTTGGATTTCTTGACTTGTAGGCCTACCCGATCCAACCGCTTTAGTACTTCCTCCAAATTACGAAGATGTGAGTCGGTGTCCCTGTCCGTGATAAGTATATCGTCTTGAAATACAACCGTCCCCGGGATGGACTTGAGCAGACTCTCCATGTTGCGCTGGAATATGGCAGCTGCCGACCTGATGCCGAATGGGCATCGATTGTACATGAAAAGGCCTCGATGTGTGTCGATGGTGATGAGTAGCTTGGATTCCTCGGTCAATTCTTGCGTCATATACGCAGATGTGAGGTCTAATTTTGAGAAAAGTTTACCTCCAGCCAATGTGGCAAATAAGTCCTCCGCTCTGGGCAACGGGTGCTGGTCCTGTCGGGAGACTCTGTTTAAGGTAGATTTGTAGTCCCCACAGATTTGTACGGATCCATCAGGCTTCATGACTGGGACGATGGGACTTGCCCAGTCGCTAAATTCCACAGGTGATATAATGCCTTCCCACAGAAGCTTGTCCAGTTCGTGTTCAATCTTTTCCCTCATCACATAGGGTATAGCTCTGGCCTTGTGATGGACCGGTCTAGCATCCTGTGTGATGTAGATTTTGACTTTGGCACTTTTCACCTGGCTGAAAGAGATGTTCAAATCGCTTTATAACTGTTGAGCAGGAGGTCCGTTCCTCTAATGACATGGCATGGACATCATCCCATTTCCAGTTTAGCTTTGCCAGCCAGCTTCTCCCCAGCAGTGCTGGGGGGTCTCCGAGGACAATCCACAGGGGAAGTCGGTTCACTGTCCCTTTGTGTGTGACAGAGAGCATGGCACTGCCGAGGACTGGTACGATTTCTTTGGTATAGGTCCTTAGTTTGGTGTCGACCCTTGTGAGTTTTGGTCTGTCTCTTTTATGCGGCCACAGTTGTTCAAATTGTTGAGCGCCCATGAGAGATTGACTCGCTCCCGCATCCAGCTCCATGTTGACAGGTATCCCGTTGAGTAGGACCCTCATCATTATAGGAGGCATCCTGTTGTAGGAGCAGTGGCCATTGATCGTGTTGACCCGCTGTACATCGGTGTCCCGGGTACTGTCCCCAGCATCTTCTGGTCCGCTTTCCGACTCATCCGATTCGTATACCAGCCGAGCTGCCGTTTTTTTGCAAATGCGGGCCAAATGCCCTGTATATTCACAATTTCTGCAAACAGCCTGCTGAAATCGACATCCCCTTGCCGAGTGCCCAACCCCACACCTCCAGCACAGACCTGTTCCATTGTTTAAAGTGTTCCCAAAGAATGAGCTGAGTCTGGGTGATCTCTCTTGAGCTTCTCTCAGTTTGTAGTTGAGGTGTGAATGGCCATTCCTGTGGCCCTTGATGGCTTCTGCCTGCTGTCAAGAGCCTGTTCTCCTGGTTTTGTCTGTGTGTGGGGGTAGCAACTTGTTTAGTGCTGTGAACTTCTTGTTCCGATATTTCATTAGTTGTCGTACCTGCATTGTAAATCAACCTCGTTTCTTCTTCCCCTACCAAGAATGTCTGTGCAACCAGTGCTGCTGCCTCTAAGGTCAAGTTCTTGGTCTCTATGAGCTTTCGGAATATGCCTGCATGGCCTATTCCTTCAATGAAAAAGTCTCTCAGCATTTCTCTCCTCAGTTCATCGGAGAACTCACATAAACTAGCCAACCTCCGAAGTTCCGCCACGAAGTCGGGTATGCTCTGGCCCACACAACGTCTGTAGTTGTCGAACCTGTGTCTGGCCATGTGTAGGCTGCTCGCTGGCTTCAGGTGGTCTCTTACCAGTGTACTCAATTCTTCAAATGACTTGCTTGCTAGTTTCTCGGGTTCTCCAACAGATCCTTCATAAAAGCGTATGTTTTTGAGCCACAGCTGGTCAAGAGATGGGCTCTTCTCTTGTCTGCCTTATCGTCGCCTAACCAGCCTTTGGTTACAAAGCTTTGCTGGAGCCTTTCTATAAAGGCCTCCCAATTGTCCCCCGCATTGTACTTTTCATCTGATCCGTTGTTCGCCATTCTGTGGATTCTGTAATCCCGTAACTCGTCGCCACTGTAAAGTCCTGTCCCCTCAGTACAGATTCACACAAGGCATGTAGTGAAGTCAAGGTCACTCTGGACCTGCACCTTTATTTCACAGCTCTGGAATGCCGCACTTGCCTGAGACCTGTCCTTATATACCTGTCTCTTGCAAGTGCACCCCTGGTGGTGAGGTATGCTGGTGGTTACAGGTCATATCTTATTACAGTCATGTATAGCATGTTAGGATACAGTTATTTATAATAATGTAAGATACATGACGGAAAGGGCCTATTTCCTTTAGCAGAGGGGTCAACAACCAGTGGGCATAAATTTAAAGTAATTGGTAGAAGGTTTAGAGGGGATTTGAGGGGAAATGTCTTCACACAGAGGGCTGTGGGGGTCTGGAACTCACTGCCTGAAAGGGTGGTAGAGACAGAAACCCTCACCACATTTAAAAAGTACATGGATGTGCACTTGAAGTGTCATAACCTACAGGGTTACCGACCTAGAGCTGGAATGTAGGATTAGGATGGATAGCCTCTTGTTGGCCGGCACGGACACGATGGGCCAAAATGGCCTCCTTCTGTGCTGTAAACTTCTATGATTCTATGATTCCGCCGGAGTTAAACTGCTGATTGCTTTTAAGTGATTCCTCTTGTATGTAGAGTTAAATGTCAGATGTGGCCCAGTGGTAGAACTCTCATGTATGAGGATGTGGGTTCAAGTACCACTCCAAAGACTTGTGCACAAAAATCTAGGTTGGCACACCAGTGCAGTAAAGCAGGAACACTGTACTGTCAGAGGTGCCGTCTTTTGTCCCCCAAAAAATACAAATCCAATCCGACCCATTACCACGCCATCAGAGTACTTTCAATCATCAGCAAAGTGATGGAAGGTGTCGTCAATAGTGTAAGCGGCACTTACTCACCAATAACCTGCTCACCGATGTTCAGTTTGGGTTCTATCAGGACCACTCAGCTCCAGACCTCATCACAGCCTTAGTCCAAACATGGACAAAAGTGCTGAATTCTTGAAGTGAGATGAGAGTGACTGCCCTTGACATCAAGGCAACATTTGACCAAGACAAGGAGCCCTAGTAAAATTGAAGTCAATGGGAATCAGGGGGGGAAACTCTCCACTGGCTGGAGTCATACCTAGCACAAAGAAAGATGGTTGTGATTGTTGGAGGCCAATCATCTCAGCCCCAGGACATTGCTGCAAGAGTTCCTCAGGGCAGTGTCCTCGGCCCAACCATCTTCAGCTGCTTCATTAATGACCTTCCCTCCATCAGAAGGTCAGAATTGGGGATGTTCGCTGATGACTGCACAGTGTTCAGTTCCATTCGCAATTCCTCAAATAATGAAGCAATCCATGCTCGCATGCAGCAAGACCTGGACAACATTTAGACTTGGGCTGATAAGTAGCAAGTAACATTTGCACCACACAAGTGCCAGGGAATGACTACCTCCAACAAGAGAGAGCCTAGCCACCTCTCCTTGACTCACTTCCTGACTCCCTAAAGCCTTTCTACCATCCTCAAGGCACATGTCAGGAGTGTGATGGAATACTCTCCACATGCCTAGATGAGTGCAGCTCCAACAACACTCAAAAAGCTCAACACCATCCAGGACAAAGCAGCCCGCTTGATTGGCACCCCATCCACCACTTTCAACATTCACTCCCTCCACCACCAGCGCACCGTGTCTGCAGTGTGTACCATCTACAAGATGCATTGCAGCAACTCGCCAAGGCTTTTTCAGCAGCATCTCCCAAACCTGCAAACTCTACCACCTAGAAGGACAAAGGCAACTGGCGCATGGGAACACCACCACCTGCAAGTTCCCTCCAAATCACACACCAGCCTGACTTGGAAATATTTTGCCGTTCCTTCATCGTCGCTGGGTCAAAATCCTGGAACTCCCACACTGTGGAAGTACCTTCACCACACGGACTGCAACAGTTTAAGACGGCTCATCACCACCTTCTCAAGAGCAATTAGGGATGGGCAATAAATGCTGGCCTTACCAGTGATGCCCACGTCCCATGAATGAATAAAAAAAAGTACAGGAGCAAGCTTGGTGCTGATGCCTGCTACAGGTGAACAGCATGTATAGCCTCACCATCATTATCATAGGCAGTCCCTCGGAATCGAGGAAGACTTGCTTCCACTCTTAAAATGAGTCCTTAGGTGGCTGAATAGTCCAATACGAGAACCACAGTCCCTGTCACAGGTGGGACAGATAGTAGTTGAGGGTAAGAGAGGGTGGGACTTGCCGCATGCTCTTTCCGCTGCCTGCGCTTGATTTCTGCATGCTCTCGGCGATGAGACTCGAGGTACACTTCCTCCACTTAGGGCGGTCTTTGGCCAGGGACTCCCAGGTGTCAGTGGGGATGTTGCATTTTATCAGGGAGGCTCTGAGGGTGTCCTCACACATGAAAAATGGGCACTGTATCACAGCTGAGTCAGTGACTTTAGGAGAGATAGGGAGAAAATACCTGTTTCGACATCATAAAGACACATAAGTACCTGTAAATGGAAAAATAGGAATGATGTTTTAAACATGGGACTTTTTGAAATTTTAAGATAGCCCAGTCAAAAAATGGAATGTCCACCTCAAAATGAGATAGGTAGCAACCCTAAACAGGTGATTGACAACAGTTCAATCCTCCCCATGGAATAGAACATGCCACCAGCTATTCCCACCTCCCACATAAATGGAACATTCCACTGTCGTGAAGTACCCCAAGCACAAGCCAGGCTGAAGGCTGATAAAACCCATCATTATTGAGGCTGGCATTAGTTATGTTGGGGGCTAGAACCTGGAACTTCAGAAATGGAAAATAAACGTTTTTACTGCTCGTCAAATACCTGTGCAGGTCACAAAATCTGGAGACAAGTACATTGAAAATATCCAGATTGCTGCAAAACAGTGATAGTCAGCATTTGTCTGAGACTATCACAATAAACAGCCTTTCTCCACCCTCTTTCTAATCTGGAGAGCGGACTTGTATTTCTCCATTACTGGCTATCATTTGTGGCTCTCTTTAAAAAGTCTGTCTTTCCCTTTGTTTTCAGATCAATAGGTGATCTCACAAGTATGTTCAGTAGTGTATGTTGATGGTATAAAAACGGCGGTAGAATGACTTAATCCGCAATGAATCTTGAAGAAAACTCAATATATGGAGTATCCTTTGCAACTCAAAATGCCACCATACCTACTACCATAAACATGAAAACATAATTTGTCTGCGAATATTGAATTTGATGAATGTACAGAAGATCAACTCGTGCTTCCTATTATTCTTGAAATAAAATAAAAATTAGTAAGGTTTTTGTTTGGTGTTTAAATCCTCTTCAGTGATTGTTAATAATTCTGAGCTGAAAGCAGAGAAGGGGCAGAGTTGGTATCTATATAACATTCACAACAGACCATAAATATGTAATCAGGAAATTTGTTTGGTGTTTGTCATCCTTTGAAAGCACATAGAATTTTGAAGTCTTTCAATCTGCTTTGATGTGAGTGGAAATTAAAATTTCACACATTAGCAGCGAATGGCAGTAATATATGGATGCACAGGGCATTCCTTTACCTGCCATATTCTTTAATTGAATATCTGTTATATATTTATTTGAGAGTTAATCTTTCGCTTTATCTTTGTAATGAGACTTTTACCAGGGTAACTGAAGATAGAGACAGTGCAAATGGAGGAAGGTGTTTTGGAATAAAAGGATAAAAGGATTAAAAACGAGAAATAGAGGCCCTGGGATAATTGCAAAGAGGATTAAACAGTAAAACTGGAGACAGCTGTAGGTGACCTGGAGAGAAGGAATCAGAGAACAGAGTAACTCTACACTCCAGCAAATAGAAAGAGAACACCTACACAACTCAACTGCAGGGAAGGCGATCACATTTCACTGGGTCTTTTGCCTGGAATACCGCACAAGAATTCAGAGGGACAGGTAGCTGGTGACCAAAGCAGAGGGATGTATTTGAGAGGCTGGGCACGCTGGTGTACAAAGGTGAACTGAGGGGAAAAAAGAAGAAAGAAAGGACTCTACAGTCAACAAAGTAAGTCTGAAGAAACATATCCACTGGAACGCAAGGGACGGAAAGGCAACACACAAAAGGACCACTGTTTGACATAAAACTCCCTTTGTTGCTCCAGCAAGCTCTGCTATTAATTACAAAGCACTGGCAGTTTATTAAAATCTGTGAGCCTATAATCCTTGGCATGAACAATTAGAGCAGACTGCAGCAGCTGAGACAAGCACTTATTTTTTTCACAAAAAGTCGACGGGTACAAAAGCCAATCTGAAGTACGAAGTCTTCATAACATGCAAATTCTTTTCTGAGGTACCCTTTGGATAATTGCAATTAAAGACTTTATAAAGCATTGCAGACGAGCTAAGGGGTTAGGGGACTGTGCATTCAAGCTGACGTCATTGGCTGCTTCTATAGGATTTAGGTGTTTTGGCTATTTGGTCTGCTTTAAATCTCTCAGGAGCAGGTTAAAAAAAAAGTGCCTGTATTGTTTGTGTTTCTGAGCTCCCACAGAAAAACCATTCGAAAGTTCCACAGCGAGAAGGAAAATAAGCTGAAAGAAAAAAAAACATGCCCACTAACGGAACCCACCAAGCTTTAAAGATCCAATTTGGCTTAATTAATGATAACAATAAGTACCTGACAGCAGAAGCATTTGGTTTCAAAGTCAATGCATCCGGTGTCAGCCTAAAGAAGAAGCAAATCTGGGTGCTGGAACAAGATGACGGGAACAACTCTGTGGTCTTTTTCAAGAGCCATCTTGGGCGCTACCTGTTGGCTAATAAGGATGGCGATGTGTCATGTGAGGCAGAGAAACCTGATGTTGACTGCAGGTTCACGGTTATTGCACATGCTGATGGCAGATGGACTCTACAGTCTGAACCCCACAAGCGGTACTTTGGCGGATCTGAAGACCGTCTCTCTTGTTTCGCACAGACTATTACCGAATCAGAACTTTGGTCCATCCACCTGGCCAGCCACCCTCAAGCCAATCTTCGAAGCGTCAGCCGAAAAAGCTATGCCCATCTCTCGGTCCAAGAAGATGAGCTGTCCGCTGACAGCAGCATTCCTTGGGGCGTGGACGCCCTTATCACCTTGATCTATCAAGAGAAGAAGTACAGCATCCAGACTTGTGACAATAGGTTTCTCAGAAATGATGGAAAACTGATTAAGAAACGTGATCAGGACACTAGCTACACTTTGGAATTTAAAGCTGGGAAGATCGCCTTCAAAGATCGTGAGGGAAGATATCTGAGTGCGATGGGGCCAACTGGTACTCTCAGATCTGGACGAAACTCAAAGCCCGGCAAAGATGATCTCTTCGATTTGGAGCAGAGTCAACCTCAAGTGGTTTTGCGGGCTTCCAATGGCCGCCTGGTGTCCATCAGACAAGGTGAGGCACTTTGTAGGTTTACTTGGACTACAGTTATAAACTATAATCACTAAAATTTAGAAGGGCATATTATTCTTGTTATGAATTTATTGGGACTTAAACTAACAGTACTTATTAAGCAATCATTACAGTATGAAAGGAGTAAAATAACATTCATTCTTTTGAGAGGCAACAAAAAAGTTTCTGATACCTCGAGGAGATGGAGTCATTTCAATTTCAATTACTTTTTTAAAGTGATATAACGTACTGTGCTAAATTAATATTAATAGGCCTATGATGGGCTGCTGCGATTTTAGAATGTTTATAGAAACCACTACTTTAATCACTCAGAGAGTTGTGAACCTGTGGAATTCTCTACCGCAGAGAGTTGTTGATGCCAGTTCGTTAGATATATTCAAGAGGGAGTTAGATATGGCCCTTACAGCTAAAGGGATCAAGGGGTATGGAGAGAAAGCAGGAAAGGGGTACTGAGGTGAATGATCAGCCATGATCTTATTGAATGGTGGTGCAGGCTCGAAGGGCCGAATGGCCTACTCCTACACCTATTTTCTATGTTTCTCTGTTTCTATTGCTTAAAAGTTGCTATTATGTGTTATGCAGTAGGCCTGTTAATCATGTACTCTAATTGTTCTTCACGATTTACGAGAGCTAACTTGCTTAGGAGATTCAAAGAACTTCTCTGTCCACGAGATGGACTAATAAGTGGTCTCAGGAAGTGTATTTTTCTATTCCATCCTGAACAGTTTTTGTATATTGCAATAGGTTTTGATGACTAGAATATCCCAATGACAGTAAAGAGTTAAGAAAACTGTACAATGTCACTCTACCCTAACTTCGGCTTTCAACCAAAGAAATAATTGGATTGCTTACTTTACGCATTTTCCAGCACGGGGATTATTCTTTTTTTTCTTCTTAGCAACTTTCTAAATCCCGATTCATTCATTAAAAACACATTCGTTATTGTGGTGTTGTAATAAATGCACGATGGGATCGCCGGGATGCTTGCAGCCCTGAGTCCAAAAGAGCTCCAGCAAAGTTCGGGAGGGAATGACCAATCAAAACTTAATTATTTTTAAGATTATTGTGATTTCACTTTGTCCTTTAATGTGCAAACTGCCTAAGAGGCTTTAAAGTCTCTGGCGGTAATGTTCGGAGTTCACACTGGCGGCGGGGAAACTATGCTCATTGCCATTGCATACTGAAAAATCGTGGGTGGTGAATGCACGCTTGTCCAATACAGTGGGCGAGATGTCCAGCCGCCAGTCTGCACTCTCTTTTTAATGCTCATTCACAAAGAATAGTAATCGAGGTGCGGTTTTGGAGTTGGGCCCTGATCCCTGTGGAGATATACCCCAGTAGGGTCAACACCTTCAGGGAGAAAATTGGCAAAAAATAGCCCATTTGTCTAATTAAATTAACATCGCCCATAATTTAATAAATGGAAATAGTGAATCATTGAAAGTCAAAGCCCAGTAGTTTGAACAACTTTTTTTCTGAGCCCTAGCTGCAGTTTCCTCTTCTCAACCAACTGTAACATGACAAAACTTTGGGCTGAATATATACAGGGACAGCATACATGCTGAAATACAACCGGCTGAGACTTCTCCCCCTGACCCCGCCAAAGTTCTTGGGGTCAGCGGGAGGTCCCTTCATTGTTATAGCAACAGCAGGCACCTATGCCCATCTAGAATGTCTGCCGGAGAAGAAAAGAAAGAAAGACTTGCATTTATATAGCGCCTTTCACGGCCACCGAACGTCTCAAAGCGCTTTACAGCCAATGATGTACTTTTGAAGTGTAGTCACTGTTGTAATGTGGGAAACGTGGCAGCCAATTTGCACACAGCAAGCTCCCACAAACAGCAATGTGATAATGATTAGATAATCTGTTTTTGTTATGTTGATTGAAGGATAACTATTGGCCAGGACACCGGGGATAACTCCCCTGCTCTTCTTCAAAATAGTGCCATGGTCTCTTTTATGTCCACCTGAGAGAGCAGACGGGACCTTGGTTTAATGTCTTTTCCGAAAGACAACACCTCCGACAGTGCGGCACTCCCTCAGCACTGCACTGGAGTGTCAGCCTGGATTTTTGTGCTCGGGTCCCTGGGGTGGGACTTGAACCCACAACCTTCTGACTCAGAGGCGAGAGCGCTACCCACTGAGGCCAGAAAATCCAATGGAAGAGTGGCTGGACGATAGTTGCTGGGAACCTCTGGGAAATAGTTATGCTAACTATTTGGAAAAAAAATCCCAATCTTTTCTTCAGGGTCTAGGCCACAATCCCACTTGAACCATTAGATGGACTTCACTTCTGCCATTCGGATGCTGGTTACAGCGAGTCTCACCAGGTGTACCTCCATCAGCCCTATGCTGGATTCTTCTGTGGGTTGGGAACCGGGGACTCCTGACTCCTATAGTGCTGATGGTCATGTTGGGACTGGTGGAGGCTCTGTGCCCAACAAAGTATCCTGGAAACATCCATGCCGGACTAGAACCCTCCATATCTGGATGTTGACCTTATTTCCAGCCCTCCCTGCACTCTCCTGGCTGGAAAGTCTATGGAATTCCCCCCCCCCCCACACTTGTTTAAGCAGTGGAAATGGCCTGGATTCAACTCTGGAATGAACTTTGTAGTATCCACCCTTCACACTGCTATCACACTGGTAGAAATTCTGACCCTGTTCTACTCCCCCTCGCCCCACACCTATGCCTTGAATTTCCAACTAGATGGATGCTAGTGACTGTTCGGTGTAAACATGAGCCACACTGACATGACACTCTGCCTTTATCTGTGTAGCTTTGTCTGCAGGCAGAGTAGGCAGATCGCACACTCACAGGCCAAGCACTTCCACACCAGGTATAACACAACCAAATGCAGAATGAAGCTCCATCTACTCTGTCCTAGCAATGTACTTCAGCCCCAACCTTAGAAGAGCAACCCTACAGCACTAGTATGACATTTCTTCCAAGTGACATTGCCAATTGGGATCAGTGCAGTACAGTAGGCACCTGACCACTAGGAAGTAGACTGAGGCTGCCCAAAACATTTTATATAGTCCTGCAGCAATTACATTTGAAGTTAATAAAAACAGAAATTGCTGGAAATCTCAGCGGGTCAGGCAGAATCTGTGGAGAGAAACACAGAGTTAATGTTTCAGGTCAATGGCCCTTCGTCAGAACTGGTGAAAGTTCAAAATTGACAGCTACTTAAGGAGCACTGAAATGGGGAGGGGAGGCAAGAACAAAAGGGAAGGTCTGTGATAGGATGGAAGACAGGAGAGATTAGAGAGACAAAAGGGATGATGGGCCAACTTGAGATGGTAATGGCAGAAATTAGTAAAAGATGAGTCTAGATAGGGTGGGAATGGCAGAATAATTACCAGCTGCCATGGGAAACAGAGAGAGGAAAGAAAAATACACAAGATCGGGGGGGGGGGGGTTGTTAAAAAAAAAGGAAAGGGAGCAAAATCTGGGCAGAGGTCATGGTCTGAAATTGTTGAACTTGATGTTGAGTCCAGAAGGCTGGGAAGTGCCTAAACAAAAGATGAGGTGCTGTTCCTCGAGCTTATTTCAGATTCCAGCATCCGCAGTATTTTGCTTTTTAAAATTTAAAGTTAAGTTGAAGTAAGTTTCTGAAAACATTTCCTAGAAATGATTAGTGACATTTTCTCCAGTTATTTTTCAATCATTATTCATAATGTTTTTAATGACTGAACTATGAAACACTTTTACAATTGTAAAGGGATTTGTTGATAGCCCTGTTGTTCCTCACTATCAGTTTTGGACGTTTCCAAGGTTGCTTCATGAAGAGAAGAGACGTTTTCAGATTAAATGATAGCAGTTACAAGAATAATCCAGGCTACAATTTCTAGACTTTTAATAATGAGGATGCTGTCGAGTAACCAATATTTCCTATTTCAGTATAAAAATACCTCCAAAGAGCAGTGTGTGTATCTTCAGTGACCACCATCATTGTCGTTTGCCTCATCCAACCTAGCTTCTTCAAAATAGCCATCAGGGTTGTTATGTATTTAACCACTTGCAACCTGTATTACACTACCACCAGAGGGCCTATTTGTTGGAGTCCCAAGGGATCCCAGCATCAATTGGCGATGAGGTAATGAACAACCGCGCGAAAATGCAAAGAACAGTTGGTATCCTGGAGATGTTCTCAGAAGGGGACGATTGGGAGGCCTTCGTGGAGAGACTCGACCAATACTTTGTGGCCAACGAGCTGAAAGGGGATGAGAACGCTGCTAAACGAAGGGCGATCCTCCTCACTGTCTGTGGGGCAACAACCTATGGCCTTATGAAGAATCTCCTAGCTCCGGTAAAACCAACAGCTAAATCCTATGAAGAATTGTGTACGCTGGTCCGGGAGCACCTAAATCCTAAGGAAAGCGTTTTTATGGTGAGATATCGGTTCTACACGTGTCAACGGTCGGAGGGCTAGGAAGTGGTGAGCTATGTCACCAAACTAAGGCGCCTCGCAGGACATTGCGAATTTGAGGGATTCCTAGAACAAATGCTTAGAGACTTTTTTCTACTGGGTATTGGCCATGAGGTAATCCTTCGCAAACAGTTGACTGTAGAAACTCCGAATCTAAGTAAAGCCATAATGATAGCCCAGGCATTTATGTCCACCAGTGACAATACCAAACAGATTTCGCAGAGTAAGGAAGTTTCGGCCAGTACTGTGCACAAAGTAACATCGTTTTCGAGCGGAAATATACATGGCAGAACGTACACGCCAGCTGCTGCTGCCCGACCTCAGAGGACCCAGAGTCCGCCATCAATCGTTAATGCGAGGCAGTTAACACCTTGTTGGCGCTGTGGAGGTGATCATCGGCCCCATCAATGCTGCTTCAAGCACTAATGCGTGCAATGGTTGCAGAACAATGGGACACCTCCAGTGAATGTGCAGGCGAGCTGCAAACCCTGCAAACCACCACGTTGCAGAGGAAGATCGATCCACTGTGGATCAGGCTGAAAGGAGGCAGAAGTGTACAGGGTACACACATTCACCACGAAATGTCCACCAATAACGTTGAAAGTTGAACTGAACGGAATTCCAGTATCTATGGAACTGGACACGGGTGCGAGTCAGTCCATAATGAGTAAAAAGACCTATGACAGGCTGTGAGGCAACAAGGCACACAGATCCAAGCTCGGCCCCATTCACACCAAACTAAGAACTTACACCAAGGAACTAATCCCTGTAATTGGCAGTGCAGAAGTCAAAGTCTCCTATGATGGAGCAGTGCACGAACTCCCGCTGTGGATTGTGCCAGGGGATAGCCCCACATTGTTTGGCAGAAGCTGGCTGGGAAAAATCTGCTGGAACTGGGACGACATCCAAGCGCTTTCGTCCATCGATGACGCCTCATGTGCCCAGGTTCTGAGCAGGTTTCCATCGTTGTTCGAGCCAGGCATTGGAAGCTTCTCGGGGGCAAAAGTGCAGATCCATTTGGTTCCTGGTATGCGACCCATCCACCACAACGCACAGGAGCTACCATATATGATGCGTGAGAAAGTGGAAATTGAGCTGGACAGACTGCAGCGAGAAGGCATCATCGCGCCGGTGGAATTCAACGAGTGGGCTAGTCCAATTTTCCCGGTACTTAAAGAGGACGGCACGGTCAGAACTTGTGGGGATTATAAAGTAACGATTTACCGTTTTTCGTTATAGGACCAGTACCCGCTACCCAAGGCAGACGACCTATTTGCGCGTTGGCTGGAGGGAAGACGTTCACCAAGCTGGACCTGACCTCGGCCTACATGACGCAGGAGCTGGAGGAGTCTTCGAAAGGCCTCACCTGCATCAACACGCACAAAGGTCTGTTCATCTATAACAGATGTCCGTTCGGGATTCGGTCGGCCACAGCAATCTTCCAATGGAACATGGAGAGCCTGCTAAAGTTGGTTCCTCACACCGTGGTTTTCCAGGACGACATACTGGTTACAGGTCGGGACACCATTGAGCACTTGAAGAATCTGGAAGAGGTTCTTAGTTGGTTGGATCGCGTGGGGCTCAGGTTGAAACGCTCGAAGTGTGTTTTCCTGGCGCCAGAGATCGAGTTCTTGGGAAGAAGAATCGCAGCAGACGGCATCAGACCCACCAACGCCAAGACGGAGGCCATCAAGAACGCGCCGAGACCACAGAACGTGATGGAGCTGTGGTCGTTCCTGGGACTCCTTAACTATTTCGGTAATTTCCTACCTGGGTTAAGCACCCTGCTAGAACCCCTAGATGTGCTACTGCGCAAGGGAGACAACTGGGTATGGGGGAATTCACAAGAGGCTGCCTTTAAGAAAGCCAGAAATCTGTTGTGATCCTGTATAACCCTTGTAAACGATTAGTGCTAGCTTGCGATGCGTCATCATACGGGTCGGGTGTGTGTTACAACTAACAAATCAGGGATTTTGCAGCCGGTCGCTTATGCATCCAGGAGTTTGTCCAAGGCCGAAAGGGCCAACAGCATGATTGAAAAAGAGGCTCTGGCATGCGTTTACGGGGTAAAGAAAATGCACAGTACTTATTTGGCCTCAAGTTTGAGCTTGAAACTGACCACAAGCCGCTTATATCGCTGTTCTCTGAGAGCAAAGGGATTAACACCAATACCTCTGCCTGCATCCAAAGATGGGCGCTCACGCTGTCGGCATACAACTATATAATCCGCCACAGACCAGGCACAGAGAACTGCACTGATGCTCTCAGTCGGCTGCCATTGCCCACCACCGGGGTGGAAATGGCACAGCCTGCGGACTTGCTCATGATAATGGATGCATTCGAAAACAAAAAGTCCCCCGTTATGGCCCGCCAGATCAGGAGCTGGACCAGCCAGGATCCTTTACTGTCCTTGGTAAAAAACTGTGTCCTCCATGGGAGCTGGTCCAGTGTCCCAGCGGAGATGCAGGAGGCAATTAAGTGGTTCCACAGGCGCAAAGACGAAATGTTCCTGCAGGCGGATTGTCTGTTGTGGGGCAATCGCGTAGTCTTGCCAAGGAAAGGCAGAGATACTTTCATTTGTGAACTGCACAGCACTCACCCAGGCATTGTAATGATGAAAGCCATAGCCAGATCCCGTGTGTGGTGGCCCGGCATCAACTCAGATTTAGAGTCATGCGTGCGCCAGTGCAACACTTGCTCTCAGCTGAGCAATGCACCGAGAGAGGCACCGCCAAGTTTGTGGTCGTGGCCCTCCAAACTGTGGTCAAGGACCCACCTGGATTCTGAGGGCCCATTTCTAGGCAAAATGTTCTTGGTTGTCGTGGATGCTTACTCAAAATGGATTGAATGTGCAATAATGTCTGTAAGCACGTCCACGGCCACTATTGAAAGCCTACGAGCCATGCTTGCCACACACGGCCTGCTTGATGTCCTAGTCAGCTACAATGGGCTGTGTTTCACCAGTGCTGAATTCAAGGAACTCATGACCCACAATGGGATCAAGCACGTCACATCTGCTCCGTTCAAGCCCGCATCCAACGGCCAGGCAGAACGGGCAGTTCAGACCATCAAGCAAAGCTTGAAACGCATGTCGGAAGGCTCCCTGCAGACCCGACTATCCCGAGTGCTGCTCAGCTACCGCACCAGACCCCACTCACTCACCGGGGCTCCCCCAGCCGAGCTGCTCATGAAAAGGATGCTCAAAACAAGGCTCTCTCTTGTCCACCCTGATCTCCATGATCACTTGGGGGGCAGGTGGCATCAACAAAGTGTGTATCATGACCGCGCAAATTTGCACGTGATATTGGGGTCAAGGACCCTGTGTTTGTACTCAATAATGGACATGGTCCCAAATTGCTCGCTGGCATGGTCATAGCCAAAGAGGGGAGTAGGGTGTTTCAGGTCAAATTGGCCAATGGACTAACGTGCAGAAAATATTTGGACCAAATCAAATTGCGGTTCACCAACAGCTACAAACAACCCGAAGAAGACACCACCAACTTTGGCGCTCCAATACACACACAAGTGGCAACTGACATCATGGTTGACCACAAAGCCGAACTCACCATCCCCAGCAGCCCGGCAAGGCCAGCTGGCCAGCAGCCCAGGGAAGAACTAACCAACTCACCCACACCCACATTTGTACCGAGACGATCGACAAGGGAGCGAAAAGCTCCAGATCGTCTCACCTTGTAAATAAGTGTACTATTGACTTTATGGGTAAGTGATATGTATTTAATCCCTTGCAATCTGTATTACACTACCACCAGAGGGCCTACCTGTTGGAGTCCCAAGGGATCCCAGCATCCCTTGGGAGCACGGTATTTAAGCAGGCCACCCACGAGGTACCTGCACTCTGGAGTCTTATTCAAGGAGCTAAGGTCACACTTGCTCATTGTACACAGTACTTAGTTTCATCCTTTATTATGGACGCATCAAGGGTGAAGTGCTAACTGTTGTGTATGCAATAACTGTTCGACTGAGTACTGTTTAATTCCAAGAGGTATGACCTTGGCTCTGCTTTATTAAGGCCCAAAGTGACTAATATACAAATTGGCTGGCCTTTTAAATTTGGACTGCACACACGTGCATGCAGCCCAATGGCCTCCAACAGTGACACCATCTAGCGGCTAGTGATCCCAAAAGTACATACATGACAATACCCCCTCTGAGATATTAACACAGTCTTTTACAAATTGAGATGGTCCGGTATTTACGCTCCCAGGTTGACTGTCTCAGTTCAACTCCAGCCTTGGGTGAGTGTTAAGAGTCTGTTGTGACTGGTGGCTGGGTGGCTGACCTGGTGGGAGTGGCAATGGCCATGTCAGGAATTGAAAGTCCATTTTCATTGAACATATCAGTGATTGAAAGTCCCGATTCACTGATGACCACTGAGTCCTCTGATGACTGGGGGTAGGTTGGTTGGTTGTCGATTGTCTCTTCCTCCGACTGTTCCGGTTCGTCTGTGTGCCGCAGCTTTGTCTGGACCATATGTTTTCTGCACGTTTGCCCATTTTTGAGCTTGACAATAAATACTCTGTTGCCCTGCTTGGCCATGACAGTACCAGCGATCCACTTGGGACCCTGACCATAATTCAGAACATATACAGGATCATTTACAGAAATATCACGTGACACAGCTGCGCGATAGTGATACCCTTGCTGACTTTGTCTTCTATATTCAACATGATTATTCAAGTCAGGGTGTACAAGAGATAGCTTGGTCTTAAGACCTCTCTTCATGATTAGTTCATCAGGCGAGACCCCGGTAAGCGTGTGTGGTCTTGTCCTGTAATTAAGCAGTATGCATGACAGGCGGGTCTGCAGTGACCCTTGGGTTACTCGCTTCATACTCTGCATTATGATTTGGACAGCACGTTCTGCTTGCCCATTGGATGCAGGTTTGAATGGTGCTGACCCCTAACATGTTTGATACTATTGAGTTTCATGAACTCTTGAAACTCCTGACTGGTGAAGCATGATCCGTTGTCGCTAACAACGATGTCAGGCAGACCATGTGTCGCGAACATGACACTGAGATTCTCAATGGTAGCTGTGGATGTGCTGGATGACATGATTATACACTCTATCCACTTCGAATATGCATCCACCACAACTAAAAACATCTTCCCCAGGAAGGGACCTACAAAGTCTATGTGGAACCTAGACCATGGTTTGGACGGCTATGACCACAGACTCAGCAGCAATTCCGCTGGTGCTTTGCTGAGCTGCATGCAAGTGTTGCACTGATGCACACATGATTCCAGCTCAGAGTCAATTAACGGCCACCATACATGAGAGCTGGCGATGGCTTTCATCATTACAATGCCGGGATGTGTGCTATGTAGCTCACGTACAAATTTCTCTCTCCCTTTCTTGGGCATAACAACGCAATTGCCCCACAGTATACAATCCGACTGAATAGACAGTTCGTCTTTGCGACGAATGTAAGGTTTGGTCTCCTCGCACATTTGCTTGGGTATGGCAGACTAATCACCTTTGAGGATGCAACTCTTCACCACCGATAAAATCGGGTCCTGGCTGGTCCAGGTCTTAACTTGTTGAGCCGTGACAGGGGTTCCTTCACTCTCAAAAGCATCCATAACTAACAATAGGTCCGCCGGTGTGGGCAACAGCAGATGGCTCAAAGCATCGGCACAATTCTCGGTGCCAAGTCTATGGCAAATTACATAATCATAAGCGGATAATGTCAGCGCCCACCTCTGGATGCGGGATGAAGCATTGGTATTGATACCTTTGTTTTCAGAGAACAGTTCAAACCGAAGACCCAACAGGTACTGATGCAGCTTTTTAACCCCATGCACACAGGCTAGTGCTTCTTTCTCTACCATGCTGTAGGATCTTTCCTCTTTAGACAAACTTTTTGAAGCATACGCGACTGGTTGAAGTTTACCCGACTCATTAGCTTGTTGGAATACTCAACCAATTCCATATGACGAAGCATCACAGGCCAATACTAAACATTTACATGGGTCATAATGTACCAGCAGCTTGTTAGAGCAAAGCAGATTAGTGGCTTTCTCAAAAGCTCTATCTTGAGACGCACCCCATACCCATTTGTTGCCTTTTCTTAGCAGCCTGTGCAGTGGTTCTAATAAGGTGTTCAATTTAGGTAGGAAGTTACCGAAGTAGTTGAGTAGACCCAGGAACGAATGCAGCTCCGTCACATTCTGCGTCTTGGGTGCATTCTTGATGGCCTTGGTTTTCGCATCCGTGGGCCTGATGCTGTCAGCAGCAATTTTCCTCCCCAGGAATTCGACCTGTGGTGCCATGAATACGCACTTTGAGTGTTTCAGTCTGAGTCCCACTTTGTCCAGATGATGTAGAACCTCTTCCAGGTTATTCAGATGTTCCTCGGATTCACGACCTGTGACCAGGATGTCATCTTGGAACACGACTGTTCTTGGAACAGACTTCAGTAGATTCTCCATGTTCCTCTGAAATATTGCTGCAGCCGAGCGAATTCCAAAAGGGCACCTGTGATAAATAAACAGTCCTTTATGCGTGTTAATG
Organism: Pristiophorus japonicus; assembly: GCF_044704955.1. NCBI lineage: Eukaryota > Metazoa > Chordata > Chondrichthyes > Pristiophoridae > Pristiophorus > Pristiophorus japonicus. The sequence continues at coordinate 113,172,633 of NC_091992.1, forward strand.
CACGTAAGCCTCTTCGACGTCTCGACCAACTCCTGTGTCATGTAGGCCGATGTAAAGTCCAGTTTGGTGAATGACTTCTCCCCGGCTAGCGTTGCAAACAAGTCATCAGCCTTCGGTAACGGGTACTGATCCTGTTTCAAAACCCTGTTGATCGTAGCCTTGTAGTCTCCACAGATTCTGACTGTACCATCACTTTTCAGCACAGGAACAATGGGGCTAGCCCATTCATTGAATTCAACTGGTGATGTGATCCCTTCACGCTGCAGTCTGTCCAGTTCGATTTCGACTTTCTCCCTCATCATATACGGAACTGCCCGAGCTTTATGATGGACTGGTCTTGCATCCGAGTCCACGTGGATCTGCACCTTGGCTCCCGTGAAGTTGCCGATGTCTAGTTCGAACAGCGAGGGGAACTTGCTCAGTACTTGAGCACATATATCTTTCTCCGACGACAAAGCCTTGATGTCATTCCAATCGCATCTGATTTTTTCAAGCCAGTTCCTGACGAACATCGTTGGGCCATTGCCTGGGACAATCCACAGCAGTAACTTATGAACCGCACCATCATACGACACTTTAATTGTGGCACTGCCAATCACCATTATGAGTTCTTTGGCATTGACTGGACTCAGCCTGGGCCTCACAACGTTAATATCCCACAGCTTGTCGAATGCCCTCTGGCTCATTATCCATTGACTCGCCACCTTGTCCAGTTCCATCGATACTAGCACCCCATTAAATTTCACATTGATCATTATCGGTTTGCTCTTAGTTAGGAACGATTACAGTCCATACACTTCCTCCTCTGGTATCTAGAATTGCATATCCATGCTAGTCTGACCATCATCTTCCATGTGTTGTGTCGCAGCACGCTTGCTCATCTGCGGACAATTGCGCTGGAGATGCCCCACTCTCAGACAGCCTTTGCAACTATATTGCTTAAATCGGCACTGCTGATGCTGGTGGTTTCCTCTACAACACCAACATGGAGAAATCGGATGCATTCCCACTGACGGACAGCCACAGGTTTCGGGTATGCAGTTGGGTAGGCCCTGCCATGTGCTGCTCTGCTGAACGCCGAATCAATCATATTTACAGTACTTGCCGAGTTTCGATTTCTCACTGATATCTGCTTTAGACTTCTATCTGTTGTCATGCATGACTGAGCGATCGTGATGGCCCTGTTCAAGTCCAACGTCTCCACCGCCAGTAGGTTACGCAGGATCACCTTGAGGTTGATGCCGATTACAAAGAAGTCCCGCAGAATGTCTGCCAACACAGCCCCGAACTTACACGGTCCCGCTAGACGTCTCAGGTCGGCAACGAATTCCGCCGCATTCTGGCCCTCTGAGCGAGCGTGCGTGTAAAATCTGTATCTCGAGATGATGATGCCTTCGTCTGGCTTAAGGTGGTCCTGTACCAGGGTACACAATTCTTCATATGTCTTCTCTGTTGGACTCACAGGCAGGAGTAGATTCTTAATCAGGCCATGAATTTTTGGACCGCAAACCGTGAGGAACACCGCCCTGCGCCGATCTGCATCGCCGACCTCCTCCATTTTGTTGGCCACGAAGAACTGGTTCAAACGGCTCACAAAGTCTGCCCAATCTTCTCCTTCCACAAATCGCTCCAACAATCCAATTGTGCTCATTTTTGCATGTTGCCTCGTCGCCAAATGTTGTGTATGCAATAACTGTTAGACTGAGTACTGTTTAACTCCAAGAGGTATGACCTTGGCTCTGCTTTATTAAGGCCCAAAGTGACTAATATACAAAATGGCTGGCCTTTTATACTTGGGCTGCACACACGTGCGTGTAGCCCAATGGCCTCCAACAGTGACACCATCTAGTGGCTAGTGATCCCAAAAGTACATACATGACACTAACTCACCTCCTTGACCAAGCTTTCAGTCACATTATCTGCTTTATCTCCTATATCTTTTTTTGCTTGGGGTTGACTTATATCTGATTATTCTTCTGTGAAGCGCCTTGGGACATTTTTCAATGATAAAGGCGCTAGATAAATACAAATTATTTCTGTTGTTGTAATGCCTTGTGATCACTTCTCCTGTCTCTGATTAACAAGGAAATTATTGTCAGGCACTAACTTGTCATCCAACAGCCATTTTGATTGAGATAGTGTGTCAAAGCAGACCTAATGGTGGTACACACAGAACTCGGCCAGGATGGGAGTGGGGGTGCTCCAATTGACTCCACTGCTCCTGTGCTAGGGAGGGATAATTCTGCCAGGGTTCCCACTCTTGATCGCCGCCAGTGACTCCAGCTGGAAAGTACGTCAGTGTGGCAGTCAGCACAATTGGGATCGGCTTTGATCGGTCTTTCTCACCTGAGCTATCGGGGGAAGCCTTCACATTGAAAAGTCAATGATTATTAGTCACCTGCAAGGTCCCCAATCAGACAGGGGTACTGGGGATCACATGGCTGCAGTGGAAAGTTGCTGAGTTGGGAGTTGAGGCAGATTGCTGGCGAGACATGTACTTAACCTGGGAGTGCTTGATGCTGATACTGGCTGCTCCAAATAAAAAAGGTTGTATTTTCCAAACCGTCATGAGCATATTTTTCACCTTGTTTTGCACCTGAAAAGCGAATTCAACACATTGGGGACTCATTTTACTAACCATTTACTTTTCATGGTGTAAGCGCTCCTGGTAGCTTAATCACAGTCAAGCCCAATGTTGCCCTCACTTATTTACATTTTCCAGCAGCAATCACGGCCGAGGGAGGCCAATTGTAGCATTCTTACTCTCATCCTAGCTGAGATCAGCCACTCTGCACAGTAAACATGCTTTCTATGTGTTTCCTTAAGTAAAGGGTGGGGGCAAAGAGGTCATTATCTACAATGCAGGTGGCACTTTTGTAAATAATTGTTGCTTCTCAATCTCTTGTCACTGCAGCAAACATTGGTGTGGAGCTTAGGGCTCCTTCCCTCTTTGCCTTTGTCCCTCTCTCCCTCTCTGTCTCTCTCCTTTCCCTCACTGTTTATTTCCTTCCCTCCCTTCCTCTCTCTCTCTCTCTCTCTCTCTCTCTCCCTCCCTCTTTCTTTCCCTCCCTCTTTCTCTCCCTCTCTATCTCCCTTCCTCTCACTGTCTCCCTCTCTCCTTCTCTCCATCCCTCCTCTTTCACTTCCTCTCTCCATCCCTCCCTCTTTCACTCCCTCTCTCCCTCCCTCCCTCTCGCTCCCTTTCTCACGCTCTCCTCCCCTCCATCCCTCTCTCTCTCCCTCCCTCCCACCCTCTCTCTTTCCCTCCCTCCCTCGCTCTCTCCCTTCCTCCCTTTCCCTCCATCCCTCCCTCTCTCTTTCCCTCCCTCCCTCCCTCTCTCTTTACCTCCCGCCCTCACCCTCCCTCCCTCTCTCTTTTCCTTCCTCCCGCCCTTTCTCTTTCTCTCCCTCCCTCCCTCCCGCCCTCTCTCTTTCCCTCCCTACCTCTTTCTTACCCTCCCTCTCTCTTTCCCTCCCTTCCTCTCTCTCTCCCTTCCTCTCTCTCTCCCCCTTCCTCTCTCTCTCCCTCCCTTTCACTGTCTCTGTTGTGTATGCATGCCTCTTTACTGTGTGATGTCTGTAACACTATTATGCCACATTGAATGTACCCTTATGCTGTACACACCTTACCGGTACACCAGAGGGTGCTGCTGCTGGAGACCTAGGGGTTGCCTGCACGGCAGGTAACCCAGTATCAAAGGGAACTCACAGCTTGTTGTCGTCATTCAGGAGCTGCAAATAAAGGACTACAGGTCTACACAGTTTAAGTATCATACCCTGCCTCGTGGAGTCATTACTAAAGGTGCCTACATATACCACATGTAGAATACGAGGTCATGAACCACATGCTCAGCATGTCGAATCTCAACAACTTTCAGCAATTTACCGATGGGGAAGATTGGGACGCTTTTGTAGAAAGATTGGAACACTTAAGGAGACTGGCTGCACCGTGTGACTTTGGCAACCACCTAAATGAAGCACTAAGGGACTCTAAACTGACGAGAGCAGTGCACCTCATTGATACTTCTAAGGGCAGAAACGCTGCCCTGAGTCCCGCAACTCTAAGTCCGCCACATGGGGCAAACCGGCTAGCCCTGTGCTGGCGCTGTGGAGAAAACCACAGGACCCACCAGTGCCACTACAAAGACTATGCATGCAAAGAGAAAAGGCACCTTCAAAGAATGTGCAGAAAAAGCTTTACTCACCGCGTCTCTGATGAGTTGGCTGATCACCGGGGCTCCGACACAGAGAAAGGTGAAGTTGCTCAACCCTTGGAAGAAGAGTATGGAACTCATACCTGCTCCACCGAAAGTTCTCCGTGAGCGATGAAAGTAGACGTCGACGGGGTCCCAGTTTCTATGGAGAGCGACACAGGGGCGAGCCAGTCTGTGATGAGCCAAGCGACCTTTGAAGAACTTCGGATGAATCCTGCCAATCGACCACAACGGCAGCCTGTACAAGCGAAGCTGCTCCCAGGCCTCCGGGCTCCGGCACTTGACCTCGAACATGGATCCATCGCAGCATCCGAAGGTTCCACTGTCCAGCTCAACTGCCCACAGCACCCCGGCAAAATCTCCGAGACCGAGGATCCAAACTCCACTTTCTGGGCCGGGGCAGCACTCCAAGAGATGAACATCGACGAAAGAACTGGATTCCCAACATCCAGGATCGAACCTGTGGAAGAAAAGAGTACCACAGCCTACCTGCAGCAAGACCAGAAAATGGCTGCAACACCACAAGCAGCAGAACCTGTAATCAAAATGGCCTCCGCCATGCCACGAGTGAACATGGAGGAGCATCATGTGACATCGAGCGGCCAATCGAATTTGAAGGCTCCCTTAAAGGAGACCGGTAACCAAAAAAATTTAAAGGGGAAGTTTCAACTATTTGAGTACACGGACTTTAAAGCTAAAGATGCAATTAAAGGGTACAAGTATGAAAATGTATGCAATGTAACCATGAATTGTGATGCTGGTTTAACTAATGTGACTAATGAGATGAATGCAGGTGTCAGTAAAGTTAAGAACAAGTTTATTATGCTTAACAATAATGATAAAGAATGTTGAATGCCTAATGTAACCATGTCTGTTGAAACCAGGACACCCAAAAGTGATGCAAATGCGAGAATGTATAATGCAGGCTCGACTATGTGTGATCAGAGCCAAGGTATCATGTATACTGGTAGGACACTGCCAAAGGACATTGGGTCCTACAGGGACCATGCTGATGCCAATGGAATCCTCCTGTGGGAGACCCCCAGGTCCAGCAGGCTACCTGACCATGTAGCCTGGACCTTTGGAACGAATGTGATGCCCCTTGCAGGACACACACAGCCAGTGAGAGCAGACCCACTACAGGGACAGTGGTCAATGGGCAGCCCAGCAACCACCAATGGCAACCTGCACCAGACCAGCCCTACAGCCCCTGGCCACCAGGGCCAACACCAGGAGCATGAGGCCAATACCCTCCAGCTTCCCTGGCAAACCCTGGGATGACCTGATCCTCATCCCAATTGGTGGACAAGGAGCCCACCCAGTCTTGTGGCCCTGCCCACCACCCCACAACTACCCACATCACAGTGTATACACACCACCCACTGCTGCCGTGGCTACCTCCCTGAGGGATCCCACAACAGTGACATCCATTTGGTCTGTGTGTGAGGGAGGGGAAACGTACGAGGCCAGCCTCAAGCACAGGGGTCACACCTGGCGACCACACAACCCTCACCACAACCTCCCATAGACCACCACTGATCACCTCCCCTGGTCATGACAATAAGGATATGAAAAATGCTCAGGGGGGAGTATTGTTGTGTATGCATGCCTGTTTACTGTGTGATGTCTGTAACACTGTTATGCCACATTGAATGTACCCTTATACTGCACACACCTTACTAGTACACCAGAGGGTGCTGTTGCTGGAGACCTAGGTGTTGCCTGCACACGGCAGGTAACCCAGTATCAAAGGGAACTCACAGCTTGTTGTCGTCACTCAGGAGCTGCAAATAAAGGACTACAGATCTACACAGTTTAAGTATCATACCCTGCCTCGTAGAGTCATTATTAAAAGTGCCTACATACACCACAGTCTCTGTTCTTCCCGCTCTCCCTCTCTCCCTTCCTCCCTCCCTCTCTCTCTTTATCTATCTCTCCCCCTCCCTCTCTCTCTCTCTCTCTCTCCTCCTCTTCACTCAATATGTTGGTGGAGACATGGGTTTACAAGAGGTTCCCTCTGGTCCTGCAAATCAGATTTATGGGGCACAACCCTCATTGAAAATATTTAGGAAAATAATTCTGCTAGAAATGTGAAAACTTAAACTAAAGGTAAACTGGAAGAGAGCTTTCTACTGAACACAAGCTGCGTGTCTCGTCTGTGATGTTTCAGCTATTATTGAACAAGCCTGTTTTTTTTAATTTATAAGTAGGCTTAACACCTTTTGACTGGACAGTCTCTGTTTATAGTCGCAAGTTTCTGAAAATAAGCCACAATAGCAAAAAAATGTTTTTGATAAAAAGTCAGCATTTATCCATTTGCCTCTGTGCTTTATGATGTGGAAACATTATTAAGATTTTCCATGATTCTTCATCATTAACAATAAATTGGAACACAAGCAATGAGCACATCTCTCCTTGGTTCGCTTCTGACTTCGGAAAATATATCAACCCCATGACAAAGTCTTTACAAAAAACTATTGTCACCATCCCATCAACATTCCCAAATACATTAAATTAGAGTTTCTTGTAGATCACGCATGACATCCTTCTCTTTTAAGAGATACATCTTTTACGGCCATTAGAAGCGTCAGCCAACAGTTAGGAAAGCTTAAAATTTGCCTGGAAGCAAAATCTACCCTTTCATTATGCATTTACCCTTTCTTTATCACATTTACACTTTCATTATCAATCTAACCTTTCTGTTTTGCAATTGTACAGTTGTTGCTAGTTTAAGAAAGAAATTGGGTTTATATAGCTCAGCACATTGCTCAGGCACATCCCAGTGTACTACACACAATGAATTATTTTGCAGTACAGCCAGTGTTCTGTAGGCAGACACAGTAGCCGTTTTGTGGACAGCAATAAAATGAGTGACCGGTTAACCTGTTTTTGATAATGTTTCTTGAGGAAAGAATGTTGCTTTAGATATCAGAAAAACTCCCTGTTTTTCTTGAAATAGTGCCATGGGGGTCTCATGGTTTAACGTCTCACCCGAAAGATGGCACCTCCAATAATGCAGGACTCCTTCAGTACTGCACTGAGGCATCTGCTTAGTTAATGATACTAAAGTCCTGACACAGGTATGATGGGCCAAATGGCCTCCTTCCTGTGCTGTATCATTCTATGAGTGGAGCTTGAAGCCACGCCCTTCTAATCAGAGCTGTGAGTGCTACAAGTTGCACAAACTGACACTTTTAATTCAACTTTAGTTAAAGCTTCTACAATTATGGAGTTCAAAAAGCATTCCCTATGAATAAACAACAAATCCCTCATTTTTTTTTAAGATGAATTGCTTCAAAAGAGAGCAACGGGAAAATGGTATCAGGCTGATGCTCCACGAGTGCCCCTCTGGGGCCTCCCTGTCAACTGCCATGAACGTCACAATTACTCCCCTCTCCCCAACTGAGAGACCCCCATGGGACAGCTCGACAACCGATCCCACCACTTACCTGGTCTCTTTGGGCGGTCTCTGGACCATGTGATTTTCCACTGCTTCCCGCCCAGAACAAGTGGGAAGTCAGCCAGCGGGATTTAAATGAGGCCCGAAGTTAAAGTGCCCCAGGCCTCGTTTCTGCAGCAGCACCTGCCAAAAACTGACCCAGAGTTAAAATCGAGGCTGCTACTCTGTATTCTCCCTTTTAATCAATTT